>NC_089224.1:66365463-66990463 GCF_963924675.1 Phocoena phocoena | reverse complement strand
ATTCCTAAGAAAATACCTGCAGCATTGATAATGCGAAAAATAGATTGGTTCAACAACAGAAAAAAATGCATTGAAAACAAACAGAAAAAAAGGGGATGGGCCATATTAATTCAGTAGATTTAACATTCTTAGTCCCCAGGGTAAGAAATGCTATGCACCATCTGTTTTCGGTCTTTTATCATTGTCTCAGAGAGGTGTTTCCATGAATTCAAACTCTATATCTTCAACGTCTTGACAACCTCATATCTTCAGCCAAATTTACTGAGATTTTAACTGCCAAGATAAAATATACATGTATGTTTATTCTGGAATATTGGCACTAGCTTTAAATATGGAAAGATTGTGTATGGATGGGGTCTGTTAAGTTCAATATCGACAAGGGAGTTGCCATAGGGATTGGTGATGATAGGAAAAGACATTTAAGCAATTTGCCTTATTTTTACCCCTGCCTAGTCCTCCAATGAGTTGGAAATTTATGCCTCAGGGAAAGACCCCTGTCCTTTTTCAAGGAATTTCTTCCCCACTAGAGAACCAAAAGTGTCTAAAACTGAAGCATCTTGTTGCATGTGGTTTCCTTTTGACTGCTTAATAATTTGTGCAGTATTTTATATTTCCAAATGCTTTTCTAATCCATTTAGGGGCAGAATTATAGTGGCAAAAAAAATGTAGTAAGGATATACATAATTGGTTTGAACTGGGGTTGGCATTTACCAATTGAATACATCATCAGGATTTGCTAAAATGAATGGGTTTATTACCCATTTCCAAGTGGGATCAGGCACATTCCAGTAATAGTTCTGTTGTCTTGAATAGATAATGTATTCTATCTCTAAAACATGAAGGCAATATCTAAAACATCTGCTTCCATTGAAGGCTGAAGAGACATTCTAGTTAAAATGAGATGCATTTTTTTTTCTTATGTCATTCCTTGATATTTTCTTGGGCTCACTCTGTTCCTTAGTAGCTCTAAGATTTCCAATCACGTTTCTTTTTGCCAAAATAAAGCATATTAAAATATTGTCTTTCTATACAGTAATATTCTACAGTTGTACCTGAATATTCATGTTCTGGGAATCTTCCTAATTATAAGAAGCGCCTTAAACTTAATAAATAAGAATAGTATCGAGTGTTGTCAGTTAAACACAGCTGATTACCAGCTTTATTTAATTTTCATAAATCCATCCCACAATTTGCAGACCATAGAAGAGATTCATTAAGGGGAGCAAGAACCTAATTCTCAAACTATTTGTGAAAAGCCGTGGTATTATGCAAACTTCAGCCACTATTTCTCAAGTAGAGAGTAAACGGGTGCCCATTAAAATGAGGTAAATAACTTGACTGCTTCTTCTCCCATCACTACAGTAATTGTTAATGCCCCCCAGGTCTGTATAAAGTTCTTTTTGTAAAATATAAGATCTTAAGGGGTTAGTGAGTTTTTATGGCCCCATTCTAGTCCAAATACAGGAGATGGTGACCAGTATATTTATTGGTCGAGTCAACCATTGAATCAAAGACCAGACTATTCAAATGAGAAACGGGATAAAGGGGACATGTTCAGTGCTTTTTTTTTTTTTTTTTTTTGCGGTACGCAGGCCTCTCACTGCTGTGGCCTCTCCCATTGCGGAGCACAGGCTTCGGATGTGCAGGCTCAGCGGCCGTGGCTCACGGGCCTAGCCGCTCCGCGGCATGTGGGATCCTCCCGGACCGGGGCACAAACCCGTGTCCCCTGCAACGGCAGGCGGACTCTCAACCACTGCGCCACCAAGGAAGCCCAGTGCTTTTTAATAATATACGCATTTTAATAATATAAATTTAAAATTTTGCAACATAAAATATATTGACAAATTCTCACTGTATGCACACTTTGAAAGCATATGCATTCTCCAAACAAACTTCTAAATCATCAAGAATCGCATAATCCCAGAACTGGCAAGGCCAGTGTGTTAACTGTGTTCATGTCATTGCTAAAGAGCTTTAGCTGGTAAACAGAAATACCTACCCATCACTGACACACTCATTCTCAAAGTGATTAAGATCTTCAAGAAGTCATTGCTCACGTAATGTTTGAAGCCTCCTTTCTAAATGACCTGTACTGCAATAATCACGTGATCTGTGGCTTTGGTCATTAAGATTTAGCTGAATATCAATCTTCTGTGCTCCATCTCCATGTAAATACAAACCGTTTTCCGACAGCAAAAAAAGTATTCCTTAGGCCCACTGGCATTTTAGATCATATATAATGATGTTGACAGTAAACCAAAGGATTAATTTGGTTTGATCAAAATTCTATTTATCCGGGGCTTCCCCGGTGGTGCAGTGGTTGAGAGTCTGCCTGCCGTTGCAGGGGACACGGGTTCGTGCCCCGGTCCGGGAAGATCCCACATGCCGCGGAGCGGCTAGGCCCGTGAGCCATGGCCGCTGAGCCTGCGTGTCTGGAGCCTGTGCTCTGCAGCGGGAGAGGCCACAACAGTGAGAGACCCACGTACTGCAAAAAAAAAAAAAAAAAAAAAATCTATTTATCCAAGCATTTCACTACAATACACCAAATATTTTTACAAGTGGCTGAACTGATCGTAGATTATAGTCTCGTGTTGGCAGAAAGAGAGAGAAGAAAAAGGTCTTTCAGAATTTTAAGACATTCTTCTCTCCCTGCCACCTCCTTCTTTACACCACCCAACCCAATCTTTGTTTACGCCAATTTTGACAATATTTGAATTATTGGAAGCCCAGGCTTAACTGCATAGTGGTCATAACAAAATGGGACAAACGTCTAAGAGGTTATCTTCTGCAAAGAACCATTAACTGGGGTTCAATTTATAATTTGAAAGCCCGAGGTCAACTTGGAATCCTCTAGAATGTAGTTGCTAAGTCCGTTACTCAAGCTCACATTTTTGTAGGCTATAATGCTTCCAGTTCCAAAATTACAAAAACTAAAAAGTGTGGCAAACATCTTGCCTCTTCCTGAGGGAGCAACTCTGCGTTGCTCTAAAATTAAATTCTAATGGAAATCTCTAAGAAGTTTTTGGTTATAGTAGAAAATGAAAAATTATTGCAATCAACTAAGGAATTAGCCTACTTTCCCCAAAACCAAAAGAACAAGTATTGACCAAAAAGATCTCTGAGGGGCCTAGATAAAATGAGAACGTTTTGGTGATAATAGAAGTCATATTTTTTTAAAACTATAAATCTAAACTACTTTTTATGAATGGTCAGTAGTTTCAGCTGAGCAAGACTTACACTTGTGAGGCTCTTCAAAGGAATTTATGTTAAATTTTTTTGTGGGCATAAAGAAAATGGTAGTGGTCCTTATGAATCCAGCTGGATCTGCAGTGAATTCCCAAAATGTTTATTTCACTAATAAAGAATATACCATTCTTGTCTTTTAAAATGCTTTTTCTTTACTAATGATGTCATATGCTACAGATTTGTAAATTTGTGGTTTTCTCTAGAGATTTTTTTTAATATCCTACGTCTAAAATGTAATTTAGAAAAGAAAATGTGAACAGAAGAGATAAAGAAAAACAAGGAAGAGAGAAAGGAATGAAGGATGGGAGGAGAAATAACCTATAGACAGTGCTTCACCTTGGAAACTTTGGCCAGTCACTGTAACTGGGTAGTAAGAATGTGATATAGTTTCCCTGGACATAGAGTTTTGTTTGAAAACCCATTCTAGAACCTGTCTCAGAGGCCTCAGTGGGCTTCATAAAAGAACACAAACTGATGCTCTTTGCATATATAGTGGTCCCTCAGTATCCTTGGGGGATTGGTTCCAGCCCCACCCCCACAGATACCAAAATGGTGGATGCTCAAGTCCCTTCTATAAAATGGTGCAGTATTTGCATTGTAGCCTACACACATCCTCCTGTACACTTTAAATCTTCTCTAGATTACTTATAATACTTAATACAACATAAATGCTATGTAAATAGTTGCCAGCGCCCGGCAAATTCAAGTTTTGCTTTCTGGATCTTTCTGGAATTTTTTTCAAATATTTTCGCTTCGCAGCTGGTTGAATTTGTGGATGTGGAACCCACAGATACAGAGGGCCACCTGTATATCAGTGTTCTTAATTTAGGGTGGGGCTTTGTAAGGGTCCATTAGCAAGATTTTTACGAATAGGCTTCAGGAATCCATGAACTTTTGAAATGCATAGAAACATTTTTGTGATTGTCCTTATGAGCATTTATTTTTCTGGGAAAAGGATCATTAGCTTTCATCAGATTCACAAAAGTTTTCAAAGATTCTTGTCTCCAAAAAATAGGCTAAGAACCATTGCTTTAGGTCATTACTAATTATTTGATATCATTTTCTTTTCTCAGAAAAAAGGTAATATGTGTGATGGGTGTGTGTGTGTGTGTGTGTGTGTGTGTGTTGACAAAAAGGCTTAATGTTACCATATATCCATATATTGGCATGTTTAATTTACACAAAGCATATTTTTAGGCACGGCCTGATTCTCTACCACCTATAACTAAGAAAATAAAAAATGCTTACGTTTTAGGCTATAAGGGTTTTTCATTGTCTGTGGAACAAATTTCCATATATTATCACTAAAGGAAATGGGAGAGAATTTAGAGGCATAGATATATTGGATATATTCAGTTTATGAAAAAATAGATGATATTTTGATACTTTACTCCATCCAGTTTTTAGCTCTGGAATATATATCTGAATTAATGTAGTTCTTTTCATCATTTCAGTTAATTACAGCTTCATTCCAAATATAGGAAATCTGACCATCTAAATGCTTCTGTATTTCTAGAGGTTATAACAATTTGATTTATTGATAAATATAACTGACAGCTTATTGCTCTCAAATCTTCCTATGAAAATTGATCCTTTGCACCTGTGTTTCCTCTCAAAGAGAGGAGAGTTTTCCGGCCATCTTGCCTATTGTCTGGTAGACTCTGGATCACTGGAACATTCTAGAAGATCCATTCTATGACTTCTTCCTTCATGAGTGGGTCACAGTTGGTCTGTGAGTAGGAGTAAAGATCCACTGATAGAATCAGTGCTCAAGAATCAGAATTTGGCCAAGGCCTCTCTTAGAAGATCCTAGAAATAGTCTAAATGATATCCTTTGGTATAAAACAGTAGGTATAGCATATTGTTCCTTGACATGAAACAATATGAGAGCATGTGCTAAAGAAAAGCAAAGGGAAAAACTAAAAAGCATAGTATTTTGGAAATACCTTATAAAATCACTTTAAACATTTAAGTGTATGTTTAAACTTTAAACATAAAATACTTTATAAAATAACTTTCAATGTGCCTTGGAAAAGATTCTCTTTTCCAAGGCACATTAGAACATAAATCCATATAGGGGTGGGTATTTTTTATGTCAGAAAATTCTCCTCCAAAAGAAGTGTGCTGTATTAACATTTCAAGTTAGCCCTTAATCTTTAACGTGCCTTTCAACAGGAACTTACTTAATCCTCATAAACAATAGCAGTGGGAAAGTGTCTCCTTCATAGACACCCCAACAGAGCTTTAAAGTGGCCTTTTGTCTGAGTCATTAGAGCTTCTGGGTCAAAGGAGAACAGCATGACCTTTTACTTCCGTCTCCTTGGGTTTGAAGGAGTAATTCTCAAAAACTCCCCATTCACAGAAAACTCTGATGGGGCTACAGGTCATCCCTCTCTCCCAGTTCCTTCTGGGGAACAAAAAAAAAATCTTGGCTTCTTGCCTTAATCAACAGTTGTTATTTTCTTACATTTTTTAAATGTAGATTTAAAACAGCACTCTTTTTTTGTGTAACTGGCATTTTGGACCATTCTTTACAGATGAAAATCAAACCATGAAAAACACTGACTTATAAGAGATAAGGCCCTAGGAGACTGATGTACTTATACTTTAGAAGTAAAACAGGTCACACAAGTCTAATAAAATCTCTTACTAATGGAGCAAGAAATCAAACGCCAAACTGTTATTTCTCATAGGGAAGCAGTTTCTAGATAAAAGATAAAACCATAACAGAAGGGGGAAGAGGAAGGAAGAACTGAGGTGATTAAGGGCTTTTTTCAGTTCATATTTACAGAAGTGGTACAGAATCTTGACTCTATTTTTTTAAGATAACTGCTTTGTGTACCTTATAAAACCCTTTCATTTTTATGACACTGCCCAATTTCCTAACTATTCTGAGAGGATAGAGTGAGAAAATACAATGTGGTACCAAATTGAGCAAAAAAACTTATTCAATGAACGATGATACTTGAGATGTCACTTGAAAACTAATTTAATTTCTTTCTCATCATGTCTCTCATGGACATTTGTTTTTAATACTTCTCTTTACTCTGTTAGGTTGAACATACATAAGTGTTGATGTTAGGGCACTTTTTACTTGAAAACAGCAATGTCTATGGCTCAGCATAAATAGCTGAGATCCCTTAATTCAACTGAATTCAGAAAATGTTTGCCCATCGTGTGCCTGGCACCTTCCTCAGTAGTGAAGGACACAGTAATGGCAGAGGGCAGATGCCATATCTCCTGAGTAATTTATTATAACTATTCTAGTGTTAAGAATCCATAATCAAGCTTATCACCTATGGTCAGAAATAGATAGACCCCTAATTTTGCCACTGGTTGATTCAACAAGTTAAAATATGCCCCCAGCTGATTTTGGTAGTCTTTAATAATAAGAACCATTTAGGCATTTTCTTAGCACTGTGATGACTTCAGGGAGGTGGCATTTTTTTAACTTCCCATTTTTCATATAGGAAACTGACCCTTGGATCCATATGAGACTTGCTTAAGATCACATTTAGCTTCCAGTCTTTTGGCTGCTGGCCCAGCAGTTCTTCTACTAACCAGTTCCTTTCCCACCCTCCTCACTCTACGCCTCCCCTGTGAGGTATAGTCATCAGCTCTTTAAAACCCCGGCGCCCTGGGAGTTGCGGGAAGAGGGCAGAGTCGAATGGACTTTCTAGTGGGAAAATTCTGCTGAAGGGTTTTCTGTACATTTTCGCTCTGTATGTTAGCCCTTCATATGTTGTTACCCTCCCCCATGCTCAGTAATTTTAGTTTGTGCTTTTTGTTTCTCTTTTTGTTTCTTTGGTTTGCTGGCTTTGTGTTCTTTTCTCTTTTTTTCCTTTTCTTTTCCTTTTTTAATGCAGGAATCGGTCAAGGCGTTCCAGTGGTGGCACTCATTGTGGAAGGAGGACCCAATGTGATCTCAATTGTCTTGGAATACCTTCGAGATACCCCTCCCGTGCCAGTTGTTGTCTGTGATGGGAGTGGACGGGCATCCGACATCTTGGCATTTGGGCATAAATATTCAGAAGAAGGCGGGTAGGTAATTTTCTAGGCCCCAGAGTTGACCTGTGAGTGCTAAGCTTGTGTTCCAAGCTTGCAAGAGAGGGTGTGAGTTGATTGATCATTTGGCATGAGAGGGAGGTGGGGAAGAACAGGGAAACATATTCTACATGTCCTGTGAAGTGGGCAATTCCATGACAGCTCTACTAGTCCACACTGATGATACAGAGAACTAGGGGAATGGAGGGGTCATAGGATGTGGTCTCCTTTCTGTTCTCTTCATTTTCCTTCTCTCTTGTCCTCCTCCCACTGAGGAGAAACAGGAATTGGGTTTTAACACATGAAGCACAGCTAACCTGGACCATACAGTACAGGTTAGTAACTCTAGAGAAGCTATAGGATGTGCAGCTTCCAGGCTTGACCTCCAAATACCACCTTCCCCAAGCTGCCATGTGTGTACAAATGCTAAATGTTTACAAAAGCATTTGGTGGCCTGTCCCATCAGATCCCTCTAGACTGGCTTGGAAAGTAGATTCTCTGTAATGGTAACCACTCTGTCCTGTGTAACCTGCTCTTGAGCCCCTCGCGCACTTTCCTTGGTCTAGCAACCCCCGATGCTGCTCTCAACAGTACAAAGTACCCAACCCCATGGAGGACTTCCTTTCATGGCCCTCCCCCCCAAATCTGAGATCCCCCTCAGTGAATCCTGAAGTGCAGGCACTCGTGCAGGTGATTAGATCAAAGTAATTCATCTGAAGGTGTGAATGACTTTAAGGAAGAAAACTCAAGGGAGCAATTGAAGTTTTAAATAAGGAACTTCGTAACCTAATCAGTTCTCCTAACACACGAAAGTAGTGGGAGAAAGAAACCCCGAAGGAGTTGGGGGTCTTTTATTCATTCCTTTCATAAATATACAGTGTCTACTGGGTGCCAAGCACTAAGATAAGAAAAAGAATAACAAGCTATTCCTACCCCCAAAGAGTTCATAGCAAGTCTTGTAAGTAGACAAGCATATCATTATAATAATAGTAATAACAGGTGAGCTTGCCTACTCAGGCCACTCCCTCCTCCACCTCTCTGTCACCCAGCCTGACTTAAAATAGACTCGGCATGGCAGCTTAATACCCTCTCTGTCCCCAGTCCTCCTCTTGTCTTTGCCAGCAGCCCAGCACTCTGGGTGAGCCATTAAAACAGCACACTTCCCTGGTTAGTACATGAACTTAGACATGCGAAAGGAAGACGGTTGGAGACATAAGACTCTCAGCTTAACATTGCAAACATTGACCGTGACTTTAGGCCCTGTTAAAGCTTTTGATACTAAAAGAAAAAAAGCTAATTTTTGTACGCACCAAGTTGGAGTTTGCTTACTGGCAAATTCAATGAAGTTACTGTTATCTTCTTCTTTAATAGTGAATATCAGTCACATTTGCCTATGTGTCCGCATATCTGTTACCAAAAAGAGTTCGAGATCCTCAACTATGCTTTGCTTTTAGCCATAGTTCTCATTGATTTAAATATAGCAATTGGTTCTTTATTCAGAAATAGGTTAGAGAATGTACACTGTTTTTAGCTTTGCTGCTTTTCTTTTTAGTGCTTGCAATTATTTTGCTGTATCCCTAAAAAGTAGATACAAGTTTGCACTCAGAATGCACGTTTCGTTTTCAGAAACCTCAGCATTTCAGGTTTCCAGGTCTATATACAATGAAAGTCTGGACCTAGTGCTTGTTTTTTGTCATTCTCTAGGGTTGGGTACCTTGAAAAATATTAAAATCTCTGATAAGTTGCTTTTCCTGATTCTGTTTTAATATAGGAGAAATGTTATACATTTTAGAGCTGGGTAAGACTCTATATATTATTTAACCTAGGGGAGAGATACACAGAGAAATTAAGTGCTTTCCCAAGGCCACACAGCCCATGATCCCAGGCCATTTCTGGTGTATTATAAAAATTCACTGAAATGTGTTTTGTGGTATGTGCCCTAGTGTTTCTCATATAGTACTTCAGTGATACTGTCTTTTAAATATATAGGTATACTTAAGCTGCCTTCAGTTTCCTCTTTCTGTTATAATTTAATTTTTTTATTATTCTGTATATTCAAAAAAAGGTAAAATCAATGTATTTCTGGTTGTAACCCAACATCCAAGCTGATCAACTCTACATCATGTAGATTCTTTTCTTTCTCACACCCAGACCATCATACTTCAACTCCAAAATTTAGAGTCAGAAATACCATGCCCTTTCATGCGTGTAACTAGTGTGAAGATAAAGAGTTAAGACATAATTTTATATCTTTGGAATTATTAAAATTAAAACTTCAGTAATTTTCAGAAACATTTAGAAATGGTTATTAAGAATATAGAAGACTAAAAAGAGTATTATATTTGCCAGTCTAAATATATATGTATATATTTTAAAGTTATGATTAAAATACGCTCTGCTTCAGGAAAGCAGTTATAAGTTTAACATGATCAAATGCATTCAGAATGTTTCTGTGTGCCTTCTGAATAACTGCCAGAATTAATCATGTTTATTTACCTTGGTAAGAAGTTGTGCAGCCACACACGTGCAGCCAATTTTAAAAATCATTAGTGTGGGCTTCCCTGGTGGCGCAGTGGTTGAGAGTCCGCCTGCCGATGTAGGGGACGCGGGTTCGTGCCCCGGTCCGGGAAGATCCCACATGCCGCGGAGCGGCTGGGCCCGTGAGCCGTGGCTCGTGAGCCTGTGTTCTGCAATGGGAGAGGCCACAACAGTGAGAGGCCCACATACAGCAAAAAAAAAAAAAAAAAAAAAAAAAAAAAATCATTAGTGTGCTTTATTATATGCTCCGGAAAAATGGCCCACCTGGACTTCATTCATCAATAAGGATTTCTTCTTTGATTTTCAACAAAGTCCAACAGAGTTGAGACATGCTTCACTGCAAATAAATATAAGCGCATAACTATATGTTCATATAAACAAGTCTATATAAATAAATGTGTGTGATCGTACATATACTATTGAACATAGGAAATATACATACCCTGTTTATTAAACATGAATCAGGATTTGACTTATTTTTCAGTTACTTTGGTAATTTAAATATGATTTTTTAAATTTTAAGTTCATTTATAAGTTGTTAAATAGTATAGGCCCAAGCACCATAAATTTTTATATTCAGCTATAAAGCTTTTCAATTTTATAATCCTAGAGGAGTGAATAGAATTTACACACTTTGTAGTTTAACTTTTTTTTCCCGTCCCAGAGCACAGGCTCCGGAGGCGCAGGCCCAGCAGCCATGGCCCATGGGCCCAGCCGCTCCGCGGCATGCAGGATCCTCCCGGACTGGGGCACTAACCTGCGTCCCCTGCATCAGCAGGCGGACTCCCAACCACTGCGCCACCAGGGAAGCCCTGTAGTTTAACTTTTGTGAACTTGATATTTTGACTTTAAATTCCCTGTTATTAACTACCTTCCAAGAATATGAATTTGAAAGGGAATCACTCTAGAAGCAAATTATCATTGGAAATACTGATTAACTTGTGTCGATGAGATTACGTGAGGCAGAAAAAGTCAGACTGTATCTCTCCCAATGCAAATGGGTTTGGATAGACTAGGAGACAATTGCAATTAAATTCTTATTTTTATCTTTTCTCCCCACCTCTGTTCTGTGGACTATACTACCAGAAAGAAATGGTCAAATTTTGTTTTTTTCCTTATTGACATATTGGATTTTCTATTTCTCATCTGTCATAGTTTAGAATGAGTCACAAGTCACTTTCCCTACCTAATTTCATTGCTTTAGAAATATTATCAAATATTATTTCTGAATCACAAATGACTCAACACTGCAGACATAAATAGATTGATGCTATCTAAGTAGCGTTAGATTCAGTTACCTCAGGTTTTTTTTTTTTTTCTTTTTCTTTTTTTGCCTTATGCGGGCCTCTCACTGTTGTGGCCTCTCCCATTGCGGAGCACAGGCTCCGGACGCGCAGGCTCAGCGGCCATGGCTCACGGGCCTAGCCACTCCTCTGGCATGTGGGATCTTCCCGGACCGGGGCACGAACCCGTGTCCCCTGCATCGGCAGGCGGACTCTCAACCACTGCGCCACCAGGGAGGCCGTACCTCAGTGTTTAAATACTAGGATTCCCGTTTTTTGCTGTGTTGACTAACCAAGATGACCAGCATTACCCATAGTCAGGAGCACCTTTCCGGCTGTAGGTTTCTGAAGTTGAAGTCAGAGATTACTTTGCTTGATAATTGTCAACCCAAGTCTCAGATTGCAGAGAAATGTGGTCTAGCCCCTCATTTATCAATTAGTGAGCAATGACCCACAGATGAAAAACATCAGCATGAAAAAGACATCTGAATGAATGTGAGTCCTGAGATGATTACCCCCATTCATCCAAATTGTATTATCAGTGCTTATGTTTATTTTGACAAGTTTGTCCCAAAAATAATCTTCCGGATTTACCATTTTTAGATACCCTAGGCAAGAAGCAGAACTTGCAGTAACAGAAAGCCTTAAAGTTTTAAGTAGTCATAACACTTGGAAAGTTATTAATGGGGCAAACACCAATAGACGTCACATCCTTATGTGCCAGTGGAATTTGCATCAGGTATTGTGAAGAATAAATGAGCAAAGCCTTGCTCTTGAATACGGGAGATAAATATTGTATTTGACATAAAAGTCTGATTTACCTGTTTAAAGGGAGCTTAATAGGGTCCCTACATTTTTGGATTAGCTGAAATAAAGGCATAAATGGAACACAAAGTAGAAATGAAGAAGGAAAATTTTGCTGCATGGCTTCAGGTTATATAACTGTATCCTACCAGAGATGTGACAAGTTTGTTTCTCTCCAAATACACATCAAAATGACCAAGGACAGGAGAAAGTCACCAGAAAACTAGTCATTTTAGAACCCCAGGTGTTGGGCTTCCCTGGTGGCGCAGTGGTTGGGAGTCTGCCTGCCGTTGCAGGGGACACGGGTTCGTGCCCCAGTCCGGGAAGATCCACATGCTGCGGAGCGGCTGGGCCCGTGAGCCATGGCCACTGAGCCTGCATGTCCGGAGCCTGTGCTCTGCAACGGGAGAGGCCACAGCAGTGAGAGGCCCGTGTACCAGAAAAAAAAAAAAAAAAAATAGAACCCCAGGTGTAGACTGTATTCCCTAGGGCATATCATTCTGTGTGGTGGCCACTCTTTCCTTCTGCTGCTCAAGAGATTTCCAGCTAAAGCTGAAGGATGCCGCAGGCCTATCATTTGTCTCTGTAAGATCTGCTGAAAGAAAGTAATTGATCTCGATGGTTTGTATTCCAGCATGATTTAGACATAATGGGAATGTCAAGTGAGAAGGAAGGAAACCAATAGCAGGCATGCCAACTTCAAGTGTCCATTTTATTTGTTGTTAATTTCATCTTGCCTTGTCTCTTTTCTAGAATTTTCTATAAAAAGCATGTCAAAACTGGATTCTGTTTTGTGACCTCAGAAGGGAAGTAAGAAAAATTGGAAACATCTTGTACAGGCACAGATTACTGGTGGCTTTATTTATAAAAAAGTGCTGGTTTTGTAAACTGTTTTCCAAGTTAACATTTAACTGTTAGAGGACGGGCAGGACGTGGCACTGTCGAGGACTTTGGAGATTAAATGGAGATATCCAACACAGGCATGAGTACAGATAGCTAGAAGGTCATGTATGCTATGATAAATGTATAAAGTGTTACCAGAGCACAGAGCACTTGAGTGTGGCATTCCTCATGAGAATCTATTCAGTGGAAACATTTTTGTTAATTGTCCCCAAAATGGCAATGTAATAACTCTATTGCTTCTCTTCCCCTTTTCCATCAAAAACTATAAAGTGAGGGTCAGTATGAATGATCAAGGAAAAGCTAACATACGAACCTCTTTTATGCATGTCAACACAGAAAAAAGAATCAATCTGAGTAGGATTGAAGGAAAGCTGGTAAAGGGACAAATTATATGAGACAGTATGGTGTTTTGTGTGGTGGTGTGTGTGTATAGATAGATATTATTAAACTGAATTTATATATACTCAAATTCAATGTAATGAAATTAATTGATATATTAATTTAATACTATAAAATTTAATTTTATATAATTAAGTATATATACTTATATATAAATGATAATAATATGTGTATGTATGTGTGTGTTTAAATTTTAAGTGAAAACTTACATGTAGGACTGATAACCTCACTTTTCAAATCAATCAGTCACCAGGTATTTTTTGAATGCTTGTTTTAGGCCTTTCCTGGAGAGGTATAATCTCATTTGAAATAATATAATAGAAAATAATTTTCAACTAGTTGTTAGTTACTGAATTCTAAAAGGCAGAAAGAGGCAGAGGTTGGAGTAGATGGAGAAAGTTTCATAAAGAGAGTATTACTGCGATTTTTCCCTCTGTGGAATATATAAATATATAGTTATATGGATACTTAAGTCATTGTGTCCAAGTTCCACAAGGCTAGAGTAGCTTCATTTATTTAGGAAAGTGCAAAATAAAATAAATGTTTTTGCCTTAGAGTTTGCAATTTGGTCCCTCCATGTGTGCCAACATGGAGAGAATGAAGCATTGACTTAAAAAAAAATCTAGATAGTTCATGGAGGAAAGTACTGGTGAAAACTTTTATTGATATAAATTGGCCGATAAGTTCTCTACATTGATTAAATTTACTTTAGAATTGCTCAACTCCAAGTTGGGAAAATGTGGTCTTGAACATAAGGAGCAAACATGAGAAAAACACAGAGCTGGGTAATCCATTACCGCAAAGAAATCCTTTTTAGGGAATCACTGCCCAGAACTTTTAGATACCCCATCAATGAAAGTGAAGACTTCAGAGGTACCAGTTGTGTTCCCCTGAGATTTGCTTAGCTAACTCTCGGCCACTTGTTATATAGAAAACTTTCAGAATAAGCATGTGGTTATCACATTCCAGCATGCCTGAGAATCATCTGGAGAGTGAAAGAAAAAGTAGCTGGGCTGGGGTGCCGGAAACTGTATTTGAAACCAAAACCCCAGATGATTCCAATAAGAGTGGTCCATGGACCACACTTTCAGAAACTTTTTAAAAATTTATTTCATTGAAGTATAGTTGACTAACAGTGTTGTGTTAATTTCTGCTGTACAGCAAAGTGATTCGGTTATACATATGTATATACATTCTTTTTCATATTCTCCTCCATTACGGCTTATTTACAGGATACTGAATATAGTTCCCTGTGCTACACAGTAGGACTTTGTTGTTTATCCATCCTATATATAATAATTTGCATCTGCTAATCCCAAACTCCCATTCCATCCCTCCCCCATCCCCCGCCTTGGCAACCACAAGTCTGTTCTCAATATCTGTGAGGCTGCAGAAGCTCTTTTAAAGTTTATAAAAATTAGATTTCTCTTTATATTTCTCTGGTGTTTCCAAAAACAGCTTCTTCACTTTCTATGCCTCATGTGCATTCTACTCACACAAGTCATTGCATTGTTACCACAAGCACTTTGTACTCTCTGCCAAACTTTGTCTTTGGAACCCAATTGACTTGAAAAGTGTATTTAGCATGAATCTCCTCATTTCGTTCTTTATCACAGCTGTTCTTGGTTCCAAACATCTGTCAGACTTGAAAATTCTTCCCTTGAAGAGCAAGCTATAGCTCTTCATACAGCATAAAAATGTGCATTTAGACAGGACTGGGAGACTTCTCTGTTAGTATTTTTATTTATATGGATTTCTTAAAGCTATTCAGCTCACCTCCCTATTTCTCTTGAAAATTATTTTCTGAGTAGTTCAAAAGGTATGAACAATTTAAAAAGAGAAAGAAAAGCAGATGAGAAAAGCAATAGTACTTAAAAGTGAAGTGATGCTAGTTGGTTGTGAATGATGGCTCTCAGATGTTTGAGAAGCCACTGACAGTCACTGGGGCCACTAACTTCAGAATTAAAAGGTATTACCTCACTTTCCTTTAACTTGACAATTGCAATGGATAACCATTTAAGAGTCCCAATTTCCCACTTGCCTCTAGTATTGATTTTCACTTCTTTTTTTTTTTTTTTTTTTTTTTTTGCGGTACACGGGCCTCTCACTATTGTGGCCTCTCCTGCTGTGGAGCACAGGCTCCGGACGCACAGGCTCAGCAGCCATGGCTCACGGGCCCAGCCGCTCCGCGGCATGTGGGATCCTCCCGGACTGGGGCACGAACCGGTGTCCCCTGCATCAGCAGGCGGACTCTCAACCACTGCACCACCAGGGAAGTCCCGATTTTCACTTCTTTAAAGCCCCTGGACCCCTTCTCAAATGAAATCTGTGGTACAAGTGCCATTTATAAAACAGACAAGACACAGGTTTACTCTGTTGAAGCTGGGGTGGAAGGCCTAGACCACTGGTTCTCAACTTTTACCTTGCATCAGAATTACCCAGAGGGCTTCTTAGAGTCTGCATGCCACAACTAAAAAAAGATCCAGCATGCCACAGCGAATCCCCGGTGCTGCAACTAAGACCTGGTGCAGCCAAAAAAAAAAAGATTAAAAAACCATTAGCATTAAAAAAAACTACCCAGAGGGCTTCTTAGAATGAATTGCCAGGCCCCACCACAGATTTTCTAATTCAGTAAGTCTGGTTGGGGCCATGTGATTTGCATTTCAAAGGAGCACCCAGGAGATATGGGTACTGTTGGCCCAGGGTCCATACTTTGAGAATCTCTGGCTTAGCCTCCTTCTCTCTGCCTGGTTCTCACCCACTAAAGCAGTTCTGAAGCAGCTCTGGAGCTCATCCTCAAAATTCCAGGGGCTTCTTTGTAGAACCCAGTTGAAGACCATTAATCTACAGGTTAAGTCCACATTCCTTTACTTAAACTCAGGACTCTTTGCATTCTGGCCCCAGCGTCCCTCTAGAGCCATCTCAGTGAAACTTCCATTTACCTGAAACCCAGCTGAACTGTCCCCCTGCACTGCTCTCCAAGCACAGCTTGCTGCCATAGGCCTCTCTGCCTTAGCATGAGATGTCCATGTACATTTCTTTACCCACTTAATTTCTAGGAAATTTTTCTTTGTGAAGTCCAATGCATAGTTTCTCTCTCATGAGAGCTTTAAAACCCACAAATACATTTAAAACTTATCTGGGTGAGGTGCAGATAATAAACTCTCCTGGTATTTAATCCCTCTACCTTAGAGGAAATGAATTCTGAATCAACCTGGCTGACATTAGAACCTGCAGCTGCTAAAAATACAGTGTATTAACATCTCACCCAGTGATCATTAATAATAGATAATGTTTGGAATGTTCTTAATGGATTTCACTCAGATTCCCCATGCAATTCTCAGATGTTGATTATGAGCCACAGGATTTATGAAAACTATTTACAGCGGTAACTACCTGCTTATAAAAGCTTCTTCATCCAGAGAAACACTAAAGATGCATTAAAGTAGGACTTCAAGGTTAACTCAAGTTTGTACTTCTGAAAAGTACAAACTAGAAAAGTCTCCATTCAGTTTCAGTAAAGCCTGTCCTTTATTGTCCTAATTGCTGGACAACCATCCTAGAGTTAATATACATGTTCATTGTGTTTTCTGGGTTTATTCAATGTAAATGAAGTGTCTGTCCATGAGCAGTGACCCCCTAAAGGTCTTAAGTAAGCAATAAAGAATCAGTTCTTCTAACTCCATGGAAACTACAGTTCAGTGTCTTAGAGACAGGCCTAAAATTTGGAGCTCTTTGACCCTATGGTCTTATTGGTTTTCACCATTTGACAGTATATTTGAGATTTATTATCTCTGGTAGAGGGATGACAAGTTTTCATCTTGAGTGTCAACAATAATCAACCAGTAGTGGCTTCCTAGGATGATGTGTTGAGAGTGATTCTGAGGCCACATCTGGACTCTGGAAAGATTACTGTGGTAAATTAGCAATGATGCAAAGAAGGAAATTTATAGTCCAAATACCATGGATGTCTATTCTTATTCTTGAATAAAAACAAAATCTTTTAGCTAGCCTGCGTATATCGCTACCAGGCACGCATCAAGTAGCACATTGAATTATGAAACCAGGGGAAAAATAAGAACCTTATCTGCCTAAAAGATACTTAAGAAATACTCAGTTTTTTTATCAACACTGTGAATCACATCAGTCTTTAAATTATCTGATGATATGAGCCTTTTCACACAAGCATAATGCATAGGATATGAGGGACAAGAAGCTCTTTATTGTGGGGTGGTGCTGTTTGGAGCCAGACTGAGGGACAAAGTGCAATTGCCAATGCATAATGTATTAGAAAAAAGAATAACTTTTTCAAAAAGTTAGGAACTAATTCATCACAGAATACATACAAAAAGAGAGAAAATTATATTTGCCCCAACATCTCATAGAGTAAGATATAGGGTTAGAAGGAATACTTTGACAAAGGACTTTGAAAGAGAAGTGATATTTACCACTCCCTTTTCCTCCACACCCCTGACCCTCCCCCCAATAGCATACTTGAGGAGTTGAAACTACTATTTTTTAAAGCTTCTACATGCAAGAGCCTGATCTAGACACTTTATTTCATAAATGCTGTGAGGTAGCTATGATAATTATCTCAATTTTATAAATGAGGAAATTGAGTAGAGAAAGGTTAGGAAAGTTCAGTATCGCACAGCTAGAGAGTGGTCTGCCTAGGAAGATTAGGGCTGGAAACTCTGCTCGTAGCAGCTGTACCATGTTGCCTCCTAGGAAAATGGGCCCCAGGAACTGCAGGAGGTTTACTTGCCCCAGAGCTGAGTTACTCCGAGCAACAGAGGAAGCTGCACCCAGCTTCCATCTTCTCCTTCTTGTTTCACATGCTGGTTAACTTCTCCTTTGAATTAAATGTTGGACCAACGTTTAAAGCATGTCAGTTGAAGAGGTGCCAGAGTTTTTTTTTGCCTGCCCGAGGAGCCTACACATCTCAGTCCAGCTCTGATTCTGTCTCTCATACAGGGCCTAAAACAACAAAAGTTTGATTATTCCTCTTGCCTGGCTATGTGCAATATTCACTGATGGGATTTCACTTGGAATGAAATCAGAGGATGTGTTTTCCTTACAGTTTTGGCAGCAGAGAAGCTACCTGACCATGTGGCAGTCCCCATATCCTCTGGCAACAATTCAGTTTCTACTCTTGGGCACATTCATAACCAAAGGCAAAGAGAAGAATAGGAACTGGAGAGATGCAGCCAACACTGTTCAGGATTTCTCACCTAATGTCCTGCTAGTCCCTAAGGTTGAGGATTTTGTACCTCTGTCTTAAGAGCAGCGCTATCCAATAGAACTTTGTGTGATGATGGATATGTTCTGTATCTCTGCCGTCCAATCAGATAGGCAGTGAGCTCTTGAATTGTGGCTAGAGTGACTAAGGAATTGAATTTTAAATTTTATTTAATTGTAATAAATTTAAATTTGAATTGCCACGTGTGGCTAATAGCTCGCACAGCTCTGGCATTTCTGTAATGGGATTCTACCACACTAGGAACCCTTGAAGGTCTGACAGATTTCCAATGTTATTAGAAATTGTTCCCTTCATTTTTAAATTACATTCTTTCATCCAACCAACATTATGTACTCAGTCATTCAATATTTTTGGACACCTACCATGTTCCAGGCACTATTCTAGGTGTGGGCAAAAACACACCTGTGAGCCAAATAGACAAACATTTCTTCTGTTGTGGAGCTTACATTGTAAATTTTAGCACGGTTAGATAGATAATAAGTAATACACATAATAAATAAGCTTGTAGAACATTTTAGAAGGTGATACACTATGGGGAAAAGGAGAAGGGTGAGGGGAATCAAGATAAGGAGGCAGAGGAAAAGCCTCTGTCTACAGCACGTCCGTGAACACTAAGAGAAGGAGTACGTAAGTAATATAACATGTAGTCCATGCATCCGAGGAGTTAGAGTTAGGATTTTCTTAGGTTAATCTGTCTTTCTTTATGAAATGCCAAATACAAGATGCACAGCACAAAGCTTGTCTTATAATAGGTGTTAACTGCCTCTCTTAGCACCACTCTCAACCCTACCTCACCACCTACCTTCTGTTTCCTTTTGTATGTGTATCTAAGCCTTCTGTTTTACTATATCTGGCTCAGGATTGTAGAGTGGGTTTTAAAAAGTAGATAGATATTAGATAGGTAGGTAGGTAGATAGATAATAGGTAGGTAGGTCGGAAGGTAAGTAGAAAGAAAGGAATGTAAGACACATCACTCTATGGTTAATGGTAGGTGAAATTTGCCAGAGAGCAGACTGTACCATCAATGTATGTGCATCTTGCCCAATTATAAGCAGCTTCTCTAAGATCCGTCTAACTACCTCACGTTGCTAGATGGAAACCCTCAGGAAAAGCCCAGGTGAACAACTTTTCTAGGCCAGATGCTCAAACAAGATGAGAGGTACTATTTCTAACATGTCTTAGCTAATAAAGGCCATTTGTACCTGGAGTTGATCCACAGTAAAACTTGGGCAAAGTAGTTTGGTCACTTTTCTACATTCCATTCACATCTTCCCCAACTTTCTATCCAACTAGTGCTTCCTGAAAAACATCAACATCAGTCAATTATAGCTAAGTAGTTTAACATGAAATATCACGTTAGGCCTTCTAATTGTTGAGCAAAATAGTTATTTGCCTTTTAATTAATTTTAAAAGGAACTTGGGACATCTGCTAAGTTAAGGGAGTAACTCTGAGAAAGTAGTGGACCCTTGAAATCACATTACTCAGTCTTCTCACATATAAGATACATAACATCCTGTCTCAGGGATAAAACAGAAGAAATCTCCTCTTGTATCCAATCGTTTAAACAAATCACTAACTTTACTACACTGAGCTGAGCCTATGTATTTAGGTTAGTATAATTCATTTTCAAAGATTATTCCTTCTTGTTCTCTTGTTCTCTAAGCCCAGCTCTGATGCTTTCAGCTATGTAATCTTTAACAAGTCAGTTTACCTGTTCAGGCTTCAGATTCTTCATCTGTAAAGTGGTTGTTCTGAAGTTGTATCATTCCTTTATCCTGAACTTCAAATTCCTCAATAGAATTTTCGGATTAGCACTTTTCCTAGAACACACAGACTCTAGAAATATCAAAATATAAGCTTCAGGAGGAGGTCATAGTCAAGTAACAGTTCTGATACTAACAGCAGTTTGACTTCAAGATGACATAAAATTATCTAGAGTAGTGGTTTTAGGTTATCTTAGCATCAGTTGTTTGTTTTTACATGACATTGATGAACATAATACAAGAGCTAATGAACTCTCTTCATTGATACCCTTCTAAGTGGTTTTGAATTATAGCCTTGGGCTTCCCTGGTAGTGCAGTGGTTAGGAATCCACCTGCCAGTGCAGGGGACACGGGTTCAAGCCCTGGTCCAGGAAGATCCCACATGCTGCGGAACAACTAAGCTTGTGTGCGACAACTACTGAGCCTGCGCTCTAGAAACTGCAAGCCACAAATACTGAGCCCGCATGCCACAACTACTGAAGCCTGTGTGCCTAGAGTCCATGCTCCACAACAAGAGAAGCCACCACGATGAGAAGCCCACACACCGCAACGAAAAGTAGCCCCCGCTTGCCACACCTAGGGAAAGCCCGCGCGCAGCAACGAAGACCCGACGCAGCCAATAAATAAATAAAATAAGATAAAATTAATTAATTTAAAAAAATTTTAGCCTTTTCCATCCCATTCACAGACCTGCTCCATCCAACTTTTATAGAAATACTGCAGTTTTTCCCTCCTCCATAGAATTGGTCTCCTCCAGCTAATTTGCATATGCAATACCTTGCTTCAGCCCTGAGCTGGGCACATCATTGGGATTCCCTGCAGGTGCGAAAGCCCCTGGGGTATTTAATAATAAGAAAAAACTGCTTATTACTGAACACCTACTATGTACCAAGAACAGTGCTAGGTGCTTTCTATGCCTTATCTTTTTCCAAATACATCAACCTACAAAGACATTCTACCCGCTTTCAACAGATAAGGAGATGGAGGCTTAAAGAGATTGAATAACCTGCCTCAGGTCCCTCAACTAGTAAATGAAAGAACTGGATTCCAACCAAAGGCACCATATCATAGTGCTTTAATTATAACATTCCATCTTCTATAGAATATTGCAAAACTGATCTCACGCCTTCTATGTATGACATGGAATTAGTTGAAAAACTGTAGATGTATGTTGAGTTGATCTTTTTAATTTTAGTTTATTTTATTGTAGTATAGTTGCTTTACAATTTGTTTTAATTTCTACTGTACAGCAAAGTGATTTAGTTATATATAATCATTCTTTTTCATGTTCTTTTCCATTATAGTTTATCACAGTGAGTTGATTTTTATGTGATACAATTACTTCCATAAAAAAACACCAAGATCTATGTGAAGGAATTATCTTGATATCACTGAAATCCTTAAAGTCTTTAAATAGTTATTGAGCACTTTTATGGGCAAGACATTGCCCTAAGCATTATGGGGGAGACACAGTGAATATGCATCTCCTCCTGATGAGCTACATAGCAATTCAAATGGGGAAAACAGTCTCCAGAAGTAGAACCAAATATAGATTATTGAGTTTGGTGGCCAATTCATTTCTAAATACCCTTTGTGTTTAAAGAAAAACTAGAATATTTCTTAGAGATGGATCTGATTGAATGAAAAACGATCAAGAAAATCAGATTGTTGGGGGACGAGGGGCAAAACCCTGTGCCACTTCTCTCATTCTCCCAAATAGGTTTGAAGTCCATCCCAGCATGAGGAGCAAAGGGGAATGGGGAAGACCACCTGGTTAGCTGTCACAGAGTAGCTAATGAGTAGGCAGCTACACATTCACTCAGTCAGTCCACAGATATGCTTCTAGAACCAACAATGAACTATGTACTCTTCTAGAGCTTAGGTACAGGAAGTGTGAAGATGCATTCACTCCTTCAAGGAGTTCATAATCTACTGGAGGGAGACATACATGTAAATAAATGATTCCCATACAATATAATAATAGTAGTAATTAATATGTATCCAGTGCTATGGGAACATCAAGAGAGTGGTAATCAGAGACTTTCACACAGGAGGTGGACTTGGAGCTGAATTATGAATGATGAGCCTGAGTGACAGGATCAGATGTAGAGAGCATTGCAAGCAGCAGGTACAGCAAGTTCAAGGGCATAGAAGCATGCAAGAGTCTGGTGTGTTTGGGCGATAATAGCATTTTATAGAATATGTGTGAGAGAGTTGCAGGGGATGAGCCTCGCTGGGAGAGAGGCCATGAGAAGCCTTAAATGCCATATGCAAGTTGAGGTGTTATCTTGCTAGTGATGGGAAGCTATTGCAGGGTTTTAAGAAGGATATGATAGAATCTTATTTGCCTTGTAAGAGAACCATTCAATCAACACGGTGGGGAATATAGTAGAGGACATAGGGAAGAAACCAATTAGTGATCTGTTAGTACCATTTGCATGAGTCACCTCTGCCTGAATCCTTGGCCCACAAGATTATCAACACAATAAATAAATATTGTTTTACATTGCTAAGGTTGGGGTGTGTTACCTATTACTAAATGACCAGAGTATGTTGACACACGATCCTGTGAGTTCCTTGAGGCTAGGACTGAATAGTGTTCATCTCTCTACCTCTAGCATAGTGCCTGGCACATAGTAAACACAATATTGTTCGTTGAATGAATGAGTGAACGAGTGTTTAGGTGCTGCCTGCATGGGATGTTTGCAAGGCTCCATTATAATTAAACCTCCAAATCTAAGTATCTCTGTCTCAAATGTAAGAAAGAATGGTGATCTCTGACCTCTCTGAAGTCAGAAAGTTATTTCTCTGACTGCACACCTGGCGAGCCCAGTGGTATAAGGATTGGAGTGTCCTTATACCGCTGGGCTCTCCAGGTATGCAGAGCACTGTTGATCCCAGGGGAGAGCTCTGCATTACACACAGAGGCCCTGGCCACTGGTTGTGCTACTTGACAAGAAGGGCTGGTCAGTGACGCTTTCCTAAGGAGCATTGTAGGACTGAGCTCTAATAATAGTAAACGTTTACATAGGACTTGCTGTGTGTCAGGCACTTTTCTAAGCATTTTGCAAAGATTAATCCATTTAACATTCACAAGTCTATAAGTACTATTATAATTCCTATTTTACATATACAAAAAATATGACTTGGAAATACTAAGTAATTTGCACAAGATCACACAGCTAGAAGTGACATTTGAGCTCCAGACATCCTGGCCCTGGTGACCATGAGGCTTTTATTCATGATGCTCTCCTGCCTCTCTGGGAAGAGTCATGCTGCTACTTGTGACCTCAGCCATTTGGGAAGAACTGATAACTTTTACTAAAGAAGAAAGAGAAGGAGAAAGGGAAGAGAAAAAAAGAAAAATACCAGTCTCTGTGACCTTAGACAAGACATGTAGACTTTCTGTGCCCTAATGTTGTATTTAGTACTTTGCTTTGGTTTGAAGCAAATTTCTTTTTTTTAGACCATTAGAGATTCCATGGGAAATGATGTTTTGTAAGTACCAAACAGTGGTATTATTAACAGTCGTTTTTATTTATACAAGTAAAATTTTCTCACATTGTATCTGAATAGGTTAAGAGAGAGTGTCTGTGGGGGCATAAGAAGGGCTCCTCTCCTCAAAAGCCATTAGCCTAAGCCTAGCTGTTTGAGTCCCATTGAATTCTGAATGCGTTTTCCAATTTTTAAATCTAGGAACAAAACTCTGATATTGCAGATAAATTCATTTTGAGAAAAATATGTACATGTGGGTTGAATTGCCAGCATTTGAACAGAATATTAGTAGCAAACTGTGGGAAGTTTTGGTTACTCTGAGCACTGGATGAACACTGACCTATTTCAGATAACTCTGTGACTCATCTGAAAAGCTTCAGATCACAAGTACAGCATTTAAATGGAGACACGAATGCTGTAGTGTAGAGATTTTCCTCACTTCAATGACTACACTTCATAATCAGAAAGCCTTCTAATTTGAAGTGTACCAAAAATAGCATCAGTACATATGGAACCACAAATTAACAGTTTCCATAAATAGGCACCCCTTTGTCAAAGACCCAATTCTAAAACTAAAACTTTACATAATACTATGACCATGTTTTGGTGTCAAGAAATTTTCAGTCACTATTTTAGTGCCATAAAAAGAAATCTAAAATGAGCTTATTTCTATTTTTTGTTCATGATTAAATATAACAGTCAAGATTTTTAAATCATTCCAGTGTTGTGCAGAAAAAAATATGAGAAGAGCTAGGAAAGTAATAATTTCAAGAAAGTAGGCCTCCCAGTATCATAAGGAGTATAGTCACAAAATAAGAAAGGTGTAGTGGAGAAGACAGTAAGAATTTGTGCCAAATGGAAATAATCTAGGTCAGCATAGAAAATAAGAAGCAAATGTAATCTTCAGTGCACTAAATGCATTTTTTCGCTATCCTCATTTACCAGTTTCCCCTTATCTTCTCCAAACGTGTCTGATTTCCTTCAGATATTTTCTGTGTAACTAAAAGAAAAAGCAATTTCCTACACCATATACACGCAAATGTCTACCTCCAGTGCGGATGAGTAGGAAAGTGAAAGGCATATTTATAGATTACAATCAGGAAAAGCAACACCATGGAAGGAAGGCTGAATTCAGTAGACCCAACTGAAGCACTGGGATGAGCAAGCTTTGTGACTTTGCACACATCATTTCACCTCTTTGGGCCACAGTCTCCTCTTCTGCAAAATGGAATTAATACCTGCTTTTCTCACAGATTGTTACGAAGAGCAAATAAGATTATCTCTGTGACGCCCATTGTGTGTCATAAACACTGCTGCACTATGAACACATCAAACCATTATACAGTATCTTTTTAAAAACAATATTATTAAACTCTCTGCAAAGAGTGTGGGACCTAAAACCTGTCATTTCTCTGTCAAAAGGGGGGATTTGTGTTTGTGAGCTGTGAAAGGCAAAGAAGCATCAAAAATGAAATTTTCGTCTTGATGCAATCAGGACAGAAAAAGAAGTAAACCAGGAATAACAGTTATTTAATATTTACTGAGTATAACCTAATGCTTTGAAAGGACCAAATCACCTTTGTTCCACCTAAATTCATCTCAGCTCCAGCAGTGACAGTTTTCCTACACTCTGGAAAACACCAACCTAGAGAATTCTTGTACTTCTAGAAGTAGAATCCATGGTTTTTGTTGCTAAATGATTTAACCAAAGCCACAATTTCAGTCAGTTGCAAAATTGGACTAAAATGTATAAGATGCTTAGTGTCTTTCAGCTCTCCTAGCCACTGAAGCCCACAGTCAGCTGAGTTGTACATCATTTCTGAATTGTTACAAAGTGACAGACTGGGTACAAGTGACAGACAGATCCCTCAAACCGTTAATGACCTCAGGGAACTGGGATTTCATTACAGATGTTTGGCAATAGAAAACAAATTTTGAGTTGTTGTCAAAATTAAACACCTGCAGATGAGTGATTGGATCTATCAAGTGGCTAATCAGGAGAGTCTTTTCTGTTGTTAATCATGTACAACATTTATGTGCACTTGATATTGCAAAAACCTCTAGACTGTCAAGTAGACACATGCCCAGGTATGAGTGCTCATGTCTTGACTCTTACAGAAAATTAATTGGCAACACAAATGTAATCATGTTACTCTCCAACTTAAATCCTTCAATGGTTCTCCTTGCCTGCGGGATAAAAATCCAAATCTCTAACACAGTCTTGAAAATTTCCCATGATCTTGCCCTTGCTTACCCCTTCTGCAGCCTCATCTTGTTCCATTCTTTCTTTTGCTCTCTGTTCTCTAGCCATACTGGCCTTCTTTATTTTCTCCAAACTAGTCCTATTCATGCGGTTTTGTTTGCCAAATATGCTCTTACCTAGCCCCCAGCCCCACCCCCATCCCACCCACTTCAAGTGCTAAATGCTCCTCCATTCTTCAAGTCTCAGATAAAAGAGCACTTCCTCAAAGAAGTCTGCCCCGAACCCCTTAGATTAGATTGTATTCAACTGTCACAAACTTCTCTGCTTCTTGACCACTGTAAGTTATAGTTGAATTGCTGGATCGTGTCTTTCTACTCCACTGGTGTGTAAGCCCATTGAAGGCTGTGAGCGTGTATATCTCATCTATCCCTGTAGCCCTGGCATGCACCACAGTGTCTGGCACTAAATAGACATCACTAAGCAATTGTTGAATGAATGAATGAATGGATGGTTTCAGAGTGGTTCACAACTAAGAGTACAGAGTTCTCCAGAATAATTCAGTAATCTTGAGAGGATTTGGTATCATTTTTCAACTTTATCTGGATCATTCTCTTTTTCTGAATGTATATGTTCATGATATAAATCTTCCTGGGGGGCCAAAAGGGTAACCGAATCCTCCATCAGGGTGAGTGACATTCCAGGATCCTTGGTATAATTCTATCATGGGGAGTGCAGCTGCCTCAAAGTAGGGCCACCATAATATCCAGCCTCGTGGGTCTAGGTGAATCTTCACACAATCCTGGGGCACAGCAGGTCAGTGATATGAAGACATTCTCAAGCCTCTCATCTTGCTTTCTTTCAAGAAACAAGGAAATTTTATAATTTCCTGCTCAAGTAGCCACAGTGATAAAGAGAGGCAGTGGTGTATTGCGAGGTGTAATACAAGACAGCATGGTGTAGTGGAAAGAGCACCGGACGAGGAATCAGAAGAACTAGGTTCTGGTTTTGACTGTGCCACTTGTTTTCTGAGTGACCTTAAGCATCTGGCTCTTTCTGGCTAAAATATCCTTCCCTTCTGAATTGGACAGATCTCTTGTCTATCAAATTTCTGTAGGCGCCAAATGAGATAATAATTATAGTATACTATTTTATCTAGGAGTTGTTGTTGCTTCATGTGTGAAGACAATTTGTAAACTGTAAAGTACTAGGCAAATTAGTCCTTAAGAGAAGTTTTATCTTCCTGATTTTGAATAGTATCTGTTAATACAAAGTGAATTTTCTTTCCTGCTATTTGATGGCTGATGGAGATAGACCAGTTCTCACCAGGCTCGTGGTAAAGGAGTTAAAATTAATTGCGATTCGTCCACATGCAAGAGATAATTGAGCTTTAACTTGATATGATGCACCTTCCTTGTTTTAATTCACTCTTCTATAATACGAAAACTATCTTTAAATAAAGTAGTCAATATAATACCTCTTTATGGGTCAGACTGTTGTTGGCACACAACACAGCAAAAGTTCAACATAAATAGTGAGGACCTGAATTGTGGGCCAGATCAGCTACTACCTTCACGGAATGATTTTAGAGGAAACATAAGTCCTATTTCTCCTCACTGATACTCAGAAATCCCTTACTGAGACAAAATTTTTCTTTCCACAGTTAGACCTGAAGGTGAAATTTAAATCTCCTTCAAATAAGTAATATATTAATAGTAAATTTTTACCAAGATGCAAAGGATTAATTGAAGGTATTTTTTTGATAACAACACTTGAGCAAGAGGGAATTAGACATATGCCATATGAAAGAAAAAAGGGAGAGCCAAAAAAGAGCTAAATCCATCTTCTTCCTTTACTCATTTAGGTACTGAGATGTTGAAATGGATTTATTTTTAAACGCACTTTAAAAAAAAATTATCACAATGAAAATAACTGCTATAGAAGAAAAATATGGGAAGAAATAACTCCTATCTAAAGTAAATCCTCATAATGCTTTCTCGTGTTCTATATTTGTCAGAAATATGTACTAAATAGGAGCTGAGTTAACCCGCTTTCAACATTTTTTCACTGCAGACTTATAAACGAATCTTTGAGAGACCAGCTATTGGTGACCATCCAGAAGACTTTCACATACACTCGAACCCAAGCTCAGCACCTGTTCATCATCCTCATGGAGTGCATGAAGAAGAAGGAATTGGTAGGTAACATTGTGTCCATGGGTGGCAGAGACCTCCCCACATTCCCTCTGTCTGTTTAACCATTTTCTTGAATCACACACCCACTGTTTCTCCTTTCCGGCCAAGCTCACCACCATCCTCAGCCTCCACTGGCCCCTGTAGCTTCCTCCCTTCAGTAGCTAAGAAACTTTTCTGCCTGGATCTAATGAAGTGTGGGCAGCAGGGTTCTAGCATCATTTGCTACTGAAGCTCACCTGAATGCTCCGATTGCCTCAACCCAATGAGGTGAAGAGAGAACATGGGTTTTCCTCTTGGAAAATGCTTCAGTTGATACTCTGTTAGGTTTGGAGTTTCACTTGACTTGTGAGTCATGAATCACTGATGTGCTTAGTATCAATGATCTTAGTGACACAGGGTCCAGGCTGATCTGTTCATCTGTACAGGTGGAAAATGGAGAAACGTAGCCAAGGAAGGGTGGGAATTTCTGTAATTTCCGAAGTGTCCTTCAATAACTACTGAAACATTTCTTACATCTGGGGAAAATGTCTTAGAAGTGTGTCAGCACAGAGACCTTCTGTTACGGTGCACAGAAATAACCTGAGCTAACACTGAAGGAGTAGGCGGGGTGCCAGATCTTTCCATGTATTAGCTCACGTGATCTGGGTGACTGTCCCAATGTGAGAGGTACAGTTATTATCCTCACCTTACAGAAGCCTAAAGTCACCTGATAAATAAGGAACTAGACTAAAAACCATTGGTGGGCTTCCCTGGTGGCGCAGTGGTTGGGAGTCCGCCTGCCGATGCAGGGGACACGGGTTCGTGCCCCAGTCCGGGAGGATCCCACATGCCGCGGAGGGCCTGGGCCCGTGAGCCATGGCCGCTGAGCCTGCGTGTCCGGAGCCTGTGCTCCGCAACGGGAGAGGCCACAACAGTGAGAGGCCCGCGTACCGCCAAAAAAAAAAAAAAAAAATCATTGGTATTTCATCTCTGTGGGAAGTATTTTTATTCAGAAATTGTCTCATTGAAGCAAATGCAGTGAATCACCCACTCTGGGTCGATTTGAGGTAGGCCTCAGTGAGAGGAGACTATTCTCAAAGGCCATGTGAGCCCACCTGCTGATGGGAGGCGAAGGAGCAGTTCAGACCTGAGCAGTAGCCTCACTCAGGCTTTGACGATCTCAAAGTCTGCGTAGGCATCCTGGAGTGATTATCTCCGGAGACGTAGGGGGGCACAGCTCCTCCAGAGGGGCACCAGGGCCAGACCCTAAAAGGCTCAACCACAGGCAGGTAGGTGGTGAGGAGAAGAACTAGAGAGAGCTGCCTGCAAGCAGCTCCCCACTAGACTATAGCTCCCTGGGCCTGGGCTGGAACTGTCTTGCTCACGATGGTGTCCCTGTGTATGTGACGGTGGCTGGCACGCACAGGTGCTCACTGAGGCTGCCAGGACGGAGGGAAGGAGGCAGTTTCTGAGTTTAAGGAACTAAATATTTAGGAAAAGAAAGATTTGATTCAAATAAACAAGATCCAACTCCAGAAAGCATCACACAGCCTTTGTGAAAAGCCTTTCAGCAGCTTCTAGGTTTGGGAGGAGAGGAGTGAGGTGAGGAGGATGGGGCAACACCTCTAATCCTTGAGTATCCAATCTAAGTAGTCTGGCCGCCCTGCAGAGAGAAGCCCACGTGCAGACTGGGTTCACAGTCATGACCGCTGGTGTCCCAGCAGAGCCTCTGCCAATCCTGAAAGTGCCACTGGCGTCCTCCCATCTCGGAGGCAGTTAGCTCACAGCACTTCAGCCCATGTGCTTCCTGCACTCCCAAGGAGGGCATGGAACTGAGCTTCTGCATGCTTGCAGCAGGGATTTTCTCCTAACTGAGGATTAAGGATTTTCCAATGGTAAGGCCAATGACTGTGAAAGCTTACCAGAGCTATGCATTTCAGCAGTCCTGCAAGTTTCCTAGAAAGGCAGTCAGGCTCAAAATTCTAGGAACCAGTTAGAAGTCATAAAATCAAATGAGGCTGAATGTACTTTTCTGGGTATTTTACAGGGCTGTTCCCTGGGATTCTTTCTGTCCGATAATTATGTTGTTGCTTAATCATGACCCCTGCTGTAAGGTCAGCTGCATTTTCATGCGAGATATTTATTCTAAGAAACGTGAGGTATCCCTAGCTCTAGGCTAAGGACATGTGATCTTAACAAGCAGTAAGTTGTCCTGATTTCCATCCACATCTGGACAGAAATTAGGATTTTTAAAATCATAAATGTAATTTAAATAATTTCCATTTTTGAAGGACTATGTGTGTGGACAGTACTAGATGCTCTAGAAAGGAGGTGGAAGGAGGTAGGCATTATTTTTCTCAGGGAGGGAAAGAAAGAAACAGGGGAGGGAACTGAGGCTGGGGAGGTGAGGAGATGTGCGCACAGCCAGGAAGAGCCACACTAGGTCTGTCCTGCTGCAGAGCCCAGGTACCTTCTCCAGGCCGCCTGGTTTAGCACACACAGCAGCATTGCACAGGGAGCTCCTCTTCACTTTTACCTCCTGCAAGTTGCTTTTTTTTTTCTTTTCTTTTCTCAGGTAGTCTAGAGTTTTTATTCCCCCACTGGAGATTTAATCCATCAAGTATTAGGTACAGAGTTTCTTTGCAACTTTTTTTTTAATTGAAGTACAGTTGATTTTCAATGTTTCAGGTGTACAGCAAAATGATTCAGTTTTTATATATATATATATATATATATATATATATATATATAATTTTCAGATTCTTTTCCATTATACGTTATTACAAGATATTGAATATAGCTCCCTGTGCTATACAGTAGGTCCTTGTTGGTTATCTATTTTATATATAGTCGTGTATATCTGTTAGTCCCAAATCACTAATTTATCCCTCCTCCCCTTTCCTCTTTGGTAACCATAAGTTTGTTTTCTATGTCTGTGAGTCTATTTTGTTTTTAAATAAGTTCCTTTGTATCATTTTTTAAAATTCCATGTATAAGTGGTAGCATATGACATTGGTCTTTCTCTGACTGACCTACTTCACTTAGTATGTTATTCTCTAGGTCTGTCCATGTTGCTGCAAATGGCATTATTTCTTTCTTTTTTTATGGCTGAGCAATATTCCGTTGTGTATATATATATATATATATATATATATATATATACCACATCTTCTTTGGCATACTTAGGTTGCTTCCATGTCTTGGCTATTATAAATAATGCTGCTGTGAACATTGGGGTGCATGTTTCTTTTTGAATTAGTGTTTTTGTCTTTTCCGGGTATATATGCCCAGGAGTGGGATTGCTGGATCCTATGGTAGTTCTATTTTTAGTTTTTTAAGGAACCTCCTTACTGTTCTCCATAGTGGCTGCACCAGTTTACATTTCCACCGATAGTGAAGGAAGGTTCCTCTTCAAGTTTCTTTTGATTTCCTTTACAAATGAAGTGGGATGTCATATCCTGAGGTCAACCTAACCATTCATTGCCAAGTTCAACTTAGGGATTTGGTTCTAGAGCTGATCGTACATCTTTCTCATCCCAGCATCCTATTAACTATGTCATAAAGATCTGCACTATAGATGCTTGTGAAACCCAGGCCTCTGGGTTGTGTGACCTTATGGAAAATATGCATTGATGGGCCCTTTGTGTGAGTGCTTTCTACTAACTTCATATTGTTCTTGAAGAAGTTCACTTCTCCTCTGCTTACTTCCCAACTTGGGTCAAAACACCTGAAATCCTATCACCTTCTGGGAAGATATATCCCCCTAGAAACCAAGCCATGAGCGAAATTCCATCATTGTTATTCAGGAAAAAATTTAAAGCAAAGCAATAAAAACTGTCCCCAGCCAGTATAGTAATTTGGGGGCAAATGTAAGGGATCAGTGGCCCTCCACCTCCTTCCTCTCAAGAGGGATCTGGTCATAAAGAACATGAGGACAGGAAAAGTGGCATAGCGTACTCTGAGGCTGATTGCGTGTGTAGAAACCACAGAGCCTTTTAGTTCCAGAGGACAGTGCCACCTCCTGCCTCTTGGAGCTCCTGCAGAAACCTCCCCCCATCACCACTTCCAACCCACCAGTCCCAGGCTGGGCAGTACCTTTGCTCCTGACACTCCATAGTGATGGGGTACTCGGTCAGACTCAGCAGTGTAAGCCCCATGGTAAGTGTGGCCCTAAACAAGTCATGGTGGAGGATGGCACCCGCCTGGCTCCTAGTTCACTACTTCCACTTACACACTGATGGCTCCTCTAATTTGCTACCCTTCTCTCCCAGCCGTTGGACCTGCTAGGGGCCAGTGCTGTTCGTCTGGCCACCACTTCCCAGTCACACCCGAGGATCATGTCTCCACTCAAGCCTGATGCTGCTCTAAAATCCAAGACTTTAAATTCCATTCCCACCTCCGAATACAGTCACCCTCCCCTCCCCCCACCACCGTCACTTTATTCATATCAAACTTGAATGCCAAGCTTTTCCATAATTTGCTAGTCTGAGATCAAATTCTTGAGATCATCCATGTGGAAGCATATTTTGAAGTGTGGTTTTCTTTGTCCTGCTCCTAGTTGAGAGTCCAAGCCGTCACTCCCAAAGCTGAGTCATTGGTTCTAATTCAGTTAGGTCTTCAGTCATACTGGGCAACCTCTTTATTCATCTCTAGTCAATTCCGGATGTACAAGAATGAAGATAAACTGATTTTTTAAAGACATCAGATGTCAAGAATCTACCAAGGATGTCTACAGGTATAGAGAAGAGGTAGTTTGGGGAGAGTTGGAGGGGACCTGCTACCTACCTTTCTTTGGAAAATGATGGACACGTGCAACCTGAGAAGCTAAATTTAAGGAATAGGTCACTCTTATGTCCTAGCAGCTGAAGCTATAGCATCTCAATATCATCACATTCTCACTTGGGTAGGGCACCTCAAGGCAAGGAAAAGCCAAGGACATAGAAATGTGCTAATGGAATAAACTGAAGCAAAGATATTAGGCCATCAGGTTTGTGTCCTTTTCAGTAACTTCTCTGTAGCATTTGATGCTGTTAACTCCCCTTCCCTCTTCTAAGTTATATTCCTGAGGAGTCAGTGATGTTAGACTCTGTAGATTCTGTTTCCTTGCCATTTCTCTTACAGTTCATATATCTTTCTATTGCTAGTTCCCCTTCTTCCTCCCCACACTATAAAAAGATGTTTATCAAAGATCAGTTCTTGGGGCTTCCCTGGTGGCGCAGTGGTTGAGAGTCTGCCTGCCAATGCAGGGGACACGGGTTCGTGCTCCGTTCTGGGAAGATCCCACGTGCCGCGGAGCGGCTGGGCCCGTGAGCCATGGCCACTGAGCCTGTGCGTCCAGAGCCTGTGCTCCGCAATGGGAGAGGCCACAACAGTGAGGCCCACGTAACGCAAAAAAATAAAAAGATCAGTTCTTGGCTCTTTCCGCTTTCATTCCTTATTCTGACTTCAGTTATCATTTTGAGACAATTCCCAAATTACACATATTAAGCCTTGTCTTCCTCTAGGCTCCTTCATTTCCAAAGTCCATGCTCTCAGACATTCCCTTTCTTCCTTTCCTATCACTCTTCCCTATTAACATGGTTTCCCCTAATCCAGTATCCCACCAACAATCCATTTTATACACTGCAGAGGTTGGTAAACTTTTCTGTAAAGAGGCAGATGGTAAGTATGTTAGGTTTTGTGTACTACATGCAGTTCTGTCATATAATTTTTCTGTTTGTTTGCTTATTTGTTTTTAAACAAACCTTTAAAAGATAAAAACCATTCTCAGCTTACTGGCCACAGAAAAACAGGCCATGGACCAAATTTGACCCACAAGCTGTGGTTTGCTGACCCCCTGCTATATAGTAATGCCAGGTACTCTTGCTGGAGCAGAGAACCAATCACATCAATCATTCGAATATGAAGTATAACGTTTTGCTTATAGTTCCAGCCTTACATTCCATCACTTTTTTATGGACCCCTTACACTAACCAAACTAATCTTGCAGTCATTTTTTTATTTCCTACTTCCCTGAATTTGTTCAAGTTTAGAACCCTCTCTTTAGACGTAACCAGTTGCCAAACACATGCAAATACATGCATGTACATGCACACGTGCACACACACACCTAGAAGACACCTCACTCTTTTATTTGCAACTCTCTTGTGGTACTTATCATTTATACCTTAAGTTATTTATGTGTATCTCTAACTTCCCATGTAAACTCTTAAGAGCAGAATCTCTGTTCAATTCGTTATTCTCACTCATCCCTAGCTGTACTTAGTAGCATAGCATATATGTAGCAGATGCTCAATAAATCTTTGTTTAATGGATGAGTGAGTGAATGAATGAATTCAGATGAATATACATTAAGGCTGGTGTCTACTTGGTCTCACCACCGCCAGGCTCTCCATTCCAACTGACACTCAACTGCTGAAGGATTCCTTTTACAGAGCATCTCTCATAACATAACCTCCCACCCACTCAGAAGTCCCCATCGCACTCTCTAGTGTTTCCCAAAGTGAAGAATACCTACTGCTGATTGCATGAGATCATTTTAGGTAGAATGCAAATTCATATTTTTATTTTAGGAGATATAGTTTTTTGCATATGTATTTGAAATGATTACAATAAAATGCAAAATATAAGTATATATTAAGCCTTTAAAAATATAAGTTTTAAAGGGGAATCAGTTTGAAAAAAAGATCTAATTGTCATGTTGGGATATAGATATGGCCAAAAGATGAAGATTGTACAAGGATGACTGTAGGCTGGAACATACTGGCTTTCAGAATTAAGGTGCAGTTTCTTAACCTAGAATTCAGGATCCTCCGTGATCCAGATCTAGTCCTCCTTTCCAGGCACAGCTACCAGTACTACTACTCTTGTCCCTTATACTCTAGCCTCTCCATACCTAATTTTCTTTGAGGAAAAAGACTGTGCCTTATACATCTTTCTGTATTTTGTGCAAGCTCTTGAATCCTCTCTCAAATGTTAAATGCAGTAGGCTCTACAAGCACCAGGATGGATTCTTCACCCCTACCCTACAGCCTATTCCCAAATAGGATTTTTTCTGTTGTAAATAGGAATACATGGGCTAGTGTTTTCCCTGAGTTCAATAGGCTAACAATTCTTAGCCTAGTGTTTAAGAACAACTAGAAGTCTCTAGGGAGTTCTGCGAATCCCCTGAAAATACACATAAGATTCTCTGTGTGTGTGTACGCCTTTCATGGAAAGAATGCATTCAATTCTCAGATTCCCCAAGGTACAAATAACCCAAAGAGTTAAGAACCACTACATTAGAGACCTCTCCATGGCAGCAACCAAATTAGAATCATGGGAGCCATAAACATTGTCTCACATTCCTTTTAGTTCCTCAGAGATAATCCCATTTGGATAAACATTTAAACTCTGAGAAATTTTTAAATGTGTGAACCTCCACATTTCTCAATAAGAGTTTGTACATGTAATTTCTTCCATGCAAAACAGTCAATCATGCATCTCAGGAAGTCATCAGCTTATAAATGGGCTGTGATCCAAGGATCTATTTACAACCCAGAATCCATTTTCTCATAAAGCAATGTAAATAATTTAGCAAAATTCTGGTTTGCTATAAAGAGTCTGAGAACAAGAAACCAAGAAATGTAGTAGGAAAGAAGGAAAAGATTGTCATTCCCTTCTTTGGGACATCCCCATCTTGTTCCTCCATTGTGACCCATCTCCCACCTCCTACAATTCCAAGTCCTCCCTGCAGAGCATCTTGTCTGGGAACCTGGAATCCCAGCAGCAGGAATGATAGCTCTTTGACCTCCGTAACATACTTGAGCTTCCAATAGAGGAAACTTATTGAACCAAAGGAATTATTGATTAGGGGACTTTAAGGTACTATAACAAATGAAGGGGGAAATACAGGTGGGAAGGGTAATGAAGAGGTAGGATGTTGAGTCTTTTTTTGAAATCTTCTGATGTCAACTGTCATATTCAAACCATTTCCAAACTCTGCTTCCTACAGCATCTTCATGATGCGTAAAGGCAAGAATAAAAAACATGCTGAATATGACAGACACCAGCCCACCCTTTCTCTGTTTTAAATTCATCTTAGTTCTGTAACCCTTCTCCAGTAACAGTTCATTCAACTAAAGATCATAGGACTAAAGTTTGAAAATCACTTCTCCAAAATAGGTGTTTCCCAGCTTATTCCCTTTCTCCACTTCTTTTTTTGTCACAGCTCTTTTTTTAAAAGTTTATTGAAATATAGTTGATTTACAATGTGTTAATTTCTGCTGTACAGCAAAGTGACTCAGTTTATATACTTTTTCATTATGGTTTATCACAGGATATAGCATATAGTCCCCTGTGCTATACAGTAGGTCCTCGTTGTTTATCCATCTTATGTATAATAATTTGCATCTGCTAACCCCAAACTCCCAATCTTTCCCTTCCCCACCCCACATCCCCCTTGGCAACCACAAGTCTGTTCTGCATGTCTGTGAGTCTGTATCTGTTTCGTAGATATGTTCATTTGAGTCATATTTTAGATTCCACATATAAGCGATATCATATGGTATTTGTCTTTTTCTGACTTAACTTCACTCAATATGACAATCTCTAAGTCCATCCATGTTGCTTCAAATGGCATTATTTCATTCTTTTTTATGGCTGAATAATATTCTATTGTATATATATATATACCACATCTTCTTTATCCATTAATCTGTTGATGGACACTTAGGTTACTTCCATGTCTTGGCTATTGTAAATAGTGCTGCTATGAACATAGGGGTGCGTATGTCTTTTCAAACTATAGTTTTGTCCAGCTATATGCCCAGGAGTGGGATTGCTGGATCAAATGGCAACTCTATTTTTAGTTTTTTGAAGACCCTCCATAATGTTTTCCATAGTGGCTGCACCAATTTATACTCCCACCAACAGTGTAAGACACTTCCTCTACTTCTGATTCCACGATTTTACTCAAACATGTAAGTTTTGGTTTTGACCCACAGTGTTTGCAGGAGGAAGAGGGGAGTGGAGGGTTGCGGGGTGGGGGGGATAAATGGGAAGGAGCTAGAGAGGCTATTTATATGTGTGGATTATTTGTAAACCAGGTTTCTGAAACCAAATACTTTCTGCTTTCTCTTCCATGCTAATCAATGTGTATAAAATACCTTCTACCATTTGATCTCATTCACCCACACTTTCTTCTATATTAGTATTTATGCTTCTTATTAGATGTGAGGCTCAGTAAATGAATACATTCATCAAATTCCAAGGTTTCAGGCAGGGCCATTAGCCTGGTGTTGATCACATGTTGCCCAATATATCATTCTCCCAATTCATGATCTGCCTTCCCCAAACCCAAACCTTGACCTGAGAAAATTTTTCCCAATCAGAAGACAAACATACACTGCATAAAGAGCACTCTACTATTATCTCTATCATTTATCTTTGGGTTTTTACTTGACCATCTTCTCCCTTAAAGGGAATTTAAATATTTTACCCACTAATCTCCTCCTTTACATTAAATAATACTTCCTTTCTTTTTCCTTCTCATTTGGCCTTCGTATTTTCTTTATTCTCAGCCCACTTCTACTGTTTGTTGTCAGCACATGGCTATCAACTGTAGGGCCAGTGCTCAGGCCTTGTTCTGGAGCTGGTCTGTCATCTTCATTCCCTAGCGATGTGACTAACACTTCCCCTGTCCTTGTGGGCCTTAGCATTGGCCCATGGCAGCCACGTTAGTTTCCTTACCCTACTTCTTCTCGTTTTTAATTCATAGAAACAGAGATACATAGTTCACAGAAGCATAGAGGCTTGGGGTGTTAAGAAACCACTTAATAGTGATTCTCAACCTTGGTTGCACATTAGAATCAAAACTGGGGAGTTTTAAAAACTGCTGATGTCTGGACCCCACCCCTGTGAAATAAATTAAAAGTTGCCTTATGTGAAACTCCTCCTTTTTCAAAGATACCAGCAAATGAAGTATCCTGAGACAATGAGAGCAGGCCTGGTGGGGGGCTGGGCAGAGAAAGAGAAAATTATTAAGTAAAACTGGCCCCAAACTGACTTGATTTTAGATGTTGTGATCACATCCTCCTCCATGCGCTCGGCCATGACTAATAACAGTGGTGAGAATGACTGTTGGGGTCTCACACCACATCATGGGCTGTCTGCACATGCCAGCGACGAGCCATTCAGTGATAAAAGACAAGAGGCTCAAGGCGTCGCCGACTGGTGGAGGGAAGGGAAGAAAGGAGGGAAGTGGAAGAGGAGGGAGGAAAGGGAGTAATTCATCCCTAGCTTGCCAGTTGCTTTTTGCAATTTTATCTTCCCTACAGCAGAGGCAAATAATGCCATCCCTATTTTTACAGACAGAAAAGTTGCTTGGAGTGACTAGAGGTCACTCAGCTAGCAAGTGGTCTGATCAGGCTTCCTCCTACCACTCCTACCTTACTGTCGTCACCTGTTCAAAGTCTACTGCTCTGGTTTTGAAGGTCAGGGAACACAGAGCCTCCAGATCTGAGTGAAATAAAGTTCCAGGTGGGAGGAGGGGCAGCCTCCACCCAGGGGGAGGAGCATTACAGCTCTCAGCCCTCTGGGTAGAGGCAGGCTGACTTGGGAGCCAAGAAATGGAGTTTGAGTTTTTGTGGCAGTGGTTGGCCTCCAAGGGGACCTGAGTCAGGGGAAAAACAAATTCCACCAAGCAGGTTCCAGCAGGTGCTACATGAATGCAAAGTCTGGAGTATGAGTCCTTTTGCCAGGCTTCCCCAGGAAATGGGCTGGAGGAATTCTGTTATTGAGCTAATGGGGGGACAGTTTTGGTTGTTGTGGAGAGCAGCAGAGCATAGAGTATTAACAAAACCCCACCATCCTCTCATCTAACGACACTAAGAAACAGTCAAATACTAATGATTCAAACATTTGGGCAAACTTGCACTTCAACCAAATGGCATCGTTTCGTTTCCATACTTGTAGAGGACAGAATGATAACCAAAGGGAGAAATCTCTTACAACACAGTCTTTAGGGGCAGGAGGTGGCCAACTCTCAAAAAAGATTTTCCGGAGGAATGACTACCAATATTTTCACCCTGTTTTTCTCTCCTTGCTCTAGCACTGGTCTCTCATCTCAGCCACTCTGGTCTTCTTTCAGTACCCCTGTGTCTTCTTTGGTCTCAACACATTTGCTTATATCCTTCCTTTTGCCTGAAACCTTTCCCTCCAGTCTTCGTGTGGCTGGTGCTTTCTTATTCTTCATTCTCAGCTTGACCATCACCTCCTCCAGGAAGCCTTCCCCGAACACCCTGTATAAAGCAGTTCCCCCTTTCATTCCGCTATTTGTTTCCTGTTAGCATTTATCACACTTGACAGTTCTCTCATTTATTTATGTTTGCATGTGTTTTTGTCTATCTGCAACTTTAGCCTCGATGAAGGCATATCCATCTTGCCCAGCGAGTCACACATTTTTAGATACAACGTAGATGCTCCATTTAAATGTTTGCTGAATACATTAGCAAACAACGCCTGCATCTGCCATGTCTGATGCTGTATTTTCTCCCCCCACCCTTTTTTATAATTTTTTAAACTTATTTACGGTGGGCTCTATTTCAAACCCTATGCTAGGCACTTTGCTCATATTTCATTTAAGACTCAAAACAATCCTATGTGATAGATACTATTTCTCCAATTTTACAGATTAAGAAATTAAGGTTTGAGAAATTAGGTTTCTTGCCTAAGCCAGCATCATAATGAAACAGTCAGGATTCAAGCACAGATGTATCTAATTCCAAAGCTTTTGCTCTTTTCACTCTGTGACACTATCTCTAAGGAAAAAAGAGGGATTATTGGGGTGGATGAATAATCTTTCCAAAGAATTGAACAACAGTGCTTCTCGTTTATCTTTCTTCCTCTCCTTTTATTTGTTCATTCCTTCCCCCCATGCCCCCATTTCACATTGCCAAAAACATGCACATCCATTGACAGGAGACACAGGGAAGTAATCCCTGTTCCAGATAGTGCCTTTAGAAACACTGAAGTCAGAAAGCCACTTTGAATGGCAAGCTCCTTTTCCAGTCATGGAAATCTCCTCTTTTAGTACCTATATTTCTAGAGCCTCAATGCAGCAGACCTCAACGCACCATACTCAGCCCCTGCAGCTTCAGAGAGATGCCCTTGGAAGGGCTGAGTGCTCTGGGGAAAGGGTACAGGGCCCAGATAACACCCCCACCAGCATCCCCAAAACTCAGGGCTTGCAAGAACCAACTTGCAAGTTCTACTGTGGACAAAAAAAAAAAAAAAAACGGATCAGGGTGTTGAAGGAGAGGACCCCAATCCTGACACAGATAAACTTTGAGATTGCTAGGACTGTCACTAGCCTATGCATAGCTTTAAATGCCCATGTTCCAATTCAGCCTAAGATAAAATGTTTCTCAACAACTCATTTCCTAACCAGACCTCAACCATCTGCCATCCATGAGCCATAAGCTCTTTGTCTTCCTCTTTCATTGGTCCTCGGAAGCTCTCCATTTCCACTACAGCTGTTTTATCTCCTTGTGTGGGTTGATTCTGTCACTCTGCCAGCTTAGGAATACTTGGTAGCTTTCTCATCCCCAATAGAATAAACCAGAGAGCTCAGAGAGGAGAATTTCTAACCCTTGTAACATGCCAGTCAGCTCCCAGATGCCCTGTGGGCACAGGCACACGGAGGGGCAGGAAGCAGAGCAGATGCCAGGCACAGCATACATCATATACACATAAACATGGGCATTTGCAACTGAAGCTCACTGCAGAAAAATCCAAGTGGGAAATGCACCTCTTAAAGCCAAATCATTACACATACCAACAAATTATAAGCACTGAACAGAAGTCCAGAATGTGCTCAGGAACTGCCCACGGCATCCATGGGGTGGACTTCAGCTTGGAACATACATTCACATTCTCCTCAGGGTCTCCTTCAGGGAAAGGCAGTCTGTTGTTACCTGCAATAGATTTTTGCTCAACAGACTACTTTTGCAGTCATTCATTCCACAAACCTTTATTGTATGCTTGCCACATGCCAGGCACTATTCTAGGGGCTAGGGATACAACAGTACCTGTCCTCATTTCAGCCTACATTCCAGTGGGGAAGAAATAGTAAAGAAATTGGTACTGACCCTTTCGAGTCTGGCCCCAACAAAGGTCCTCCTGCCCAATGTCATTTGAGCCAATACAATTGAGACCGTGTTCAGTGCAGAAGCAAAGCAAAGTTTTATTCTTTGATCAGAGAATGGAGAGGCGTGAGCTCACGCTCTAGAATACACGGTCTTTTGACAGGCTGTGGGTGGAACTCCTTTATAGGGATCGTCTCATCTGGGAGGGAGCGGAGTTCTGGTAGGTGGGCGGGGCTGTGCTGTTCTGGCTCCAGATAGCAGTGCTGGGCGCAGCGCCTCTGCACACAGCCCACTGCCGCCATCTTGAATTGCAGTGTCGGGCGCAGCGCCTCTGCACACAGCCTGCCCAGCTGAGGTGTCAGCCCCGACGTTCGGCGCTAGGAACTCTGGCCTGAAGGGCCAGGCGCAAGGCCTCTGCCGGCGGCACCCTATGAGCAAGTGACACTAGACTAAGCACAAAGGAAAAAAAGGTTAGACTTTATTACCCAGATTCTGTTTTTATTTCCGGGGACTTGTTTATGGGCTTTGCTGGTGACAAAATAAAATAAAGACATGGAAATATATATTATAATAAATGTATGATCTTGTGCATTTAACGCATCAAGTACTATAAGTATTAAAAGTCTGCCACCAGATTTAGCAAGATGGAGTACACTGGTGGCCTTAAGGAGCATGGTTTTGGTGACGTTGTGGGCAAAAATCCTATGAATAGGGTACATTCAAGAGAGAATGAGGGCTTCCCTGGTGGTGCAGTGGTTGAGAGTCCGCCTGCCGATGCAGGGGACACGGGTTCGTGCCCCGGTCCGGGAAGATCCCACATGCCGCAGAGCGGCTGGGCCCGTGAGCCATGGCCGCTGAGCCTGTGCGTCCGGATCCTGTGCTCCACAACGGGAGAGGCCACGTCAGTGAGAGGCCCGCCTACCGCAAAAAAAAAAGAATGAGACTGAAAGGAATGAGACAGTGAGTAGAAACTGCTATGTGAGGAATTTTGAAATAAGGGAAAAGAAAAAGTGGGGAAGAAGCTGGAGGACAATGGAGATCAAGAGATGATATCACAATAACTTGTCCATTAAAAAAATATTCCATGACCTTAAATATTTATCCTATCCAGTACCGGAGACACAGGACAGAGATTTCAGTACTTATCTTCATTCTCTTCTAAACCCAAGAGAAATGGCATCAAAATACTTATGGCCTGGGGGCCACCGAGGAATCAAAGAAGTCAAATAATAATGATAATGTTAAAAGCTGCCATTTTGAGGGTGCTTTAATGATTAAGCAGTTATATACATGTGTGTATATATATTTTCCTCTCATTTAAATCTGAAAAACACAGAGGTTGACATTATTGTCACCTTCCCTCTCTGAAGTTGAGAGAGGTTAAGTAATTTGCCCAAGGCACACAGAGTTATGGAACAGCATTAAGATTTGAATCCAGACTTGTTTGAATAAAAATCTTGTGTTTTTTCTTCTTCTCTCTTCTAATGTGAGAAGAACAGACTTTCAACTCTCCAGCCTAAAAGTCTCACCTTAAAATGACCTGATCAGATGGAACACACAATCTAGATGATCTCTAGGTCCCTCTGGCACTGCTTTTTTTTAATTCTATGATTCATTTACAAAGAAAGACTTTTTCATATTTCAAATTCTTTTATTTTTTACAAATTAATTTTACATCTCTCAGTGAACAATCATCTTAAACTTAATTTTTAATGTAGTTTTGATTTTATTTCTTCCATTGTGAAAGTAATATCTGCTGATTGAAAATATGTTTTTTATAGAAAATTTAGAGACCACCAAAAAATGAAAGGAGGAAAACTATCACCCACAGCCCCACAAGCACCAGTGACTTTTATTGTTTCCTTCTATGTTTTTTCTATGTGTAAATTTTTAGATTTATTTTGTTTCAAATACAGTTGTAATTAAGCATATATTTCTAAAGTAAAATTTTTCATTTAACATTAAAATATTGGCATTTCTCATACCATTCATAAGTATACATTTTTAGAATTAAATTATTCATTATGTTACAGTGAGATTTCCCCACTGAAAACATTAGGTTAGGTTTTATTGGGAAAAGATATGGATAGTGCACTTAAGTCCCCCAGCCATGCTATTAGAAAAGAATAGGTGTCTGGTTATAAGGATACATGACTCAGTACTACTAGCAGCTTCTTCTACCATGGTTCTCCACCATGATTCTCAAAACTACTTTGAGTAGGGGATCCACCTTGGCAAGTATAAATTTTGGGGTCATCCTGTTAATCAGTGTTATGACCCTGCTGAGAACACTTGAAAAATCTTCTGGATTAAGAAACATGCCAACCCCACCTCTGCTTAACAAAGCCCTTCCTAAGCATTAACATTGCACATGAATGCTGTTTATGAGCATGTACTGAATATTCCAGCATTTGAACAGAGGATAATGTAGAGACGACCTTTACTACTTGTCCCTTTTCACTTGTGAAGTTTATATAATACAATTAATTTGAATCCACTTAATGTCCAAACAGTTTATTGGGCAATTTGCAGACTTGGCGAGTGTCATGGATTCTTAGACATTATGGAATATAACCTACTAGAGAACTTTTGTCCCCTAAATAGACAGTCCATGTGAAGGAGCCACAGCATAACAAGAAATGGCGTGACAAAAAGAAATATGAAGACCCAGCTTGTACTTGACATCTGTGGTGAATGCAGCCTTTCACTGATGTACCCCTGCCAGTCCTACCTTGTTTGATTTTGCATTCTCCGTGAATGTGGCTATAATGCTGGCCCTGGTAAAAGTTCCATTGTAAGCTTCCTGTTTCCTGGGTATAATACAGCCAGCAAGCTTACTTACATACCAGCTATTGACCAACAAAACAGTGACCTATTATTGAAGAGGTCTTGGGTCACTGTGCAGTATATGCTTTATGTTCAATGAAAGCTGTATCAGGGACAATGTTAGAAACCAGTTTGAACCACCAAAGAGAGTCCTCTTTCATTCTTTCTCTCATATATGCTCTATTTATCTTTTTGTCTTTCTTTTCCTTTTGTTTTTGAAAGGGGTATTTCCAGTAAATCTATGTCTGATTGGAAGTGGTTGATTTTGTAAAATGCCATTGAAATCAAACTACTGATGAATAGCAACTTTTTTTTTCTTCTCTGGACTATTGTTCCCTAGAAAAATTGTACCTTCCTGACTGCTTTGTCTCTCACCAGGATTTTTTAATACTTTTTTTTAATGCATTTGGGTGCAATAAATATAGCCCTTGGATTTTGGTGGAGCCTAAATACAGGGTAATGTAAGGTAAAAAAATCTCTTTTTCAAAAGAGGACATACTCACTAGCTCAAAGCCTAATTTTAAGCAGTTTATAGCCCCCATGACTAGCATTTATTCTGCTTAGGAAGATACTTGAGAAAGAGAGCAACCATTTGGGGGAATGAAGGATTTACAGTAGCAGTTGTTGGAACAACTGGCCATCAGCCTGTCCAAACATTCTCCCAGATTTATAACATAAAATTACTGTATCAGCACAAGCGAGCCTCCAGGGAGCTAAAACAACCAGTTGACAAGCTGTTCTACTCCCTGTTAAAGCTGAGCTGGGCCTGTCTCCTCCTGGATCCCAAAGCATTCAAAGCTAGGACAAGTTTTTAAGCCCCCAGGAGAAATTACCTGCTTAATATCATTTCATCATTCTGGCATTATAAAAAAACAAACAGAAGTTATTTGCATGGAGCAAGACAAAACAGTTATTCTTTTTTTTTTTTTTTTTTTTTTTTTTGCGGTACGCAGGCCTCTCACTGTTGTGGCCTCTCCCATTGCAGAGCACAGGCTCCGGATGTGTAGGCTCAGCGGCCATGGCTCACGGGCCCAGCCGCTCCGCGGCATGTGGGATCTTCCCGGACCGGGGCACGAACCCGTGTTCCCTGCATTGGCAGGCGGACTCTCAACCACTAAGCCACCAGGGAAGCCCCAAAACAGTTATTCTTATGCTTCCATTTGCTGCCATGAGCTCTTAATACCTCAGGGTAAATTTTCATTTGTGTTAAATGTTAACCTGATCCACTGATTTAGGATATTGGTCCCTCCATAGAAAATTGAAGGACTTTAACAGAGGTCACCAAAACAAAGAAACTGTAGGGATCGTCAAGATTAAATCCACCCATCCAGTTTACAGATGAGGAAACTAGGACTTTAAATAATAACAATAATAGCAACAGCATTTACTGAGCACTTACCTTTTTATTGGTTTGGTTTTTTTAGCTCACCTGTAAAGCCAGTTCAGTTTCTCCAAGAATATGCCAAGTTCTTTTCTGACTGCTTTACACGTGTTAATTCACTTTTCCCACAACAACCTATGAAGATGATATTTTTAGTGTTGTTGTTTTGTAAAAGTTAGATGACTTGCTTGAAGCCACAGAGCCAGTTAAGTGGCCTAATATATTATGTGGGTGTATATCATTATATTACATTGTCTATAACGTTATTTATATGATAACTGTCAAATGTCACAATACAATGATGTTACATAATAATAAATGTTATTATATGTTGAAACTTACAAAAATCCATTTTCCTGCAAGGTTCTATGCATTTTGTTTTTCACTAAAGAGGGTTGCAATTAGTCCATTATGTGCTGGTAAGGAAAACCAGGAAAAAATAATATGCCATATCCCACGTAATAGAAGTCTTCTGATTTCACTAGATATTGAATTAAAACACCAACCTTGCATCTGAAGAAGGTGTTCAGAAAATATCTGTTGACTCAATATCTGACTTTCTCTCTTGGAGTCGTAATAGTGGATAATATGGGTCCAGAAACCATATTTTCAGAACTAAAATCTAGACAGGGTGGCCTTGGATGTGAGCTATAAACTGGGCAGAACATTTGAAATAGGGACAGTTCTGGAAAATTCCATTTGCATAGTGAGTGTGTGTGTTTAATATGTGTACTTCGTGTGAGTGTAAAATGTAGGATGCCATTTTTCAACCTCTTTTGTTTGATGCCGAGTAAAAACATTTGTAAATTTTTAAAACCTGGCTATTTTAGAAACTGTAGGTAAAGCCTAATAAAAATTTGAGATAGAGAGCAGAAATGTCTAATATTCTCTCACAAGTCAGCATAAGTAAGTCACCAAAGACAAGGAGGACGTCTTCTCCCTGGATTTTATCCCAGTTCCAGAAATGCCTCCTTTCCTTGTCCATATCAGAAGGTATAGGATCAGTCACTGTAAAAAGGTATGTTTAGGGTGCTTGATTTAGAAAGCTGCTAAAATATGCTTTTCCTTTAAGGGACTTTCCAGTTCTCTGCCAGCCTTTGTCACACTGGTCTGGGTGGTTCTGTGATTGCTGAGTGTGCTCAGTGAAGCAGTGCTTGAAAAGCAATTGAAGCCTGAAGTTGACTGGGCCCATAACAGCAGCCAGTCTACTTGAAAATACACACTGAACTCCTTGAAATGGAACTTGTCATGCCCAGCAAAGCTGGTGACTGCCTGTCACATCTGGGAATTCTTGGAGGAATTGAACTAGCCTGACAGATAGACTCAAAAAACCAAGCAACCTGGAGAAATGTTCCTGAGCTGCCCCTCCTTTGCAACATCAGGCATGCTGGTGGCTGTGGGCTGTCTTCCTCATTAGTTCCTGGTAGCATGGTGGTCATGTTTCTGGTGGCCTTTTTTAAAAGATGGTGAGATACTTGATAAAATATTGTCTTGAATAACTAAAGGATTTGTCATTCACATTATATTTCTTCTTTTGGAAAAAAAAAATTCTTCCTGTTGCCCAATTTATTTTAGGGCTGCCACAGTTCTATCAAGTCTTAGACCCTTAGAATTATGGTATCTGTATATGGGGTAAACTTGGCCTTACGTGCTTTTTCAGATTATTGACATAATTATGGAGAGCCACTAATGGTGTCATTCCCTCAAACACACTCTACTATTTAGTTAAAACTAGGTTTTTCTTTTCTGAAGTGTGAATAAAAATACAACCTGCTTTCTTTTCAAGGGATTAGAATTATCCATTGTACCTGGTTATAAACCCACTGATTTCCTTTTTATTCACAATTTCAGGGACCCACTGAGTAGTACATAATTGTGTAATTTTTTCACACATCTAAATTTAGCTTCATTTAGCTGCTAATATGTTATATTGTTTCTTATTTTAAACAACTATGGCCAGAAAAACTCCCAGGTGCACTTTTCTCATCATCTAAGAACTATATTTGCTTTTTTAACTAATAAAATTACTCTTATGATGCCGTATTTAAGGTTATAAATTTTGAACTGAGCTTCACCTAGCTACAGTTCCTATTCCATAGAAACAAATATCTAGAAAATATGTGTGTATGTGGTGTGTGTGTGTGTGTCTGTGTGTGTGTGTGTGTGTGTGTGTGTGTCCCTGCACAGTGCCTGGCCCTTTAAAGGCTCCTAGTTAATATTTTTGGAAGGAAAGGAGAGAAGGAATGAGGAAGAAAGGAGAAGGGGAGGCTAAAAACATAACTGAAAGAAATGCAGTGTTTGCATGAGAGAGGGACTCAGCATTTGAATGTTTCTTGAATGTTCCCATGCATCTCTCCATACATAACTTTCAAGCTAAGGGATGTTCTGCTGCAATTGACTGATAAGGAAGAGATTAAAAAGGAGAGAAATATCTCTCACTGATGTCCAGAAATGAATAACGAAGTGACAGACTCAAAGACAGGTGCTAGACAGAAAATAATTACATTCTACTTTGCACCACTGTTACTTCAGTTTAATGCAGTAGCTTTATAATTGCTAGCTAAAAATATATGCCTTTCCATGCTGTTCTATCAAGCCTATTTTTGGGAACTTGACTTTCTTTAGCAGCTTGCTTTATTCCATGTTGTTTCTACTTTGGGGCATCTAGGAAATTCTCTATTTAAAAAGCAAAGTCTAAAAGAGCTGATGATAAATGATAAAAATCTGTTTGCATAGCTGACAATCAGTAAGTGCTCTTGCTGAAGCAACAGAGAGGAGGTTCAAGACTGAATAGTAATGCTGTCTCTTTCATCAACATCAAATATGGACACTACCTCTGACCTCAGTGCAGCTTCCATTCATTCTCTTTCTGTCCCTCCATAAAATCCAGGGAACTCTGATGAATCGTCCAGCAGAATGAGCGGCGAGGCCTTCAACAGTAGTGTCTGAGCACACACCATGAGAATTCCAGCTATGTGACTTTGAATAAGTTACTTTACCTTTCTAAGCTTCAGGGATCTCTACTGGAAAACAAGAATAATAATACTGAGGGTCATTGGGAAGATTAGTGAGTTGTACATGTACAATGTTTAGAGGAGTGCTTACACACTACAACTGCTAGTATTATGATTAAGAGCTTTCTTCTATTCTTACCTTAGGCAGATGTGCTAATGTCACTTAGCAACTGCTCTCCTTAAGAGGCTAGACGTGTTCAATTCTTAACTCCCTAGTAGGGATTAGCAGAAATAGTTCAAATAAAATTAATTAGAAAAATTTCCTGCTAAAAGTATGACAAAGTCTAATTTATCTGAAGATCTCTTATACAGAATCCTCAACTATGCAGAACCAGGAAATAAGAAATGAAAAAAGAGAGTTATTTGAATGCTGTCATTAATATCAGACAGTCTGCACTAAGTCCCACACAGTCAAAAGCACTAAATGCCACAGAAACCACCATTCTTCGGTTCAGTTTTGGTCTGGTTCTCCTGCCCTTTATGCCTCAAGGATGGTTCTGAGAAGAGTTAGACTGTGGAGTGAGGAACCAATAAATAGCAGATACATGAACTCTGAACATGAACAGTCTGAGGTCATTTCGATAGGACGAAGTAGTGCTACCTTCCTGACAGTCAATGAGAGCATCACAAAGCCACACCAAAAATAAATGGATTTTCATTTTATTTAATGTTGTCTAAGAAGACAAATGTGTCTGTTCCATTTTAGAAAAGTTTCCATCCAAGAGAACTAACTTGTTTTCATTTGGTGTCAAGCAATAACCCATACTTAACTAGAAAATTCACCTCTATAGAACAATTCATCATTCTTTAATATCTCCAAATAAGATAGACATCATCATATAACTGTACAATCAGTGTAACAGGAATATGTAAAAACTGCAAGCATTTGATGAAAGTGGTAAATGTAAAGCTGAACATTTTTCTGAGGGTTATTTGTGGGAAAGGCGATGCTGGTTGAAAGGTACATTCTTCCATCCAAGAGAACCACACTTAAATTGTACAGAGTTGTTTTCTGGGGCGGCAGTTAGCATATTTAATATTGCCAAGTCATGTGACTCGCAAAACCACTGTGTGTGTGTGTATGTGTGTGCACGTGCACATATCTCCTTACTGTCGTGATAGAATGTAAGTAAAACATGCCTCCAATTTTGCTCTCTAAAGAGAGCAACCTGATGAGAGCTTCTGTTTTCTCAGTCCTGGGTATCTCCACATACATACACATTGCTCTGTGGCAGTTATAACCTGCAAAGCTCTTGATAGCCTCAAGTTTTGCCAAATCCTTCCCTTTCCCTACTCTTCAGAATCTCCCCAGGGCTTTGGTGTAGCTCTAGTCAAAGGCATTTTAACCAAGAGCTCATCTTTTGGCTTACAGTGGGAAGATTTCGAGGGCATGTGGGCAGCAGAGATTCTACTCATTTTGGTTTCACTGCCCGGCAGAGCGCTGTCTAAAATCACCCCCTACCTTGTAGTGTGCTGCCCTGGCCAATACTCAACTTCTGAATCAAAAAGAATAGAAGTTATGGAAAACTCTTCACTTTCCCTGGCTTTTCTGTTTCTCTTAAGATCAGCCCCATGCTCTCAGCACCAAGGCTGAAAAATTAAGAGTCATCTTTGATTTCTTCCTGTCTCTTGACCCCTGAAAATCAACCCACCTTGTGATCCTTCTTGATGTTCCTCACACAGCGCCTCTTCTCCATCACACAGCCATATCCTAATCCAGGCCCTTGTTACTTCACCTTAAACCTGCTGCAACAGCCCTGAAGCTGGGCCTCACCTCCAGTTTGTACCCTGAGATTAATTTGCATCCAGCAGTATTTGACTTCAGCAAGATAGCCTAGCAGGCTAAGAGCATAGCCTTTAGAGCTGAGCAGATCTGAGATCTAATCTTGACTCTGCCATTTACCAGCTAAGTGCTGTTGGGTACTAATCTAATCTCACAGAGCCTCACAGCATTGATGTGAAGATTCACAAGGTAATATATATAAAGTGCTTGGCACAAAGCCTAGTACATAGTGAATTATGTCCAAATTCCTTAACACTGAAGACGGTTCACAACTCGGCCCCAACCTTCCTTCACTAGTTACCTTCCCTTTACAGTGCTCCAGCCAAATGAATATGTAATACTTTTTTTTTTTAAGTACTTATTTCATTTTATTAGCTTTCTCGGAAAGTGCAAACTTAAATAGCCATATGTGTTCTCCTGGGCAACACCAAGTCTCTCTTGTGTCTTATTTTTAGTCTTGGCAAGAAAACTGTCTTTGTCAATTTGCCTCAGAACAGGTGACGGATGTAATATTTATCCTCAAAGAAAGGAGTAGCAAGGAAAACAATAACCTACATTTATACAGTGCTTATACATATTTTATACCATTTTCTTTTTTCTTTTTTTTAAAGTTAACATCTTTATTGGAGTATAATTGCTTTACAATGTTGTGCTAGTTTCTGTTGTATAACAAAGTGAATCAACTGTACATATACATGTATCCCCATATCCCCTCCCTCTTGCCTCTCCCTCCCACCATCCCTATCCCACCCCTCTGGGTGGTCACACAGCACTGAGCTGATCTCCGTCTATTACGCAGCTGCTTCCCACTAGCTATGTCAGTGCTACTCTCTCACTTCGTTCCAGCTTACCCTTCCCCCTCCACGTGTCCTCAAGTCCATTCTCTAGGTCTGTGTCATTATCCTTGCCCTGCCCCTAGGTTCATCAGAACTGTTTTTCTTTTTTTGATTCCATATATATGTGTTAGCAAACGGTATTTATTTTTCTCTTTATGACTTACTTCACTCTGTATGACAGACTCTAGGTCCATCTACCTCACTACAAATAACTCAATTTTGTTTCTTTTTATAGCTGAGTAATATTCCATAGTATATATGTGTCACATCTTCTTTATCCATTCATCTGTTCATGAACACTTAGGTTGCTTCCATGTCCTGGCTATTGTAAATAGTGCTGCAGTGAACATTGTGGTACATGACTCTATGTGAATTATGGTTTTCTCAGGGTATATACCCAGCAGTGGGATTGCTGGGTCATATGGTAGTTCTACTTTGTTTTTTTCATTTTAACATCTTTATTGGAGTATAATTGCTTTACAATGGTATGTTAGTTTCAGCTTCACAACAAAATGAATCAGTTATATATATACATATGTTCCCATATCTCTTCCTGCTTGCGTCTCCCTCCCTCCCACCCTCCCTATCCCACCCCTCCAGGTGGTCACAAAGCACCGAGCTGATCTCCCTGTGCTATGCGGCTGCTTCCCACTAGCTATCTACCTTACGTTTGGTAGTGTATATATGTCCATGCCTCTCTCTCGCTTTGTCACCGTTTACCCTCATAGCCTCAAGTCCATTCTCTAGTAAGTCTGTGTCTTTATTCCTGTTTCACCCCTAGGTTTTTCATGACATTTTTTTTTCTTAAATTCCATATATATGTGTTAGCATATGGTATTTGTCTCTCTCTTTCTGAGTTACTTCACTCTGTATGACAGACTCTAGGTCTATCCACCTCATTACAAATAGCTCAATTTCGTTTCTTTTTATGGCTGAGTAATATTCCATTGTATATATGTGCCACATCTTCTTTATCCATTCATCCGATGATGGACACTTAGGTTGTTTCCATCTCTGGGCTATTGTAAATAGAGCTGCAATGAACATTTTGGTACATGACTCTTTTTGAATTATGGTTTTCTCAGGGTATATGCCCAGTAGTGAGATTGCTGGGTCATATGGTAGTTCTATTTTTAATTTTTTAAGGAACCTCCATACTGTTCTCCATAGTGGCTGTATCAATTTACATTCCCACCAACAGTGCAAGAGGGTTCCCCTTTCTCCACACCCTCTCCAGCACTTGTTTGTAGATTTTTTGATGATGGCCATTCTGACTGGTGTGAGGTGATACCTCATTAGTTTTGATTTGCATTTCTCTAATGTTTAGTGATGTTGAGCATCCTTTCATGTGTTTATTAGCAATCTGTATATCTTCTTTGGAAATACGTCTGTTTAGGTGTTCTGCCCATTTTTAGACTGGGTTGTTTCTTTTTTTGATATTGAGCTGCATGAGCTGCTTCTATATTTTGGAGATTAATCCTTTGTCAGTTGCTTAATTTGCAAATATTTTCTCCCATTCTGAGGGTTGTCTTTTCGTCTTGTTTATGGTTTCCTCTGCTGTGCAAAAGCTTTTAGGTTTCATTAGGTCGCAATTGTTTATTTTTATTTCAGTTTCTCTAGGAGGTGGGTCCAAAGGAACGTGCTGTGATTTATGTCAGAGTGTTCTGCCTATGTTTTCCTCTAAGAGTTTTATAGTGTCTGGCCTTACATTTAGCTCTTTAATCCATTTTGAGTTTATTTTTGTGTATGGTGTTAGGGAGTTAGAGAGTTCATTCTTTTACATGTAGCTGTCCAGTTTTCCCAGCACCACTCATTGAAGAGGCTGTTTTCTCTCCATTGTATATGCTTGCCTCCTTTATCAAAGATAAAGTGGCCATATGTGCATGAGTTTATCTCTGGGCTTTCTCTCCTGTTCCATTGATCTGTATTTCTGTTTTTGTGCCAGTACCATGCTGTCTTGATTACTGTAGCTTGGTAGTACAGTCTGAAGTCAGGGAGCCTGATTCTTCCAGCTCCATTTTTCTTTCTCAAGAATACATTGGCGATTCAGGGTCTTTTGTGTTTCCATACAAATTGTGAAACTTTTTGTTCTAGCTCTGTGCAAAATGCCATTAGTAGTTTCATAGGGATTGCATTGAATCTGTAGATTGCTTTGGGTAGTACAGTCATTTTCACAATGTTGATTCTTCCAATCCAAGAACATGGTATATCTCTCCATCTGTTTGTATCATCTTTAATTTCTTTCATCAGTATCTTATAATTTTCTGCATACAGGTCTTTTGTCTCCTTAGGTAGGTTTATTCCTAGGTATTTTATTCTTTTTGTTGCAGTAGTAAATGGGAGTGTTTTCTTGATTTCACTTTCAGATTTTTCATCATTAGTATATAGGAATGCCAGAGATTTCTGTGCATTAATTTTGTATCCTGCTACTTTGCCAAATTCATTGATTAGCTCTAGTAGTTATCTGGTAGCATCTTTAGGATTCTCTGTGTATAGTATCATGTCATCTGCAAACAGTGACAGCTTTACTTCTTCTTTTCCGATTTGGATTCCTTTTATTTCCTTTTCTTCTCTGATTGCTGTGGCTAAAACTTCCAAAACGATGTTGAATAAGAGTGGTGAGAGTGGGCAACCTTGTCTTATTCCTGATCTTAGTGGAAATGCTTTCAGTTTTTCACCATTGAGGGTGATGTTGGCTGTGGGTTTGTCATATATGGCCTTTATTATGTTAAGGAAAGTTCACTCTGTGCCTACTTTCTGGAGGGTTTTTTTTTTTTTTTTTTTTTTTTGTGGTACACGGGCCTCTTACTGCTGTGGCCTCTCCCGTTGCGGAGCACAGGCTCCAGACACGCAGGCTCAGCAGCCATGGCTCATGGGCCTAGCCACTCTGCGGCATGTGGGATCTTCCCAGACCGGGCCATGAACCCGTGTCTCCTGCATCGGCAGGCGGACTCTCAACCACTGCGCCACCAGGGAAGCCCTGGAGGGTTTTTATCATAAATGGGTGTTGAATTTTGTCAAAAGCTTTCTCTGCATCTATTGAGATGACCATATGGTTTTTCTCCTTCAATTTGTTAATATGGTGTATCACATTTATTGACTTGCATATATTGAAGAATCCTTGCATTCCTGGAATAAACCCCACTTGATCATGGTGTATGATCCTCTTAATGTGCTGTTGGATTCTGTCTGCTAGTATTTTGTTGAGGATTTTTGCATCTATGTTCATCAGTGATATTGGCCTGTAGTTTTCTTTCTTTGTGGCATCCTTGTCTGCTTTTGGTATCAGGGTGATGGTGGCCTCAAAGAATTAGTTTGGGAGTGTTCCTCCCTCTGCTATATTTTGGAAGAGTTTGAGAAGGATAGGTGTTAGCTCTTCTCTAAATGTTTGATAGAATTAGGCTATGAAGCCATCTGGTCCTGAGCTTTTGTTTGTTGGAAGATTTTTAATCACAGTTTTAATTTCAGTGCTTGTGATTGGTCTGTTCATATTTTCTATTTCTTCCTGATTCAGTCTTGGCAGGTTGTGCATTTCTAAAAATTTGTCCATTTCTTCCAGGTTGTCCATTTTATTGGCATAGAGTTGCTTGTAGTAATCTCTCATGATCTTTTCTATTTCTGCAGTGTCAGTTGCTACTTCTCCTTTTTCATTTCTAATTCTATTGATTTGAGTCTTCTCCCTTTTTTTTCTTGATGAGTCTGGCTAATGGTTTATCAATTTTGTTTATCTTCTCAAAAAACCAGCTTTTAGTTTTGTTGATCTTTGCTATCATTTCCTTCATTTCTTTTTCATTTATTTCTGATCTGATCTTTATGATTTCTTTCCTTCTGCTAACTTTGGGGTTTTTTTGTTCTTCTTTCTGTAATTGCTTTAGGTGCAAGGTTAGGTTGTTTATTTGAGATGTTTCCTGTTTCTTAAGGTAGGATTGTATTGCTATGAACTTCCCTCTTAGAACTGCTTTTGCTGCATCCCATAGGTTGGGGTGGTCGTGTCTCCACTGTCATTTGTTTCTAGGTATTTTTTGATTTCTTCAGTGATCACTTCATTATTAAGTAGTGTATTGTTTAGCCTCCATGTGTTTGTATTTTTTACAGATCTTTTCCTGTAATTGATACCTAGTCTCATAGCATTGTGGTTGGAAAAGATACCTGATACAATTTCAATTTTCTTCAGTTTACCAAGGCTTGATTTGTGACCCAAGATATGATCTATCCTGGAGAAAGTTCCATGAGCACTTGTGTGTATGCTTTTGTTTTTGGATGGAATGTCCTATAAATATCAGTTAAGTCCATCTTGTTTAATGTATCATTTAAAGCTTGTGTTTCCTTATTTATTTTCATTTTGGATGATCTGTCCATTGGTGAAAGTGGGGTGTTAAAGTCCCTTACTATGAATGTGTTACTGTCGATTTCCGTTAGTATTTGCCTTATGTATTGAGGTGCTCCTATGTTGGGTGCATAAATATTTACAATTGTTATATCTTCTTCTTGGATCGATCCCTTGATCATTATGTACTGGCCTTCTTTGTCTCTTCTAATAGTCTTTATTTTAAAGTCTATTTTGTCTGATATGAGAATTGCTACTCCACTTTCTCTTGGTTTCCATTTGCATGGAATATTTTTTTCCATCCCCTTACTTTCAGTCTGTATGTGTCTCTAGGTCTGAAGTGGGTCTCTTGTAGACAGCATGTATATGGGTCTTGTTTTTGTATCCATTCAGCCAATCTGTGTCTTTCGGTGGGAGCATTTAATCCATTTACATTTAAGGTAATTATCGATATGTATGTCCCTATTCCCATTTTCTTAATTGTTTTGGGTTTGTTGTTGTAGGTCTTTTCCTTCTCTTGTGTTTCTTGCCTAGAGAAGATCCTTTAACATGTTTTGTAGAGCTGGTTTGGTGGTGCTGAACTCTCTCACTTTTTGCTTGTCTGTAAAGTTTTTAATTTCTCCATCAAATCTGAATGAGATCCTTGCTGGGTACAGTAATCTTGGTTGTAGGTTTTTCTCCTTCATCACTTTGAATATGTCCTGCCTGTTCCTTCTGGCTTGCAGAGTTTCTGCTGAAAGGTCAACTGTTAACCTTATGGGGATTCCCTTGTGTGTTATTTGTTGTTTTTCCCTTGCTGCTTTTAATATGTTTTCTTTGTAATTAATTTTTGACAGTTAGATTAATATGTGTCTTGGCGTGTTTCTCCTTGGATTTATCCTGTATGGGACTCTCTGTGCTTCCTGCACTTAACTATTTCCTTTCCCATATTAGGGAAGTTTTCAACTATAATTTCTTCAAATATTTTCTCAGTCCCTTTCTTTTTCTCTTCTTCTTCTGGAACCCCTATAATTCGAATGTTGGTGCATTTAATGTTGTCCCAGAGGTCTCTGAGGCTGTCCTCTGTTCTTTTCATTCTTTTTTCTTTATTCTTCTCTGCAGTAGTTATTTCCACTATTTTATCTTCCAGGTCACTTATCCGTTCTTCTGCCTCAGTTATTCTGCTATTGATCCCTTCTAGAGTATTTTTAATTTCATTTATTGTGTTTTTCATCATTGCTTGTTTCATCTTTAGTTCTTCTAGGTCCTTGTTAAATGTTTCTTGCATTTTCTCTATTGTATTTCCAAGATTTTGGGTCATCTTTACTATCATTATTCTGAATTCTTTTTCAGGTAGACTGCCTATTTCCTCTTCATTTGTTAGGTCTGGTGGGTTTTTATCTTGCTCCTTCATCTGCTATGTGTTTTTCTGTCTTCTCATTTTGCTTATCTTACTGTTTGGGGTCTCCTTTTTGCAGGCTGCAGGTTCGTAGCTCCCGTTGTTTTTGATGTCTGTCCCCAGTGGCTAAAGTTGGTTCAGTGGGTTGTGTAGGCTTCCTGGTGGAAGGGACTCTTGCCTGTGTTCTGGTGGATGAGGCTGGATCTTGTCTTTCTGGTGGGCAGGTCCATGTTTGGGGGTGTCTGTGGCCTTATTATGATTTTAGGCAGCCTCTCTGCTAATGGGTGGGTTGTGTTCCTGTCTTGCTAGTTGTTTGGCATAGGGTGTCCAGCACTGTAGCTTGCTGGGCACTGAGCGGAGCTAGGTCTTAGCATTGAGATGGAGTTCTCTGGGAGAGCTTTCGCTAGGACCTAGAAGAACTAAAGAGCAAACAAACAATAATGTACAACACAATAAATGAAATTAAAAGTTCTCTAAAAGAAATCAATAGCAGAATAACTGAGGCAGAAGAACAGATAAGTGACCTGGAAGATAAAATAATGGAAATAACTACTGCAGAGCAGAATAAAGAAAAAAGAATGAAAAGAATTGAGGACAGTCTCAGAGACCTCAGAGACAACATTAAACACACCAACATTTAAATTATAGGGGTCCCAGAAGAAGAAGAGAAAAAGAAAGAGACTGAGAAAATATTTGAAGAGATTATAGTTAAAAACTTCCCTAATGTGGGAAAGGAAACAGTTAATCAAGTCCAGGAAGCACAGGGAGTCCCATACAGGATAAATCCAAGGAGAAACATGCCAACACACAATAATCAAACTATCAAAAATTAAATACAGGGCGTCCCTGGTGGCGCAGTGGTTGAGAATCTGCCTGCTACTGCAGGGGACATGGATTCGAGCCCTGGTTTTGGAAGATCACACATGCTGCAAAGCAACTAGGCCCATGAGCCACAAGTACTGAGCCTGCACGTCTGGAGCCTGTGCTCTGCAACAAGTGAGGCTGCGATAGTGAGAGGCCCACGCACCACGATGAAGAGTGGCCCCTGCTTGCCACAACTAGAGAAAGCCCTCCCACAGAAACGAGGACCCAACACAGCCAAAAATAAATTAATTAATTAATAAAAAAGAAATTAAATGCAAAGAAAAAATATTAAAAGCAGCAAGGGAAGAACAACAAATAACACACAAGGGAATCCCCATGAGGTTAACAGCTGATCTTTCAGCAGAAACTCAGGACATATTTAAACTGATGAAAGGGAAAAACCGACAACCAAGTTTATTCTACCCAGCAAGGATGTCATTCAGATTTGACGGAGAAATCAAAACCTTAACAGACAAGCAAAAGCTGAGAGAGTTCAGCACCACCAAACCAACTTTACAGCAAATGCTAAAGGAACTTCTCTAGGCAGGAAACACAAGAGAAGGAAAAGACTTACAATAACAAACCCGACACAATTAAGAAAATTGTAATGGGAACATACATATCGATAATTACGTTAAATGTAAATGGATTAAATGCTCCAACAAAAGACATAGACTGGCTGAGTGGATAAAAACAAGACCCATATAAATGCTGTCTACAAGAGACCCATTTCAGACCTAGGGACACATACAGACTGAAAGTGAGGGGATGGAGAAAGATATTCCATGCAAATGGAAATCAGAAGAAAGCTGGAGTAGCAATTCTTATATCAGACAAAAGAGACTTTAGAATATAGACTATTACAAGAGACAAAGAAGGACACTACATAATGATCAAGGGATCAATCCAAGAATATATAAAATTGTAAATATATATGCACCCAACATAGGAGCACCTCAATACATAAGGCAAATGCTAACAGCCATAAAAGGGGAAATCGGCAGCAACACAATCATAGTAGGGGACTTTCACACCCCACTTTCACCAGTGGAAACAGTCACAAAGATCAATAAAACTATAAGCTGGTTCTTTGAGAAGATAAACAAAATTGATAAACCATTAACCAGACTCATCAAGAAAAAAAGGGAGAAGACTGAAATCAATAGAATTAGAAATGAAAAAGGAGGAGTAACAACTGACACTGCAGAAGTACAAAGGATTATGAGAGATTACTACAAACAGCTATATGCCAATAAAATGGAAGAAATGGACACATTCTTAGAAAAGCACAACCTTCCGAGACTGAGCCAGAAAGAAATAGAAAATATAAAGAGACCAGTCACAAGCACTGAAATTAAGACTGTGGTTAAAAATCTTCCAGCAAAAGCCCAGGACCAAATTGCTTCACAGGCAAATTCTGTCAAACATTTCGGGAAGAGCTAACACCTGTCCTTCTCTAACTCTTCCAAAATATAGCACAGGGAGGAACACTCCCAAACTCATTCTGTGAGGCCACCATCACCCTGATATCAAAACCAAAGATGTTACAGAGAAGGAAATCTACAGGCCGATATCACTGATGAACATAGATGCAAAAATCCTCAACAAATTACTAGCAAACAGAATCCAAGAGTGCATTAAAAGGGCCATACACCATGATCAAGTGGGGTTTATCCCAGGAATGCAAGGAATGTGATACACCATATTAACAAATTGAAGGAGAAAAACCATATTATCATCTCAATAGATGCAGAAAAAGCTTTTGACAAAATTCAATACCCATTTATGATAAAAACCCTCCAGAAAGCAGGCATAGAGGGAACTTACCGCAACATAATACAGGCCATATATGACAAACCCACAGCCAACATTGTTCTCAATGGTGAAAAACTGAAACCATTTCCTCTAGTGTCAGGAACAAGACTAGGTTGCCCACTCTCACCACTCTTATTCAACATAGTTTTGGAAGTTTTAGCCATAGCAATCAGAGAAGAAAAAGAAAAGGAATCCAAATCGGAAAAGAAGAAGTAAAACTGTCACTGTTTGCAGATGACATGATACTATACATAGAGAATCCTAAAGATGCTACCAGAAAACTACTAGAGCTAATCAATGAATTTGGTAAAGCAGCAGGGTACAAAAGTAATGCACAGAAATCTGTTGTATTCCTATACACTAATGATGAAAAATCTGAAAGTGAAATTAAGGAAACACTCCCATTTACCACTGCAACAAAAAGAAAAAAATACCTAGGAATAAACCTACCAAAGGAGACAAAAAGCCTGTATGCAGAAAACGATAAGACACTGATGAAAGAAATTAAAGATGATACAAACAGTTGGAGAGATATACCGTGTTCTTGGATTGGAAGAATCAACATTGTGAAAATGACTGTACTACCCAAAGCAATCTACAGATTCAATGCAATCCCTGTGAAACTACCAATGGCATTTTTCACAGAGCTAGAACAAAAAATTTCACAATTTTTATGGAAACACAAAAGACCCTGAATAGCCAAAGCAATCTTGAGAAAGAAAGACGGAGTTGGAGGAATCAGGCTCCCTGACTTCAGACTATATTACAAAGCTACAGTAATCAAGACAGTATGGTACTGGCACAAAAACCGAAATACAGAACAATGGAACAGTATAGAAAGCCCAGAGATAAACCCACGCACATATGGTCACCTTATTTTTGATAAAGGAGAGAAAAATATACAGCCTCTTCAATAAGTGGTGCTGGGAAAACTGCACAGCTACATGTAAAAGAATGAACTCCCTAACTCGCTAACACCATACACAAAAATAAACTCAAAATGGATGAAAGACCTAAATGTAAGGCCAGACACTATCAAACTCTTAGAGGAAAACATAGGCAGAACACTCTATGACATACATCACAGAAAGATCCTTTTTGACCCACCTCCTAGAGAAATGGAAATAAAAATAAACAATTGCGACCTAATGAAAGTGAAAACCTTTTGCACAGCAGAGGAAACCATAAACAAGACGAAAAGACAACCCTCAGAATGGGAGAAAATATTTGCAAATTAAGCAACTGACAAAGTATTAATCTCCAAAATTTACAAGTAGCTCATGCAGCTCAATATCAATAAAACAAACAACCCAGTCCAAAAATGGTCAGAACACCAAAATAGTCATTTCTCCAAAGAAGATATACTGATTGCTAACAAACACATGAAAAGCTGCTCAACATCACTTATTATTAGAGAAATGCAAATCAAAAGTACAATGAGGTATCACCTCACACCAGTCAAAATGGCCATCATCAAAAACTCTACAAACAATAAATGCTGGAGAGGGTGTGGAGAAAGGGGAACCCTCTTGCACTGTTGGTGGGAATGTAAATTGATACAGCCACTATGGAGAACAGTATGGACGTTCCTTGAAAAACTTAAAATAGAACTACCATATAACCCAGCAATCCCACCACTGGGCATATACCCTGAGTAAACCATAATTCAAAAAGAGTCATGTACCACAATGTTCATTGCAGCTTTATTTACAATAGCCAGGACATGGAAGCAACCTAAGTGTCCATGAACAGATGAATGGATAAAGAAGATGTGGCACATATGTACAATGGAATATTACTCAGCCATAAAAAGAAACGAAATTGAGTTATTTGTAGTGAGGTGGATAGACCTAGAGTGTGTCATACAGAGTGAAGTAAGTCAGAAAGGGAAAAACAAATCCCATATGCTAACACATATATATGGAATGTAAAAAGAAAAAAAAAAAAACGTTACGAAGAACCTAGGGGCAGGGCAGGAATAAAGACGCAGATGTAGAGAATGGACTTGAGGACATGGGGAGGGGAAAGGCTAAGCTGGGATGAAGTGAGAGAATGGCAGGGACTTATACTACAAATGTAAAACAGATAGCTAGTGGGAAGCAGCCACATAGCACAGGGAGATCAGCTCAGTGCTTTGTGACCACCTAGAGTGTTGGGATAGGGAGGGTGGGAGGGAGACAAAAGAGGGAGGCGATATGGGGTATATGTATATGTATAGCTGGTTCAGTTTTTTATAAAGCAGAAACTAACACACCATTTTAAAGCAATTATACTGCAATAAATTTGTTTAAAAAAACTGGTGAAATCCAAATAAACTCTATAGTCTAATTAAAAATAAAAGAAGGTGGTATAGAAACTAGAGTTTCCAATTATAGGAAAAAATATATACTTTGAAGTTGAAAGTTATTTCACTTACCATACAGGATCAAAATAAAGGTAGAAAACAGGAGAGGCCTGGGAGCAGAATCAGAGTAATGAATTAAAGAGCTTCTCTCAGATTAACTGGGCCAAGAAATTCTATATCTACAAACTTTATCCTACAGGTATACTCAGCCATGTGTGCACAAGGGTATCCCCTGCAGTGGTGTTAATAATGACAGCAGATTGGAAACAACCCACATGTTCATTAATAGAAGTACAGGTATGTAGTGAAACATTAGGCACTAAGCAGATAAGGGTGCACATCTCTTCATGGTTCAATGGAATGGTCTCCAGGATAGATTGTCAGGTGTAAAAGAGCAAAGTATAAACTACTATGTAAAGCTTGCCACCACTTGTTTGAAAGGGAGGCATATGCATTTCTGTCCATATATGTGTAGAGCATCTCTACAGCTAATAATACTGGTTGCCTTTGTCAAGGGGTACTGGAAAACTGAAGACAGAAGTGATATACTTAATTTTCACCATATATCTCTTTATACTCTTGGGATTTTTTTTGCCATGTGTATGTATTGTCTATGCAGATATATGATTTTTTAAATTTATTTAATTTTTTTTATTTTTGGCTACATTGAGTGTTCATAGCTGCACACGGGCTTTCTCTAGTTGCCGCAGCAGGGGCTACTCTTCATTGTGGTGCATGGGCTTCTCATTTCAGTGGCTTCTCTTGTTGGTGGAGCATGGGCTCTAGGCACGTGGGCTTCAGTAGTTGTGGCATGTAGGCTCTGTATTTGTGGCTCACAGGCTCTAGAGCGCAGGCTCAGTAGTTGTGGCGCACGGGCTTAGTTGCTCTGCAGCACATAGGATCTTCCCAGACCAGAGATTGAACCCATGTCCCTGCATTGACAGGCGGATGCTTAAACTGCACCACCAGGGAAGCCCAATATATGATATTTTTAAAGGAAAAGAAAGGGGTAGAAGGGAAATGATAAGAAAATCTAGAAAACAGAAAACATAAAGATGGAAGAAATAAGACAAAAAAGTCAATAATCATATTAAACGTAGCTGAATTCTTTTCTGCCTTTCAGAGAGAGATTTTATTTGAACTTTAGAAAAAACATCTAGCTTTGCTGTTTATAAGATACACACCTAAAACAAAGTGATCACAGAAAAGTGACAAATAACCAGATGGAATAATATACCAGACAAATCCTAATCCTCCATAAGTGTATGTGTGACAATTACAATATTAATATAAAACAAAATATAATACAAAGCAACAGCATTAAATAGGAAGAGGAGATATTATATGCTGATTAAAAGTTCAGTCTACCAAGAACAGATTGTCACAAACCTTTTATACATTTATAAGAAGCTTCAAAACATACAAAGCAAAGAGTGTTTGCTTTCAAGGAGTAATTGTGACATGTATAATCAAAATAGGAGATTTTAACATGCCTCTCAGAAATAAGAAGTAAATATGTAGAGTATTTGAATCAAAAATTAATCTATATATACTATTGAACTCTGTACCCAACAAATAGAGAATAAACACTTTTTTCAAAAAAAAAATACATTTACAAAATGTTACATATATATGTACATATACACTCTAATATTAAAAACAATTTTAAGTAAGAGAAAATAAATTACATATATTTAAAAGTGAATGAAAATTACATAATGCATATGAAAACATGTGAGATACATAATCTTAAATGTATTTGTTAGAAATAAGAAAGAATGAAAATAAATTGACCAAGAAGTCAACTTCTAGGAAAAGAGCACTTAAGGAAGCAAAAGTAGAAGAAATGAATGAGCAGGGAATAGTAACTTCAAATTTAAATAATAATATTGGTCAATAAAATGAAAACCCTTTTGACCCACCTCCTAGAGTAGAGGAAATAAAAACAAAAATAAACAAATGGGACTTAATGAAACTTAAAAGCTTTTGCACAGCAAAGGAAACTATAAACAAGACGAGGGGCTTCCCTGGTGGCATAGTGGTTAAGAATCTGCCTGCCAATGCAGGGGACATGGGTTTGAGCCCTGGTCCAGGAGAATCCCAAATGCCGTGGAGCAACTAATCCCGTGTGCCACAACTACCGAGCCTGTGTTCTAGAGCCCACGAGCCACAACTACTGAAGCCTGTGTGCCACAACTACTGAGCCCAAGTGCTTAGAGCCCATGCTTTGCAACAAGAGAAGCCACCACAATGAGAAGTCCGCGCACTGCAGCACAGGGAACTCCCCCTTGCTGCAACTAGAGAAAGCCCGCTCACAGCAATGAAGACCCAAGGCAGCCAAAGATAATAAAATAAATTTTTAAAAAAAGAAGAAGAAAACAAGACAAAAAGACAACCCTCAGAATGGGAGAAAATATTTGCAATGGACAAAGAATTAATCTCCAAAATATATAAACAGCTCATACAGCTCAATATTAAAAAAACAACCCAATCAAAAAATGGGCAGAAGACCTAAATAGACATTTCTCCAAAGAAGACATACAGATGGCCAAGAGGCACTTGACAAGCTGCTCAACATCACTAATTATTAGAGAAATGCAAATCAAAACTACAATGAGGTATCACCTCACACTGGTTAGAATGGGCATCATCAGAAAATCTACAAAAAACAGATGCTGGAGAGAGTGGAGGAAAGGGAACCCTCTTGCACTGTTGGTGGGAATGTAAATTGATTCAGCCACTATGGAGAACAGTATGGAGGTTCCTTAAAAAAACTAAAAATAGAATTACCATATGACCCAGCAATTCCACTACTGGGCATATACCCAGAGAAAACTATAATCGAAAAAGACACATGCACCCCAGTGTTCATTGCAGCACTATTTAAAATAGCCAGGTCATAGAAGCAACCTAAATGCCCCTCGACAGATGAATGAATAAACAAGTTGTGGTACATATATACAATGGAATGTTACTCATCTATAAAAAGGAATGAAATTGGGTCATTTGTAGAAACGTGGATGGACCTGGAGACTGTCATACAGAGTGAAGTTAAGTCAGAAAGAGAAAAACAGATATTGTACATTACCGCATATATGTGGAATCTAGAAAAATGGAACAGATGAACCGATTTGCAAGGCAGAAATAAAGACACAGATGTAGAGAGCAAACGTACGGACACCAAGGGGGGAAAGTGTGGGGGGAGGGGGGGAATGAACTGGGAGATTGGGATTGACATGTATACACTAATATGTATAAAATAGATAACTAATAAAGTACTGTATAAAAAATAAAATACAAATCAAAAAAGAACAGTAGATAAAGTATGTTATGATCATAAAAAAATAAAATGAAAACCTGATTCTTTGATATGACAATGATTTTGATGGAGTGAAAAAGAGGAATCAAAAAAGCTGCCATATAATGCTATACATAAAAGAGATTTTTTAAGTAATAAGAGAATTCTGTGTACAACTGTATACCAATAAATTTGAAAATCTAGATGAAATGTTTGATTACATAGGAGAATATATGAAATTGAGTCCAGGAGAAGCAGAAAATCTAAACTGATTAGTAACTGTTGAAAAATTTATAAAGATGATCAGTGATCTATCCTTAAAAATGCTTCATCCTACTAAACATGCCGGAAGGAGAATTCCTTTGTTACGCTAACCGTTCTAGGGCATAAGTAAATTTTAAAAGATTACCAATTCATACTGAAAAGTTAGTGCAACTCTAATACCAAAACTAGGCAAGAATGGTGACATGTACCAACCTCACTTACATAGTTGAAAAGATGCTAAATAAAATATTAGCAAATAATATTTTGCTAATTGCTGTTAAAGAATAATACATAAAAACCAAGGAATTTTATATCAATCTATCATACTCCAAACTACTATTTCGATTCACATCCCCACCAAGAATAAGAACACCTGGTTTTCTGAATCTTTGCCAACACCAGGGGTGGTAGGAGAAGACGACTCTGGTTTTTTTGTTTGACTTCTCTTTTTTTCCTGAGAAAGACATATAAATTGAGTAATTGATATTTTTTAAATTTTAATTTCAAATTAAAAAGTTTAGAGTAGGGCTTCCCTGGTGGCGCAGTGGTTGAGAGTCCGCCTGCCGATGCAGGGGACATGGGTTCGTGCCCCAGTCCGGGAAGATCCCACGTGCCGCGGAGCAGCTGGGCCCGTGAGCCATGGCCGCTGAGCCTGCACGTCCGGAGCCTGTGCTCTGCAACGCGAGAGGCCAGAACAGTGAGAGGCCCGCGTACCGCAAAAAAAAAAAAAAAAAGTTTAGAGTAATGGAGACATAATATCTCAGGTCAACGCAAGGGAAAATTATGAAATAAATTTCATCTTTGGATCCTCCAGCCTCCCTTTGGTGCTTCCTCTCCCTCTTTCTAGGATCCTTAGGTACTTCAGTCTAAGCACACCATGGGGATGGGGTGCCACAGACAGGTGGACAGCCATCCCCTCCACACCAGTTTTCCAGAAAATCTGTGAAGCCCCAGAGTACAATGCTATTTCAGGCTCCTGGACAAACAACAGCACACATATCTACATCTCCACCACCCCCACCCTGAAATCCTTTAGCAGCTCCACACTATAAACCTTCCTTTCCCCTCCTCAAAGCTGTTCCTAAGAAAACCTGATACTCTTATATTTCAGGGTAAATTTATCTATTTGCTACCTTGGAAGAATTTGCATCTAAAATGGGATCTCTAATTAGGCAGTGAAATTTAGGCATCTGCAGAACAAGTAGGTCAGATGTTTAAGGAATTCCGTTTGGTGCCTAATTTCTGAATTCTTTTAAAACAATGAGAGATGTTATCCTGGTAGTCCACAGCTTGCTACCAGCTCAGCACACGGTAATACCTTTCAAACCCTAGCCAGCCCTGGCTTAAAGAGTTGAAGATTTAGCCAAAATTCCACTTCTGCTCCTTGGTTCTTTCTCCAGTGGACCTGAAGTTTTCTTCCCAATTAAGGCACTTCTGAATTCAGAACAGAGAAGAACTACCTCTCATCTCTGCTCTTGGTTCCAGTCACAGCTGTTCTTCTAACTTGATGCTGATACTCTGTCTCTGGATAGTGGACTAGAGGATTTCTAAGGCAACTGACAGTTTAACCGTGATTCTAGGTACCTGTTCTCTTCATCATGGTGGCAAAACTTAGAATTATACATTAGCAAATCCTACGAAGTTTACTTCCTATGTGGTTAGAAACAGGGAAGCCCCGTTATTTTCCCAGTTTACAGATAAAGAAACGAAGTCTAAAGCAGTTGAGCACAGTAGTAATTCAACCAATGTATATATTCAAATAACCTTTTGGCTTCCTTAAGTAGCTTCCATCTGACTTGGAAAAAAAATCTTCATTATTGTTAAGCATGATGTGGGGACTTCATATTAACCCAACTTGTATTAACCCTTCACTGCTACATCTGTACTCTCCTCCCCATCATTCATCCCCAGAGAATACTTTTCTTACCAGAATTAAGAGGAAAAAATGTTATTTTATTGTGTGCTTTTTCATTCTTACAACCTGGATACTAAGTCATTCTCAAGAAAGTTTAAGGCTATTGAGAGGATTGAAGGATCTAGAGGCATCACAATATTGAAACCCTTGAATAACTATTGCTGAGGAGAGAGTGTAGTGATGGCTGTATTGCACACGTGTATATACACAAAAACACACAGGGGCACACACACATGCATACATAGTGGGGCCACTTACTGAAGGGCATACTAACTAGCTATTTTTAAACACTTAATTTCTCAACTCATAGTTTAAATTATAGCTTACACATTTTTTTCAAATCTGGAAAGTTTTAATTTTAAAACTGAAATGGTAGAAGGGGACATTTTCTTTGGTCTCTGGTTTCAGAGATTGTAACCATAATCAATGAGTTATCTTAAGTTGGTTTCTGTTTGGAGGCTACTGAGGCATCTCCCTCTTAATGAGTTGCAGACCCCTCTAATTGAATTCTTGGTATGCATGCTTTTCCTGTGGTTAAGAATCTACCTTATAGATATTAAGATAGTCTGTGTTCAAATATGGTCTCATTGATTTAATTTCTCTTGAGAGAAAAAATGCATTGCTAATGGTCACCTTGTCTCAAATTTCAGATTACAGTATTTCGGATGGGATCAGAAGGACACCAGGACATTGATTTAGCCATCCTGACAGCTTTGCTTAAAGGTAAAGAGTTTCTACGTCCAGAGAATGCAAAAATAATTTAAATGGATTAACACAGCAACCTTATGTCTCCTAAGAGTGGATATAATTCCAAATGATACCATGACACATCCAATTATTGATAACATAAGGGCTTCTGTTATAAGACATTCTTAATGCTATTAAATTCCCCTATAATAGACCTGTTACAGTGTGACTCAATTTCATAAAATTTAAGTGTACTACAGTTCATCCGTGTCCATTCAATCATAAAAATATATGAATTAAAAGGCTAATGTAGGGCTTCCCTGGTGGCACAGTGGTTGAGAGTCTGCCTGCCGATACAGGGGACACGGGTTCGTGCCCCGGTCCGGGAAGATCCCACATGCCGTGGAGCGGCTGGGCCCGTGAGCCATGGCCGCTGAGCCTGCGTGTCCGGAGCCTGTGCTCCGCAACGGGAGAGGCCACAGTGGTGAGAGGCCCGCGTACAGCAAAAAAAAAAAAAAAAAACCACTGGGGAATCTAAGTAAGACATGTAATGAATACAGAACTAACAGAAAACAATTTGTAGGAAATCAAATGTCCTGTGGACTTATACAATCATTTCAGAGATAATTACCATTTTATTTTATACAGTTCACTTCTTCAGACATAAGTACTGCTATCAGTAATTAATAAACTAATTAATTACTTACCTATTCTTAAGCAGAGAAAGAACTCTTTTTAAGGTATGTATTTGTTAATTTGTTCAGACTATAAAGAAGAAAGTTTAAAATAAAAATTCAAATGCCAAAAGAAATAGTCAATATGTTCTAACTTTAGAAAAAATTTCTAGTAAGAATGCTATTGATTAGATTAGATCATACGAAACAATGAAAATCACTGTTTTCAGAGTCATTTTGCTTTAAAACTGTACTTTAAAAAAAAACTCTAAATTTGAAATAAAGGTGGGTAAAATCTAATGTTTTAAAACTACTTTTGAATGCATGCCCCTCCAACTCTATTAACTAGAAAATGCAGAATTATTTTCACAAACTAGTACTGATATACACAATTAGTCTTGCTAAATAACTCATTTTTAAATGGCTTAATTAATCCTTGTTAAAACAAAAATTTTGACATATATTCTAAAGTAGTTTCTGTCCAATAATTCTCTGCACCAGATATATTTCGTAAGTAACTAACACCCTAGAATGTTTACTGAGAAACTGTCTTTGCTTAAAATTGGATGATTAATGAATAGGTTTTATGGGAATTTACTGTGGCTCTGCTTTGAAAATTAAAAAATTATTTCTAATTATGTGTTCCATCTTTCCCACCCTTTTTTCTGTGTGTAGGCAGCTTAATACAACACATGCATGATTGCTTTCTTTTTAATATTGTTTTTTTTAACCCAGAACTGTTTAGATAGCTTTATTAAGGCCAAAAAAGACATTCATGTTGACACTTTCATCATTTATATGCAATGCAAAGTTATTAAATATTACGCAATGGAAATAGATGAAATTTTGTCCCAGATATCTCCAAAGTCAAAATGTGTGGCATATTTATTTTAGGTTTAAAAGGGCATGGGGGTAAACTGTGGGAGAACAGTGAAATATTTCAGGTAGAGATGAAATTCACCCAGTATTTTTTACAGTGTGGATTCTTAACAAAAGTATTATTAAGCCCTTCTCTGTATGAGACCACTTTTAATCTTCCTTGTGTCCTTTGACTGTAAATCAGGCTCCCCAAAATGCACTTGTTTCCTGATGGTTCATTTTACCTCTTTAGCCAAATCTTTAACTTAGATGTCACGGAGCAGATTGGCCATGATCATTAGAACCTTAGCATGGGCCCCCCAGACCTATGTCTGCGACTGGCCTCTTATTATTACTTCATCCCAAAGCCACCCTGAAGCCACAATACCCTCTTTCACCTTGCTACTCCCTTGCATTTTACAAACTTGGAAATTGAGGCCAAAGAGTCTAAAAGACATTCAAGATCATTAGGCAAATCAGTGGCAGAGCCAAGCCTTAAACTCAGGTCTCCTCACTTCTATTGTTTTGTTTACAAACATGTATGAGTCTTTGGGGCATCCAGGATTTCTTGGCTCTACACTGCCACAGAGATTTCAGGCATTTGCCCCTTTGACTCCAGGGGTATCCGAGTGATAACAGATCAGGACATCTACTTCCTTAAAACTCTCAGAACACCTACCAGGGCCCTCAGCTGCCAGATGATCTTAGCTGCACGCACAGTATCTTCATGATGAAACTAGAATGCCCACAATTTAACCTAATGTAATGGAAGAAAAAGTATAGTCTGACACTTGTTTTATTTTTAAAGATTAGACCTCTGGTGAAATATTGACTTAACCAGGAATTTTTTTAGTTACATGTGATAGAAACACAGTTCAACCTAGTTCAAACAAAAAGAAATAAAAGGGTTCACACAGCCAGGAAGTCTGAGGGTGAAGTGAGTTCAGGCAGAGTAGCATGCAGGACTCAACTGGTGTCATCAGGGTCTATACTCCATTTCTTAGACGTTAGTCTGTACACTTGTTATGCAAAACAGCGATCAGTAGTGCCAAGCTCACATCCAATCCACTGAGCAAACCCCAATTCAAAAGAGCCATCTTTCCTCGTACTTACAATGAGAAGTCCCAGGGAGCATTTGGATTTGCTTGCCTTGGTTCAGTGCCCATCCCTGAATTCATCACCGTGGCAAATAAGATGGGAGAATCCCTGTAAGCATGAAATACAAGATGGGATCAGCTTCATCTGAGTCTCAGAGTTATAGATTCCCAGCAACACAAAAAAGAGGTTCTGTAGCCAGAAAGTAGAGGAGGAAAGAGTGCTGAGAAGACCAAAAGCAACTAAAAAATATACACGTCTCTGCAGTTGTATTAAAAGAAGTACTGAGGGTCAAAGAGTGTCATATTTACCTCACATGCAAGCACCTCATGCACCTTAGTAGAATAAATTCTTCACTCAGTAGACAAAAATGGAAACTAGGTCGAATGAATACTAATCAGGGTTCAGACATTCTCCCAAGGCATTCTCATGCAGTTCACTTCAGGTAGACCTAAATATGCAATTTATGAATATTATTTACTATATATTGTTATTTATTACTCTAATCATTATAACCTTTTCAGTTTTAATTGTCTGTACTTGATTATTTCTGCCAAAAATTTTAAAGGAGATTAGATTCTTAACACTTTTTCCCCAAGACCAAAGTCTGTCCCTTAGGAAAAAATGATTCTGGGAAGACCAAATCGTCCCAGGCTTTCCCCACTAGACACCATCCACCCCATCCTCCACTACCACCCCAACCCCTCAGAATAGTACTTACCACAGTGAGACCACCAGTAAAGGGCCTTATAATGGTAAGAATTACAGCCATACTCAAAGCATCGCTACTCCCTGATTGAACAAATTGCTTTACTTCATTGAGGCTTGGTTTCCCAATCTGTAAAATTGAGATAATTATCATACCTCACTTACAGTCATTGTAACAATTGTAATTAATAATGCAAGTAAAGCACTTAACAGTACCTGGAAAGTTCTGTTTAATAAAAGATGGTCGGACAGGTCATGATGATGATGATGCCAAACTAGAAATGAGGACAGGGACCGCATCTGTTTTACTCATGACGATATACACATATACACAGCGCCTGGCACACCGTCAGTATTCAGTATGTTATATTTGTTGGATGCGTGAATAAATGATCAACAGGCTTTGGGATAAGTTTATATATATATATATATATATATATATCTCCTAGTTCTTTGCTGGCTGTAGAATTGACCACATTATTTAGCCTCTGTATGCCTCAGTTCCCTTAACTGTGAAAAGGGAAATTGTACCTTTCTCGTGTGGGTTGGTTTAAAAGGGATGCATGAGATGGTTACAGTGGAAGCTCTTTGAGGGCAGGCACTCTGCCTTCTTCATGGTAAATACTGAACACTTAATGCGTTGATACTCTTCCCCTTCTAAAACAGGCTTTAAAAATTCCTAGGGGATTAGGATGTCCCCCATGTCCAAAATCCAACAGAATCATAATATGTTAATTGTGAAAGGACACATAAATTTGAAAAAACAACACCCTTGAGCATACATGTAAATAACCAGAACAGACCACAAAAGAAATTTAATCTTGAAAATGGTTGAGCACATGCTAAGCTGCCTTAAAATGAAGTTAATTTTCTGGCAAGTTTATTTTCTTGCATATCCAAGTAGATCTCAGAGCAATAATAGAGACCATGGTAGATAGCAATTTGGGACATTTCTGTTTGTCTCTAATAGGAGAATGCAATAAAAGAACTTAAATCTCTTAATCTTTTTATTTGTGTAACGTTTTACAATTCACAAAGCATTTTCGCATGTTTTATCATCTAATCTTTATAACAACTCTGTGGAATGGTTGCCAGTTTATTTATCTCCAAACTGGGCCTTCTGGGGCATGAAAGTGGGAGGTATAGATAATTATGACAGAACAAGCAGAATGAACCAAGAATGTCCAGGTTAAACTGGGAAGAGTGATCATCCTGATTACAACACCCACCTTCCAATTAGGAAGTTTCCGGAAGAAAAGTATTATGTCTTCTTTGCCTTCATATCCCAATACCAGGAAGAATGCTTGACATACACTCAGCATTCAATAAATGTCCACTGATTGAAAGAAGTGAAGTTTAGTCCCAAGCCCATCAGTCACTGGCCAAAGTCATATAAACAACCTAGACATAAACTGGGCCTCCTTACCCCTTGAAAGTTCATTGAAGTGGACTCCAACCTTTCAACTCAGTGATCCACAGAAATGCAAACTCCACATCCTCCCCAGGATTTTTGCAAATTCCTGAAAGATGTGAGTTCTCTTGGTCACCCCTGCCTTCAGGTTCCTGATTCCACATGTGTTATTTCTGTTTCTCATCACAGAAGGCAAAATGTAAAACTCAGCCTTGCCACAGTTTCAAAACAAAAAGCAAAATTCACTTACACAAAGCTTTTAACAGACATAGTAGACTTTTCTAAAAAAGTAGGTAGGGATGGAAGAGAAGTTCTCAATAATGCACAGCAGGCATCTCCAATGTTGACATCCTTTGGCTATTTCACACAGGGACTTTCCATGGATCCTTCACCCTTGACTTCCCCAATGTCACACTGTCTCACAGTCTTCTCCCCCTCTTCTCCCACTGTTCTCTTCTTCATGCTCCCTTCTAAGAGTAAAACAAAGTCCTTCAAACAGAGCATTTCATCCCTGTTCTCTGACATTTTGGCCCTGGCCCTGAAGGGCTCATCTACCCTAAGCAGCTTTGCAGGGTATTTTTACAAACAAAGACAGCCTCCTTCCTAAGCAGAGTTCTGGTGCCAACTCATAGGAGAGAGTGATTTCTTCGGCTCCTTTGATGTAGGTAGTAAGTGAGAGAGTGGGGCCTGGACTTAAGTCTCTAATCAGAAGATGAGAGTACGATGTTCTTTGCTCCAGGGCCATAATCACCAGCAGTACAAGTTACAATGTGTAGTAGGCTCAAATGCTTGCAAGAACTGTGAACATCGGCCCCCAGGTCTGCAGCTGTGGCAGGCCATTTGTAGCAGATTTTCAAGATTATGACCGTGTCCGTAATATTGTCTCATTGTAGAACTACAAAGCTGGATAGAACCGTAAAGGTCTAGGATAGGGAGAGCCCTCTGCTGATGTTCAGACAAAGGGGAACTGGGATCCAGGTCTGCAGATGTCCGGGTCTGTTACTCCTTCTCTGCATCATGCAGCCAGTTCTGGAGGCACATGTCATCCTTGGCCTCTTGTTACACAAAAGGTAAACACCTTTCACTCTGCAGCTCCCTCATGCATCAGGATTGGCACGGGAACAAAGCCACGTGCACATTAAGCTAATTGCAAACCCAAAGCTCCTGAGCAGCTCTCAGCTTGTGAAGACATCATCACTGCCGACTGCCCAGCAGTACTGTAGAATTATACCTTTTCTTCCTTGACTTGCCTGAGAGCAATGAATCAGCCATTAGTTAAATCACTTATTGAATATTCTGAATTATATAACCATGCAGATTGGTAAGAGCATGATTCCAAAATGAATAGTTTACATTAATAACAAAAGTAATAGTGATAACAATAGTAAAACATGCAACAATAACAACTAATATGGCACTTACTATAGTACAAGCATTAACTAATTTAATTCTCACACTACTACAGTGGGGCAGGTACTATCAGTATTAGCCATTTTACACTTGAGGAAACTGAGGCACAAGCAGGCTGCCTTGGCCAAGGTCACACAGCTAGAAATTGATGGAGTCTGGACATGAACTCAAGTTATTTGAGTCCAGAACACTTGCTCTGCATCCTAAGCCTCTATGGCCAGGATCAGATATTAAGGACTACCCCCATTTTTTACATGTTCTGAACAATAAATGGTGGCTAAACTTTCCTTGATGTATAAAAAAAATACAGATTCCTAGTTAAATATGGTCCACTGAATACGTGGATCTACTATTATTAGTCTCCACTGAATCCCTCTAAAACAAGAGTAAATGGTTATTTATTTATTTATTACTTTTGCGGTACGCGGGCCTCTCACTGTTGTGGCCTCTCGCGTTGCGGAGTAGAGGCTCCGGACGCGCAGGCTCAGCGGCCATGGCTTACGGGCCCAGCCGCTCTGCGGCATGTGGGATCTTCCCGGACCGGGGTATGAACCCATGTCCCCTGCATCGGCAGGCAGACTCTCAACCACTGCGCCACCAGGGAAGCCCTGGTTATTTATTAAAAGCATTGGAGCAGAACAATATTCTGTGTTCACCACACTGATTTCTCTTCTTGCACACTGAAGATTAAATATCCTAGCCTTCCTTCGAGAGAGGTCGGGACCATGTGACTGTGCTTCAACCAAAGGGATGTGATCAGAAGTGGTGTAAGCCATTTCTAGACCTGGAAGATGAAAAGCTAATGTAAGAATGGAAAATAACACACCAAAGAAAACTGAATACTAAGCTAATACCAAGCTGACTTACACTTCAAAAGGCCCAGAAAAGTGGGGCACACAGAGCCTTTTTAAAGAAGTAGCCAGAATGCCATATCCGCTCCCCTAGACTCCCCTACACTCCAAAACCCTCTCCAATCAAAAATCAAAGATTTATTCTCTGAAGAGGGTAAAACATGTTCTCTGCACCAGGAGATACCAGGTGCAAGGTGAGGGCTAGGCTATAGAACTGACAATGGGGGTGCTAAATAAATTAATAGATATTGGATGCTGAGACCCCAGCCCTTCACCCTCCACTTGGTTCCTAGCATGCTGGTGGCTGGCGTCTTCATCCTCCAGTGAGGAGACTGGAAGATCCTTTTTTGTAAAACCACTCCTAACACCCATTGGCAACTCTGACATATATGTAAGCCCTTGATAATTTAGGGACCTCAGTACTTAATTCTGAGAATTACTGTTTCACTATACAGTTGGTATTCTGTGTGGTAATTGTTCTCCATCCAGGAGTGTCTACATGGCAATGGTATTATTAACCTGATAAAATTATTAAAATATTATTATTAACCTGGTAAATTTATTGTTAGGAACATGTAAGACACTCAAAATATTTGCACAGTGCTTTAACAAAACAATTTTTTCATCTGTTATTCTATTTAATCCTCAATCCCTTGAGGGAGATATTGTTGACCTTGTTTAACATGAAGAAACTCGGTCTTGGGAGGATAAGTAACATTTCCAAGCCCCCCAGGTTATATCAGGGATAAACAGCCTAATCACTGGGGCACCTACTATAAGGCATTATCTTAAGTGCTACGAAGTCTTCAAAGTCTTAAAATACGGTAGAGTACACACCCCAATGTAAAATGTAAACAAAATGCTATAAAAGTACAAATGAAAGAGACTGCGGGTTCAGGGGAAGTTTTATTATAGAGGCAGCATTTGAAATGCGCCTCTTCAGTTCAGAATACTAAGCCTATTATATTGAATAAACAGCAAAATAAATAGTATGCCAATTATTTTTTCAGAGGAATTTAAAATCAAGATAGTTTTTTTTTTCCTTTTTCAAATTATTTTCCCATTGTGGTTATCACAGAACATTGAGCAGCGTTCCCTGTGCTATACAGTAGGTCCCCGTTGGCTACCTATTTTAAATATAGCAGTGTGTACATGTCAATGCCAAACTACCATCCGTACCCCCCGCCCTTCCCCCGTGGCAACAACAAGTTTGCTCTCCAAGTCTGTGAGTCTATAAGAAGAAGATACTTTTTTAAAAATCTTATTAAGACTGAAAATCAGAGCCTCCAAATAAACAGGATATAAGAATGTCCAAACAGGGTTTCTTTTGCCTGTACAGGTGTGCAACATTTTATCCAATCAGTACCTTCCTTACAATGTATTTGTAAATTGTATCTTTTGAACTGTATCATACTTTAGACACACTTGTACATTCCTAATTAAGGAAAGAATAAGCCCTTTTGCAAAAGAGAATCCTTTTACAAAAATATCATCTAAGTCACTGTTCTATAAGTATTCATCCAAAAGTGGGGTCAGGCTGCTTGTCCCTCTGAAGCCAATAAAGAGGCAAGGCTGGTGGAAAGGAAAGTTTGCTTTATTTCAGAGGCCAGCAACTGTGGGGTAGGGTGGAGTCCTGCCCAAAGGCCGACTCCCTGCAACTGACAATCAGGGGGCAAGAGCTTTTATGGGCGGAGGGAGGGGGCCACATGCTGAAACAGCACAGTCAGTTCTGCCAGTCCTCTTGAAGTTGGTCATGCTGTGGTCTGATCCGTGTCATCTTGATGTTTTCAGTAAAGTTAGTCTTCAGTTCCTGGTCAGTTTGTTTCCATTTCTTTGAGCCCAATTCTCAGAATTGTGGCAGCGTATGTCATGGCTACAGTCCAGTCATCATGTAGTTCACTTCTTCTACCTGGTGGGGGTTTCAGTATCTACAAAACAGCTCACAGGATATGGCTCAGAATATTATTTATAGCCCTTGAGGAGGAACTAAAATAAAGGTCCTTGACTTTGCTTAATGACTAAACTTTTTTTTTTTAATTTATTTATTTACTTTTGGCTACTTTGGGTCTTTGTTGCTGTGCGTGGGCTTTCTCTAGTTGCGGCGAGCGGTGTCTACTCTTTGTGGCGATGTGCAGGCTTCTCATTGCGGTGGCTTCTCTGTTGCGGAACATGGGCTCTAGGCGCGTGGGCTTCAGTAGTTGTGGCATGCAGGCTCAGTATTTGTGGCTCGCGGGCTCAGTATTTGTGGCTCACGGGCTCTAGAGTGCAGGCTTAGTAGTTGTGGCACATGGGCTTAGTTGCTCCGCGGCATGTGGGATCTTCCCAGACCAGGGCTCGAACCCGTGTCCCCTGCATTGGCAGGCGGATTCTTAACCACTGTGCCACCAGGGAAGTCCCTTAATGACTAAACTTGTATTATTTTGTCCTGTTTGTTTTCCTTTGCTTCTGCATTTTCTCACTTCTCTGATTAAATTTATTCTTTGACTAAAGTTTTTCTACAGACGAAAGGCAGGCAGTGGACATGGTGGGGAAAGGACCATAGGGTCCTGCTCCGTTTCAGCATGAGACTTTCAAATGGAGAACTCCTATTTATGACTATCAGGAAGGGGTGGCAGTAGAGGTGGGATAATTGAAATGAATGGAGCTGGTAGGGTAGAGTGGTTGGAGCCCAATTGCGGACCAATCCTTTCTGTTCCAAAGGAAATGAAGAACACTGAATTCATTTTGGGTCACTTCAAAAACTGGCATGACTCTTAGGTAGTCTTCTGAGGACTCTATCCAAAATAAGAGACTCAATAATAGAATCCAAAGGAGGACTCAGGAGATTACATATATATTTATTTTATTTATATTTATTATATATATATATATATATATATATATATATTTTTCCCTTTGAGAGTAGAAACTTTGGTTCAACCTTGTTTTCCCCAGGGCCTAAAAGAAAGGCTGATGGAGAATTGCAATTCAATAAAAATCTGTTGAGTAAATGAAAACAGCTGGGGATCCAGCTCTCTTCTCTAAAGTCAGCCCTTAAAGGCAGTGAAATGAAGACATCAAGAATTTCAGCAAGGAGTGGGAGATGGGGGTAGGTGAAATGGGTGAATGTGGTCAAAAGGTACAAACTTCCAGTTATAAGTAAGTTCTTGGGAGGTAATGTATAGCATGGTGACTTTAGTTAACAATGCTGTATTTTATATCTGAAAGTTGCTAATAGAATAGATCTTAAAAGTTCTCATCACAAGAAAAAAATTTGTAACTATGTGAGGTGATAGATGTTAACAAAATTTATATTGTACACCTAAAACTAGTACAACATTTTATGTCAATTATATCTCATTAAAACTGGGGGAAGATGTTTTTAATAAATAAAACCTCAAGCCCAAATGGCTTGACTAATAATAATAATAATAATAATTAAAGAAGCTGATTTGTGAATTTTAAGTAACATTTTACTGTCAATTTTGGACCTAATCATAGGGCATTAGAGAATATTCTGGCTTACTTCATTAATGCAATGTGGGTTATTTTGTGATAAAGGAAGCAAAAACCTGTTTGCCTACTTCCCTTTTTGTTGTAGGTATGATGTTCTAAATTTCTATGAATCAGAAAAAAGAAAATTTCAGCTCTTAAAACCAGATTGCCTGAGTTTGAATCTCGTCTCTGAACCTCTTAGCCATCTCACTTTGGACAAGTTTCTGTGCCTCAGTTTCCTCATCTGTAAAATGAGGATAATGGCACCTCAGAGCTTGTTGTGAGAATTCAATACATTAACACTTAGAAACAGTGCCTGGCACAAGCTAAGCATGAAAGAAATATTAGTTATTATTATCTTTCTTACTTACTAAAGATAAACCAAGAAAGAAAACTCCATCTCCCCACAAAGGGCTCTTTCACTCAGCTGTCTGGGTTTTCTCTTACAAGCCAAATCTGAATTTCTTCAGCTAAAGTTAATCCAATTTTTCCTGATTCCTTTTAACTTTCTCCTGGGAGTCTACCTGAAGTTTTTTTTACCAAGAGGAGATAGTTATCATTCAAGGCAAGAAAATAGAGCAAAGAATAATTATCCACAGACCTCACATACTTTATATGTGTGTGTTTCAAGCCTTTAATTTGTTTTTTCTCAACATAGCAGCTGCATTCCTAAGAGAGGCTCACAAGGCTAGGTCATGTCTCTACTCTGAGAGATAACTGAAGGTGTATCCTAGCAACCAAGTCACATGGCAGGGCCTTTCAACTACTTTTCTTCCACCTTTGTGGTTTTCATGTAGGTAGAGAATCTGAAGTCTTTAAATGAATGGATGGATGGGTTTTCACTGACTTACTGCATTTACTTGCAAAACTTACCAGTAAAGTAAATTGATAGAAATGAATAGAATTCCTGGGAAGAATATTTAATCCAGACAAGATTCTTTAGATAAGACAAGGAAAGGCCCAAAGATCCCAGCAAGAAGAAATGTTCCTCAATTAATATAGGGATGGGCGGCATCATCCTATATATCACAGAATCAATGCACTACTAAGACCTTGCAAGGTCAGTACCTCCTGCCCTCTCCCACCACCACCCAGTCCATCAGCTATCCATGCTTAACTATCCAGGTCAAATGACTCACCCAACATTTTTATTTGGAAACTCTCCCAAAGAGAGTCCACAGCTCTATTTACAACCCATTGAAGTGTTTAGTGACCCTCAGGGTAATAAAAAACAAAACAAAACTTTCCCTAATAGTGATGCTCAAGTCCCTAAATAAATATTGCCTGCAACACGTACCCATTGGTGCCATGACATATTTGGGATGCCTTACCTCAAGTGGGCTCTAACTCTGCTCCAAAACTGCTTCATTCTTTAAGCCTCAGCCTCAGACACATTCTCCATGTTCCTTCCTTCTCTTCAAGTCCCCACTTCCTCTCACTCACAGCAGATGTTATCCCCTCTTACTTAACTTACAGTATTTAGGTTCATCTAAGCTCTCTTCTTTTCCTCTCATGAATATGTTTCTTCACTCAGCCTCATTGCTTTTCCTCCTCTCCCTGAAGACCTCTCTTTGCTAAAACCAACTACTCCCTGGCGTCCATTCTCCAGGATCTCAACTATCACACACTTGCTCTTTCCTCTTACATTTTCAATGCCTCCCTCACCAGTGGCTTTTTCCCTTCTGATATAAACACGCTCCGGGTACTTGTCACCTAAGAAGACCTGGCTCCTCTGCACCAGGACCCTCAAGGAAGCATCCTACTTTTCTCATTTAACCATCAAACTCTGAAAGGTAGCCTGCCTTTCTACTAGCATTCCTCACCCTCCACTCACTCTAAATTCTTGACTTACTCACTCTGCAGATTCTTACATTCCATATTCTATCCCAGCCAATTTATTCACACAGCTTTCAGTGACTTGATGATGTCGTCTTTATCCTCTTCTTACTGCAACTCTTTTCCATTTTGAGGGAAGGCCTCAATTTAAAGCCTAGTTCTACAAGTTAATCCACCTCTCTGAGCCTCTATTTTCTTTTTTTAAAATTTTATAGTTGCTCTATTTAACAAAATTTATGCCAACTTCTCTATCTATATACATATGTGTTTTAAAATCAGAGCAGCAGACACACAAACTGTTAACACAGGACTTATAATAAATCTTAAAACATGTTACACCATGTTTTGTTTTCCGCTCATACTGACATTGACAGATTCAAAATTATTCCAAAGGCTGAACAGCATCATGTCTTCATTTTCTCGGGTGGTTTATATGGTATGTCCTAAAGAAAGAGGGATGGAATTTTTGAGGGTTAATACATTGTGTTCAGTTTAGTTCAACCAACAGTTCTTGACCCATAAGAGGGGCTCACAAAGTGTTTTGGACTGGGGATAAAAATTTGAATAAAATAAATCTATTTGAGTATACTTGAAAAAGCTTTTTTCACTGTCATATCATAAATATAACAAGGTCGTCTTGTTTCCCTTCCCCCAAAGTAAGAAAATCTATTTTAAAAAATAAATTAAAAATGATTTTAGTAGTAAGTACTATGAATAACATTTAGTGAGTAGAGATCCTTCAAAATCAAGGTAAGAAAGAGTGGACAAATACTCAACACAGTTCTGCACCTACCTTCTCCAATTTTGTTGGAAATATGTTCATTTCATGACATGAAGCTACATGTTGACAAGATGTTTTCTAAAGTTCTCGATATGGGGAAGACAGCCATTTTCTGCTTTCTTGTTTTTTTTACAACTTCCAGGAGCCCTCTTAATTCCTTAAAAAGTAAGTACTATAGTTCTGAAAATCTCAAAAAGCTTAGCTACATATTCTATTTACAAAATTTTTGAGCCTCCGTTTTCTGATCTGCAAACTGGGGATAAGGATATTCACTGTACAGATCTTTGTGAGCATTAAATGAGATAGTATATATAAAATGCCTAGCATGTAATTGTATATATGATGGCAGTTATTTTTATTTTTCATTGGTGTCAGAGATACTGAATATTCTGCCTTTCTGACTACTCCTTTGTTTCTTTCATTAAACCCTCTTACTTCTTCACTCTGCCTCTGTCAAACTTTAAAAGTACCATAACTTTAAACAGCACATCTGCATGAATAACCTCCAGACTCACCTCCAACCCTAGCTTCCCTCCCTGCTCCCTTGGTAGTCAAATTCAATCAAATTAATTATCATAAAAATAAATATAAATAAATGAAAATAAATTCTTTGCCCAAAAAGCTAATTTCTACCATTTATGTTCATATAACAGCCATCCTTTTGGCTATCGAGGTTCAGAGCCTTCATCAAGTTCTTCCTCCCTTTGTTCGAGCAAATTCTTGTTAATTCTGGACATTTTTACCATCATAATTTCCTTTATGTCTATCCCTTCTTTTCCCTCCTTGCTCAGTCAGTATCATTAGGCCTTCAGGACTTTTTATCTGAATTATTGCAATGGCCTCTTAAGGGATCTTCCTGCTTCTTGTTGAACATATTCCTATCCATCTGCTATGCTTCAGTTAGAGGAATACTACTAGTGCAAAGATCTGATCAAAACACTCTTCTACCTACAAAATCCTTCAGGACTTCCAGTATAGACCTGGCAACATAAATTTATCATTATCTTCCTAGAAAGCTTCAAAAATCAATAATGAAAAAGGAAGACAACAGCAAACAAACTCCATTTTTGGTAAACTAGGAAAAATTCCAAAATATTTGTATATGTGGGACATTTGTAGGAGGAAAGGGTGAAAGCTGAGGAGAGAGAAACCAGCAGTGACAGTCCTCAGAAAGCACCAACAAAAATGTAATTCCTAGATGTGAGGAACACCCTAAGGTACAAAGTTCTCTCCTTTGTCTGGAACAGCATGTGCAAGAACAAGATGGAGTTGGATGGTGGCAGGAGACCCTCCTGTTCCTGACTTAGTACATATAAGTAGAGGAGGTGAGCCACATATGGAATTATTCAGATAAGCCATGTTTGCAGGAGAGAGTTTTCCTTCATGGTAGCTGGGAAGAAAACCTTCCAGCTGTGAGTAATAACTGGCCTGGAATGCTACCCTGGGCCCATTATAACCCAACTCACTAAATGATAAATAATAAAAAAGGAATTAGCATACAGATTTATTCTAAGAAAAAAATAACAAAAGAGCAAAATGTATTCACAGAAGACTAATATTCTATAAAAATGTTTCCAGGGAACAGATGAACATTATGAGTAAATACTTTACCATGAACTTTAAAAAAATTAAATCTCAATGAAGCACTTATCTATGAAGAAATACTTCAGAGTTGGAATACCAAAATTCAGGTAAGAGTAGGTGAGGCAGCAAGAGGAGATAAAATGTGAATAGCACTCAGGAATAAAGTAAAGGGGGAAAAAAATAAAATTATCACAGAATTGCAGAAGAAATGGAAAATGGTACAAGATCAGATACACATTGTGAAAACCCCAGTGCAGGACACAAAGAATAGAAATGAGGAAAATATTTATAGAAGATAGAAAAGAGATCCAACATAAACATACTTGGTGACTCCAAAGAAGACAACCAAAATAACGGATCAGAACAAATATTTTGAAATATAATTACTTAATTTAAAAATATAATTTAAGAATTTTTTTATTCAAAATTTTTAAAACTTTGACCTGGATATTGAAAGGGCCGTGTTATGCTAGGGAAAAAATGGATTCAGAATCCTCAACACCCACACTTAAAATCCTAGTAAAGTTACTGAACGTCAAAGAAAAATAAAAGATACTTTGGGCCACCAGGAAAAGTAATCAAGTCTTTTATGAGGTGAAAATCAAGCTGGCCTCAGACCTTCTTACAGTAACATTCAATGCCAGGAGTCCATAGAGGAATAGATTTTATATTGAACCAATGTCATTCAACTACAATGACTACTGAAAAAGCAAAACAAAACAGTTTAAAACGGTCTAGAACCCTGGAAGTATTGTTCCCTTAAGTTCCTCTTAAAAAAAACTATTGGAGAATTCAAGCTACCAACCAAGAGATGCTTGGTTGGTAAAATCACTAATTGTGAGCATTGATACTAGAATCTAATAGAACTAAGATTAAAAATAAAAATGGGAATTTGAGTAACAGAACAGAATGTAAATGTTACTTTCCATTTACATAACAACAAAAAAAATTAACAGGAGGAAAAAGGGTGAAGGTAAAGTTGGTAGGCTTTTTGCCCATTATTATATCTATGCCTTTTGCCTAAGGAACATAATTTAAGACACAATTCAAGTATTAGTAAAAGAAATATAAGCGTATTTGACAGCACAGAGTAAAACACTAAAAATACAATCTTATTGTAAAACTGAATGGTGGAGGAAAGGAAAGGGAGAAAGGGTCCATGCACTAATTTTATCATGATTGCAATAGAAAACTAATTAATGCTTGCTGTCTAGAGAAACATAATTAGGAGCCCACCCCAGACCAACTGAATCAGAATCACCATTTAAACAAGATCCCCAGCTAAATCATATGCACATTAAAGTTTGAGAATTGGTACCATAACAAATTACCACAAACTTAGTGGCTTAAAATAACAAAAATATACTCGTAATTCTGGAGGCCAGAAGTCTAAAATTAAGGTGTTAGCAGGGTTATATTCCTTCTAGAGGCTTCAGAGGAGAATCATGTCCTTGCCATTTTCAGCTTCCAGAGGCTGCCTACATTGCTTGACTGTGGCTCTTACCTTGTATCAATCCACACTGTTGCTTTCATTTTCACATGTCCTACTACTATGATCCCCCTATGTTCCTATTCTAAGGACTCTTGTGATTACATTGCATAAGGCCCATCAGATAATCCAGGACAATCTCCCCATTTCAAAATCTTAATTACAGCAACAAAATTTTTCTGCCATATAAAGTAACAGCTTCACTGGTTCCCAGGATCAGGACGTTGACATCTTTGAGAGATGGGGGCATCACTCAGCCTACCACAAACTCCATTTGTTCAGGTCTCCGTCATCCTTCCCCATCTCTCAGAAAATTCTACTTCCTCCTTAAAGTTGCTCTGACTTAACTGACAAGAAGTGCTCTAGACTTATTTGTATAGCTTTTACAGAACTTACCGCTTTGTTCTTTGATACAGAGATTTGTATACTTGTCATATCTCTCCTTTATTCCATTCCACCTCCATTCTTATTAGATCATAATTTCCTTGAGGGAAGAGTTAGGAGACATGCTTCCATTCCCATACTCTGCTGACAGTGCACACACTGATTTCATCAAGGACTTCTTAATTGCCAAATTCAGTGCACACGTTTGGGTTCATTTACTCATTCAAAAAATAGTTATTAAACACCTATTATGTGCCAAGCACTGTTTTGGACTCTAAGAATACAACAGTGAATAAAGAAGACTCAGTCCCTGACCTCTTGCAGTTTACATTCTGGTGAAGGAAGTAAGTAATAAACTAATAGATGCATAAGCTAGTGCTCAGTAATGAGAAGAGTTGTGAAGAAGGAAGACCAGTCTTTTCACTTGCTCTCTTTGCAGAATTTGCCCTAATGACCATCCCCTCTTTCTTGAGAACTTCTCTTTCCATAGTTTAGGACACCATGATCTCCAGTTCTCTTCCTATCTCTCTGTTTGTGTGTGTGTGTGTGTGCTTTCTTTCTAAACATTTGCTTTACTTTCATACTTTTTAAGTATTGGTTTTTCAGTTACCCATCTTCTGCTGTCTTCTTCTTGTCACCTTCATGCTAATGTTTCCCAAATCTGTATCTCCAGGCCTGACCCCTCCCCTGCCGCAGACCTCAGTATCTAGTGGCCTCTGGTCATTCCCACCTGGACATACCACAGGCATTTAAGCTCAACATCTTAAAGAATGAAATTCTTCTGCCCCCAAATGCTTGTTTTATCTTGCATTGCCAATCTCAGTTGGGTTCCCAAGCTGGAGACAGGGGAACATATTTGACTTCTCTTTCTCTCTTGCTCCCCACTTAAAATCTTACCCAAGCCTATCAATTTTGCTTTCTAAATATCCCTCCATCAAAGCTGCTTCTTCAGGTTCTCATTATCCCTTTCCTAGAATGCTGCAAAACTTTCCTAACTGCTTCTCCAGTCCACTGCTCTTCCAATCCATCCTCACACTGCTCCAGTGATTTTCCTAAGTCATAAATCTGACTGCGTTGTTTCTGAGACAGAGTCCTCCAGTGGTTTCTCCATGACTTCAGGATAAAACAAAACTCCTCCACATTATTTATGTCTTTCTATTCTAGCTTCATCTCTCTCTGCTTCTAACTCACACTATACCCCAAGCATTGAATCTTCAATGTTCATCTTCAATGAAAATCCCATGAATTTTCCAAATTCACTGAGTTATTTAACTCCCCAATCTTTGCATACATGATTCGCTTTGCTAGAACACTTTTCTTCCTCTCATTTGTCTAGTGAACTAATCCCTTAAAACCAGGTGTGGCTATTACTTATGCAGGGAAGATTACCTGCAGAAAGAGGAAATAATAAAACCATATTTTAATGTCTTATACCTACTTGTTTTCATTTCTATGTCAGGACCTTTGCACTTGATGTTTCCTCTTCCCAGAATGTTTTCCCCCCAATTCTTCACGTGATGGCTTTTACTAATCATTTAGGTCTCAATTCAAGTGTTACTCTCCGGCGGGTCTCCTGTTCACTCATTTTAACAGAGCAGCTCCACCACCCTGATCATTATCAGTACTATCCTTAGACCTGTGCTTTCAAGGGCCTTCTCCATGGCCACCAGGGATCCCGCACCAGCTAGGGCTATAGTACCATACGGTGGGGAGGGTAGGGACTGAGCTGACATCAGGACCTGCATAGACCCCAGATCCATTTCAATACTTCAGGGCATTTTTGAAACTTCTGTTTCCCATACAGGATCAACCAGATGCCCCAAAGTACTCCCAGACTTGTGCTATGAGGTTATCCAATGACTCCATGTCCAGCCTTGGTTTCAGGAGGGCAGCCTGGCCAGCAGATCACTCCGGCTGACTGGCACAATACTTTTGTCCTGGGATCATATGAAATGGGTTACCAGAATGTTGCTGCCACTTTGATTTGGAATGACTCAAATTTTTTATATAGACACAGGTCCTATATATCCTGGGAATGACACTGCTCCTTCATAGCACTTACACGTTCTGAACGTTCTGCTCCTTCATGGCATTTACACACACTCTTTATTAATTCATTTATTCATTTATTTTCTGGGTGCCACTCCTCCACTAGAAGTAAGTAGTAAGCTATGTGAAAAGAGTAACCTTAGATATCTTGTTCACCACCAGACATTCAGTGCTAAAACAGTTCCTGGCACCAAAGGTATTCAGTAAATATCTATTGAGCAGATAAATGAATGATTGCATGAAATAGTGTATTTAATTACAGACCTCTCTCCTTCTCTAGAATGTAAGCTCTCAAAAGACAAAGGATTTTGTCTTATTCACCTTGGTCTTCATACTGGCATAGTGCCTGCCATATGAGAAGGCATGAGGTCAATATCTTTGAATTGATACATAAATAAATAAATGAGTGAATGAATGACCATATAATATCTAGACTCGAGGTTCTTAACCTTGTCTTCACAATTCTAACGTGTAAATGACGTTAAGAACCTCTAGTTCTTAAAAGCTGTTAAGAAACTTTTAAAACTGCAGTGCTCAGGACCAGTTAAATCAGAATCTCTGAGGATACATCCCAGGCATGAGTATATTTTAAACTCTCCAGGAAATTTCAGTGTTCAACCACAGTTGAGAATAGGGTGACCAGCCATCCAGGTTTGTGCAGGACTGAGGGGTCTCCCAGGATTCAGAAATTTCAGTGCTAACACTGTGACTGTACCAGGCAAACTAGAATGGTTGGTTACCCTAGCTGAGAACCACTGATTCCAACTGTCACCCAGCACCAATCTTGAGTGATATATTTTCAATTTTTGAAAAGTCAAGACTCATCAGTTTCATGCTTTCATTTGACACTTACCTGATTACATTCAGGCAGTTCACGTTGACCTCAATGACTGCTTTCTGCTATGTGTTCTTGTTCAGATTTGTGTGGCTACTATTGACTTGGGTGACATACAAATTTGTGGCATACAAATGGCAAGGGAATGATTAAACCATTACAGCAGGTCAGCAAGGACCAATAGGGCAGCTAAGCTTCCTTAGCTGGAAGTTAGCATAAAGTGCTACCTTTCCCAATGCAACTCCATTGAGCCTTCATTTTTCATTCTCCTTCAAAATGTTGACAGTACGTTCTGACACATTCCTATTTATCACTTATGCATGTCAGTTACCCTGGTATGAGCTTGCAGTCCCTGCTGTTATCTGAGGAGACAAGAAATACTTTTCTTAATGGAAAAATCCCTATGTAAACTGAATTAATATTTATCATTCCAATTAATCTAATTCCTAATTAATTTACTACAAGTATGTGATTTATACTGAACCCATCAATATCTGGACACCAGAATAGAAATGCTCTTTGACCCTTTGACCTATGAAGGGAACATAGCACTGCAGCTCTCTAGGGCCTTGTTTTTCAAAGGGTGGCCCTAGATCATCAGCCTCAGCATCGCCTGGGAGCTTGTTAGAAATACAGAGACTCAGGTCCCACCCCAGACGTACTTAATCAGAATCTTTGGAGGTGGGGCCCAAGAATCTGTGTTTTAAAAACCTCTCCAGATTATTCTTATGCATGCTCAAATTTGAGAAGGGGTCATCTAGAGAACACTTCACTTACCTAATTCTTCACATCATTATCTCAAAGCCCAGAGAGAAGAGGTAAGGGTAAGCGGAGGAAAGAAACGTGTGGCACAGTGGCCCAACTCGGCTGCACATCGAAAACACTGGAGATCTTAAAAACTATCTGCGCCTGGCTCGCCACCCAAGGCACCTTGATACCATTGGTTTGAGGTGCAACCAGGGCACAGGGATATTTTAAAACCTTCCCAGGTGATTCTAATGTACAGCAGAGATTGGGAATCACTGATACAGCAGCCATATCCCCAGCTCCTTGCTTTGGGCTTCCGCTGATGAAGAACCCAGAGGAATGGGCAGCATCAGCATTTTCCATCCCTCCTTCCTTCACAAACATCAGAATCAGCAGGGACAAAATGAAGGGAAAACTCACTGAGTCTGAATCTCACCTCTGGCATAATGAATGCTTATTCTGTTTACCCTCTGTTAGTAGCTGTTTGATCTTTAACCTCTCTGGACCTCAGTATCATCTGTCAAATGGAGACAGTAAGACCAAATTCCCAGGATTATTTGGGACATTACATATGATAACATGTGGATGTGCCTAATACTTTGCCATTCGAAAACATCTGATGCAGGAAAGAGTGTCATCTCTTTATCCTGCTCCCCTGGAGGTGGGACATCCAGCAGCATGAAGTCTGGCAAATATTTAGGGATGTGTCTTGCTCATTGCACCAAGGATATTGATGAATTGAAATAACCCTGTTCACGTGTGAGTTCATTTATATAATCCCATTTCAGTCTCACATCTCAGCTGGGTAAACAGGATAACTTTATTATTTTTTTTTTTTTTGCGGTACGCGGGCCTCTTACTGTTGTGGCCTCTCCCGTTGCAGAGTACAGGCTCCGGACGCGCAGGCTCAGCGGCCATGGCTCATGGTCCCAGCCGCTCCGCGGCATGTGGGATCTTCCCAGACCGGGGCATGAACCCGCGTCCCTTGCATTGGCAGGTGGACTCTCAACCACTGCGCCACCAGGGAAGCCCAACAGGATAACTTTTATTGTCCCCATTTTACAGATGATAAAACAGTGGCTTAGAGAGGTCCAGTGCCACACAGCAGTGAAATGGCAGACTCAGATCCTCTGACTGTAGCCCATTTTTCTCTTCATTCTCAATCTCACATCCCGCTGCTTGGCAGGTTGCATTTATGGACAGGATACATTGATTTAGACCAGCTCTGTCCCAGTAAACCATCTCTGTGATGATGGAACTGTTCTCTACTTGCACTGTCCAATTCAAAGGCCACCAGCCACATGCGACTATTGAGCACTTGAAATGTGGCTACTATGAGTGAGGAATTAAAGTTTTAATTTTAATTAGTTTAGATTTAAATAGCCACATGTAGACAGTGCAGATCTAGTGACAGAGTCTGGAGAATAATGGGAAACTGAAAAATTGTTCAGTGGTTTCTACTCACAAATCAAAGTAAACCTCAGCCACTTGTTTGCCTTTGTCTTAAAAGATCCTCTTAACTCTTTTTCAATAGAGTGTTAAAGCTGGCTCATTTTCTTGACAAGGGCACCATCACCATGCAATATATAATTCAAATGATGCCTTGAAACCAGTGATTGGCCAGCAGAAACAAAATGTGTTGTAGAGCAGGCTTCTCAAACTTCAACATGTATAGGAATCACCTGGGATCTTGTTGAAATACAGATTCTGATTTAGTAGGTCTGGGGTGAGGCCTGGGATTCTGCCTTTCTAATAAGTGCCCAGGTGATGCTGCCGCTGCTGCCCTGTGAACCACACCTTGACTAGCAAAGCTGTAGAGCAGTAGTTGGGTTAATATTGTCTCCCTTCACTCCTGGGGACGTTTGGCAATGTCTGGAGATATTTTTGGTTGTCATGGCTTGGTGGGGGAGGTGCTGTTGGCATCTACTGGGTCCTGAGATGCTGCTAAATATTCTACAATATATAGGACATGATAATTATCCTGCTCAAAATGGCAGTAGGGCCAAGTATAAGAACCCCTGCTGTACAGCCTGGTCTGCTCTCCAGGAAGAGGGGGTGGATGGGAGAGCGATGGAGTGGGTCTTCTTGGTATAATAACTGAGTGCTGTTTTCTCTCTCTCATTCTTTTCTCCTACTTATCTACACACAGGAGCCAATGCCTCGGCCCCAGACCAACTGAGCTTAGCTTTAGCCTGGAACAGAGTCGACATCGCCCGCAGCCAGATCTTTATTTATGGGCAACAGTGGCCGGTAGAGTATACGTTGTCACCCCTGAAAAGCCCACTTGCTTGGGCAAGGGTATTTGTTTAAGGAATCTCTGAGAGCGGCTCAGGAAACCGCTGCTTTTTCTTTAGGGTGGAAATGTTCCTTTGTAGCTGTCCTCATTCTCAGCTCCCTTTCTTATATTTAGGAAAACACTGTCATCTGGTGGAAGATATGGCAAAGCACAGCTCCAAATGTTCCAAACATTTCCATCTCTCTGAGTGGCCTTTGATAGCTATGTTTAGCTGCAACTAATGCCATTTCTTTTATATGCCTGAAAAAATATATATAAGACAAAATTGTGTTAATTAAAACTAAGTAAGGAGCAGAGTTAGCAGTTTGTTTCTGGTTGTCCCGGAGGTTTCTGCTGCCATGTGGTGGCACCCCATGCTGGTGTGGGGCTGGGTCGCACCTTAGGATACAGAATTAGCAGGCTTCCACGTGCCGGTGCCATCTGGTCCTGGAGGCTGAGCACAGGTCCTCCCTGAACTCAAGAACAATACAGAGTCAACGAAAGCTTTATATAACTGTTCTTGGTTTGTTTCCGTCAACTGGCTCTACCAAAAATAAAAACTTGGAAAATTGGCCATTGGGTGGTGTATGCTTGTATGCCCAGGAGGCAGCCAACAGTCTGGGATTTGACTTCTGTGCCTGGAATCACTGCAGGACAACACCTTCATGTACAGGTCTTTTTTAACCCTTCCTCTGCCCCAGAGAGCTTCTGCCTAGGATTGAAACCCTGGCTTCATTTAGTGCAAATGAATTACTAGTGTGGAAAGATTTGTCAAGGAATCTGGACACCGGGAAATTTTTGTGAAAGAAGTTAAATAAAACCCTAGTAAACAGACCAAATGACCTAAATAGTTACTGGGCCTCTGTGTAGAAATGGGCGAGGTGGAGACAAGGTAGTATCACTTAACTAACAAAAAAAAGAACAGCCTTCTTTCTGGTCTGTTTACTAGGATCCCTCCTCTCAGGTCAGCCAGGAGTCCAATTTAGAGCCTAAGGAAGATGACAGTGAAGACAGTAAAGTACTCACTCTGGCACTTCACTGGTTTTGTAGAAGTTTGGTCAGAAAGTTGGAAGAGGGAAAGCCTTGTAAACCCTTGCACCTTCTCAGAATCTAGAACAAAAAAAGAGATTCAAGGAAGAAGTAGCTTTTGGAACTAGAGATCCTTGTGTTCTGTTTGCAAAGACAAGCCCCAGAACATAGGAGAGAGTGTGACTGTCCCAGAAGTGGGTTTGGGAAACTCTTGCCAGCATGTTCTTGGGGGTGCTGAAGGTTTACCAGATGTCAAAGGCATCCATTTCTAAACTATTCAGGAGAATGCCAGAGAACTGCATCCTTAGACCCTGGGTCAGACTAACTCTGACTTGATTTGCAGGTGGGGTCTCTGGAGCAAGCCATGTTGGATGCCCTAGTTCTGGACAGAGTGGATTTTGTGAAATTACTCATAGAGAATGGAGTAAGCATGCACCGTTTTCTCACCATCTCCAGACTAGAGGAATTGTACAATACGGTAGGACCAAGCTAAGGCACATTTTATTTTCTCTACTTTTTGTGTGTGTTTGTTTTACCTTCTCCTGCCCCCCACATGTCTGTGAGTCCCTGCCCTCCCCTCCAAATGCATGGATCATTTTCCACAAATGCTCCCTTAGACCTGTATAGACAACAAACACCAAGTCACCAAGAATCCACTTGTTTTAACTGCTCAGTTGTCAGCATCTAAGAAGCAGAAAGTTACGTGATCACCAAAAGGGTAATGTTCTCAGGTTCTTGCACAAAAGCATACGGCTCTGGAAATTAGAACACACTTTATTCTGTAAGCCCAGAGGGTGTTTGAGGCAATCAGCAGAGGAGGATTGATTTAACTCCAAGCATCAAAGGAGGCTGATTATCCTGCACCATCTTGTTATCCTCAGAGCTATAAAGTTCATTCATTCCACTATAATAGGATAAAATGTAAAAACCTCTTGTTTGGAGTTACCCAGAAAGATTTTTTTTGTTTTGTTTTATAATGATTTGTTAATTCATTCACTAGGGATACCAAGAAGTAATCAAAAGAAAACCTACTCTTTATGAAGTTGTTGAGAGTATCCAGTGAGTTAAGTACATCAGCTCTGAGCTGATACTCACTAAAATACAATGAAGTTTAAAGAGTAGATATTGTTTTCCCCCATTTTACAGATGAGGAAACTGAGGCCAAGAAGAGAATTGGCTTATTCAAGATAACAAAATTTCTAAGTAAAGAAAGAAGCCAGTACTGAACCAAAGCTTCTTTCTCAGAAACTGTTTTCCCCTCATTTGTCACAGTGCCTCTTTGTCCCACCACCCACAGCACTAATGAGATGGAGCTTGTTGGCCTGTCCCCAGCCAGTGATAGGTATTAGCTGGTGCCACCCTGGCTCTGTAACATTCCCACTGCTGGAAGTAGAAAACAAGTTAGTGGAATGACCCCACGTTTCTGTTTTCTCTGCAGATTTTTCTCAGTTCCGCATACTAAGGCTTTCAGTAATAATAGGCCAGAATGGCAGAGTGTTAGACCCAGCCTCTATCCCCCGCCCCCCCGACAAAGATCAACAATTAGACAGCTATCCACAGACAAAGACAGCTCTAGGAGAGCTCAGGAGTTCAATTAAGAAACTTCAGCAAAACAGTGGAACAAAAAATATCTGAAAATAACCACACAAAAAAGAGAGGAAGAACAGCTTCATTGTGTCTGTATCACCCTGTCCCCTGAGGCAGCACAGCTCTGTGCCAAGAGGAAGCTCCTCAGCTAGAAATAGTTCCCCTCACTGGAAAAGAGAGAGCCAGTGAGCCTTTCAGGGCACTGTACAAAGGACACACTTCAGTTTCACCCCGCCCAGAGACCTGCAAAGCTGAGACATACTGTGATAGCTAGCAACACAGTATGAGCCAGGCTGACGGCTGAGTAACCACGGTTCCCAGGGACCTGCTCTGCAGAGGACCCCGGCATTTTTCACCAGTGAAGAAACCAATAGCCAGCACAGCTGCCACAGAGCCCTGCAGATTTCACTGGCTTTTGCTCTACAGATACTTGCGTTCATAGACACCAGTCACCCAAGCCCCTCACCACTCCCTCTCCCCTCACCCCTGCTGGCGCCTGGGGTCCACACCAGCAGCCAGCCCAGGCCTCTGTGGCTACACAATTGCACGAACCCAGCCTAGACCCCCATGGCTGACCTCCACTGCTGTGCACACTCTGAAAGCTAGCACCTCTGGCTGTGCACCTGTACACTGCTGGCCTGACACACACCGCCACGGCTGTGGAAATGCAAGACCCTAGAACTGCAAGACCCTGCAGCTACATGAGTACACTCCATCAGCAAAGGCTGCATGTGGACCAATAGCAAGTAAGGAGATTGAATCAGGAATCAAATACCTCCCAACAAAGAAAAGCCCAGGACCAGATGGCTTCACAGGTGAATTCTACCAAACTTTTAAAGAATTAACTCCAATTCTTTTCCAATTCTTCAAAAAAAATTGAAGAGGAGAGAATGTTCCCAAACTTATTTTAGGAGGCCAGAATTACCATAATAGCAAAGCCAGATAAGGACACTGCAAGAAAAGAAAACTACAGGTCAATATTCCTGATGAATATAGATGCAAAAATTCTCAACAAAATACTAGCAAACCAAATTGAAGCACATTAAAAAGATGGTATACCATGATCAAGTGGGAGTCTTCCTAGATGCAAGGATGGTTCAACATATACAAATTAATAAATGTGATACATCACATTAATAGAATGAAAGACAAAAATCATGATCATCTCAGTGGATGCAGAAAAGATATTTGACAAAATTCAACATCCTTTCATGGTAAAAACTCTCAACAAATTGAGTATAAAAATAACACACCTCAATGTAATAAAGGCCATATATGACAAACCCATAGCTAACATCATACTCAATGGTGACAGATTGAAAGCTTTCCTTCTGAGATCAGGAACAAGAAAATTGGGCCCACTCTTACCACTCCTATTCAACATGGTACTGGAAGTCGTAGCCAGAGAAATTAGACCAAAATAAAAGGAGAAAAAGCAATAAAAATTTTTTATCCAAATTGAAAAGGAAGAAAGAAAATTGTCTCTGTTTGCTGATAACAGCATCTTGTATACAGAAAATCCTAAAGACTCCACCAAAAAATCTGTTAGAACTAATAAATTCAGTAAGTTTCAGTATACAGAAGCAACATACAAAAATAAATTGCATTTATGTATGCTAACAATGAACTATCTGAAAAAGAAATAAAACAATTCCATTTATAACAGCACCAAAAACAATAAAATACCTAGGAATAAACTTAACCAAAGAAGTGAAAGATCTATATATCAAAAACTATGACATTTATAAAAGAAATTGAAGAAGGCACAAATAAATGGAAAGATATCTCATGTTCGTGAACTGGAAGTATTAATATTGTTAAAATGTTCATGCTACCCAAAACCATCTATAGATTCAATGCAATTCTGGTGGCATTTTTCACAGAAATAGAAAAAAACATTCCTAAAATTTGCATTGAAACACCAAAGACCCTGAATAGCCAAAGAAATCATGAGAAAGAAGAACAAAGGTGGAGACATCACACTTCTTGATTTCAAACTATATCACAAAGATACAGTAATCGAAATAGTACGGTATCATCATAAAAACAGACACATAGACCAATGGAACAGAATCAAGAGCCCAGCAATAAACTCATGCATATACAGTTAACTAATATTAGACAAGGGAACAAAATATAGGAAACAATATGGAGGTTCCTCAAAAAAATTGGGGCCGAGGGGCGGGGGAAATGGGGAGATGTTGGACAAAGGATACAAACTTTCAGTTATAAGATGAATATGTTTCAGGGATCTAATATACAGCATTGTGACTGTAGTTAACAGTACTATATTGTACACTTGCAAGTTACTATGAGATCAGAGCTTTAATGTTCTCACCATAACAACAGCAAAATGATTATTAAGTGAGGTGAAGGATACGTTAACTAACCTTATTGTGGTAGACATTTCACAATATATACGAGCATCAAATCATCACACTGTACACCTTAAACTTACACAATGTTACATGTCAATTTTATCTCAATAAAACTGGGGAAAAAATAATAATGGGGTTTTCAGTAAAATAAGTAAATGAAAACACAGAGTTGAATGACCTTCATATAAATTAGAGAATCAAGGGAGTAGAGTGATTTATTCCAATGATTGGAAAGAAGTAAGTAGGAAAGTTATAGATCAAGAAAGGCCAATAGATTTCATCACTCCAGTCAAGTCTAATCAGCGTTCCCTAGAGTACTCTGTTGAAAAGGAATATGGAACAGTGAATGGCCTCAGTGATAAGAATAGCTAACATTTTCTAAGCACTATTTTAATAGTTTTATAAACATTTCATCATTTAATCCTCACAACAGCCCTACCAGATAAGTGGTGGTATTATCCTTATTTTATAGATAGTAAGACTGAGTCACAGTTAAGCAGCTTGCCCATGGTCACAGCTGGTAAGCAGCAGGGTCAGGTTTGGAGCCAGGCATTCTAACTCCAGAGTTTGCTTGTTTAATCCCTACACAATACTGCATCCCTAGTGGAAAAAGAGTTCTGATGAGTATGTCCGCCTGAAGGGGCCAGTAGTTGAGGCGGTACACAGGGATTGTCTTGAATACTTGAATGTGTTCCAGCAGTGCTTAAGGATTTGCCATCACTGTTCAAGAGCTTCCAATACAGTCACCAGATTTAGCAAACAAAAATACAGAATTCCCAGTTAGGTTTGAATTTCAGATAAAGAACAAATAATTTTTAGTATGTCTCACATATTGCACAAGACATACTCAAAATTATTCATTGTTATTGGTCAAAATGTACAAAATTCCAAATTTATTTATAAAATAAATGTCATGAGGATGTAATATACAGCACAGTGACTATAGTTAATAATATTGTATTGCATATTTGAAAGTTGCTGAGAGAATAGATCTTTAAGGTCCTTATCACAAGAAAAAAATCTAAGAACTACGTATGGTGACAGATATTAAATAGACTTATTGTAATGATCATTTTGCCATATATACAAATATCGAATCACTATGTTGTACACCTGGAACTAACATATGTCAATTATACCTCAATTTAAAAAAGATGAGGAAACATAAAAGCAAAAGAAGCTGTAAATCAAAAGATTAAGAGATATAGTTACATTTAAAACTTTTAATTTGATACATAAAAAATACATGAATACTAAAAAGAAATACAAAATAGGCCATCAGGGCTTCCCTGGTGGCACAGTGGTTAAGAATCCGCCTTCCAATGCAGGGGACAGGGGTTCGATCCCTGGCCCAGGAAGATCCCATATGCTGCGGAGCCACTAAGCCCGTGCACCACAACTACTGAGCCTGTGCGCTAGAGCCCGCGTGCCACAAGTACTGAAGCCAGTGTGCCTAGAGCCCATGCTCTGCAGCAAAAGAAGCCACGACAGTGAGAAGCCCATGCACCGCAACTAAGAGTAGCCACCACTCGCTGCAACTGGAGAAAGCCTGCACACAGCAACAAAGACCCAACACAGCCAAAAGTAAAAACAAATTAAAAAAATAAAAAGCCATCAATATGACAAATAAATGTTCAACATTAAGAATTAATAAAATGAATGAAAATTAAAACAAAAAAAGAAGTTATTCATTGGCTGTCTGGAATTCAGATTTAACTAGGCATCCTGTGTTTCATCTGATATTCCTGTTCCTGAAAGACAAGAGAATGGCAAACCACTTCACTTTATTCTTACCTTAAGCAACGGTAAGGATCTTTTGCACAATGTCAGAGTTGAACAGTTGCGATGAAGACTGTATGGCCCACAAAGTCTAAGATACTAACCATCTAGCTATTTACAGAAAAATTCTGCCAAACCCTGCTTTAGCCAGTTTCTCATTCATTATGGGTAATAAACAAGTTGTGATTGGCACTGTGCCAAATTGTAGTTCTAATGCAGTAAACTGGCCCTTTTGTCTCCCCCTGCTGCACAGCTAGCCTCTTTTTTTTTTTTTTTTTTTAACATCTTTATTGGGGTATAATTGCTTTACAATGGTGTGTTAGTTTCTGATTTATAACAAAGTGAATCAGCTATACATACACATGTGCTCCCATGTGTCTTCCCTCTTGCATCTCCCTCCCTCCCACTCTCCCCCTCCCACCCCTCCAGGCTGTCCCAAAGCCCCGAGCTAATATCCCTGTGCCTTGCGGCTGCTTCCCCCTACAGCTAGCCTCTTGAATGATGTTTTAGCCCAGCTGTCAACAGAGTTGATGGCCTCTTTTGCAAAGTTTGAATCTAGAACCTCAAATGCTTTTTCTTGAGGAGCCACAATCCAAAAACCTGCCACTGTGTTTGTTTAGAAAAGACAGATACAACTGAGCAACTAGAACAAGGTTCATCTTAATGAACTTCCCCTCCGCCAGCCAGAACCCTTCCTTCCAGATCCTTGTTGCCTTGCCAATGAGAGCCCCTGACTAGCAAAACCATTTGATTCTTCTTTATTGTTTTCAGAGACATGGGCCCTCAAACACATTGTACCACTTGGTCAGGGATGTCAAAAAGGTAAGAACCCTCGCGACTGCAGGTCGGAGGCCCTGTCTTGACTGCTTCCTGTGATTAGAAAGTGCCTGTTTTGCATGAGCTGCCAGAGTATTCCTGTCCCTGCCAGACCCTCTCATTTCAGGACACAGTGTGTGTGTATGTCGTTTAACTTTGACATCTCTGCTTATGATGCAGCTGCAGTTTTATCGCCAGTCTCCGTGGTTTTAGATGCTTTCATTGGACATAATGCTTTCGGGTAGTGGAACCCTAGGCTTTCCCCCCATGCCTTGTGGATTTATGCCATTACCTGTATTTTTTCATGTGCTCCTCACTATTTGGGGAACTCGTTTCCATGCTATCCAGCTGACCATGAAAGGTATATTTATTTACTAGCTCCTGATACAGTGTATCACCGCCACATCTAGCATGACACAGAGCATATAGTAAGCGTAGCTCAAAAAGTCTCAGAGAAACAGAGACTACAACATATATATACGTTCCATTCTGCTAACACTTTATTTTCTCCAATATATTTTTTCACATTCATCATCAAATTTGATGGGGGAAAAAGCCAGTTGGTTTGGATCTAGTAGATTTATGCCCAATTTAAAAATGAGGAGGTTGAAACACAAGGAGGTGAGAACTGTACTGAGTGGTTGGTAAGGAGCTAGAATTAGAACTCAAATCCTTGAATAATCATAATCATAAGTAATGGTACCTAGGATTTAGTGATGACTAGGTATGTGACACTAATCCTTCTATGTGTCTTAGCTCATTTCATCTTCACAACAAATACATGAAGTAGAGTTGTTATTTTATTTTTTTTTTACTATATAGTGTTATCCCCATTTATAGATGAGAAAAAATGAGGCAAAGGGAGGTTACATCTCATCTTAACCAAGTGCTTGTTCTGCCCCATAAAATCTCTTTCCGAGGTAGCTTCAGTTCTGAACACTTGGCAGTGTTCCCAGAAAGTGATGTTTTAACACCAAAGGATAAAATAAATGGTGACGCTTCCCCTACCACATACACATGTACACACGCACACACATACACAGGTATATCCACCTACCAGTTGGTAGCAATTCTTTGCCAAATTCCATAGGACATACTCGGAGAAAGCTACAAAGTGAGGTAAAAAGTAGAGTGCCATTCCTTCATCTCATAGGAAGTCATAGGCTAGAACTACCCTTTAGGTGTCCTGTAGCCACTTACTAATTTTTCCTTCGAAAGGCCCTGGGGCTGATTATAATGTACCTATTAACCAGCTGGACCTTTGCTGATAATGAGTTAAGAGTACTAAAAAACCTCCTTCTGTAGGCCCTTGGGAACTTTACTCCCATCTCTGCACAACCTTACTGAAAAATTTCTCATCCGTGTGAGTGAGTGAAGCCTGTAGTTCTTTCAAAGCAAGGGAAATAGATGCTATGCCATCTGTATATTTTACCAAGATCACACCTTTCCATGGTCTGCCTCATTTCAAGCCACAAACATACCTGCCCTCAACAAACCCACTTCTCTTTTCCTCACGTCTTCCTATTTTGTTTAATTTATCTTGGCATAAAATTTCCTGGAAACTAAACAGAAGTATCTCAGAAGATTAGATGTACACACCAAACATGTATTCTTTGCCAAGGTACTTGTTGCTCATGTTCAAAACTCAAAATGTTTTGAGGTTTTCTAAAATAATAAGTAAAATATCCCCCTCACCTTAATCTAGTCTGTGTCACTGAAGGAATTATGAGGCTTTCTGAAGAGACAGCTGTGTGCCTTTGTCCCTTAGTCCCAGCCACTGGGCAGGCCAAGCCTTCATATAAAGTCACTCATCTACCTCCATCACCAAGCTTCTCAATGTCTTGCCTGATTTTCAAAGAGATTTTTGCAGTTAGATTTTAATGAATATAAATGATTGAAATCTCTCCTAATAGGTTCTCTTCCTCGTAGGACTTTGCTTTGCATATCAGTTTCTTTTTTCTGAAGTTCCATTAGCTGCCTCTTACATTTGCTTACATTTAGTGGAAGGCATGTAGAGTATTTTTAAGGTAGGGTTTTCTTTAACTTCTTGGCTAAAGGTATACCTCAAAAATAATATAGACTAACAAGACAGGACAGGATGGTAAGAATTTGGGAGGACTATCAGTTAGGAGCAGTTTTATTTTTCTTTCAAGTGTGATCCAAATACCAGAGCAAGAATATAGTTATACGAGGATTCATCTACTTACTAATTTAGTAGCGGGAAAAAAATAACAAATCATTCAGGAGAGTACTGAAATGGCTTAGGAAAAATTTATTCTTTTTCTTGAGAAAAGAGACTGCTAATATGGTTGGGAGAAACAAAAGCCTATGTTTAGTTTCTTCCCTTGGGAAGAAATAGGGGCAGGAAATGCAGACTCCATTTATTTCTATGATAAAGGTGAGTGTCTGACTATTGGAGAGCAAGAAAGAATAACAATGGTAGCCAAAGGAGCTGTAAGTGTCTATGTTTTATGGATGAAAGTAGCTAAAAATGAGGTTTTTTTGTTTGTGTTTTTTTTAAGAAGTGAATGAGAGAGAAATTAATATTGGTAAACATCTTCCTCACAGTTTATGCCAATAAGATATGCAAAATCTACAAAAACTAGATTTAAAATGCTAAGAAAATCTTGGGCAGTTTAAACGGTTTTCAAAATTAAGGAACATAATAATTAGCATGTGCTTTGTGCTTTATGGTTATAGGACTTTATGTACATGTTAATTGATTTAATCTATGACAAAAATTAATCAGTAAGTGATAAGCCCTAGTATGAAACGAATGCTGTTCAAAAATTAGAAACACAGTTCGGGACCTTAAACGTAGTGTTTGATAATATGTCTGTAAAATAAAATGTAAATAACTAATGAACCCAGAGAATGCAGTTAGGAATTATCAGACCATCATTAAGTTAACCAGCATATCTCCAAGTCCAACTATCCTTTGAAACCAACAGAACTGAACGTGGAGAATTACTCCCAAGCTAGTTTCAAAACCTTAAATTATTTATATCAAGGGAGCAATCTAGGAGCAATGAGGTAGAGTTAGTATCAGTCAGAAATTTAAAATATCAGCCAACCCAGTTCCCTGAACCTTTCTTGTGCATAAATCCATTGGATGTACCAATGCTCTCATATTAAACCAGAGTGGCCTGAGTCTGTCCGCTTTCCATGAAATCTAACTTGCCATTTTAGTAGCTAACTGTCTGCTCAATTTGTGCCTCTGTATGTTTTAAAGTAGTAGTTTTTCTTTCTTAAATGTACTAATACTTCAGATTGCCTCAATTATCCCTCCCTACCAAAGAAGGGTGATATTTGAGTATTATTAAGAGTAGTGGTGAAATTATGATAACTTAAAATTCAGTTATATGGAAATCAAGACCCAGAGCTTTGCCGAATTTTAAAGAAAAAGCATTTCGGACACACTTTGGGGGAAAAAAAGGACATTTTCATAACTCCATCTGCTGAATTCATGCAAATTTTCAAAATTCTTAATTTTTAAAAGATTGGTTGCCCAGTCTACTGCCATGCCGAACACTGAGGGAATGTCCTCTTTTCTCATGAATTTTCACCAGGTTGGTCTTTTCCCCACTCTCCCTTGGTAAATCTTACAACCAGCTATCATTTTATACCTTGCATACATCAGAAGGAAACAGTATTCTTTGAAGGCTTGTTATGAGTTTCAAAGAAAAAAAAAAAAGTTTCCTAAACAGCTGAAATCTGATAGTGATATCATGAGCTGACATCTGAAAACCAGAGTGCATTTAGAAGAACAGATCTAATAAGTGAATTTAAGTTATTCTTTTAATTAAAAGACATCCTTAGGCATGGCATGGATTAAAATTTAGCCTCAGAGTAGTATCTTATGGCATGAAAAAAAAGGAGACAATGTTTTCAAGTTGTAAAATTTACTTACCCATGGATCCAAGCCTCTCTATTTTACTCTGTGGATCAAATTATTTGAATCCTGTGGCTTGCTATGTGTTGTTAAGGCATGAAATGGGAAATAAGTGTTCAGACTTTACCAGTTACCAAAGTAATTACCAAAAACGGGGAGCAGGGAATAACAGAAACAGCAGGCAGAATGAATATTACTGCAGTATATTGACTTCCTATTCGAAAAGGAGACAAGCAAAGGAAGACTCCTCCAGAGGCTTTTGGACATTACCTGTGGAATATGAGGAGGCATTTTTCTCTGCTTTTTTTTAAAGGAGGTGGATGTTATGAGCACAAGCCCATCCCTGTCTAACCCTTTACCCTCCCTTTTCTCTAAGCCTCCATCTCTACTAACCAAATTCCAGCAGATTATTAGAAACTGCATCAACTCTGGAAGCTCTGGACAGGGGTCTTTGCCCAGTGACCTGGCAGCATAGAAATAAGAGCAGCCTTCCAGGTAGTGATCAAACAACTGGACCTTTAGAAACAGACAGGACCTTAGAAGTAACTATGTCCACATTGCCTGTTTTCAGAGCATGAATTGAAGTACAGAGAGAGAACCCTCATTGCCTTGTATTAGGTGACCATCGCCCCCTTGTAGTCAAACAGAAATCAGGCCAGTTCCTTTCAGGCCATCACTCAAAGCTCACAGAATCTTTTCTCCTACTTCAGACCAGATCATACAAAAATCACTCCAAAATAATCAAGCTTTATATAAGAAATTTCTAGGAAAAGAAGATTCTAGCACCTTCTTTGGTAGTATGTAAGCCTATCAGCCCTTTATGAATTTGCATAAAATTTTGCAAAACAATGTTGCCAATGTTTGCAGAACATTTGTAAAAAGTGTTGCCCCTCTAAAATTTTTGTTTATTTTGAATTTTACTATTATCACTTTCCTGACAACCCACGCTTACAGAGACCTCAAAAGCATAAATATTGCCATTCAGTATTGGTCTTCAGGCAATATTGGTTCTTGTTCTTAGAATTCAAACTGATGTTCACACATAGGTTTCTCAAAAGGAAATATACAGGTGTTAGGCTCACTATTACCCACGTTTTAAATTTGGAAAATTGTTACAAGACTAAAAATAGGCACAAATTCATAGACCCACTATGATTGTTGTTCAGTAGCATCGCAATAAACCTTTTGGGGATTTTTCTGAAACCTGGTACTTGAGCATTACAAACCATAAAGGGCATGGAGTTCAGCCCCTTTTACTGGCAAGAAAACTGAGGGCTTGAGGGAAAGTAGATGATTTGTGAAGGATGGACAGAGTCCAGAGCAACTGACTCGCAGCCAGCTTCACAGTGCCAAGGAAAATAGCACAGATGAGGTGAGCCTCCTCTGGAGGTCATCCGTGTAGGAGCCATATGCACAGGAGATGAGGCTGACCCAGATGTGCCCAGAGAAGCTCTGGGGCTCTTCTACTCTTGAAATAATAGCCTCGCCTAACCGTCCAGTAAGAGCCAGACAATACAGAAAGTGCAGTCTTGTTAACCTGCCCAAAATAATGGAGAAAAAGTGTTGCACAGGTAATGTTTTTAGATTCAGTTTAATGTTTATGGAAAGGACAATACATAAAAAGTTACTACCTTAAAATAAATCTTTCTCTAAGTTCCCTTTTAAAGAAGTCAGACAATTGGTCTTTCTTGATAACCAGAGGATATCTGGGGATTTCCCACCCAGGAGTGACTCATAAACTGTAACTAGTTAGTTGTTACTGAGAACATAATACTGAAGAACCCCAAACTGAGGCTTGATCCCAAATACATTAATTTCAGTGTTTTACTTATTCACATTTTTGACCAAAAAAAAAAAAAAATTGAATGCCTACCATACACCAGGCATTGGGAATACAAAGATAAATAAAACAATTAAAAATATGAAGTTATAGGTTTGATGGCAGGATACAGTGAGCCACCTGTAATCCTGCCCTTTCAAGTGATTGCTGTTGACCATAGGAAAGCTGATAAGGATAACTGAAAACCTACCTTCAGTTAATAAAACTACATAAGCTAATTTCCTAGAGATAATGATATCTTCATATACTATGAATTTCCCAATTCTGCTGTATAATCCCACCTGAACTTTACTTAGTAGACCTCAGAATCACGTGGACAGCTCATAAAGTGCGTAGAGTCTCATACTCGAAGCAGGATAGGGTCCAGACCTTTGCATTGTCACCAAGTTCCTCAGATGGTTCAGGTGCCACAAAGTTGGAAAACCACCACTATTATGAACCACTTCTGTGAAGTGGCAGGAATCTCACACAGCATCCTGGATGGATCCTCCATTAAAGACAAACCCCAAAGTGGACAAAGCCCTCAGGCCCCTCCAAAATGTATCTAAGAATGCAGTGTGCCAGGCTTCCAACACGGTGTGGTACCCCTGCCATTCATGGTATAGAGCACACTTCTGCATAAGGTAACTAAACCAGACAGTGAGACTTGATCATTTGTACCCCTTGGAACTCACTGTGAGCTCAGAATTTCCCACAAACAGAACTAATTCTTCCTTGACCTAACAAAATAAGGATTTTCCTCAGACCCTATAGAGCTCCCTTTTGAAGTAGAAACCAGTAATGAGCAGATAATAATAAAAACGCTTGTTTTTGCATCTATATGTACAACATTAAACTTATACCATAGCTCTAGGTCCTTAAGAAGCACCATTCTCTGAAAGAAAATATGAAAAACCTCTTTAATTCTGAGAAAATAAATATTCTGTTGATAAAACTTCTCTTATTTCACCCCTCTTTCTCTTTAAACACAGGGGATGTTCATAAAGGACTTTGTCATGACATCCATCTTGCTGTCCTTTTATTGAAAAGGTGTCAATTTTTTAAAAAGTTTAATAGAAGTTTTGTATAAAGGATATTTGAGCTCTCAGCATATTTCACCTGATGCAGTCCCTGGTAATCACAATTGTCTTCTGGAAGGAGTCTTCATTCAGTGAGTGTGAAGAAATAAATGATCAGCAAGAGGACAGTAACAGGCCTGGGTCAGAGGCAGAGCAGCGAGGGGGTCCAGGGGGAGTATCTGGGGGACATAGTTCCTAGTGGCTGGGAGTGGTAGAATTTGCCATATCTAGCCTTGTGTTTCTTTCTGCTACACTGGTGTTTTTTTCTCCCCAGCTGAAGACTTGAATAAATATTTTGATTTTCTGTTATTGCCGACGATTACTGCATCTTCTTATTTAACTTATGTCTTCTTTCCAAGCGAGAATATCCAGGTTTCGGTTGGATCTATTTTAAGGTGAATTGATTAACCAGAATAATAATACATTCATATGTTTCTTTTTAAATTATTATTATTATTTTACTGTAAAATAGTTACAGAACACATGGAATAGAATCCCTAGTAAACCATGCTGTCTTTTGGATGTGTCTGTTTGTTCCATTCTTCCGTGATAGGGGAACCTGCCCCCAGACTACAGAATCAGCCTGATAGACATCGGCCTGGTGATCGAGTACCTGATGGGAGGGGCTTATCGCTGCAACTACACGCGAAAGCGCTTCCGGACGCTCTACCACAATCTCTTTGGCCCCAAGAGGGTGAGGCTGGCAGCAAATTCCATTTCCTGGACTCTGGGGAGGACTAGTGTGCAGTAGATTTGGAGTGTGGCTGCTTTGTCATCTCCAAGGGGGAGATCAGATGACAAGGCAATTGCCCTGCCTCTTCTTCCCTCTGCCATCAAATCTGTTTAAAAAAGAAAAAAAGGAATATACTGGGTGTTACACTTCTTTCTTTTCCTCACTAGATCCAATTCAAACCAGAAACTGGCATTGAAAGTGATCCTTTTTTAGCTTTTCTACATGCTATGAATTGAGATGACATGCTCAACTTCTAAATAAGTCATTTTGTATATTAAAAAAGTAATTTTTCTCATTTAAAAAAAGTGAAACTTGGGCTTCCCTGGTGGTGCAGTGGTTGAGAGTCTGCCTGCCGATGCAGGGGACACGGGTTCGTGCCCCGGTCCGGGAAGATCCCACATGCCGCAGAGCGGCTGGGCCCGTGAGCCATGGCCGCTGAGCCTGTGCGTCCGGAGCCTGTGCTCCGCAACGGGAGAGGCCACAACAGAGAGAGGCCCGTGTACCGCAAAAAAAAAAAAAAAAAAAAAGTGAACCTTAATGATCAGAGAATAGTAATTATATTCAAATAATCTTATTATCTACCACATCACTTTTCAAGGTTTTTGCTCTTGGGATCTATTTATAAAAAATTATTGAGGACCCCCCCAAAGCTTTTTATCTATATGAGTTCCATCTGGTTCTATAATTTGCTGAGTTGCCTTCTCTTCCGTCTTGGTCTGTGCCTGTTTTGCACATCCCCAGCATCACCAGTGGTGCTACCGTGTGTGCTTACACTTTCCATGCCATGAGTGCCTTTTGCCGCCAGCACATGCCCCTCTGGTCCCACTCACCCTTGCTCTACTGGACAGCAGCAAAGAGAGATAGCCAGCATGAAGCATCTCAACATATAGTATTTCTGAATAATATCCCAAGTCTCCAGATAATAGAGGTCTTTCAGAGGTTTGGGAAACATCTCATAGTTTGACTGAATGTCTCATTGTTCACTCAAGTGCTTGATGTCATGGAGAGGTCGGCCTAGCGGGATGGTTTTAGGATGATGGAAGAAATCTTGGTCCACAAAAGAGATTATAAACCTGCAGGCTCTACCTTTGGGCAATCTCATTATGCCTCTCCAGTTTCCTAATTTTCTGTAATTCACCAAAATCACTAAATCCCTAATTCTCTTAGAATTTCTATAAAGAGTTCCCCTGTGGTGTTTTATTTAGTGAAATGAATACATGCTGTATGGTACAATAGATTTGTTCCATTACCTGTTTAAGATACATTAGGATTCTTTTCTTACCTCTATAAAGAAATCTAACTATGTGCATAACATTTTTTTTAACAGCCCAAAGCCTTGAAACTGCTGGGAATGGAGGTAAGTGTTTGCTCAAATTATTAGTGTCAATTGTTTATTCTCTTTATTACACATTTCAAAATATATACATATAAGGTCATTCCAGTGGTAGGGCTTAGTACATGATTCTAAAATAAGGAGGTGAAATTTTTTCCAGTGTTGAGGGGGCAGGTCACGGTAGCTTTGAAAATTCTATCTTGGGGTTATATTAGCATTGCAAACAAAAAAATAAATCCTATTTTAAATACTGACTTGAAAACCAAGAAAGCATATAAATTCCAGTAAGTGAAATGTATTCATGGATGTTTACAAATGGCAACAGATCCAAAGACCAGAAACTCTTCACAAATGCATCTAATGAAGTATTCAGAAACTCAAGATAGATTATCTGTCTCCCATCTTCTGTTCATGTGGTTATTATCGTATATCCAATTGCAAGTACAGGATGTCCTTGTCCTTTCAGTGGAAAGGGTAGTGCTGTCCATCATGAGGTACAAATAACCCTACTTGTAGAGGAAAAGAATGGACAAAAGTTAAAAAGAAAAAGGCCCATTAAAAAATACTGTTCTAAAATTAAAGTATAACACTGACATGTTCCCATAGGACTGTGCTTATGCATTTATTATAACTTGTTTTAAAGTTAGGCATTCAGGGCCTTGTGAGTTCTTTTAGAATAGAAGCTAGGAAAAAGACAGTTCATTTTTTCTGTATCTATTCCAGAGCTGGGCCAGTAGAAGACATACAAGAACTATTTACTGAATTGAGTGGATTCATTTCTAACTCCATCTCTGTGTTTTTTCCCTAAAATTACAGGATGATGTTCCCTTGAGGCGAGGAAGAAAGACAACCAAGAAGCGTGAAGAAGAGGTGGACATTGACTTGGATGACCCTGAGATCAACCACTTCCCTTTCCCTTTTCATGAGCTGATGGTGTGGGCCGTCCTGATGAAGCGGCAGAAGATGGCCCTGTTCTTCTGGCAGCACGGCGAGGAGGCCATGGCCAAGGCCTTGGTGGCCTGTAAGCTCTGCAAAGCCATGGCCCACGAGGCTTCCGAGAACGACATGGTTGATGACATCTCCCAGGAGCTGAACCACAACTCCAGGTTGGACGGCCTAGCAAATGGCATGGTCAGGGGAGGAGAAGGGAAGGTGGTCCCCAGATACAGGTTTTTTGAGCTGTCCAATACTTCAAGGGGAGACAGAATCAACCCAATGGTGCACACAGAGGGCGGACACAAACAGTTAACATCTACAGTGCACAGTGCTAGATACAGAGGTACATACAGATACATAGATTTCATTTCATCCTCTCAACTGCCTCAAGAGGTGGGTCCCTTATGATGCATACTTTACACCTGAAGAAAATGAGACTCAGAGAATTTAAGTAACCTGTCCAAGATCACACACTTGTGGTTGACAAGGCCCAGCTCTGAACTGAGGTCTGTCACATTTAAGAAGATATACTGCACTCTGAGTTTTGGGTCTGCCTTCCACATCCATGTGCCTTGAACTGGGGGCCTTGAGTGCAGGGATTGTGCTTCATTTGACTTACACCCCCAGTTCTAAACATGGTATCTGGCACACAGTAGATGCTTAATGGGTGTTGGCTGAATGAATGAATGAACAGACTAGACCCCATAAGGAACAACTAGACCACTCAGCAACCACCCTTTGTGGCTTGGCCAGTGGGTCCCCACTTTCATCATCTAAGTCTCCAAGATGGCCAAAAGACAGTTCCTCACATTCTCTCATTCAGGGACTTTGGCCAACTGGCCGTGGAGCTCCTAGACCAGTCCTACAAGCAGGATGAGCAGCTGGCCATGAAACTGCTGACGTATGAGCTGAAGAACTGGAGCAACGCCACATGCCTGCAGCTCGCAGTAGCTGCCAAGCACCGTGACTTCATCGCACACACATGCAGCCAGATGTTGCTCACGGACATGTGGATGGGTCGGCTCCGGATGCGCAAGAACTCAGGCCTCAAGGTCAGTGAGTCCAGAAGGCCCTGTTGGCTATGAGGGCCAGAGGGCTGGTGGGAGCTTTCCAAGCCAAATCTGCAGTGGTAGTGGGCATTCTTTTAACTCAGGAGGGTGGTTCTAAGCCCCAACTGTGCATCAGAATCTTCTGTATAATGGGTTGTTTTTTTTGAATACAGAGACGAGGGCCTACCCCAAGTTCTGCTAAATCAGAACCTTTAGAGATGGCATGCCTAGACAGTAATATTCTCAGAAGATCCAAGGTGATGGTCACACAGAGGTACCATAGGAGGTATCATTTGCTCTGTCACAAGCCATGCTGCACCAGGAGACACTTACTTAGGCAACCTTTCATCTCCATGTGAGCCTGAACGCCTTGGCCCCTCCTTGGCACCATAAAGAGACATTGGCTCTTATCATCTGTACTTTAGAAAATTTTTAAATGAAATAAAAATGAGATAGATTTATATGTAAAGATGTTGCTAAATAATCCTGATCTGTTCTTCATTGAAGGAAAACAAGTTGCAGACCAATTTCTGAGTCCATTTCTTTGGTTTTTTTAAAGCATGTACCTGTATAGTTCTATTTGTACAACTTCATCTTTTTATTAAAAAAATAGAAAGGATACACAGTAAATTGTTTGTAGTGGTTATCCCTGGGGTTGAAAGTATAAGAAATAGGATAATAAATGGCTTTTGATTTTTTGTTTTCTTCAGTGTTTTACAAGCAAAACATTAAACTGAGAGAATTTTTTAAAAGACCAAAAAAATGGGAAGGGAAGATGGAAAGAATGTTTTAAAATGCTTTATCTGTTTAGAGTCTGTGGCTGTTACAACTGAAGCCAGCCAGGCTTATACTTACCTAGAACTACCTGCTCTAGGTAACTCTGAGGTCAGCCCAAATCAAAAGGGCCACCAGACCAGAGCAATCTGCTGAGGCCACCCTGATTGAACCAGCAACCCTCCCCCACTCCACCCTTTCTGTGGGCTCTTGGCCCAGGGTCACAGAAGGGTTCCATGAAGTGGGTCATGGGCCTTCCATCACTACACTGCAAACAATGCCAAGCCTGGCTCTCAGCTCTGAGGACAGGGTGTCATGTCCCCTGAAGACTGCCAGGCATGCCACCTGAGCGTTCCCAGGCCTGCCAGGCACCCTTAGTCAGGGTCACCACTCTCCCCTTTCCCTTAGCTGCTCTCAAGTCCCTGGGCACTCGAGCACAGACTGTCCCTGCCTCATTACTTGAGAATCATTTTTACTTATCCTTCATGGCCTCTCTTAGCCCCTCACCTTGGTATACTTTCTTCAGGGAGGGTTGTATTCAGAAGCCTTGTACACAGAACCATTTTAGGACTGAGGAAAGAGGTGAGAGAAGATTTAGGAAACACAAATCAGATGTCAGTATTATCATTCAGAAACTTGGTCCCTGGAAATAGAGAATGAAATTATTGCCCTCTCATGAGAAAAGCCAGTGAATTTAGTGTCATCACGTGGAGATTTAAGCATGTGGTTTATAATGAGAGAAATACAGTGCTGAGCCTCCTGGGGCATTTGTGCAGAGGGCTTCTCATAGTGATACAGAGCCCACGTGCGGGGGGTTCTGTTGGATAGTAGCAAATGCTGGGGGATGCTCTAAAATGAATACAGTTTTCCTACATGGACTTCCTCAAGGTCAGCTTAGGACAGTATTTTTTACAGAGATAACCAGATGACACATAATCAATTCCACTTGGCATATTAATAAATAAATGCCAATGGACATAAGTATGAACTGATTTCACAAAGTGCCATCAAGTGACTAAATGGGAATCTGAATTTTTTCCCATTTTTGCCTTAGGTAGAATCTTTTTCCTCTTTTTCCCTCATGCAAAGTAGGTGTTAATTGGATAAGATTTATTTGGGTAAGATGCTCTGTTTCTCCAAGATCAGACTGAGCTACTGTGAGTTAACAGTTAACAGTTCCCAGTCATGTGGGCAGAAGTGACCCTCTTAGCATGGATCTTCTTTGTTATTCAGGTCCCCACTGTGGGCACACCCAACACTCATACACCCTCACATCACACACACACAGACCCCACCCCCCAGGCTCTCTGATTCTAAGCAACCACCCTTATCTGAATCCTTTAAATGTGATTATTATTATTATCATTATTATTACTTTAGGTAATTCTGGGAATTCTACTTCCTCCTTCAATTCTCAGCTTGGAGTTCAAGAACAAAGATGACATGCCCTATATGACTCAGGCCCAGGAAATTCACCTCCAAGAGAAGGAGCAAGAAGAACCAGAGAAGCCCACGAAGGAAAAAGACGAAGAGGACATGGAACTGACAGTAAGAAAAAAAACTATTCAGTTATTGTCAGAGGGGAGAACCCCTAATCCACCTCTCCCATGGATATGGCTTAAGATTTAATAACTGTTGAGGTCAGCCTCCCACCAGGTACTTTCATTTAAGTATTGAGACCAAGTTATTACAAAAGTGTCCTCTTGGGGACTTCCCTGGCGGTCCAGTGGTTAAGACTCTGTGCTTCCAATGCAGGGGCAAGGGTTTGATCCCTGGTCGGGGAACTAATAAGGTCCCACATGCCGCATGGTGCAGCCAAGAAAAAATAAGTGTCCTTTCTGTGCACAAGTAACATAACTAAAGGGACTGATTCTAATCCTTCATCCAGGTAAGTGGCACTCAACAACCCAATGAAATTCAGAAGCAAGACACCCTGAATTTTCCAAACAGGCGATACTTTATAAACAACAGGTGATGTGGCAGTCTTAGCACACGAAAAAGGAAAGGGAATCTGATTTGGGAGCAGCTGGCTCCACTGAGCTGGAGCCGTTGTGCTGATCAGAAGCTAAGCCTTTATCTGTCTTCGAGGTCAGGCTCACAAATACAGCACTAATTGAATTTTGGGGTTTGTATGGAAGGCTCTTATTAGCTCTTCCTGGTATAATTATAGAGCATGGATGGTTTGTTCTGTAGGGGGAATGGGGCAGCTGGGCATGGGACAGCTTCCTGCAACCCCTGCTGGAGCAGCATGACTACCACTGGATTGTATCCAAAGTCTAAAAACATCACATGCTATTAAAGGGACAAACAAGGCTTCAGAGCTTTGGAGACATAAGGCAACAGCTCCACAGGACTTCCTAGATAGCCCCCACCCTCCCCACCACCCTGACCAATTACTGTGACGAGCCAGAAGAAGCTGTTTGGGGAAAAAACAAAAATTGGTTTTGCTCAGGTGACAAAAGGGCTTGGCATTATTATCCTAAGTGGGACCACCCTGCGAATTGATTTTCCTCCAGATAAACACTATTTCCTTCAGTAGGTCCTTCCTAAAGATCTATTTGCAGGCACATTCCCAGACCCAAGTACAACAGAGGCTATGCATCGGACCACTCTTTGGATTGATTAATCATTCACTGCTTTTGACTCACTGAGTTCAAGTCCTATGTTTGCTGTCAGTTTCAGGATCCTTATATAAATTAGTGGAGGAGTCTGCTTTCCTCTATGACAGGATCAAATGGCTGTCTTGCCTAAAGAACTTACCATAATTTTTGCCTCTGAACCCCTTCAAGGATAGGAAATGATATCTTGATCATTAGCAGAAACGTTGGTAGTAGTAATACCAAATCTTTATTGAATGCTTCAGCAGAGGGGTAAAGAGTGTGCGCTCTGGAGCCAGAATCCTGCCCTGTCACCTACTCACTGTGGGACCTTGGGCACAGTTTCTTAACCTCTAACATGGGAATAATGACATTATTATTATTACTAGCTCACAGGTACATGTAAACTATGTAACAAGTGTACATGTAACTAATGTAGACTGGTGCCTAGCATATGGTAGAGGTTTGCTAATATTGCTATAATGGTGCTAAATGCTTAACCATATACTTACTCATGGAATCCTCACAACAAGCCCACAAGGTAGGTACTATTGTTATACCATTTTATAGATGAGGAAGCTGAGACTCAAGAGAGGTTAAATGGTCCAAGGTTACCCACCTAATTAGTTGCAAAGCCAGGATTAGAACCCAGGCATGCAGACTCCACTGGCCATGCTTTTACCTGATAAAGCTAAGGGATGCAAAGAATTTCTTCCTAGTCTCAAATGTAGGAGTTCAGCTGGTTTGGTCCACCACGTAGTAGAAAGAATCCAGTAGGGATGCATGGGCCTCCTGTGTCAAGTATGACATGGCCTTGACATTGGTGTACATCCTAGGAAGGCTCAAAGAAGGAACCTAGGAAAGTAGCCAGAAGCTAAAGCAGTATGTTTCTGGTGGGTCTGAAGGAAGGTAACAAAAGAGGCAGCTGCCTGTCCTGCTCAGTCCAGAGTTTTGAGGATCTGATCTTTCAAGAAGCCACAATAAAAGATGCATCTCTAGACTAAGAGCAGTCTACTTCCCAAATAGCCCCTGCCATTGTCTACTGAGAACCCAAGTAGAAGACATCACAACAGCATTACTGCCTGCGCTGAGTCTCCACAGGCTGAAACAGCAGGGAGAAGGAAAGGAAGGAAAGGACTTATGGGCTGGCAAAGTCAGGGTTGGACAGCACTTGTTTTTAAGGTGGCACTTTCTTTGACCCTAATGACAAATTCTGTTACTGCTGGACCACTGGTCTCAGCTCACCCCAGACAGGATTGGAGAATACAGCTTGTTGACAACTCCACTCCCTTCATAGCATTGATATTTGAGCTTCTGTGTTAAACCAATATATCCTCTCTTGGAATGGAACCTTTTCCCTTGGCTCTTCCAAAATTATACATGAAATATCAGCCTAAGTTTGCTTCACTTTAGTAGCCTTTAATAGCTTAGCTCACCTCAAAGGATCTTTCCCAGACTTGACATCTGTGTCTAGCCAGCAAAGATTCTGAAATCCATATCGTGTAGTCATGTCTGTATTTGACCCTGTTACAATCTGCTTTAAGAAATGTAGGCTAAGGAAATGTTTGACTACTGGGAAAAGAAATCAACAAAATCAGCAAGTTACGCTGCTTAAGCTGGAATTAATGAAATGTCGAAAATGCTTTACTTAAACCATGAAAGACAAGCCTCTTAAAAATGCACTCACTTTGAAATATTTTTGAACAATAAAGGCAAAATAGATTGATCTGTTTTTCACTTTGTTTTACCTGCCTTGCTAGGTAAGTGTCTTGAATTTTTCCTAATAAAGCAACACATCCACGGACCCAGGGCATTGTTACAACTCTGTTGGGAAAGCCACCGTCCCTAGAGGTTACCCCAAGATGCCATTCTCCAATTTGCCTAAAACCCTCCAAGCTGCCTTTACTCTCATCTAATTGTGTACCCAAATGGTCTTGTATTATTGAGCATATAAATAAGCAGAATAGAAGTAGGATAATTATGTTACATATATTATAAATTATAGAAGAGAAATATCATGTAACTTCAGAGTTTCCTGAGGTCGATGATCGATATGTATAGAACCCTATTGCTGTCTAGTGTGCTATATCCATCACAAAGATTGACTCAGCTCACTGATCAAAATAAATTCTTAGATGGGCCATAGTATGGAATCTTACCTATTCATTAGTTCAAGGTACTTTTCCAGCCAGAGAGTCCATAAAGGAACGGATGTTACCCTTTCCTGAAATCCTATGGTTACAGGTAAATCATTTGTTGATTGTTACATATTTGAGTAAAGTGGATATTTGAGGCAATGACAAAAATAGTTGAAACTAATATATCTATATTGTGGGTAAGGTAGTTTGAAACCAGAATTATCTAGTTGTTGTCTCTGTTATCAACTTCAAGGTAAATTATTTTGGTAATTAGATCTGCAACTTTAAACCCATATTCCTATACTTTTTCTTCTCCCAAATCCTTATCTGTCTTCAGTAGTTATAAGGTTTTACCCTGTTCTCACACTTAATAAAAATTTCATTTCCCAAACATTGTAGAACTAACCTTGCTTAGAACAATATGGAAAGAATTAAAGCCAAGAAATTGTGCTGTAATAGGTGCCTAATATCGTACTTTTTTTTTCTTGTGAGAGATCCCAACTAGATCATTTCAGTCACGAGTACCCGAGAAAGTCTTAGTTCACTTTAAAGACCAGCTAATCTTTACCGAGCACTTATTACGTTCCAGATGCCGATTGATTTGTAAACCAACCCTCTATCAGGTGCTGTTACTACCCTTATTTTACAGTTAAAGAAACTAAGTCTCAGAGAGGTTAAAAGAGTTGCCCAAGGTGCCAGAGAGGTTAAAAGAGTTGCCCAAGGTGCCACAGATTCTAAGTGTCCAGGGTAGGACCCAGTCCCTTTCTGTGTCCGCTTTTTCTCAAGTTCTGCCTTTTTTGTGATGTTTAAGTGTTGTTGCTGCTTCTCCTGTCAGAAATGAGAAGGAAATAGTGAATTCTTAAGGAGACCTGTAATAACTTGGGAGATGAGGGCCTTTTCTGGTCAGCCCTGACTTCCAGTCCCATCTGGTTGACTCTGCCACACAGAGGAAGGCAGTGTGCCCAGGAATCACCAAACTAGCACCAGCAGTAATTCAGGCTTTACAGGGTTTGAAATCAGGGAACTGAGGCATATGCCTAGGAGTTGGGTAGACATTCCTAAGTTCAGGCACTACAGATAACTTAACCTCTTGAATATTCAACGCCTTTGGATAAATAAGGTATTACTAGTCCAATTTACCCTTGACTTAAGAGTCGTTAGCATGAGTAGAGAACCCAGACCTGCCTGTTTCACGATATATAAAGGGGGAGAGGGGTTGGGAGGAATGATAGATTCCTGGCCTTTCCAGGTTACGCTCTTTCTGTCTCTCAGAACTCTGGGTATCTTCCAACAGCTCATCTTCCAGTGGTTCCAGGTTGGAAGAGAAGAGAATGGTCAAGAAATATCCCTAAGGCCTTCCATCCCAGGGAAAGGATACATAGATTCTATGTATAATGCAAATGCACACTTAGGGAAGGCACAATCTCTAAATCTCTGGGGGCCCTGAACAAAGCTGTTAGGTTCTATGAACACACTTTCCCCATCTATAAAATGAGATACATGTTGAAACATGTTCTGCAGAACCCTGCTGTGATGGTATTGGTTCTCTTCCACTGTAGGCAATGTTGGGACGAAACAACGGGGAGTCCTCCAGGAAGAAGGATGAAGAGGAAGTTCAGAGCAGACACCGGTTAATCCCCCTGGGCAGAAAAATCTATGAATTCTACAATGCACCCATTGTGAAGTTCTGGTTCTACACTGTAAGCATCTTTCCTTTTCTCCTTTTATTAAAGGAGAAAAGGCCACAAAGAGCCAATGTCAGTTTCTCACACACCTGGGTGGTTTCTTCTACAAGTCATTATATAAAGACCATACAGGCAGGAATAATGGCTCTGTGACCTTGCTTTTTCCTGTAGCTTTGCAAGATTTGTGGAGTTTGTGAGGCAGCTTCCACAGCTTCTACATTTCTCCTCCTTGCAGAAAAGAAAGGAAATGGTAAAAGTGAGAACTAGCAGAATAGAGGTGAGATGAATATGAGTCTAGTCTAGAAGGGAAGTAGAGGTCCTTCTACAAAACGCTTCCCTTTTCTGGATGGGTGAGCAATGGATCAGAGTTGCCCATTTTAGACACCAGCCCTGGGTTTGTGGGGACATTTGGTGGGTAAGGGCTGAGCAGAGTGTTAAAAGGAAAACCACTAAAGATGGGGATCAGAAGTGTGTAATTACTCCCAATCCGGTATGTCATCAAACAACCTTTCTTGCTCTGACACCGTTAAACACCATGCAAACCAAAGCAGCAAAAAACATGCAAAGCAACCTAGAATCACAGCAAATACTGTCCAGTAAGCACACCCTGCAAATATTTTCTGCCCACAAGATAAAAGATTATCCCTGAAATAGCCTCCTCATATGGGAGAAATGGCCCGTCTGCCCCTGGTTTTCATGATATTTTAAGCTTAAGGTGAGCTTTGACCCAGGTCGTCTGTGCTGCTCTCCAGCCAATGGTGGAGCTGTGCCAGATGAAAGATAGTGCATCTGTGTTTTTGGCCTTTTTCACAACCAGCTCCACACCAGTCACTTGAGTCAGCAACAGGATAATCTGAGTCTGAGGCTGAGATGACGCAAATGACCAGATGAGGTCCTTTTTGTGTGGTCCTGTATGCTAACACTCAACACTGGCTTTAAGCCAGGCTTTCCCAGCCTCTGCACGATTGACATGTGGGGCGGAATAATTCTTTGTTGAGGAGGGCTGTCCATGTGCAGCAGCATCCCCGGCCTCTGTCCACTAGATGCCAGTAGCAGTCTCCAGCCCCCAAGTAGGACAACCAAAATGTCTCCAGACATTGCCAAATGTCTCCTTGTGGGGTAAAACTGCCACAAGTTGAAAACCAATACTTTAAAGTTTGGTCTTCAAAGAGGATGGGAAATTATTAAAATACAAATATGATCTTTTCAGTGAAGTAAAAATTTAAAGTTTAAATTTATTAGCATTAAAAAAATTCCTTCCCACCCCCCCAAAAAATAACTAAGGCATGCAGAAATCATTTCTATTTATCTATGCAGATATACACTATTTTTACCTTGCAGAAAACAACAGAGTGGTGGCAAGCATGGACTTTAGAGTCAGACAGCCTAAGTAGAAATCCCGTCTGGGCCTCTTTATTATTGTGTCACCTTAAGCAAGTTACTTTAGCACTACGTTCCCAGTTTTCTTAAGATGGGGATAGTAATAGTACCTACTTTATAAGGTTTGGTAAAGATTAAATGTGTTAAAATATGTAAAGCACTTAGAACAGGGCCTGGAACACGTAAGCACAATATAAATGTAACTTGTTATTCCTAGGCTGGTCCCATTGCAGAGCAAAGGTCAGTGTTTTATTCAGCCACCCAGGCAACAATGTTAAACTATCATTTATTGAATACCTACCTTTCTCTTATATTAGACTGCTTTAATTGTCTAGGACAGAGCCTGGCAAACTACAGCTCACAGGCCAGACCCAGCCCACTGCCCATTATTGTGGCCCGTGAGCTAAGAAAGTTTTTTACATTTTTAAAGAGTTGAAATAAAATCTACTGAAGACTAATTTGTGACACGTGAAAATTACATGAAATTCACATGTAATTCGCCTGTCCATAAAAAAGTTTTCCTGGAATACAGCCAAACTCATTCATTTACCTATAGTCTGGGTGCTTTTGTGCTACAACTGTTGAGTTGATTACTTGCAATAGAGACCATCTGGCCCACAAAGCCTTAAAAATTATCTGGCCCTTTACAGAAAATGTTTACAGACTCCTGATCTAGAGCATGAAAGAAACCAGTAGTAGTATCAAGAATTATCTATCACCTTTACAAATAGAATACTAGCATCTCTTACCCTTCCAAGGCATCTCTTTTTTTCTTTGTCTGAGTTCAGTATTAATTTTACTTCCTTGATTCCTCTAGTCCCCATTTACTTAGCTGAGGCAATTTATTAGCCAAGAATGTTTTTAAATCACAGATGCCTTGCCAGTGGTTCTGAGCCTTGGCTACGCATTAGAATCACCTGGAGTGCTTAAAAAAAAAGACAACCTGAGTTATATTTAATCTATACGTTTATCTACTTAGAAAGATGCCTGGGTTCTTTTCCCGGAGATCCTGTTGACATTGTTCTGGGGCACAGCCAGGACATCAGGATATTTCAAAGCTCCCAAGTGGTTATAATGAGTAGCCAGGGATGAGAACCACTGCCCTAGACAAAGGGCTGAGTTTTCAGCCTGGTATTTCCAAAACTTCCATGATGATAAGGGATTGTGTTAGAAATGCAAATTCCTGGCCCCATCACAGACCCACTAAATGAAATCTCCAGGGAGGAGCCCGAGCGTTTGTGTTTAACAAGCTTCCCAGGTGAGTCTTGTGGTCTGGGAAGCTTGGGGCATACTGCTTTTCTTGTACCATATACTGCAGGTTGTAAGGCTGTCCCTTTGAGAAGTGGGGCCCACGTGTCCAGCTCCCTTCTGCATGGCTGACTGGGTTACCCTCCACAAACCCATCAGACTGGATGCTCCAGTCATGTCTGATTGTGTTTCCACAATGATTTTCAGAAATCCGTAGGTATTGACAAAGCCTCAAAGAAGTAAATGGAGATGCGGAATGTCAATCTTTAAAGTCCCCAGAGATGCTTAACAGTAAAATGCAGCTTTAGATCAAAGGGCCAATTTGCTTTTGGTTGTGTTTTTTTCTATAAGAGTAGTTCCCAACTTGATCTCCCAAAGTATCCCCTTCTACACTCCCAAGGTTCTGAAAGGTAGGACACACCTCACTTCCACATAACCTCACTTCGGTGTCTTAGCAAGTTTCCAGAGGAGCAGGTTGAGTCCTCTTCTGTTCCAAGAAGAAAGGAGGCAGGGATCCAACTGGCTCCCAGACCAGTTTGTGGTGAGGGCCTCTTTCAAGTGCCCAGCTGGAGAGGATGCCAATTCAAGGTGCAAAGTGGTGCCAGGTCAGAGGGCACCGGGTGTGCTCTGGGCTTCTCCAGCAGGAACAGACTCCTTCCTCTGCTAACACGATGGGCCCCTCCACGCTCTAGTGGCAGTAGGAAAAGGCCTGGGAAGAAGCGAGGAATGGCCAGGCCCCACCAGGGATCCCCAGGCAGCTTCAGCAGGCTTTGGTGCTTGCATTTCATACTTGAGGAGTCATGCACCTTGGTTAATGGTAAATTTATAAAATATATAAGCAAATAAAATACAAATTCTTATAGGATTCCCACTAACTTAAGAATCACAAGGTTCTGTTTCTTTTCAAAGCTATGGCATTCTACACACAGCTTGTGAAAGCTTACAGAATATATATGTGTGTATATATGTGACTATATATTCACACACACACACACACACACACACACACACACACATTAAAGCATGTCATGTTAGGGTTATCTGCAGCAAGGCCCCATGAATGTTAGCAGTTCTAAGATAGGTTTCTTCCAAGGCAGCATCCAGTCCTCTGTTGTACCACTGAAACATGTTTGAAGTCCGTGTTTTGAGAGTTGTCCCAAAATATTATATTGTAGCTTGTTTATGGAAAGAAAAGCATTGTAGAGTAACTCATTTAAAAAATAGGCAGGAGCTAAAAAGGATGTTCGTGGAGGAGGCATAAGCAATGAGGTCAATTTAAAAAAGAAAAAAGAAGAGAGGTAGGAGTAGTTAAGTGGGGGTAAAAAAGGAAGGAAGGACTGAGGTAAGAGGAGGCGAGAGGCACAGAAGTTTCTTGAAAAAAGAGGTGTATAATAATATCAGTCATCATTCATTGGGCCTCTATTACTGTATCAGGAGGTAGATGCATATTCCCCTCCCCCATTCTTCTGAAAGCTCTACAGGGTCGGTAGCAAACATCTCCATTTCACAGAAGGGAGGCCCAGGCAGGCGAAGTGATTTTACACAAAAAGATACAGCTGGGATGTACTTGAGCCAGGATTTAAATCCAAGTTTCACTGACTTTGCGTCTACATTCCTTCCACCAAACACTAGTCCTTCTGCCAAACAAGTACATTAGACCTGTGTTCAGAGGAGAGAGGCAGATTGAAGGAGTTATTTAAGTACTAAAATGAAGAGGTTCTGGAAGAGTTGTGTGTGTGTCACTGGGCCTACCTGTGACAAGAGAAGATAATGCTTTGGAATGTTTTGTAATGAACTGAGTAAAATGACAAAACCTGGGCAGTTAACAAGGCCTACTGGAAGCAGTGGAATTTGGTCCAACAAGGAGAAGGAAGCAACTAGAGAGACAGAAGGATTTCAGGTCAGAAGGAGGCTAAGAGCATATTTCACCGTTTATCCACTGAAGTCCTTTCCTTGTGTTTTGTAAAATACAGAACTCACAGGGACTAGAGAGTGGATGCCAGTGTATAATGGTAAACAGGAACCATATGAAACGAATTACACTCTAAACACCATCCTACACGATTTCACATTGAGTAGACTCTTTTCAGGTGAGGTTTTTCACAACATGCTAATGATCCCGAAGGGGGTGGGGTAGGAACTGAGGCATGGTTATAAATGGTGGTCCTTGGGTGGGGTGGGGGGGTGTATACCAAAGTGAATCTCTCAGGAGGGGGAGGAGGCCTGCTGATACTCCAGCATCTATGCAGCTGCCCTCTCACTTTCATACGTGATCTCAATTCAACTCTGATATATGCCCACCCTTCAAGAGATGAAAAGTTATATTGCTGTGTCTATAAATCCGTCAATGTAATAGTGTCTCAGAAAGTACCTTTGACTCATATTAAGGACCTATGTATTCATTTATTTTTTAAATGAGAAGGGAAAAAAAAGGGAAAGGGGGAAGAAATAAGAAAAAGAAGAAAAAAAGGGGGGGGATGATAAAAAGGAAAAGGGAGAAAAAAGAAAAGGGAGAAAAAAGAAGGAAACGGAGGAAAAAAGAAAAGGGAAGAAGAAGGAAGAAAAAAGGAAAGAGGGAGGAAAAAAGGAAAAGGGGAGGGTAAAAAAAGGGGAGAGGATAAAAAGAAAAAAGGAAAAGGGAATAAAACAGGAAGAAAAAGGAGAGAAGAAAAGAAAAAGGGATTAAAAACAGGAAGAAGAAAAAAGAGGGAGAAAAGGGGAGAGAAAAAGAAAAGGGGGGAAAAGAAAAAAGGAAAAAAAGCGGAAGAAAAAAGAAAAAGGGAAGGAAAGAGGTCCGTTAGTAGAGAAAGCAATGTTTCTCTAGCTCTGCAGGGCCGCCCGTTCCCGTCTCCCAGCCAGGCTGCATCTTTCTCCACCTTCTAAGCTGCCTCCAGGGCTCCAGAATCATGCGGTATCTCCAAAATTCTCAAGGTCTCAATCCTTTTGCCCACACTATATCCTATTCTTTGCTACCTAAGCTCCAAAGAGTGCAGATTTCAATAAATTCATTCTTAGTTCCTGTTCACAGCCCCTGAGGCCCCTAAAGGCAGCAAGTACTTTACTTGACCTGAAGCCTTGCATAGAAAAGGCTTAACTTCTATGCCATTGCCCCTAGGATGAGTATTTTTCTCCAGAGGCTCCTCAGCCCCTTATGTAAGAACCTCACTAGCCCTCCTATACTCCACTCATCTAGACATACCTGAGTTGTCCAGTGACATTCACCAAACCTGAACGCTGAGGAGTTTTCCTGGGACATCCAGCAACTCAGCTAGTTCCATAAGGGCTCAACCTGCAGTGCTAGTGCCTCCTGAGGATTAAACCTTACTCCAGGCCACAGTCGGCCTTACAGACTCATTCTTTCCTATAAATTGCTTGTCTTCTCTTGTTTTGTTCAAAGAAGCAGAAACCAGGAAGGAATATCCCAGCTTGGATAGGGCAGGAAAGCAGTGCCTGGGATAAGAGGTAAAACCTTCCCAGGGCACCGCCAAACCAAGCACATTAAGATAGGAGAAAAAAAGAAGACATTAACATAGAAGAGAATTAAAGTGGGGCTCCAAGAAATTCCGGGCTATTATTTATGTCGGTTTGACCAATTTACATGTATAGCATGTGTCTGCCTTTCCTTCTTACAGACATTTAATCTACCTGGCATTCATTAGGCAAAAATTCACTGTGCTGTCCTAGTTGAAGGACCCAAGGCTCATGCATGAGCAAGAGCAGCTCCTGAGAGAAGAGGTTCCATTTTTAGCCAAGAAAATACAAGAAACAGGGAATTGCAAAACAAAATGGTGCATCATGACACGTAGGTACAAGCAAAGTACTGGGACACAGAGACACGCAGGGATCAAAAGGAAGATTGTATATCGAATTATTTCAAAATCACAGTCTTTTAAAATTCTTTTGATCGTTTAGAGCCTAGAAGTTCATGTCGTCGTGAATTCCTAGTCCTGCTTGCTGACCTTGTTGTGTCCTGACTCACAGTGGCCTGGCGCAAGGGCAGGGCTCCCAGGTCTTCGCAGCCAGAGCACTGTATTGTGTTTCCTTACAGCTGGCGTACATCGGATACTTGATGCTCTTCAACTATATCGTGTTAGTGAAGATGGAGCGCTGGCCTTCCACCCAGGAATGGATCGTCATTTCCTATATTTTCACCCTGGGAATAGAAAAGATGAGAGAGGTAACTGCTTTCATAAAAGAGAACAGAGGAGAAAGACAGTGGTTAGTTACATCTGTGGATAGAGGGGATCATGGAACACTCGGGATCCAGAAACTATTTTTCTAACACTGCCACAGAAATAAAGGACTTGGCTTCCACAGCTGCTGACAGACCTGGGAGGCTTCAGTGTGTGTTTATAGGGTTGTCAGTCCATGCATGCTTGGGATCTAGTCTATTTTCTGCTAGAGTTATCTCTTACCCCAAGAAACCCTCCAGTTGTCTTCAACACTGTTTACACCTCTCTTTCCTCGTCCTGATAAACATGACTTAAAATTTTTTCTACTTTAAGAAAGTTTTTTTTAATCTTTAAATTTTCCACTTTTAACTCCCATTGCAACCCCTTACTCTGTGTCTCTTTGGACACAGTCCACCAATACCTATGATTCTGCAAATGCATTTCAGCAGCTCTAGGAGGAACTATGCTTTCATTCATTAATTTATTCCCTGGTTTATTCCTTCTCAACATTTATTATGTCCCTGCTGGGCACCAGCCTCTCTACCAGCCCTAAGTGAATTGAGCATATTTCTTGTCCTTCAGGTTGAGGATGTGGGTCCCTCTCTTCTCCCCCCAACGCCATCGCATAAAAGGAGCCATCAAAATGCCACCCTCCTGTGACTTGAAGTCAAAGCTAGCCTCGGGTCATCAGATTCAGAGCCATTAGAATAAATGTAGTCAAGCAATAATCCACCAGAGGGCTCTGCAACTCTGCCCAACAAGCTCCCAAAGCCCATTCCCAAGCCCACTGGGGAGGCAGGCTTGTAAGTTATAACGATTCCTCTGCATTTCTTACTCCCTGTCAAGTCCATTGCATTCTCGAGAGCTCTGGAACAACCCTACTTGCTGTACTACAGTGAGTAGGAAAATATATTGAGCTCCATAGAAAAAAGGATTCCTACAAACCCACAAATTCACCCTTGCCTTCATTACTAAGACAGGTTAAAAGGGCCTTACTATCTTAGGGCGTAGCTCTAGAATGTTCTCCTCCAGAGAAAAAGTGGGATCATTTTTTTTAAAAAAGCAAACATGTATAAATATTTAGAGCCCTTCCTTGGGTTTTTTAACTGCTTTGGGGATATTTAAATTCTAACCAGCATGCCCCTATCCTGAGAGTCCCATTTTATAAGGGACTGGATTTTTTTTTTTTTTAAAGTGGCTGCCTTTGCCTCATTCCAACTAGTTGTCTACTCTTAGGCTTTCCCATTCATAATGCCTTCCACTTCCTGACCACTGTTGTGCATTTCCCATTTGTAAACTGAAAACAGTAATAAATTCGCTATGGTCTTTGTGTAGCTCTCTGAGAACTGAGGCCGCAACTGCTGAGGGCTCTGTTGCTGTGCAGCGCCAGCTCACTGGCTTTGTGATTTAAAGCCCAGATGCCTATTCCTTCCCCCAGGACAAGCAGAAAAGGGAGAGACTTGAGCAGGGAGACTGGAATCTCTCCAGGGGCTAGACTGGAAGAAGACAGGGAGCAGTCTGTACTCCACGGGCTGTTCTGGAAGAGGCTGCCAAGCCGGCGGGCTGCCAGGAATCTCCAGGCTGGCTATCCATTTCTCCTGAGGCGGCATATAACAGCGGGGAGAGCAGGCTTTGGAGCCTGGGGTCAGCGGGGGGTCAACCAAGAGTCCTTGTTTCCGAGGAAGCAGTGGGGCGGGAGGCACTGACCACCGAAGTATCTGACCTTCCCTTCGGCCCAATGAGGTTGCGCCCTGGCCCCTCACCCCACGTCCCTGAACCCATTAAGGACATGCTCAGGCGCCGAGCGTCCCGCCTGGTGCCTCCTCACAGCACGCGGGCCCTCTAGACCTCAGACGCAGGAGTCTGAAAACAGGGGAAAGTCTGTAGGCTCCCGCGCCTCCGGGGACATAGGCGGGCTCTGTGGTTTCTTCCGGGGCCCGCCCCTTCCGGCATACGTACTTCTGCGCGCAGTCAGCCAAACAAGCCCGGTCATCACGTAATAGCGCGTAACTGCCCCCGGCTGCGGGTAGACAGCTTCTCACGTGGGGCCTCCTCCCCGCGACTCGTGAGGGAGATGGCGCGCTGTGAAGACATCTCCACTGCACAGGTATGGGAACCAAGACCCAGGGATTGAGCAATTTTTCTGCATCCCACAGCTGGAGAGGAGAGCTGGGTCTTAAACCCGACTGACACGGCCCTAGGCCCACGGCTCTTTCCACTCCCCGCGAGGTTGCAAACTGAGACGCTCCCCGGATCCTTGGGATCCTAAGAGAGACCTCACCCCAGCCACTCTGCTTTTATCTCTTTTTATGTTGAGATTTCAGAAAAATACTTCATTTAAAATATATATACATATATACTATAAACCTTAGGCGAGTGTGGGCAAAGGGTTAGAGAAACTCTAAGGCATTCCCCACCTCAGCACATACGCTTGTGCTCAGACAGGTTTTTTCCCCTAGTTAAGATGGAGCCTGGGTGGGAAGCCATCAGGACAATAGCTGCTGCAGGAATTCTTCATGGGTAGGACAGTGGCTCCCAACCTGTGGTCACCAGCATGACCTGGGAGCTTTTAGAAATGTAAATCCTCAAGCCCCACACAGGCATACTGAAGCAGAAACTCCAGGGCTGGGGCCCAGGCAACCGTGTTTTCACCAGCCCTCCAGGTGATTCCGATGCATGCTAAGGTATAGGGTTTAGGAATGAGGCACTAGAGGATGAAGAATGAGGCTGCCACGTGGCTTCTGGTATCTTGCTCAGCCTTCCAAGCCCCAGTCCTGACTCACTAAAACCTCCCTTCCTTAATGTTTCAGGCCAGGGCAAGCTATTAAAGGCACCGTGAGGATTCAAATAAATAGCTGTAGATTAGACCTGGCCCCAGTCTTTGCACTCCTCTCCTTTGAGAGGTCCTGAGTCGGGAAAGGGGTGGGTCATGGCTTGAAGAGGTGGAAGTCTCAGAGGCAAACACAAGTGATTCGTGAAGGTAGCCCTACTGTATAGCCTCACCAGGTTCCTCACATCCTGTGGTGCAGAATGGGTGTCAACTCCTGCTATCCAACTGTTCATTTCATAGAGTGTGGAGCAGCAAAAAGCCCCTCTAGATTTAAGATAATTCAGAGCACCACCCAGCAGTTAAGATATACAAGGGAGTGGGGAATTGCTATGAGGTGTCTCTGCAACAGTCAACACATATTTCTTGAGTGTCTGTTATGTAGCAGGGCCTGGGAAACAAAGGGTCTGTCCTCAAAGTTTACAGTTACAGATGAGAGGAGAGATGGATGGATGTTGAGAGGGATGCATGGATAGATGATAGCTAGCTAGCTAGACTGGCATGCGTACATGTACGCACACGTATACATGCATGCAGAAGATTTCCATATAGTGATAAAAATCTTCAAAAAATAGAGTAGGATAATGTATTAGTGGCTTGGGCGTGTGGAGACCACTGCAGGGAGGTGGTCAAGGAAGTTCTTTCTAAGAAGGGGGAATTTGAGTGGAGACCTTGAGTATAAGGAGAACCCAGACATGTAAAAATCAGGGAGAAGAAAATGCCCAACAGAAGGAACAAGTGCAAATGTCCTGAGTATAGAATGGATTTGTTATGCTTAAGAGCAAACCACTATGGCCTCAGGGTAGTGAACGGGGAGGATATGGTGGGACGTGAAATGAGGCCACCGTAAGGAGTTTGGATCTTTCTGTATTCGTAATGGAAGCCATCAGAAGGCTTAAATATTCAGTTATCACAATTTGCTTTAGTTCTGCTGTTGTTCATATGTCTCTCAAGTCTCTCTCTTTTTTAAATTGAGGTATAATTCACCAGTAAGAAAATGAACAACTCATAAGGGTACAGCTTGATGAGTTTTTACCTACCCATACAACTGTGTAATCACCACCCAGCTCACGGCTTAGGCTTTTAAAGGTCTTTCTGTGTGCTGCTCAGAGAATACATTGAGGCTGGTCAGGCAACAGTGGTGGCAGGGATACCAGTTGGAAGGCTGTTGCAATCATCTGGGCAATGTAATGGGGCTTAGGATAGAGTGGCAACAGTGAAGGTGGTGAGAAGTGGTTGGACTAGGTCGTATTTGGAAATATAGGGAATAGGACATGTTGATGCAGAGGATATGGGTATGAAAGAGGAATGAAGGAGTCCTCCTAAGTTAGTGGCCTGAGTAGCTCAATATGGTGATACCGTTTACTGAGATGAAGGAGGATTTTGGAGATTTGCAGGGTATTAGGAATCAATAATTTTATAGCAAAACCCTAATGCATGTCTTAGAATTGTAAGGCATCCCAAAGGAACAAACTTAATTGCTTATATACAACTGAGCTAAGCTTAGGCCATCCAGATGAGTAGATACAGGTAGACAAAACAAGCTACTGATGTCAGCTAACAGACCAAGCACTTTGCAACTGGGCTGAAAATATAGACAGAAATCAAACCTAACCCCACTCTCTTTCCTGACTTTTAGATTTTGATGTCAGAGCCAGGGAAATTGCTACAAAAAGTAAAGGTGTGGCTGCAAGAGTACTGGAATGTCACAGACCTCATAGCCATCCTTCTGTTCTCTGTTGGAATGATCCTTCGTCTCCAAGACCAGCCCTTCAGGAGTGACGGGAGGGTCATCTATTGTGTGAACATCATTTATTGGTACATTCGTCTATTAGACATCTTCGGCGTGAACAAGTATTTGGGCCCATATGTAATGATGATTGGAAAAATGGTAAGCAGGGTCCTCTGATTCCATGTTATAAGTTCTCAGAGAAGGAGTGGTTATCATAGGAAGAGAGAAATAATTCATTTGGGTCAGCTTTCAATGTCTGAGATGGCCCTGGGGGTGTTTTATTTTTTAATTCCTTTTGAGTGTTCAGAAGTTTGATTACATCTATATATTATTAATTCATAACTGGAGGATTAACTATCACGTACTCATTCACTTACTGACAAATATTTATAAACATCATCTATTTTGTGCCAGGCACCTGGGTAGGAGTTGGGTATATAAGGACACTCATTTAATAAGGTAGATGATGAGAGAAAGAGAGAAGTGATTACCATACAGTGTGAGAATGCTGTAACAGAGTTATATATAAAATACCTCAGGAGCATAGAAAAGAGACGGTTGGTCAGGGAAGCCTTCACACAGAAGTTAACATTTTATATCAGAGAAGGTATGGATCTCCACTGTAAATTTTTAACAGATTCCTTTTTTCTTTTTCTTTTTTTTTTTTTTTTTTTAATGAGGTACACGGGCCTCTCACTGTTGTGGCCTCTCCCGTTGCGGAGCACAGGCTCCAGACGCGCAGGCTCAGCAGCCATGGCTCACGGGCCCAGCCGCTCCGCGGCATGTGGGATCTTCCCGGACCGGGGCACGAACCCGTGTCCCCTGCATCGGCAGGCGGACTCTCAACCACTGCGCCACCAGGGAAGCCCTAGATTCCTTTTTTCTTAATGAAGTTCTAGAAAAACATCTTTCTCTACACAGAGAGGGAAAAAAACATAGTTTATTTGAGTTGAGTTAGGTTGAGTTTGATTTGAACATTAAGTTCTGTCAATATATTTTGTGTTTTGTTACATTACTGGAGAATGATATCTGTTGAAAACTAGGTTCCAGAATGATGCTCCTACTTATCTTATTCTTTTAAAAAAAGAATCCCAAGTGCCAAGTTAATATGCTTCCCACATATGGCTGTGGACTTGTTCTGGTATTCCTGGACCATACACTAGTTTCCAGACTTTCTCCATAAAGACTGAGCCCTCACGGGACAGCATCGGTGTAACCCTGGGAATGCACAAGTAAATCAGCCCCCTCTCCAAACTAGAGGAAGAATCAGAGTCTGATGCTCAGTGCTTTTTATCAGTTACCCAATTTTCTAAGTGTGTCCCCTTACTTAACCTTTACAGGGCATATATGGAAAAGCCAAGTACATCCATTTTACTATGGCAAACAGCTCTTACTGAAAAATCTCATTCCTAATGTCCTCCACTCCACTCCCATTGTATCAGCTCTTGAAACAGTTGAACAGTTGGTCAACAGATATCCTTCATCATTCTCACTCAGGTTTTACTATTTACATCATTAACTGCTTACCTTTCAGTCAGCAAATCAATATTTATTATTATTTTGTGTGTGTGTATGTATGTAACTTTACTAAAATGAGTCTTAAATAACAAAAACTCTTCCTACAAAAGCACTGGCAAACTCTTACGAAGAGAGGGAGACTTTGAATCTAAAAGGAAAGGGTTATAATACCTTGAGCAATTTATTTAACCTCTTTGAGATGCAGTTTACTCATTTCCAAGTAGTAATAATAAATGCATATCTTTTCAGGTTGTGGTGATAGTTAGAAATAACACAGGTTAAGTGGTCAACAGTGTCTGGCTCACAGTAGGTAGTTGATAAATTATATCTGTTACCATTGTTAAAGTACAATGGAAAAAGGAAAAATCGGTGAGCATACTTATTTGCTCTATTCCTAATCCTTTTGTACAAAAGCTTGGTGTTTATAAAACCAGCATTGTTTAGGGAAAATATCACAAAGCCCACTCTAGAGTGGAAAAACTTGAATTCAATAAGCTTGAGTTACTTACCCAAAGCTGAATCCCAGTTCATTTGGGGGGTTTTTGAGTAGGAAACAAATGTGTATCTTACTGTATAACACTACCTCTTACATCATCTTTGTACTTTAGTAATGAATTTGAGATGGTGGTGAAAATTTCCACATCTAAAAGCAGAGTCTCCACTTAGTCTATAGAAGAGGTTTAGGAGAGAGGAACTGTTGGCTTTCCACACAATTTATGTATAAAAATGTGTAGATGTATGAATTTTCTGGACAGAGGGGACAGACATCTATGAGATTCTCAAATGTGAAATTCTCAAATATATTCTCAAATGGACCCAATGAAAGTGAAGGACTATAACAGCTGCAAAATTAAGCCAAGTTTTCTCATTCTTGACACTATTGCTATTTTGGACTAGATAATTCTTCATTGGGGGGCGGGGGACTGTCCTTTGCATCATAGGATGTTTAGCAGCATCCCTGGCCTCTACCCACTGGATGCCAGTAACGTGTGTGCATGAGCGTGCACGCACACACACACACACACACACAAACACTCACAACAACAAAAACATCTCCAGATATTGCTGTATGTCCCCTGTGGAGCAAATTGCCCTCTGTAGAGAACCAGTACATTAGGTGAATACATTATCTGATTGGTTGTTTTTCTTAATTGATCATTACCTTTTCTTATTTCAATAAATAAAATTGGGAAAGACCCAAACAAGCCAGATATATTAGTTTTAAGAGGTTGAGTCACATTTAAATACTTGAAATAACTAGTCACACTAATGCAGTAAGATTATTTTCAAATTCATATCTATCTTTTTAATAATGGCATAATTATCCCCAGTTTTGATGAGAATGAAACCTTACCGTGGAGTGAGCAAGAGAGATTGTACTGCAGTTTTTCTACATTCTAACTTATTCTTGACTGATTAGTGAAGTCATTCATAAGTAGAAAATGAGTATATTGGGGGGCTTTGTTTGCTTTCATGGGGCTTTTAAGATAATTAGTTCAGTAATAGAGTCACTGATCCAGAAGGTAGGTAAACTGCCTATGGAAATTATCAGTGAGCTGGATGGACTGCCAGGATGGAAGCTTAACAAAATATGCCCAGATGTGGTTATACCGAAAGCCCCCAACATTAGAGAGCCCCTGTTAAGTACTAAACAGCCAAGTAACTCACTGTGCCCTGTGGTCTAGGGACTGCAGGCTGCTGAAGTACCTGGACTCAATACTGATCAAGTATGATTCCAATTAATCTTCAGATCCAGAATCACTTAATGGAATTCCAACCCTTTTCTTCATATTCCACTTCTCAATGGGTCTCTAAGCCTAGCACTAAGCTCACTTATATAATGTGGAATAAAAACAACAATAATAGGTTTCATTTACTATGTGCCAAATACCATGTCAGACTTGTCAATCATCATTACAACCCCATGAAATAGGTTTTAGTATCTTCATTTCATAATTGAACAAACTGAAACTAGGCAAGGAACAAAGGAAGGATTCAGACTCCTATCTATCTGACTCCACAGCCTGACCTCCTTTCAATTCTAATAATAAACTTGCACTGAGAACTACCCACATTAAGTGTTTCACACATTATCTCATTTAATCCTTACAAAAATAATATGCATTATTATTATTATCCCCACTTTACAAATAAACAAGACCAAGCAACGTGCCAAGATCACCTAGTTGTTTTTACTACCAGAGTCAAGGTGAAAACTCAGGTATTCTGACACCTGAGGACACATACTTAACCGCTACAGTATATACTCTCCTCTATAGAAACCAACCAAAGGATATTTGAAAGAATGAGACACAATCAGCTCTCTTCATATTGAACCAATTGGACAATTTAGCTTTAAAAACAGAGGTAGCCAGGGCTTCCCTGGTGGCGCAGTGGTTGAGAATCCGCCTGCCAATGCAGGGGACACGGGTTTGATCCCTGGTCCGGGAAGATCCCACATGCCGCGGAGCAACTAAGCCCGTGCACAGCAACTACTGAGCCTGTGCTCTAAAGCCCATCAGCCACAACTACTGACCCCGTGTGCTGCAACTACTGAAGCTCGCACACCTAGAGCCTGTGCTCCACGACAAGAGAAGCCACCGCAATGAGAAGCCCACGCATTGCAACGAAGAGTAGCCCCCGCTCACTGCAACTAGAAAAAGCCTGCACGCAGCAATGAAGACCCAACACAGCCAAAAATAAATAAATTAAATAAGTAAATTTAAAAATAAATAAAAAATAAAAATAGAGGTAGCCAGACCCAGTTCTCACTAATAATGTCCTGTTTCTGCAGTTCACTCCAACAGATACCAGTTTTTGTATGGAAGCTAAGACGCTTTTGAAATGTATGAAGTTGAGTGTTTGGGAACAATGTTTCTTTGGTTGTTTTGACCCTTTGAATAGATATTACAATCAAGCTGAATGAGAACAGTCCTGAGAAATTAGAACAGTTGCTGTATTTACTGGCTGAGTTTTCTTGGGTCAGACTAGTTCCTAAGTCTCATAAGTATACACCTTCCTCTCCCCACCCACCTTTTCATCAGTCTAAATAAATATAACATGAAGGACCCATTTGTGTTTTCTCACTAATAGAACTTTTTGTAAATAAATGATGAAAGAATTTTATAAGAGAGAGAGAGGATGAGAAATTGACCCACATTCCCTATAAAACTGTTTCAGCACAGCTGGCTTGTTTACTTTTAAGAGAGTTCTGAGGCCACTAAGTTGTGAAAAGAATAATTAACCAGCACATATTTTTAAGGACAGTGAACAAATACAAATGAACATCAAATTTTGAGAGATTCTTATTTAGTTTCAAAGTCAGACAATACTTGAGAGATTTTTAAGTTGCCTTGAAAGTTGATTAACTGGCCTAAAATGTATTGAGCCCCCAGTGTCCTAAGGCATACAGGAAGGCTGTAATGTTTTAATTCCGATAACCAGCACCATGAAACGTATTCTTGCAAAATAAAATTTTAAAACTAATTTAAAGCCTTCATTACTATTGATAAAATTATCATCAGTCTTTCTTTGTGGATGGACATTCCTTCAGGAAATTTGGTATCCAAGGGAAGATAGTCTTTTGTATTAGGTGGTTTTATGTAAGGGATAGAAACCAATCTCCAACTAGCTTAAGCCCAGGAGGGGTAGATTGATTTACAGCAGGGCATGATGGAACTGGGCTTAAAAGCTACTGCAGCCAGGCCCCCAACTACCATCACAGCACACTCTTTCTCTCTGGAATAGTGGCTTCATTCACTCTGGTCAGTTTCTCTAGTGGGAGACTCAGCCTCAGACACACTGAATTCACATCATTACAGAGAGAGTAAGGGAGCTTCTCTCTCCTGCTTCAGTTAAAAAAAAAAAAAATCCAAAGAAGGAATTCTGGTTGGCATGTCTGTGTCACATGCCTACCTCCTGTCACTGTTGCCAGAGGGCAAGGTACCATGATTAACCCAGCCTGGAAAAGACACCTACCTTTAGGGCCAAAGTGGGTGGGAACTGTTTCTGAAAGAAGGAGGCAGTGGGTTCTGGCCAGGCAAAATAATAGTTAGTACATCCTCATCTACTTTCAGTGATAAAAGGAAAGTAATTTGGCATGTGAGAAACAGATCCCAGATAACATGTATCATGAAAACAAGCAAAAAAAGAAAGGAATAAAGAGGAACAAGAGATAACATTGTACTTGAATGGAGTCGAGAATTTTATAAACATGTCGAGATGAAAATCCAACATTTCAGCAGCAAACACAGGAATGGGCCATTAGGCTACCTGATTCTAATGCCTACAAAAACACCCTCCATAACTGATAGGGTGCACTGCAGAAGAAAGCACAGAAGTGGTTCTCTGAGAGACTGGTTTGTGATAGAATACCATGCAATGAGGTAGGGGCCACAAGAATAAGATGGTATAAGTTGGATATTTGGGTTGTCCTAGCCTTGTTAACAAATGATTATTTTCTTGAGCTTTTCAGCCCTCCATAAGCCTTTCAGAATTTAGGGAATTTACAGCATTGCAATAGTTGTTGAAATAGTTCAACTATCTCAATTCCAGCTTTGCTAAGAAGAAAGAGACCCAGCAAGGGCATTTGCCTTTCCCAGGAGCAGAAAAAAAGTTAGTACTGCATTAATATAAAGACTCAAGCCTCTGTGTTATATGACTCTCATGCCTAGTCTTGACTAGGTCCCACAGAAAACAATGGAAGATGGAGGGGTTCTACTGTGCATGTGCTTTCTTTTTTTTTTTAAATGATTTTTGAGTTACAAGCTTGTATGGACGTTGGCTTCAAAAGGCCAAGTGTTCTCTTACCTGAACACAGCTCCCTATGTCAACATCCCTTATCAGCAGTCTCAAAAGTGCACCTCCTTCAAAGGTTTCCTTCAATGTCAGCACCACAGGAATACTCAGTCATTCTGGTTTTCTTTTGTTTCTCCCTCTGCTTTCCCACCCTTCCAGATGATAGACATGATGTACTTTGTTATCATCATGCTGGTGGTGCTGATGAGTTTTGGGGTCGCCAGGCAAGCCATCCTGTTTCCCAACGAGGAGCCATCATGGAAATTGGCCAAGAACATCTTCTACATGCCCTATTGGATGATTTATGGGGAAGTGTTTGCAGACCAGATAGACCGTAAGCAAGTTTATGATTCTCATACACCAAAGTCAGGTATTTAACTTCATTTGGGTCATATCTTTTCCAAGTTTATTTGTTTGTTTTCAATAAATGGCTCAAGATAGAGGACTGATTCCTAGTTTGCTATCTTGGAGGAAAAAAAACAATTACAGAAGGTGAATATACAATTTTAGCAAAGTAGTTCTCGGGTGTTTTTTTCAGGTATGTCCTTTCTGTGACATCTGTTGTGCCAAATTTGATCAAGAATGAACCATTTAAAAAGGTCTAAATTCTTTGGGGATTCAAAATCCTAGGGCCGTGTGTTGAATATTTCAATATTAGGAGTATATTATGTCACTACTCCCCACCCTACCCCAGCCCCCAGCCTTTAAAAAATAAATTCCTTGGGTTTGACTTCAGAACAAATAAACAATTCTCGATTTCGCCATCAGAATTCAAGAGGGCAAACATCTGCATGGTGTTTTCCTTGCACTGGAAACTATTCTCCAGCTCCTTTTCCCACTGTCTTAAATTATGTGCTATTGAGACTCAAAAGCTAGTATTCATTGCCTCAAAGTATGGAAAATGCCTTAGGTTATAAAATGAGTTGCTTGCTTGTAAATGCCAGAAAAAAATATAGTATCTATATCATGAAGTGATTCATTGTGAGGAGCGAGTGCCAGCAGGCCCCCGATGTTTCATGCCCTAATAGATGCTGATTCTCTGTAATAAACACCCTTCTTGTATAGAGTTTGAAGATAGTTGTGTCCTAGGAGTCTGTTCCAGCATTTTATTTGGATCAAATGTCAGGGCACACCAGGCACTGGGAAATTATTTGGGAAGAAAGCATCAGGAAAGAAATATCTTTCAGTGTGGAGGAGTTGAATCCCAGGAGCAGCCATTTCTCATTTTCCCTGAGGAGTTTAGCTCTAGAAATAACATCCTTCCAACATTGTTGAATTAACATTTTTCTAACATTTTTTGCTGACAGGCCAGCCATCTGAGCTCTGGACTATGGACATGGATTAGGATTATATAACTAGGTAGTATAGCTTATTAAGAACAGGAACAGAAACTAGTCAGCATCTCCCCCGCCCCACCCTCTCCCCGCCAGTCCCAGGTAGGACTGAGACCAGGAAAGTAAGGACAAAGCACCAAAAAGTGTGAGTCCTACAGGCCTGTGAAGAGCATGTGTACGCTGGCCACAGAACACACCAGTCTCTCATTTTCCCTTCCATGACGGGTTTTGAACAAATACTCTTTCCTTCTCACAGTGAGTTATCTGAGGCAAGAAGGTTTTTTGGAACACCTAATTGGAACAAATACTCATTTCATGAGACTTAGCCATCTCACTGAGCAAGAATTTTAACTCCATCTCCCAGTTGGAATATCTTTGACAATGTGCAGCCTTCACCAAGACAGCTTTCCAGGGACTGGGGAAAACTCTTTTGAATTCCTTTTTTCAAATGGTCCCTAAAGGCAAAGCAACACTTAAAAAGCCCACCTATGATCGTTCTCCTCAGAGATTAAATGTACTATTTTTCCCCAAGAAATTGCTTTTCCACTTACATTATTTTACTTTTTCTATCTTTCCTTTCTTTCCCCAAATGAAATTAAGCCCCTATGGGTCTTTTGACAGTGCAACATTTTGGGATGGGAGAAGGAGGGTGGTGTAGGTGTGCTTTATGAGTGGGATTCTGTCCGTCCGTCCGTCTACAAGTGGCCATTTATTGATGTTGTACTGTGAACCCAGCCTAGTGCAACAAACACCACCATCTGGCTGAATCAGAGATTCTATTATTGTTATTTTAAAAGAAGGGCTGATTGTAGTTTAGAACTTGAAAAAACCCTGGAGATGGAAGTGCAGTGTTTTGTGTGAGTGAAGTATGAATAGAGATTTCCCACATTGTTAATTAGATCTGTGGTGCTCTTTGTGTGTGAGAATAAATTCTATCCCATATCCCACGTATCCCAGTATGTAGCCAACTCAGCCTTGGATGGATGTAACCTTCATGACACCCTTCCCCCCCGACCACTTACCTTCCTTTCTGATATTCTGAAATTGGCTGCAATGGTGGCCACTGTTCTAAGCTAAATCAGCCAGTTTTCTGTCTAGAGTGTTAAAGAGTATTTGTCCTTTCTCAAATGGGTATAGGACGCTGCCCCCAAACCTGTCATTACACTTGGCCAAAGTCATTGAACATCCCTGTCCTCTAAATGATTTGGTCTTCATGTCATGGCACTGAGTGGGCCAAAGGGGGATTGGGTGATGGCCCTGCCCGGACATTCAGAACTGCCCCGGAGACCCAAGTACCGAGCTATTTGAGAAAGGTACAAATCGTTTATGCTGCCCTGCGGTGTCTTGCCTCCTTTCTGTGCCGTGTGCAGGTTGGTTTGTGAAGCATGTGTTCAGGCTGATTGGATCTCATATCCCCCTGGACCCACAGCCCTGCCCAGGGTCCACCAGCCTCATCGTGTGGATGTGCCCAGTGGGGACCTCTCCAAGTGCTGCCCATCCTCGCACACCTTCTCAGAGCAGCTCATTGCTAACGTAACGCACGCGCTCCATGTCTAACTCTTCTTGTTTTTAGCTGCAAAATTGTCAAACCCATTTCATGTTTGCAGAAATAATCTTTCTTAATTAAGATGAGTGTATATGGCTGTATAATGGGGCCCTCAGGGTGGGTTATTAACATCTGTCTCACACCTCAGAAGGGAGGACAGCTTTAATGCCCTCACTTCTGGGAGGCAATATTACCCAACTACAGACTTTTAATATACATTCCATTTTTTTCTTGTAGTTAGTCCTAAACCCAGAGACTATCAATAAGGCCAAAAAAGCTAGAATGAGACTTCTAAGGTTACTTTCCAAATGTGCTTAAAGACTAAAAGCAAAAGGAAAAAAGAAAAAAAAAAGAATGTAAATTTACAAAATGACATATACTTTGACCTCTAAGCCAAGTTGGGTTAACACAAACGATAGTCTAGCCTTAATCTTAATTATCTGTAGAGGCTAAAACATTTGCTTTGGTGTTGGGAGCAGAAGTGAGTGCAAGAATGTGTTTGGAAATAGCAGATAATGAAGCTCAGGAAGGAACAGTGATGATCTGCTCTTCTAGACACTTTGCCTAACACCCTGATTAATGGATGGGAATTGAACCTGCTGTCATTGTCTGATTGGTGGGTTTCTGGTTTTTGTTTTTTTCAAATAGCCCAAAATTATCTCAGATATTTATGTTATATATACTAGCTCTCTAAGACCCAATCCCTGGGCTACCGTGAGGGGATTTGGGCTCCAGGTTGCTAAAAGCATTGCTACTGAATGATGATATCCTTCTGGGCATCTCATTAAATGACCCATGTTGCATGGCTTCTGAGAGCTGGTCAGGATCCCACTGGAGCCTGAGGGGAAAAAAGCCACTTAAGAGTAGAGGAGCAGCAGAATAAATTTCCAGCACATTCATGCCAAGGTGGGGGCAAAGCTAAAATTAAATGGATTTTCGCCAGCTGAGAAATCTGGTTCTACGTTTTTGTGTGTGAGGTGCTTGGAAGTTCACCTCTGTTGGCAGAGAAAACGGGGTGTCTCTAGCTTCCTCGAGCCTCTGAATGAATGAGACTTCCCTTTATTTACAGGGCATCTTTGCGTTGCCTGCCATACACACAGATTCCCCAGGCTGTACCAGGGCAGGGGGAAAATGAATCATGCTCTTGAATACATTAAATCAGCATCTAAATTTAGTCCTTTTTTTCTGTCTCTCTTGAGTATTTTCACAAGTTTGGTTAGTAATGTGGAAGCAGAATGTCCAAAACTTACTTTCTACCATGACAACTTATTATTTAGCCGTTTCTATTCTCCCTAAATTAACTATCCAACCTACCTAGTGCATGGATCACATTTTATTTCCCTTATTGCCTAGGGCCTTTCCGTCTGAAATTAATAGGTTATCTGGAGTAAGAGGGATATTTGTGTTGTTGTTTGGTTTGATTTGGTTTTGCTCATTTGTTTATTTAGTACTGAAGTTTTGCGGTTCAAAAACTCTATAGGCTTGTTGTCTCTGTGATGTTGACTGGATTTAAAGTGTTGTTTTTGTCAGGAAACAAGGAGCATGCATGGGCATGTAAAGCTCAGACATTCTCCTGTATTACTTTTCTGTCTCAAATCATTTGTTGCTCACTTCAGGTGTGGAAATGAGGATAGCTCAAGGCCGGTCTCTAAAATATGCCTACTTACGGTGAAGCTTAGAACAGCAAGAACACAGAAGATGACTATTGTTATGCATTTCAAGCCATAGACTCCAGTTCTGGAAACTCAGGGCTCTGCATCTGTTTGGTATTCAGGACTGACCTTCTCTAATGGATTCAGAGCACACTATGCCTGACAGCTGTGGCGTGGGGAGTGTTCCCTGACGAAGGAAAGTATTTTGGAAAAGACAAACTCGAGCCTGTGCCAACTTTTGGGAAAGGGGGTATTGTTTTGCTGGGTTTTGTTTTTGCAAATTGCTAAGGAAGTAAGCCAATATGAGGCACCACCCCCATTTTCTGTCCCTGAAAGTCAGCTTACACTCTAGAGAATCCCCACCCAACTTGTTTACTAATGCAACCTGAGGGTTAGCGGGCTTACAAACAGCAGAACTATCTGCAGACAGGCCGTTGTGACGATTCCTTTCACTATTGTAACCAACATTTGTTCCACTGTCATCATGCTGATTTTAGCCTTTGCTCACAGGTGAGGCTCCATTTTTAATTTGTTCATTTCTCAGTCAATGAATATTTATTTTGTTCCTACTATGAGCTGAACATCGAGGTACAGAGATGCATGTGACAGAGACATTGTCTTCAAGGAATTTACAGTCCAGGAGAGACAGACTGACGTGGTCCATATATGTGGAGATGGAGCCCCAGAAAGAAAGTAGTCAGTTCTTCCTGGGGTGAAAGGAGGAGCACAGTAGATGAAGCCTTGCAAAGAGTGGGAAGGTTGAGCTGAGCCCTGAAATTTAAGTAGATATTTGCTAGACAGATGGGAGCAGGGGGGGTGTGAAGGAGAAGAATGACATTCCAAACCGAGACTTAGCATGGAAAGTTCCAGGCACAGCAGGTAGTTTAATATGGCTGACTGCAGGGTGAGAGGCAGGAGGCAGGAAGCAGGACAGATGGGTCTGAAGAGAGACAGGAGTATAGATCTTAGCGGAGTTATACTCCCTGCTCAGGGTAGTACCATGATATGATACATGTTTTAGTTGGAGCTATCAAGCAAAATGTAAAGGGTCCATAAAAGGGATGGAGATGGAAGGTGGGAGGACATTAGCTAATGTGGTAGCAGTTGGAATGGAGAAGATAGGCAGCATAAAACTTCAGGAAGGTAAAGTCAGAAGGACCTGGATGGAAGTCAGATGGTGCAGAAGGTGGGAGTGCGGGAAGTGGAAGAGGATTTAAGATGGAGGAGATGAAGTTCACTCCAAGGTTTCTGGCTCAGTCTAAACAGTGCTGTCATCTACTGAGATAGAGGAGCAGGAAGGATTAACTGTGGGGGGAAGGGGACTTGTTCATTTGGCCTTGGATGGAGCTTGAAGTTTCCATTGGAATTCCAAAAAAATTATGAAGAAGACTATTTTGTATATAGAACTCTGGAGCTAAGTAGAAAAAGCTGGACTGGAGATACAGATTTGGGGTTCAAGAATATTACCACCAGTCAAAGCCATGGGAATGGGTGAGCTTCCCAGAGAGCACAAGTAGAGAGAGAAGAGAAGGCCAGAGCAGAACACTGAGAATGGAGGAGTCAGCAGTATCAAATGCAAGAGAAGAGTGCAACTAGGTGAATATTTGAAAGAGTCCATTCAGTTTGACCTTTAGAAAGTCACTGGTGACTTTGGCCAGAGAATTTGCATTTCAGTGGGGAGTGCAAAAATCAATTACAGTGATTTAAGAGTAAATGAGTAGCAAGGCAAAGCATTTACCAGGGAAAAGGGAGGGAGAGAAGTGTTGTATATGTATGGCCCGGGAGTGTCCATGCAGTGAGGCTTGGAAAAGAAGAGTATTGTTTTGTAATCACCCCTCAGGAAAGTCACTGACCCATACATATCAAAGAATTGCTTAGGGCTGCCTCTTTGCATAGTTAGGTTGTCTGTTTTCTCAGTCAAGACTCAGCAGCCCAGATCAGGAAAGACAAATAGTTGGATTAAGTCAAGATTGAAGATTTGTTGTGCCATTACAGCAGAAAGAAAGGGGCCTAGGGATTTTGAAGAGGCTTGCAAGGGTTCTTAAAGTTATGCATTATAAGGTCTAGGATGGAGGATGAAGAAAATAAAGGTACAATGTTGGTAAGTACCTAGGAGGAAAAAAGAATAATCAAAGGACTAGAATTCTAACCTGAACACCAAGGGCACTGAGGACTAAGGATCCTGAGAGTAGTGATGATAACGTGCTGTGGTCAGAGAATGGTAGACGGGCATTCAAAATGGAGAGGTGGAACAATTTAGGATAATGAGAAGGTCCAGGAGTGGCTATAAGAATGGGTTCTAGGATATGCTGGAATCAGGGTCCCACATCGTGAAGCTAGGTTCTTCTGTGTTTGTCACTTACAGATATTGAAGTGTCCATGATAATGACAAGAGAGGGGGTGGACGGGAAGACTTTGAGCAGGATGATCTGAAACCCAAAGGAGAAAGGGCTTTTTGCACAGCAGTGAACAACAGTGGTCTAGAAGAGGCAAAGAGTGTCAGCGAGAATGCACACACTACTTATGGGAACCACACTGGCAGATGAGCGGAAATGTGGGATTTCCATTTGAGAAGGTTACAGGGAGGTGGTGTCTTCCTACAAAATGGGTTTAGCTAAGCCAAGAATATGGGGTATTGTTCTTACGATAAGTGTAAGAAAGCAGAGGAGTTTGTGTTCAGTGGTAAGTGTTTTCCAGAAGGCTCTGGGGAAAGGGAGAAATGGGAAAATTCAGTGGGCAGAAAGCACAACATCACATGAGGACAGTAGCATAAGGCAGGATAGTTAACCAGGGGAGTTTGCATTGCAGATATAGAGGATCATAGGTAAGAAAGGTATGGTGGGAATAACTTTTCCTTAGTTTTGAGGCAGCTGGAGACTGGAGCCCTAGTAGCATAAGAGGCCAGAGGAGGCTGATGAGATCTAGGTCTCAGAGGCAGACTAGAGTGGCCATTGCTCAGGCTTCCAAGATTGTGTTGGGGACAGATTGCTCTGGTGCCTGAGGAATGGGTGTGGCTCCCAGATCACAGATGGAGAGGCTGCCAGAAAATCAACTTTATTTTTTATTATAATTCTGCTTATTTCTCTTTTGAACACCTACCCCTTATGCTGGGGAAGAATCATGACCTCAGGCTCAGCCCTCTCTACCTTCCCTGAGGTGGGTTAATGTTGGGGGTGGGAGCACGTTGTAGTTTTGAGTAATCTGTCCACACAGTTTGCTGCTAAAATGTCCATTATGCCTGTCAGTGTGACCCTCCAAGTGTAGCTGACTTATGAGGTCTCCCCACAGTCCCAAACCCTAGACAGTTGCTCCCTCTGGGGTCCTGCTACCCACAAAAGAACTGCCAGGAAAACCACGCAGCCTGCGCCCACAAAGCACATGCAAGCTGGCGTTCACTCCCAGACACCCTCACACGTACACACAGACACACATTTCTTTCCTCTCCCCTCCAGTCTTGCTCCCGCCAGCGTAATTTCATCTATTCCCCAAATTCCTCTCTCTGTTACCCCTTCTACAAATGCTTGAAAGTCCTGAGAGCTGCTACATCCGGACCACAGAAGCAGCCAGAGACTCAAAGGCTGTCTCTGGGTTGTGGCTTGCGACCCCTCCTTCCCTGATACAGAGCCATTACCTGCTTGCAAAACAAGCGGGAAATGTGAATGAGTATTTCATAATGCTATCCCACCACACTGATTTAACCATCTTGTAAGTAAAAACAGGATGTCCCAAATAAAATAAACTTATTGGCGCCAGGCATGCTAGATGTAATCTCTGTGTTTCAAAGGAAATGTGTAGGAATCATAATAAATCGTCTCATGGTGTTGCTGCAGGGATTTCCTAAAGTCTCAGAATGGTAGTAGGTCTTGCAAGTTCTTCTAGAATAACCCTGTCCAGTAGAATCTTCTGTGATGGTGGAACTGATCTAGTCCTGCACTTTTAGTCACACGTGGCTAGCGGGCCCTTGAAATGCGGCCGGTGTGAATGAGAAACTGAATTTTTCTTTAATTTTAATTAATTGAAGTTTTAATTTAAAGGGCTGCTCATTGCTAATTGCTACCCTATGGGACAGCTCAGTTCTAGTATATAAAAATCCTTCAGAACAGCAGCTCTGTGAGAGCTGGAAACACATCTGTCTTGTTCCCTACTGTAGCCTCAGCATCTCAAACTGTCTGGCACAAAGTATGTGCTCAGAAAATAGTTGGTGCATGAAATAAACCCCTTGACGTAAGGAATAGAAAGAAAGTAAGGTTGTTACCTGCTTTACATAATTAAAAAAAAGATTTCAATGATACATATAAAGGAATTTGAAAATTTTCAATTGAAAGGATGAAAAGTTTATTATAAAGGAATTTAAAATTTGGGTTAAGTTTAATGTAGTGATCATGGATTCATGCTTCAAACACACACACAGAGAAAAGTGAACTCAAATGGGATCCTAGAGTTGATAACTTCCTGCAGTTTAGCTGAATTTGTATTCAAGAAGAGAATTACAGCCACATTCAAGAAATATTTATTGAACAAGTCATCATTCTAGACTCTGTGCAGAGACTGATTGTTGGGTAGCTAGAAGAGAGGAAGGAAGAGAGGGAGAGAAGGGAGGAGGGATGGAGGGAGGGAGGGAGGATGGAAAGAAGGGAGGGAGAGAGGGTAGGCATTTGGTTGTTGAGGGCAGCTGAGGAAGGAAGAGAGAGCTGTGTGAGCCCAGCAGTGGGGCTGGATGAGACCCAAACAGAGAGCCCTGCCAGCTCCACATTGTGCCACACTGGAGGTGGTTGCCATGCATCCTGTAACTACGGGCCTTTCCACAGGCACAGTGTCCTGACCAAACGCAACGAGGCAGATGGCTGATTTCCACTCAAAGCAGAGCAGAGTACATCCCTTCTGATAACGTGGCAAGATTTTAACTGATCTGTATCAACAGCAACCAAAAAATAGACTGACCTCCACACAGGTTAACTATTAACAGACAGGGCCAGCAAGATTCACATGTTAATTGTTTTTTCTCAGATGTGACAAGAATCCAAATAAGCCTGCAGCCTCAGTGAGGAGGGGAAGTTAGGTGCTCAGGATCTTTTACAAGATACTGTCCAGTGGAGTGAAGAGCTTCCTGCTGCTAGATTTCAGACTCTGTCTGGCAAGTGACATTTGACTGAATCGCTTGGCCTTCAGCCAGATATTTGGTGTCTAGAGTATCAGGCCTGGGGTTCAAGATGAGGGCATGCTTGGCAGAAGACCCCAGTAACTTCAGATCAGGTATAGAATTTTGAGTCCTTGCCATGGTGACACACCCAGTTCAAGTAGATGACATCCACTGATGAGTTAAAACCTGAGGGGCTATTTCTTTTTGTTGTTGGTTTTTTTTTGTTGTTTTTTTTTTTGCGGTACGCGGGCCTCTCACTGCTGTGGCCTCTCCCGTTGCGGAGCACAGGCTCCGGACGCGCAGGCTCAGAGGCCATAGCTCACGGGCCCAGCCGCTCCGCGGCATGTGCGCTCTTCCCGGACTGGGCCACAAACCCGTGTCCCCTGCATCGGCAGGCGGACTCTCAACCACTGCACCACCAGGGAAGCCCTGAGGGGCTATTTCTTGACCTGGGTTGTCGTTACATGGGTTTTCATTTTACACTGGACATATATGTTTTATGGACTCTTCTGTATATATGATATATCTCACAATGTAATATAAAAAGGAATAAAACAGACAGGCTGCTATCACATTTTCTAGATTCTAGTTAGAATGGATTCATTCATTCAGTGACATGTACTGAGCGCTTCTGTGTGCCAGGCACTGTGCGAGGAGCTGGGGATTAAAAAGAAACATACATTATTGCCTTGGCTTCGAAAAATGTTTAATAGGGATGATTGACAAGTAAACAAATCAGTATGATATATATTTCCATAGATGTGATGTATAAGGACTTAGCTCAAAGGAAAGAACATACTTTTATTTGAGGGGGGGTGGGGTGAGGGGGACGTGTTGAAGCAGAAAAACAAGAGAAGACAAAGTACAGCCAGAAAAATTCTCCTGGAGGTAACAGTTAAGCTGGATCATAAAGGGTATTAAGAGTTTCCCAGACAGATCATAAGAGGGCGTTCTAGACAGAGGGACCATCATGCACAAAGCTAGAGAGAGGTGACAAGGTATGCCAGGTGTAGGCTTGTGGAGATAGCAGAGAAGTGAGACTCCCTCCCTGGACCGGTCAGTTAGGGTTAATCCCCGTTACAAGGTGCTCCCAAGCCTCCTTTACCTACCCTGGGTTAACACATGGCACCATATTGGTTTTTTCTGGTTTCTTATGTGTATCCCCCACTGGACTATATGCATTTTGGGAGGGTGAAGGCCGGGGTTCGTGTCCATCTTTTTCACCATATTTGAGTGAATGAATGGAGAAGAGGTTAGAAAGGTAGATTGTAAAGCCTTTGTATGACAGGCTAAGGAATTTGAATCTTTTCTTATGGGAAATGCACAGCTTACCTTGTGTGGAGCTCATTTCTAAGTTAAGGCTGTAGTTTATGGAATTCGCAGGTTGTGAATGCCAGTGGGGATATTGTGGCTGGAAAGTATACAACCATGATGCTCATTTCAGGGAAGCTCGGTGAGCCGTAGAAAAGCCCTTTGTTCCAAAATGTCTTTTAAAAGAGAAATAGCACGTTTCGAAGAGTCAGAACATCCCCTGAATGGGTTAAACCTACTGACTCTTCTCCCCTTAGTGTGAAGTATTTGAATCTTTCATCTTAACCCCCCAAAAAAGCTGAAATCAGCATTCAGGGGAGGAAAGTTAAAATGGGGGCAGGTAAGGAAGGAAGCAGATGGCTCCAACGCAGGGCGAGGCAGACCTTGAGCACCCAGAGGGCACCACGAGGCGACTGTGTGCCTGGAGGGCAGGGAAAGTGAGGCGGGGTGTGTGGAAGGCTCGGAAAGAGAGCTGGTGGCAGAAACAGCTATGCCTACCTTGCAGTTTGGCCAAGGGCCCTGGCAGATGCCCGGCTTACCTCCAAAAACCATCTTCTCTGCTGTCTGCAATAAATTGCTGATGCCTGAATTTAAATATCAGGACTACTTGAAGTTCCAAAAGCCTCAGGCTCCCCCCAGTTCAGGCTGCAGGTGCTGGAGTTCCCAACTCCTGCTTCTCCAGTTCAGCCAGGTTTCTCCTCACCTACACCCCACCTCTCCCTGCTAGGAGACTAACAGATGCAAAAGAGAGAGAGGAAGACAGAGGAGAGGAGTCACATGCATTCAGGTACCACCCTCTCTCACCTTTTCCTTTAGTTCATCCTTTATTTATCTTCAGGTCCATTAAAAATCTATTTCCCAGGAAACTCAAATGTCTAAAAAAGCCCCGGGAAAGCCAACAGAAGCTGGAATACCTTCAAAGAAGTTTTCTTGTGACCGCAGGATCTCCCACAGTTAGGTCTGCCTCACTGGTTCTCAACTGGGGGCAATTTTGCCCTCAGCCCCACCCCCAGGGGACATTTAGCACTGCTTAGAAGTATTTTTGTTTGCCACAACTCGAAAGATGCTACTGGCATCTAGTGGTAGAGGCCAGGGATGCTACTACACAGGACAACTTCCCAAGCAAAAAAATCTTCCAACCCAAAATGTCAGTAGTGCTGAGGTTGAGAAAACCTGGTCTATTAGAATCCAAAATTCAACTTATTGTTGCTTCTCAAAAAAAAAATGGCACAAGGTAGTTGCCGTCAACATCTGCAAAGTCCTAAAGGACAGATCTGAAAAGATCCCAAGTCCTTACAACCTGATGCCAGGAACAGTGTTCTAGGCCCCCATCTGCCATTGCTTACAGAGTTTCACATCTCTCTCCACTCTGCTCACTCATTTGATCTTCAGACCAAAGACCAAGTTAGGACATCATGCAATTATGGTGTCAGAATGGTCAACATGACAAGCCACTTTTAGCAAACACCAGTAGGTCCCATCACCTGTTCTTGGGGACCAGTTTTGGATGGAATAAACCCAGCTACCATTGCAGTGAAGAATGAGGAGAACCCAGAGTTCTTATCATTCAGAATTCACCACCTGTTTTGCTGATCCAGGTAAAATCTAGCAAACTTCAACACTTCCCAAGTTTTTATCTGAGAGATGTCAGTGATTTTTTAATAGGAAAGGATCATCCTGCATGACCAGAGAAAGTGGCTTCAGTGACCTCAGAAGTCCTGTGAAATTGTCCAGTTCAATCAGTCTAGCTCATCATCCGAGATGAAGCAGGAAGGAGAACCACACTCCCCATGATCAGACTCAGTAGTTACAGTTACTGACCAACTTAACACCACTGGACCAAACCCAAAACCATTTTTAAACATTGTGCTGGAGCCAGTGACTCTCTCCTGAGTAGACCACAGGATCCAGCTTTACAAAATCACAGTCCTTAAAGCAAAGGAATAGAGTGTGTGGCATGCCCTTTTTAATATTCTGAACAAGGGCTTTAGAAGTAAAACGCCACTGTGAACTAAGTGGTTGCAGTACGGTTGCAGGAAAGCCAGTTGCTGACAAGTACTTCAAAGTCACGGATGCCACCTGAGGAACGTAGTGTTCAATGACCGGAGGGACTGTGTATGGCGCATGCGGTTCTATTATACAGCGAGTAATTGAATATACAGGGTGGGGGACGTCTCCATCAAACAGGTCAGGCACTAAAAGACTAGATTCTTTTCAGTGGATTTAAGATTATACAACCTGTCAGGAGTCTACATAAGATAACCAAATGTCGAAAATGTCACTGCTTTTTGAAAAATACACGGCAGTTGCACTTAAGCAGATTGTACTAAATATAAGGATGCCTGAGTGCTTTATTAGCTGTCAGGTGTGTTACAAAGGCTGTGTCATGAGTATCATGGGTTTCTTCTGGCATTTCTAGGTGAAGGGAAGTCAATTAACATTTGTTGAGATCCTATTACAGTGGCTGGCACCAGACCAGGCACAGGATATACTGCAACCCACTTAATCCTGATTTACTGTTGATGTACAGAAAGAGCAGAGATTAAATAACTTCCTTACGGCACACAGCCAGGGTTGCAGAGGCGGAATTGGAACCCAGACCTGTCTAACTGCTAAGTCAGTGCCCTCATTTCTACCTTGTAACAGAAGGCTGCTTCCATCTGATTCCACAGGCCCCTTTTCTCCCCTGCACCTTGCTCCAGTGACGGGACCACAGTTATGCATTCATTTACTTAGCAACCGCTTATCAAGTGCTCTACTTGGCCCTGGAGAGCAAGTTGTACACAGGAGAGACCTCACCTTTCCCTTAGTGGGAGTTATAGTCTCTTGGGGGCAGGAGGGTGGTAGACAATTAGTAAACAAATAAGATACTTTGGGATAGTAATAGGTTCCATAAAGAGAATAAATCCAAGTAGTAGGCTAGGGAGTCATTGGGGTGAGGAATTAGGGTACAATTTTACATAGAATGGTCAGGGGAAGACCTTGAAGTGATAAGGTTGTATTGAAATATGAATGATGAAAGCAAGTGTGGCAAGAACTGGAGAAAGAACATTCCAGACAGAGGGAACAGCAAGGACAAAAGACATGTGGTAAAAATGATCTATTAGTTGTGCTTAACTAGGATCAGAAAGAATGCCAGTGTGACTAGAGTTTAAGATCTAAAGCAGCTCAGTTTGGTATAACATGCCATATTGGAAATCCTGGGTTCAAATGTGTGGCTTAATTCTAAGTTAGGGACTGGATTTAAGAACAGATCAGCAACTCTGCAGTCATTCAGGAAACAGCACTCCACCATGTGCTGATAGGAGGGTAAGGAATCTTCCAGAAGCTGGTGGCTTCCGGGATCAGGAAGGGAGCTGCCTCCACTGTTGGAGCCATCCTTTGGCCTCACTGAAGGGTTGCTTCGACACTGGGATGGTGATACTTTGGACACTGTCAGAAGCACCCATCGTGGATGAATTAGACACCCACATGAATAACACATTGTACCTCCAAAGAGGATATCGACCTGTCACTATGAGTATCTCAGATAGCATCCATCATCAGAACTGTGAACATCTTAGTAATGTAAACAAGAATACAGCACTTGTAAATGAGACGTGTTCACAGATGGGTCAGAAGATTACAAACTGGGAAGAGGCAGCTAAAAGTGTTAGCCCTGAGATACCAGCACTGTGCACTGGGTATAACATACTCAGGGAAAAAAGTCTTACAGAAAAGTTTGCTTTGGGGAGTGATCATTAGTCCCATAGCAGTTCACATTTACACATGAGTGCCTGGTATGCGTGTAGAACTCAGTTAAGAATGGTTTGAGTTACTGTAGCAGGGACAGCCCATGATGGAACCAATAACCAGGCACTCTGAATCCCAGTTCTGTCACCTCTGATAACTCTGTGACCTTGAGCAAGTTAGTGAACTTCTCTATGCTTCAGTATTCCTAACAAATTAAGGACAGTAAGGAGGTCTGGCTTGGTAAACCTCCCCCCAGGAACACTGTTAAGAAAAAGAGCAGTCTTTCCCCAATGAGTATAATAAGCCCAAGAAATACAGGAGTTCATGCATATTAGTGTTTATGATGAAGCTAAAATCTGCATCAATGTCAAGGTGTGGTGTGTTCAAAGAAAACATTAATGAATAATAACCCTGGTGAGGTGCAGATGTGCCAAATTAATGAAGGAGATACCCAAAGGACTGGAAGTTTGGGAAAGAATGAAACAAAATTTACACTTTATTTATTTACTTATTTATTTTTGGCTGCGTTGGGTCTTCGTTGCTGCTCACAGGCTTTCTCTAGTTGAAGCGCGCGGGGGCTACTCTTCGTTGCGGTGCGCGGGCTTCTCATTGCGGTGGCTTCTCTTTGTTGCGGAGCATGGGCTCTAGGTGCACGGGCTTCAGTAGTTGTGGCCTGCAGGCTCTAGAGTGCAGGCTCAGTAGTTGTGGCGCATGGGCTTAATTGCTCCGCGGCATGTGGGATCTTCCTGGACCAGGGCTCGAACCCATGTCCCCTGCATTGGCAGGTGGATTCTTAACCACTGCACCACCAGGGAAGTCCCAAAATTTGTACTTTAAAAGGCACAGTACCAAGGACTAATCAGAGATAAGGTGTTATTGGTAGTAAACAGGGAAAGGATGAAGTGTGGTTGCTTGTAGGGTTGAGTCCTATAAAGCCAAAGTTTGCAAATCTGTTGCTTGAGCCTCTGTTCCCTTCCAGCAGGGAAGCCAGCTCTAAATAGGTGCAGGAGCCTTGAGTCATCCAAACAACAAGGTGCTTTCCAGCATCCTCTATTCCACTGTGTTCTTTTCAAACAAAGCCCATTGAAACAGTTAAGCCAAAACAATCTGTCTCAAATAATAGTATGCCTGTCTCTCTTTACAGCAAAATAGAACCAAGGTTCTGTTGTTACTGATCATAATGAAAAACCACGATCTTGTTTGCCCTATCGTGTCTGCCTTCTAGCCAACCCAAAAGTCATTTTGGACAGCTAACACAATTTCTCATCCATTCATGGATTCAGCATATGTTTAGAACCTACTCTGTTCCAGGCGTTATGATGGGTGCTGGGGGTACAGTAATGAGTAAAATCTGAGTGGGGGCATCAGATAACAAACATAGAATCACACAGATACTTAATCATAAGCTCTGTTAAGTGTGTGTTCAAGAAATAGAGGTAATATGAGAACATCAGACACGGAGACTCAGGGAAAGGCTTTCTGAGGAAGTGACTTTTTGAGGTAAGCTATGCAGAATAAGTAGGAGTTTGCCAAGCAACGAGCAGGAGAAGAACCCAGGGAGGGGGAATAGTCTGTGCCAAGGCCCTGAGGTAGGAAGGAGGTCATTCTTGTCAGTAACTGGGAGAAGACCAGCATGGTAGAAGCATAACATTCAGGGGAAGATATAGTTTGAAAAAAAACTGAAGAGCAAATGAAGGTCAAGTTGTCCAGGGCCTTCTAGGCCAGTGTAAGGATATGAGTTTTCTCTTGCATTTAATGGAAAATCTTTGAAGGGTTTGGTACAGGAATTTAGCTATAGTGTAATGATAGTGGTGGTTGTGGTGGTGTATATATGTGTGCATGCTTATGTAAGTGTGTGTTTGTGTGTGTGACGTGAATTGCATGATTCGATCAATCAGCATCAATCCAGCAGTTACCATGGGTACTGTTGAGGGCTCAGCAAGCACCAGATCATGCAGAACAGGAGCACAGACCTGAATTTCAGGCTGTTTTGCCCTCGTATGCTGGCTACGTGGACCTAAACCCAGCCCCTTGCTGTGGACTGAATTGATTGGACTTAAACTAGATGAGTGGTGGTCTTGACAGGGCAGCATGGCCTCCATATTTTCTTTTTGTTTTTTTTTTTGTTTTTTTTTTGTTTTTTTTTTTTTGTTTTTTTTTTTTGTTTTTTTTTTTTTTTGCGGTACGTGGGCCTCTCACTGTTGTGGCCTCTCCCGTTGTGGAGCACAGGCTCCAGATGCACAGACTCAACGGCCATGGCTCACAGGCCCAGCCCCTCTGCGGCATGTGGGATCCTCCCAGACCGGGGCACGAACCCGTGTTCCCTGCATCGGCAGGCGGACTCTCAACCACTGCGCCACCAGGGAAGCCCCTCGAGGAGTGTTTTTTTTTGGCTTTTTTTTTTTTTTCCCCCCCCGGTACGCGGGCCTCTCACTGTTGTGGCCTCTCCCGTTGTGGAGCACAGGCTCTGGACACGCAGGCTCAGCGGCCATGGCTCACGGGCCCAGCCGCTCCGCAGCATGTGGGATCTTCCCAGACCGGGGCACGAACCTGTGTCCTCTGCATTGGCAGGCGGACTCTCAACCACTGCGCCACCAGGGAAGCCCTCGAGGAGTGTTTTTGTTTGCCCTCCCTGATGGGGAGGGAGCACTGGCATTCAGTAGGTGGAGGCCAGGGAGGGCCCCTGTCCTGCAATATACAGGACACTCCCACAATCAAGCATTGTTCTCTGTCCCACACAGTTTTCCAGAGTTCCTGCAGGCATTCATGTAGGTGAAAAACCTGGTTATGATTATCTGAGCCTAGCTCTGTTTTACATTTAAAGATACAATATTTTTGCATGTTTTTAATAAGCAGTAAATTTTTCCAGAAATGAAACTACCATGAAGATTGACGGCAGTGGTATTTTGTTTGCTTTGGAACTTTCCCAAAGGTTGTTCACCCTTTTAGAAAATCAACTCACCAGTGACAATCCTGCCCATTATACTTGAGTCGTCTGTCAGTCTACATTTGTGTCTGTCTCATACGTGGAGATTCTTCATGTAGGTGTAAGCATCTGACCACTTCACTGTGGCTTGTGGAATAGTCAGACCTGAGCATTTATATATTGAAATATTTATTATTATATTATAAATCACTTGCCTTTTTATTTTCCCTTTATTTTAAAATTAGGACATTATATTGATTTTTCTGGTTTTTCTGATTATGCATACAGGTAAATTATGCCATCAATAAATTTCATTTCAGAGCAGTAAAGGAGGCAGTAGAAAATACTTATTATAAAAAAGAGGTGTTGGGTCTGATAAGATTGATAACAACTGAACAAGCATGTTTGGTAATTCAAAATACTATGATCTTAGGAATTTTGCTACTTACTATCTTTGAAGAGTCTCTTGGGAACTTTAATATGTCGAGAGTTCTGTGTAAAAATTTTACTTTGTTAAATAACCCAGGGAGGTATCAAGGTTGACATCACCAGTGAGAAGTCATGTGGGTGTCATTTACCCTCAGTAGAATATGATGAGACAGACATTTGACCTTTGTGGTATTCTTCCCTAAATTTCATAACCCCAGTCTAATCATGAGGGGAAAGAAATACGACAAACACAAATTGAGTGATATTCTTCAAAACACCTGACCAGTACTCCTCAAAACTTTGTCAAGATCATGAAAAACAAGGAAGACTGAGAAATTGTCACAAACCACGAGACTAAGGAGACTTGATGACCAGATGCAACGTAGCATCCTGGATGGGGTCCTGGAAGAGAAAAAGGACATTAGTGGAAAACTGATCAAGTATTGACTCAAGTCTGGAGTTTAGTTAACAGTAATATACCAATGTATATAAATTTCTTCATTTCAGCAAATGCACAATAGTTGAGTAAGACCTTAACATTAAAGGAGACTGAGTAAAGGGTACACAGGAATTTTCTGTACTACCTTTGCAACTTTTCTATAAACCTAAAATTATTCAAGTTTTTTTTTCAGGTTTCTGCTTTATTGACCAAGGTAGATCTAGGGATCAAAATAAGCAAGGAGCTATATTTTTTTAATCTGTGTATAATAAATAAAATTTGCTTTTGGTAGTGGTGATTGTATACAGGTCTGTGGGTCTTAATACATGCATAGATTTCTGTAACCAGCACCACAATGAGGATACAGAGTCATTCCATTACCCCCAAAAAACTCCTTTGTATCAGACTCCCCCTGACCCCAATCCCTGACAACTATATTCCAGAATATCACATAAATGGAGTCGTATAGTGTGTAACCTTTTGAGACTGGCTGTTTTCACTCAGCAAAATGCCCTTGAAAGTAAAACCATGGTGTTGCATATCAATAATTTGTATTATTAGTTCATTCCTTTTTATTGCTGAATAGGATTCCATTGTATAGATGTATCACAATTTGCTTGTATCACATCCACCTGTTGATGGATATTCTGGTGGCTTCCAGTTTGGGGCAGTTATGAATAGCGCTGCTGTAAACATTCATGTGTAAGTTTTTGTGTGAACATAAATTTTTATTTCTCTGGGATAAATGCCTAGGACCGAGATTTCTGGGTCATGTGGTAATTCTATGTTTAACTTTTTGAGTAACTGCCGAACTGTTTTCCCAGTGATCGTACCATTTTACATTCCCACCAACAATGTATGAGAGTTCTGATTGTTCTGCATCCTCTTTGGTATTGTCACTTTTGTTGTTCTTCTTCCTCTTCGTTTCATTTTTATTTTGGCCATTCTGATAGGCTTGTGGTGATATCTCGTTATAGTCTTAATTTGCATTTTTCTAGTGTCTAGTGATGTTGAGCATCTTTGCATGTGCTTATTTGCCACCCATAGGTCTTCTTTGGTGAAGTGACTGCAAATCTTTTGCCCATTTTAAATTGACTTGTTTGCCCTCTTGTTGTTGAGTTGTAAGAGTTCTTTATATATTCTGGACACAGGTCCTTTATCAGATCTATCTCTGCAAATATTTTCTCCCAGTCTGTGGGTAGTCTTTCCATTCTCCTACCCATGTCTTTCTTAGAGAAGAGTTCTACATTTTATGAAGTTTAGTTTAACAGTTTTTTTTTCTTTTATGGGTTGTGCTTTTGGTGTCATTTCTAAGAAATCTTTGCCCAATCCAAGGTCACAGAGATTTTCTCCTGTGTTTTCTTCTAAAAGTTTTATGGTTTTACATTTTACATTTAGATCTGTGACCCATTTTGAATTAATTTTTCATAAGATGTGAGATTTAGGTCAATGTTTATTTCTTTTGGCATGTGGATGTCCATTATTCAAGGTTTTTTTTAAGTCTTCTTTAAAAAACATAGGAAGACATTAGGGGTCCCACATTTAAAGATCACTTAAGGGCTTCCCTGGCGGCGCAGTGATTGAGAGTCCGCCTGCCGATGCAGGGGACGCGGGTTCGTGCCCCGGTCCGGGAAGATCCCACATGCCGCGGAGCGGCTGGGCCTGTGAGCCATGGCCGCTGAGCCTGCGCGTCTGGAGCTTGTGCTCCGCAACGGGAGAGGCCACAACAGTGAGAGGCCCCCGTACCAGGAAAAAAAAAAAAAAAAAAAAAAGATCACTTAATTTTTCTAAAGATATAAAATAATCATCACATGAAAAGATACAATTAAAACAGGAGAAATGTCATAACCTTCCTGGACCCCCACACTCCGGGGTCAATATATGAAGAAGAAAAAGACAACGTGGGAACCACTGTCAGCTGATGTAAAATAACTTGTCCTTAGTGAATAAACAAATGCCAAGAGACATGGCAGAAATGGAATAGAGTGGGGGGGTCGATCACATGAATTGAGACCAAGCTTTGAAGGAGGGAGAGGGGCATTGCAGGCAAGACAGAAAGGCTGATTGACAGAAGCAGGCTATTCTTGGGAAAAGTTTGTGTCAAGCAGTAATGAGATGTGAGGGTAATAAAAATAATAATAGTAAATACTTAAATAGCACTTTCTGTAATCAGGCATTGTCCCACGTGTTTTATGAATGCTTACTCATGTATTCCCCATAACAATCCTATGAGGTAGGGTTATTGCCTCTTTTTAAAATTAATTAATTAATTAATTTATTTATGGCTGCATTGGGTCTTCGTTGCTATGCACGGGCTTTCTCTAGTTGCGGCGAGCGGGGGCTACTCTTCGTTGCGGTGCACGGGTTTCTCATTGCGGTGGCTTCTCATTGCGGTGGCTTCTCTTGTTGCGGAGCATGGGCTCTAGGCATGCGGGCTTCAGTAGTTGTGACATGTGGGGCTTCAGTAGCTGTGACTTGGAGGCTCTAGAGTGCAGCCTCAGTAGTTGTGGCACACGGGATTAGTTGCTCCGTGGCATGTGGGATCTTTCCAGACCAGGGATTGAACCCATGTCCCCTGCATTGGCAGGCAGATTCTTAACCACTGTGCCACCAGGGAAGCCCATTGCCTCTGTTTTTAATGGGTAAGGAAACTGAGGCACAGAGAATATTATGTTCATGTTAGGTTCAGCCCTGTGAAGCTGCCATTATTGTAGGTCAAAAATGATCTACTCTCAGAAAGTTCATATGGTCTGACCGAATAAGTAACTTGCCTAAAGTGTATGGCTATTTTGAGAGGCAGAGCTGAACTTTGAACCCTGGCAGCTGGGTCAGGAGTCTAGACTGGAAGACTACCAGCTAGAGGGCCTCTTATAGACATGACCAGCACTTACTGAACGCACACTGTGTACCTGGCACTGTCTAAAGTCTTACATTTATCAACAACTCATTTATCTTTGCATCAATACTCTTGAGGGTAGGTATGATAATCACCCAATAATCTGGAGAGGAGAGTCTTTTCCTGTCAAACCTCGGTACAGCTGCTAGGGGCTTTGCATTGGAAGGACACACAAGAAGGAGACATTGTATTTTCTGGCCGGCTCAAAATGAATGACATTGTTATTCTGATGGAATAGAAAATTGACCTCATAATCTCTTCAAAAATAAGGAAGTAAAAGAGAGAATGAATGATAATGGAACAGAAGGAGAGAAACATAATGTGAAGGATTGGAAGATGGACTACAGAAGGTATTTCAGATGTTTCTATGCTGGAGATATTTGGAATCAAGTATTTTATTTGCAAGTGGCTAGCTTCTTCCTACTCTTAAATGATTGGCTGGCCATTCAGTGGACATTTGGTGCTTGGATCTACTCTATCAAACAGTTAGTAGTCATGTCATAATGGCCCGATGTTCGGTCTACTTAATTTACACCCAGATTCTCTTAGGCAGAGAAGAAAAAAGTACCCAAATGTTGCTCTTCAGCAAATTAACTTTTTTTTTTTTTGCGGTACACGGGCCTCTCACTGTTGTGGTCTCTCCCGTTGCGGAGCACAGGCTCCGGACGCACAGGCTCAGCGGCCATGGCTCACGGGCCCATCCGCTCCGCGGCATGTGGGATCTTCCCGGACCGGGCCACGAACCCGTGTCCCCTGCATCGGCAGGCGGACTCTCAACCACTGTGCCAACAGGGAAGCCCCAGCAAGTTAACTTTTTAAAGTATCGTTTAATAATATGACCTACAACTCTATTAAGTTTAACTATCAGATGAATCAAATTAGCAAAAAAAAAAAAAAAAAAATCTGAATTACAGAATATTTTAAAATTCTGTTTTATTATTTTTACATGTACAATATCTTAAATTAGGCTAGCTATGGATTGCCTAGCAAGACGATTCCACACGAATAAAGAGTCTAAGAATCTAAAGTAATTTAAATCTTGAGCATTAAATAATTCAGATCACCAAATCTACAAAAATATGGAAACATCCTTAACTTTATCTCTTTAAATCTCAAAATAGAGTAAATTAAGTCCCATGAACCATTGTTTGTGGGTCAATATTCTGGGTCAGTTCTGCAGAAATATAACTTAGACTAGAGCCAGGCCTAAACAAGGCATAAGTATAAAAAAATTATTAACTAATTCATGTGAACATTTAATTAAATGAAAGAGACTGCAAGGACTGTATTATTATTGGCACCACTCTGCCCACTTGGCCCTGTGTACCTGCCATAACAGTGGCAATTCTCTTGTATTTTGAAGCACATAAACATGACTGTGAACACCTCTGTTGGTCTCAGATGCTGACACACAGACTTCCACCAGTTAGTAAAGCCAAATCCCTTCATTTGATAGTCCTCAACTCGACATCACTGATTCCTGTTGTATCAGCTGGAGCAGTGTATATCCATGGCAACCATCAGTATAGCCAATTCCTTCACTCACCTAGTAATATGAAATAATAGTCTATTCTTTATAACACATAGCAAAACAAGATTTGGTTTTGTTCCTTGATTGTACACTATTTTGGTCCTCAGCTTCTTCTCAACAGAGATTCTACTGCAAACCCAACACTACTATGTTAAATGAAGCTATCAGTCATGGTGGGTGTAAACAGCTATGCCTAAGCAAACAGCTTATTCTTGGGCCCATCTACACACTCTAGTGAAATGGAGAAATCTCTGTTTCCATGGGTTAAAAACAGACTGTTTACACAGTTAACTGGGATAAGTGAGGCCCAAGAAGGGCTTAAATCGAGTCTTCAAGCCTGTGGGATGAAGCGCCTTGCCCAGGGCACTCAAAATGATATTTCCTGGCCTGGAATTATTCATACCCCTTCCAAAGAATATTAGTTTACTTATTTTCAAAGGCACCACTGGACAATAAATAAAATAAAAACTGGGCTTTTAAATTTCTTTCATTATATTTGTGGTGATAAATATACATTTTCCATTTACACTGAATGTATTATCCACACAGATGTGGTTCTAAAGTAAGCATGTTGGCCAAAAGTCACTTCTGGTCCAACTTACTCTCAAAAGTCTTTATAACATGGAAAGAGTATTACTTATGGACATCACCACTTGAGAGCCACTGACCCAGACAAAAGAATGAAACACAAGGATAGTCTAAATACAGATGTCTGGACATTCAAACCTTCATGACTCTAATGTAACTTTCAACTCCCTCACCGTGAGAAATAGCACAATGCTGTAGTTAAGATGATGGAATCTTAGGTTTGAATCCAGGCTCTGAGGTCTCTTTCTCTTACTAGCTGTGTGTCATTGGGCAAGTTACTTGCCTATTTGCGCCTCAGTTTACTCACCTATAAAATGGACATAATAGAATCCACCTGTTATGGACTAAATTGTGTCCCCCCAAAATTCTTGTGTTGAATCCCTAACCTGCAGTGTGACTGTGATGGGGCCTTTGGAAGGTAATAAGATGAGATCACAAGGGTGGGACCCTTATAAGAAGAGACAGCAGAGAGCTTTCTTCCTCTCTCTCTGCCTTATGAGGACACAGAGAGAAGGTAGCCATCTGAAGCCAAGCTGAGGACTGTCACTGGGGATCAGTGAGAGATCAGCTGGCTGTTTGATCTTGGACTTCCTAGCCTCCAGAATTGTGAGAAATGTCTGTTATATAAACCACCCAGTTTATGGTATTTTGTTTTATGGCTGTTTGAGCTAAGACACCACCTTATTTTTTTCTCGTATTTTTGTGAGCTGAAAGTTATAAAGCATGCAGAATAATGCCTAAAATATAGCAAGTGTTTTATTAATTGATTGTCAAATGAAATTTCTAAAAAATAAATGAATGGGCGGGAAATTCTAATGTGTTTCTTGCAGGGTTTCCACCACTTTGTCTTATGATCAGCCTCCATAATCTTAATAATCTTTTAAAAAATGTGTTTGTTATCATGACAAATGAGCTAATATATATGAAGGCATCTAGCATAGAATCTGATACACCCATCTCTAGGGTGTTTGTAACCACAGTTGTTTGCTGTATAATTATAAATGCTTGTTGTACTTGAGTTTGAAACTTGTTTCATCAGATCCATATCAACCCTGTTCTTTGCAAAGTTGTAGTGAAAAACCTGGCCATCTGCCTTATGTCTGTCCAAGTCCACATGTCCTGTTGTGGCCCCAAGGAACAATGATCACACTCAATCCACCGGACATTGGTTTTACGTCATCTTAAGTAGAATTGCATCTTGCACTGGGACTTGATTGTAGCCAGGTCATACATTAAATGCATGTAGGAGACTGTTCCTTTACATCTTGTTAGCTAACTTAGCAATCAAGCTGGATTTTACCCCATAACTTTCTTTTAGCTTTTCTTCCTTTTCTCTCCACTCTCTCTCCTGCTGTCAACATTGAGCATGCAGCCCAGAGCCTGCATGTTAACCATCCTCTTTTTACTAAATAGTTGTATAAGATACGGAAAAAGAAAGACAGAACATTCACTTACAAACTCCCCAAGTTTGCAACCCACAAGCTGGTCCACCAGAGCCCAGAGAACAGCCTTTGTTTCACAATTAGGCAAGGGATACAGTGGAAAAAGCCCAACTTGTTTCCTTTCTGTGTAGGACCCAGAAACTAGCCAATTTTATACTGCTTTTTGGTTTAGTTTTCAGAGTTTCCCACAGGTCTATTGAGACCAACTTGGCCAAAGGAAATGCCACTGCACAGCATTGCTTAGAGTAGAGCTGTGTGAGGCATAAGCTTATTAAAATTGGGAAAGACTTTTAAAAAATGTGTGTGTGTGTGTGTGTGTGTGTCGGCTCTCACATGTCACTAGTTTGTACTTTGTGCAGTGACAAAGTGAAGCCATCCAATTTTCAAATACATGAATCAACACGGTCAACTCAGTTGATCATTTGTGGAAAAAAGCAACATCTTTGTATGTGTGAGTTTTGTCCAGGTACAGGAGAAAAATACAGATTTTATATAAACCATCTATTTCACTTTAAAAAGAAGTAACAACCTTCGTATCTTCACAAAGAAAAGAAATGAGAATTTAAATCCACCCTTTCTCTGCATATACTTTGTGGTGGGTAGGCACACTGTTGAATAAAACTGCCTAGAAGTTTTTCAGACTAACTGCTGACTACAGCCTTTGGTTAGGTTTCCTGCCTCGGGGAAAGGTTAGGATACTTAAGGAACAAAGGGGCTTTGCCTGTCCCCAAGCTTATTGTTCTTTGACACACCAGGTACAGCAAATAGTTTGCACTAAGCAGCAACCACTGAGGAGTTTAGCAGCAATGAGAAAAGCTGGATTGTGCTCTGAAGTCATTAGTGAGAACCTTGTTCCCTCTCCCAAGCGTCATACTGTGAGGACTTCTCCTATTTATAAAAGTTGATTTTGCTCAAATTAGATTAGAAATCAGCTTTCCCTCAGCAGGCTGCTTGTTTGACCGATAAAGGGAGGATAGCTGTTGACGTGGGTAGGATTGAGAGAAAGGGTGAGCCCAGGCACCTGTTCGCATTAGCTTTCCATCCCTTCATGGTAGGTGAACGCAGAGGGAGTCTGAGAGCTACCGTTCATTGCAGATTGTGGAGGGCCAGGATTCAGCTGCCTTCAGTTCACCACCTGGGGACAGAGGGTTGGTCCCTATTTCATTTAAGGGCATCGGGAGTCTATTGGGAAAAACAGAAATAACGAAGAGAGGGCTTACTGAGTAAATCAAAAAACCGTCCAACAGGAGCCGGAATGGATGAAGGGGAATTACTCAGCTTCTTTAATAAAGCCAATAAGGATTACAGTAAATAGCAATGCCTTATTATCTGACTGGATCCTGGGAGGTCCTTCCATAGGCCCCACATGAAGTTCGACTTCCCTCCACCCCTCAGCACTCTTTTCTCTTCTCTGCTCTCCTCTGCATTAGGGCAGACACAGAACACAACAGGAGCACTTCTGCCCCAGGGCCTTTGCTTTAGCCCTGCCAGCAGCTTCAAACACCCTTTCCCCAGATTGCTGCTTGGTTAACTCCCTCATCCAAGACGGGAGCCTGTTCCCAGGCACCCACACGCCTGCCTGATCCTTTTTGGCCTGCCTTACTTTTCTTTTTTTCTACAGCACTTATCACCTTCTAACACACCACTTAGTTTACTTATTTTTGATGCTGCTGTTTATTTTCTGTCCACCTACCTCTCCCAATGCAGGCTGAAGAAGACCGGGAATCTTTGATGCATCATTCACTGGTGTATCCCAAACACTTAGAACAGTGTCTGGCACATCATAGGGGGTCCATAAATACTTGTTGAATGAATGATGAGGGAGTCTGGGCATGTATCATCATCATTATTAATATTATTTCTATTACTACTATATTCTGTTAACATTACTGTTATTTTATCCGGCTTAGACATTTTAATTGACGTACTCTATGATGTGCATAGATGGCAAATGTCAGGTCTAGGACTCAAACTGAGCTCACCAAGATTAGTAGCTTGTGTCTAGTGACTTCAAAGAGTGATTTAATAAGATGGGTCACTTATGGATAGATCCCCAAACAGGAAATGTACAACAAGGAGATTATTTAAAATATTCAAACCACAATTAGCAGCGAAGTGCCTTTCCCATCTTGCTCCTTTCTATTCCTCCCACCCTGCTTCTCCACTTAATTGGCATCTGATTTTCTTATTTTTAACAGATAAATCTTTCAAGGTAGAAGTGTTTATTTTATTTTCACTGACGTGTACTAGCGTTGCTCTGGGAAAGAAAAAGGTTGGCAGTCCACTGTACGAGGGTGTACTGTCACCCAATCGTTTGTTATAATAATAGTAATGTTTATATTCTGCATACGGCTGGACTCCTATTCACAGCATGACAGCAAGTGATGGGCCCTGGAATCTGAGCCCGCCCATAGCAGTTGAGGTTTAAGTAGAACACAAACTGACTATGGTCCGGATTCTTTGCTGTTTGAAGAGCAGGAGTTGAAGTGTTAGCAGTAAACAGAGACAAGTGGGCAGAGGGGCCTTAAAGTAAAAAGAGAGAGGGTAGGGAGAACAGAGCCTGGGTTCTGGAGGGGGCAGTAAGGGGAGGAGAGACCCCAAGAGGGCTGTGTGCCAGGAGGCTGAGCCAGGAGCGTGAGTTCTGAGTACACATGGATTTCCTGCATTATCTGTCACTTACCAGGGGATTTGTAAATAATGTCAGCAGGAGCTTGTGTTTGCTTACAAGCACATTCCTGAATATTAGGGGCCACATTGATTGTTTCCCTTTATGTCCTGTAATCCCGGGGGTGCAATCCGATGGGAGCTGGCAGGAGCTGTGGATCATTTCCATGGAGCTGGTCCAGCCTAGTTTCCCTGATGTACATCCGCACAGAGATATGCATAGCCTGGCTCGCTAGACTGATCCTTCTCAGTGCAAAGAGCCCTGAGGTCAGCTTGCTAGTTTCTTTTCATGAGACACTCCCTCTCACAGAAGGCCCTGGCTCCTCCCTCTTCATACAGCCAGCAGGACAGATATATGGGTTTCTGAAAAATTATGCAGTCCCTTTTTAAACAAAAACAAGAAGCGTGTTCCTTAACGTGAGGCGTGGTGGCTCAGGTAGAATGGACCCACAGGGGAAGCCTTTCCCGGTTAAGGCAATGAGAAGGGAATCACACTCCCTGCACCTGGGATGGAAGGGACACCTGTTTCTGCCCTTGTAGCTCTGGAGAGTGTATTCTTCCAACATGAGTAGTTGGTACAAGAGCGTCACAGTCAAGAGTTACAGTGGAAGTGGACATAGCACAAAATCTGGGAGAGTAAATCATTTATTTCACTTCTTCTCTGAATGTTTTTGTTTTTGGTTTGAAGCAGAAAAAAGCTTATCTAATCCTATTTTGCTTAGGCAAATATCAAAAGGAATGAGATGAGCCCTCTGTAAAATTGTAAGTTAAATGCTTTTTATTCCCACCTTTCCGACCCTTCCCTGGGCCCCTTTCCCCCGGCCCCCTCCCTAATTGCCATAAGTTCCCAGCCTGCTGGATCTTGGCCTGCTCTGATGAAACTACCAACCTGAGAAGCTGATTCTCTCTAAGGTGTTAATGGCTGTGCCCTCAACTAGAGAAACGTTGCTTGCAAGAAAACAAAACCCACTCAAACTAGATTAAATAAAGATTGACTGTAAGTGTCTAAGAGGAAACCTCAAAAACATTCAAAGACAGGAAACAAAGCATGACATAAACTGACTGGAAATGAAGCTGGAAGTTGTTTTGGGAAGCCAGAATCTGAAGACATGACCACTCGTCTGCTCTTCTTTCTACTTCTTTCCAGGCTCAATCAATCAATCATCTCTCTCATTCTCTCTTGCTCTCTAGCTCTCTGTCTGCTTTCCTTCCCTTCCTTCCCCTTTCCTCTCTCAGATGGCTTGCTTTCCTTTTTTTTTTTTTTCTTGGCAGTGTTGGATCTTTGTTGCTGCCTGCAGGCTTTCTCTAGTTGCAGCAAGTGGGGGCTACTCTTCGTTGTGGTGCATGGGCTTCTCCTTGCGGTGGCTTCTCTCGTTGTGGAGCACAAACTCCAGGCGTGCAGGCTTCAGTAGTTGCAGCATGCGGGCTCAGTAGTTGTGGCACGCAGGCCCTAGAGCAAGCGGGCTTTAGTAGTTGCAGCATGTGGGCTCAGTAGTTTCAGCGCATGGGCTCTAGGACGTGCGAGCTTCAGTAGTTGTGGCACATGGGCTCAGTAGTTGTGGTTTGCGGGCTCTAGAGCGCAGGCTCAGCAGTTGTGGCGCATGGGCTTAGGTGCTCCGTGGCATGTGGGATCTTCCTAGACCAGGGATTGAACCCATGTCCCCTGCATTGGCAGGCGGACTCCTAAGCACTGCGCCACCAAGGAAGTCCCTGGCTTTACTTTTAAGTGACCTAACTTGGTCTGATTCTATATGATCTTCAATTAAGTACCTGCCATCACCTAATTAAAGTCTCTGCATCTCAGTTTAATTTCTAAAAACCAAGTCTGATTCGCCATTGGTCATTCAATGGATTTGCTCCTCGCTCCTTGGGTAATGATGGGATTTGATCTGAATTGAGGGGGGAAGATGAAGAAATTAGGAAAGGGTTTGTTAACCTGTGTGACCTAGGGCTACCTCTTCTAGCTGTGAGCAGGTCAAGGGAAGTGGAGCATGTATATCAGGTATCTTTGACACACACCCCAGAAGGCAGTGGCTTAACGCTGTAAGCATTTATTGAGCTCAGGAGCCTGTGGGTTGCCTGGATGGTTCTGCTGTCTTGGCTGGGCTTGGGCACATGCCAGGGAGTCAGCTGGCTGTCAGCTGATCCAAAACAACCTTAGCTCCCACAACAGAAATGACTGGGAGCAGAGGCTCCCGTGTTTCATCCTCCAGAAGACTAGCTCAAGCATGTTCCTCGTGGTGATGGCTGAAGTGGAAGAGTGGAAACAAAAACACTCAAGGTTTTTTCCAGGCTTCTATATGGGTCACACTTGCTAACATCCCCATTGCCAGAGAAACTCACATGGCTAAACTCAGAACCAAGGGGCAAGGAAATAGATCCTATCTGTTTACTGAAAGAAATGAAACTCTCAACTCACATGGCAAAGGAGGTTGGATACAGAGAGAGAAATTGGAGCTATTAAATGCAATCAATCTGCTGCATCATGGCAACAAATTCACTGACACGTACAACAGGCTAGTATAGATACACATCCTTCGCCGGCAAAATTTGTATAGGATCTTACTGATACTAACTCCTGATCCCAAATAATGAACTACCAAGGTTGGAACTTTGAATCCTTCTCAAATAACAGCAAATAAATGACATGTTTGTCTCTAGGTAAAGCTAGAAGTTAAGAATAACTAAAACACAGAACCAAGATAACAGAGGGAATTGGATGTTCTCCCCTTCCCCCCTCCCCCGCCCACAATTCACACACAACATATCTAGGCTTATAACATCCTGCTTCATATATATATATATATATATATATATATATATATATATATATATATATATATATATATATATGTATTTCTTTTTTTGGGGTGGGGAGCGGCTGCATTGGGTGTTTGTTACCGCGTGCAGGCTTTCTCTAGTTGCGGTGAGCAGGGGCTTCTCTTTGTTGCGATGCCAGGCTTCTCCTTGTGGTGGCTTCTCTCATTGCAGAGCACGGGCTCTAGGCATGCAGGCTTCAGTAGTTGTACATCCTGCTTTCTGATTCACTAGATTAAAAAACAAAGCTTATTAATTTAATTGTGTTTCCTAAATAGCTGAAAGCTGAGCATGTGTAACCCTAACCCTGTGAAGAGTTAGAGGCTCTGTCATTGGTGAGTTTTTTCCCCCTTGGTGGTGGCTGGGTTCTCTGTTGTGCAGTGGGGGCTAGGTATTTGTTTGCTTTTCTGACAGGAATAAAAAGAATACAGCTTTTATAGGTGCCCTACAGTTAGCTCCTGGGATAGATAATCCAGCCTGGGGCTTATTCTGGTCTTCTGCTCCTCTTCTTAGATTCATAGAGTAATAAAATGTCTGGACTAGATGGGGCTTAGAGATCATCTAGCATTTCCCAACCTTTAGTTAGTCACATAAACCATTCACTGTTTTGTAACATCTGTCCACTCTTTAATGTTTTTAGTTCAGTTGGCTCAATTTTAAAACCTAAATTAATCTATTTTAAAAAATTTACATCATTGGGCTTCCCTGGTGGCGCAGTGGTTGAGTCCACCTGCTGATGCAGGGGACACGGGTTCGTGCCCCGGTCTGGGAAGATTCCACATGCCACGGAGCGGCTGGGCCCGTGAGCCATGGCCACTGAGACTGCGCGTCTGGAGCCTCTGCTCCGCAACAGGAGAGGCCACAACAGTGAGAGGCCTGTGTACCGCAAAAAAAAAAAAAAAGAAAAAGAAAAAAATTTACATCATGGCCGTAAGTTGAAAAATCAGAGTGATTTGATGTAATAGAAAATGAGCATAAAATAAACAGAATGAAAACACCGCATTGTTAGGAAATTCTGTCCAGATGCTTGAGCCTTCAGCCTGCCCAGTCTCTACTAAAAAGGAAGTTTAGCAGATGTGAAGGAAGTGTTAAAGAAATATTATCCTCAAACTGACGCATTCTCTCTGATGGAGTCAGGAAGATGGAAAGAGGCTTGAAAAGGTCATCACTTTCTCACTATCCAATTCAGTGCTACTTAGTGAGCTGTTCCTGTATCCCACAATCATCTTGGACTTCCTGAGTTGTGTGGGCAGTGCACTGTAGGGGATATCAATAGTCCAAGCCCCTCCATTCACAGATGGAGGAACTGAGACCTCTTACTCCTTTCTCATGGTTGCCTTTGTACCATGTCACTACCAACTTGCATCTTGCCCAACACTTAGGGCAGGGGAAGGGAAAAGAAATGAACCACAAAAGAAGTAAAAGAGGTGGTGGGTGGTGCTTTTGACTCTACAAAGTTGGAGCTTACCTGGTATTCAATTACCTCTGTTCTTCCTGACCTCCATTTCTAGAGGACATTGACTATTAAAAGAAACAGAAAGACCCCCTTACTTACATAAAGAAGACTTCTGCCTGGATGTACTGTTATCCAGGACTCTTAGATCAGGAGCTTCTAAATAGATATAGCCATACAAAAGGAGGCATCTCCAGTTCTCTTGCCAGGGAAAGCAGTGTGTCAGGAAAAAGGCCAAAAAGGCAGAGCTATCTGGTTCCTTGGAGTAAGCCATAGGAGCTGTGTAATGGCATTCTAAATCCTCCATGGCAAACTGTATGGATTTTCAAAATGAGGTGGGGAAATCCTCTTTGTCTCCTTAACTTTTCAGGATGGATTTTTAGTTGAAAATCCTTTGTTTAAAAAAAATAGGATAAATGTAGTCATATGTTTAACTAAGCACTTTATTCCATTGCCTGTGATTTGGAATAAGCTATTGAGACGTTTCTTCAGCCAGGTGAGGAAGAGATGATCTTCTGGAAATATCCTTCTTCATATTTTTAAAGATGATGCTCATTATATCACATATTAGTGTTTCATTTTTAATCTCTCATGCTTTTTGGAAACAGTATGGTATGTGTATTAAGTAAACAAATGTTTCTTTTCCCCGTGCCTTGTAGGATAAAATCAAAAGGGCAAGTGTCTTAATCTTTGGGATGTGGGTGCCTACAGCTGGTACCTATTATATGAATCAAATTTCTTTCTCCACACTTCGAATTTTAGTGTTCTATACATTTGTACATGATCTGAACAGCTCAGACTTTATTCGTGTTGATGGAAACAAGAAAAATGCAGATGTCTATCAATCTGTCTTTACATTTGTTCATAGTTGAGATTCCTCTCAACCCCATGTTGGCTCTTCCTTCAGAGGGGCACAGAGAGAAAAGATACTTTACAGTTGAACAGGTTTGCGTGGACATCCTGATTCTGTTCTTACCGTCTCTGAAATAACTGACAGAGATACTAAAATTTTCTGAGCCTCACTTCTTCACCTTTAAATGGGGCAATAAAATCCACCATGTCAAAGTATTATAAAGATTAAAATAAGGTGATATAGGTAAGGCTCATAGCACAGGGCCTTACACTGAAGCTTGTGATAGGTAGTAGCAATATTACATTGGAAAGGCTGTATGAGATAGAGAGGCATACGTACAGGCTTTGGGGTCAGAGGGGAGGAGGACCCATTTCTGCTTCATTCATAAGTGCATCTCCAGAGCCAATTCCCACTGGCACGTAGCAGAAACTCATTATTTTTTGGATGGATGAATGAATGGTTCGGGCATATTCCCTTATTAGTTGTGTGATCTTAGATAAGGCATTGCACCCCTCAGTGCATGTTTCTACAACTATGAAGCAAGGATAATACATTTGTTATGGAGTTGCAAGGAAGCTTAAGTGCAATGGCTGGTGTGAAGTACACAGCACGGAGACTGCCACACGCTATGCTTTCCACAGTTGTTTATTCCAAATCTCTATTGTCCTTCACTTTAGTGGATAACAAACTAGGATTAGCAGTTCCACTAGAAGTATACATTTTAATTTAGTTTTGTTTTTTTGGCTGTGTTGGGTCTCTGTTGCTGCACGTGGGCTTTCTCTAGTTGCAGCAAGCAGGGGCTACTCTTCATTGCGGTGCGTGGGCTCTAGGCACACGGGCTTCAGTAGTTGTGGCCCACGGGCTCAATTGTTGTGTCTTGTGGGCTCTAGACTGCAGGCTCAGTGGTTGTGGTGCATGGGCTTAGTTGCCCCACAGCAGGTAGAGTCTTCCCGGACCAGGGATTGAATCCATGCCCCCTGCATTGGCAGGAGGATTCTTCTCGAGCCTTTTTTTTTTTTTTTTTTTTCCCCGGTACGCGGGCCTCTCACTGCTGTGGCCCCTCCCGCTACGGAGCACAGGCTCAGGACGCACAGGCCCAGCGGCCACGGCTCACGGGCCCAGCCACTCCACGGCATGTGGGATCTTCCCAGAGTGGGGCACAAACCCGCGTCCCCCGCATCAGCAGGCGGACTCCCAACCACTGCGCCACCAGGGAAGCCCTGGCAGGAGGATTCTTAACCACTGCACCACCAGGGAAGTCCCAGAAGTATCCATTTTAAAAGGTAACTTTTAAAATGGGCAGTGGGCAGTGTCCAGGAGCCCAGGACTTATGTAGGTGGCCCTTCATCAAAAGTGTCAGGGTCGGGCTTCCCTGGTGGCGCAGTGGTTGAGAGTCCGCCTGCCGATGCAGGGGACACGGGTTCGTGCCCCGGTCCGGGAGGATCCCACGTGCCGCGGAGCGGCTGGGCCCGTGAGCCATGGCCGCTGAGCCTCCGCGTCCGGAGCCTGTGCTCCGCAACGGGAGAGGCCACAACAGTGAGAGGCCCGCGTACCGCAAAAAAAAAAAAAAAAAAAAAAAAAAAAAAAAGTGTCAGGGTCTAAGAAAAGCAGGATGTCTAATTTGACCCATTTTCGTTCCTGGGCAACTTCAAGGTAGTATAGGTTGGGCAAAGGCCAGGCCATGCGGGCATAAGGAGGATCCTGAAAAGAGGTATAGAAATTATCTTTCACCAAGACCTCATGTTCTCATTTTTGAAAGAACTAAGAGAAAGTTTCCATCTCTTGCATCAACTTCAGTTGATTAGTCGTGCTTTGGGGAGTTTTGTCGTAAAAAGGATTCTAAGGTACAACCTGACAGAAGAGTGTAATGATTGATTACCAAATGTCTGCTGTGAGTTTAAGATGGGGTGTTGTGTCTGGTGTGCCATGGAGATTTATGCAACAGCATTCAGAAGGGAGATTTTCTATAGCCTTTACCGAAGCCAGGCATGTTCCTTTGCAAGTTAATTGCAAAAACAAATAATCAAGAATCTATTTTTTCCCCTCTTTCAGATTTTTGCTCTTACAGGAACCATCTCATATTAGCAGGTCATGGTGGCACTTAAGATCTTGAAGTAAATAGGAAAACAAACACTGACCCAGTGAAATTGATCGAATATAACCTTTACAGAAATGCCTGACATTGCAGGTCAAATGTACAGTATGTGATATTCCTGCCTGCATTCATTTGGCAAATATTTATTGAGCATCTGCTATGTTCCCGGCAGTGTTATAGCTGTTGTTTCTTTAGTGAACAAAACACACAAAAATGCTTTTCCACATGAAGCTTACGTTCTAGTGAGGGATTCTGTTGACCCTTATTTTAGTTATTAAAAAAATTTATGATAAAAAAAATTTCAGCCATTGGAAGGCTGCTCTCCAGAACATGTACAGAAAAGGGAGGACTTTCTTACTCTGATCTGCATAACCTGGCTGGATTATAACTGCACAACCTATCATTGTTCTAGAGCCCAGTCATCCATTTCACTTCTACTCGTTAATGCACTTCCAACTTTCTGCCTTGTGATGTGTCATTGTGACCCACGTAGATAAACTGTAGAGAATCTGCATTAACAAATGTTTGATCCCTTCTCATTTGGCCATAATTGCATAGATGTAGCCTTTACACTCTGTACCCGCACCCCCACACACACCGGGGCTTCTTTGGCCTCATCTATCTATGATCAGCTTCTAGAGCAAGGTTTTCTTCACTTTGGGAGTAGCTGGAAACTTTGGCCAGTTTCCCAAGTGTGTTTACCCTACTGACTTGATAATCTGTATCATTAGTTTCTGAGTCAGAGGACAATTGAGCTTTGAGCAGTGGTAGACCCCTTAAGTTCTTCTATGTTTGGGGAAGAAAAACAGCAACAGAGCCTCTGGCTCCTGAAACCCTGAAACTGTGATTCAACCTTGATGTCAGTTCAGATTTCACATTGCCAGTTGCCTCTTCCAATCTCTTCATGCTACTCCAAGGCTCCAGATGTTGCCTCCCAGGAGCGGTATAAACAAAATATCAACATCCTTAATGACTGTGGACAGGGGACAGGGAGGCAAGGGTGACTGTATTGAGCAGTGGTAGACCCCTTAAGTTCTTCTATGTTTGGGGAAGAAAAACAGCAACAGAGCCTCTGGCTCCTGAAACCCTGAAACTGTGATTCAACCTTGATTTTTTCCTTAAGTCAATTCAAATTGACTTAAGGAAAAAAGGAATTTTATGGTTCATATAACTGAAGAATTCTGGTTTTAGGCATGGCTGGATCAGGAATCTGTTTCTCTTCTCTGTGATGGAGTCACTCCTGGGCAGGCTCTCTTTGCTTGGTAGACTTATATCGCATTGTAAAAAGAGCTTCTCTTTAATACAAGTTCTAGCAAAAGTCCCAAGGTTTATGCTCATTGGCTCTGATTGGTCAGGCTAGGATCACATGTCCATCCCTGAACTAATCACTGCAATCAGGAGATAAAATACACTGATTAATTTCCTCAATATGGAACTGCATGCAGCTCATTTCACCCAAACTTCATGGACTGAGAGTAGGGAGGAATAGCTCCACAAAGGGAAACCAGGATGCTCTTAGCAGAGGAAGGGGAAATGTATATACTAGGCAGGTGGAACCACCAAACATCCACCAGAGGCACTCTGCACTGAGGGAGGTGACAACATGTCACTTGGTATGAGGGTGGTGGTGACTGTGCATTTACTTCTTGCAAGAGGGTTGGGAGAAAAACCACTCGTGTTAGGTTCCAAAGCAGGGAAGGAGGAGGCGCAACGGCAGCCACCAGCCCACACATTCCTAAACATCCACCTGTGGGCCATCTTGGGTTTGTGTGCCCTGGAGTATTTCCCTGGGAATATGAACCCCCAGATACTGGTTGGTACTATAACTTATATAAGTTATAACAGATAACTTATCCCAAAATCTGCTTGTCAGGGCTTTAAGGCCCCCAGTTCATCTCCATCAGGGGTAGACATCTGTAAGTTTGAGTCATAGCACTTTCTAGTGCAGATAAATGCTCTGAGCAAGGACACGACTAAGAGCCATTACAAAGCAATGTTTTGCACTAACTGCTGCCTATAATGTTCACTGCCTCTTTGCTGATATTACCAAATGAAGGCTGTTTCTTACTGATTCGTTTTTATTTTCATTATCACAAGGGTCATCTAATTCACTTATACTGCACGTGTTGCTGTAGAGTCTAGATGGTAGTCCTCAAGGCTCATCCTGAGTACCAGCCTGCTCAGTGTGACCGAGGCTAGAAGGACTGCAGCAGTTCTGCTGTGCTTCTTCAGAGCCCCCAGCAGAGCTCACGTCACCCGTTAAATGCAATGTTCTATTCCCTTTCTGTGCCCCTACTAAACTGTGAGTTCCTTAGCAACAGGGACTGTCTCTTTAATCCCCAGCATCTCCTGTACCCAGCGTATTATAACCACTCAATGAATGTTTGTAGAATAAGTGCTATGCTTAGTGATTGTAAAGTAAAGAGGAATAAGACATAGTCCCTAACCTTGAGACGCTTCAAGTCTATTAATTACAAAATAACAATACCAGTCATGACACCAACTAATGTTAATTAAGTGCTGTATGCTAGATACTGAGCCAAGTGCTTTCCATGCATTCTCATTTAATGATCTTGACAATCTCCCCCCATATATACTAATACTACCCCATTTTACAGATGAGGAGGCTGAAATTCATGGAGTAAGCTAATGCCGCATCATTTGAAAATGGTGGAATTGGGATTTGAACCCAGGTCTGCCGGATTATAATGCATGTTCCTAACCACTAAAGTAATACTACTTCTATAAAAGCAGGATGAAAAAAAGGTGGGGGAAGGTGGAATAAATTAATACCCAAAGAATTGGCAGAGAGTTCCCAGAGCCAATCATGATGACATCAAATCAAATCAAATCTTGTATAAAGGTAATGAGTTGGTCCAATTTTCCAACTAGTAGGGGAATAAAGCAGAGATCTAGAGACATGTTAATGACACTATCTGAAGACCCATGGAAATGCGCATGGGCCACTTGAAACTAGCGAGCACCTACTATTCTCCCTGGGTTTTTCTCTAGGCTGGAAGAAGGTTTCTTCTCTAGTGGAGGAAGTGTCTGCATCTTCACTAAATACAGCGTCAAAAGCTGGATGAGCTCTGCCCCTCACAAATTTATTTTACGTTCTCCCAGAATGTAAAGAGAAATCTCAGAATGACATTATTAAATGGAAACCAGGGATCACACCTGTAAGAACTGTGTGCACTTTGTACCCTACCCCAAGCAGTTCTTTCTCCTGCTCTTTGTCGGCTTCCCCATAGAGATCTGAGCAGGAACCAAAGAAAAGGGCAGCGCAGGAGTGACAACCCCAAGGGAGGTCAAGTCAGGAGGAAGGGGGTAGGGTGGCTGGGCAAGCTTCATGAGGAGAGAAAAGCAAAGTAAGCCATTCCATGAGGCCTGCAGCCAAGTGGGTGTCAGAGACCCAGGTATCTGGTTGAGCCTGAGAAGCCTTCTTGCCAGACCAAGGGCAGGATTTCTGGGAAGAACCTAAGGAAGGAGCCAGCAACTGCTTAGAGCTAGAACTGTCCATCATGAGTAGGCTTGCAGAGCTGTGGGGAATGTTAGTGCTCAACAACCAAACTGTGTTTAATGATCTTTATTCACTCAACAGTTCTCATGTGTGGATATGTGTAGATGTGCTATGTGTATGCACTGAGCCAGGTAATTGGAAACCATGAAGAGACATGTTACCACTGGAAATCTTATGTAGGACACAGAGCCCAGTAAGTTGGCAGCAGTGATACGGTGCTGAGAAACCCCCCAAAGGGGCAAGCAAAGGGAGTTCTGGGATTACATGGAAGACAAAATTACTAAAGAAAAGATTATTTGTTAAAGAAAAAATTATTCATGACATTTGGTAAAAATGGTAAGGAAGACTTTGTTCAAGGGGGACTACTGCAGTGGTGTTCTGTAATAGGAGAGAGAGATTGGGCTCGACTCTGAGTGAAGAAATTAAAAAAAAGGAAATTTATAGCCATGAGCTGGGTGTGGGTCAGTGGATAGAAGTTCACTAAGAGGAAACATCAGGAGTAAGGGGGGTTCTGGCTTACCTGACGTAATGGATTCTTACTGAAGACAGACCAGTGTGATCAGACTTCAGATGGAGGATAGTGGAGAATGAGGAAACTGATTAGATATCGATGGTGATTAGAAATTGAGGATGGGGATTCTGGCTAAACGTACTTAGCAGGATTCATGCAGAGACAAGCATGGAAGTCCACAAGTTGAGGCCACAAAAGAGCTCAGAAGAGCCTGCCTGAGTGGAGTTTGGTCAAGCAGAGGATCTTTGTCAATACCTATCCCAGTCCCAGCTGGAAAGGAGCAGAAATTTAGCTGAAAGCTAAGTAAGCACTGAAAAGTGAATAGGATTCATCCAGGTGAAGCATGGGAGTGGGGGGAGCAAGGTGTCAGGGGGCCTTTGGGAAGCGAAAGAGGAAGCATGGCTCAAAATCAGGAAGTAGGGCTTCCCTGGTGGCGCAGTGGTTGAGAGTCTGCCTGCCGATGCAGGGGACACGGGTTCAGGAGGATCCCACATGCCGCGGAGTGGCTGGGCCCGTGAGCCATGGCCGCTGAGCCTGCATGTCTGGAGCCTGTGCTCCACAACGGGAGAGGCCACAGCAGTAAGAGGCCCGTGTACCGCAAAAAAAAAAAAAAAAAATTCAGGAAGTAAGAGAGGGCATGACAGTTCTAGGAACTGCAAGAAACTTGGTCCAGTTTGTGCTCAGAGGGAGAGGTGGGAAGTAGCAAGAGATGGCACCAGGTTAGCTGCCCTCAGAGCTTGGACTTCATCCTGGAGCCAATGCGGGCTCTATCGTTGGGTTTTCCTTCCAAAGGAGGAAATGATCAGAACCTCTCACAGGGCTGTCTTGGGTGCATAGTGCCACAGCTGCCAACAACAAAAAAGATGCCGGCTCCTTGAGAACATCTGAGTCCATCAACACCTGATCATCTTACAGGCTGGTCCAAAGGAAGCACTTTGGCCATCTTTTTCTGGCTATAAAAACAGAGTCTTGGTGTCCTGATATTACTAAAACCCTCATAAATTGAGATGTATTTTGGACTTCAGAGCATGTCAAAAATCACATAATGTTTCTAGACTAATTCTAGTTCAGTAGACTCATGTTAGTGGCACCTGAGAATTACCTGGGAAATTTTGAAAGAAATGTTGATGCCGGGGCCACCCTCAAAGATTCTGTTTCAATTGACTGGGGTGGAGCTGGGCATTGGCAGTTTTTAAAGATCCCCACATGGTCCCTGTGCAGTCAGATGTTTTATTTTTCTCTATTTGCCCATTTATTCAATGCAGTTGGGTTTTGTTCCCTGTGCCCTGGAAGCACATTTTTGGAATGGAAATGCTGCAGGAAAAAAAGCAGGTGGCTACAGGCTCCAGGGTCCTGGCCCATCTCCCCTCATTGCCCCTCCCCATGAAATGCCATCCATCAGGAGCACTGAGCAACAGTCCCTAAATACTTCCCGAGGTGCTGCCGTGTTTCGTTCCTTCCACACTGAGACAGCAAATCGTTAACTCAGAGTCCCTGGGTTGTTTCTTGAAGCAATTAACAGCTGCCCCGTGTTAATTCCAAGTCAATAGGCCCTCGAGGCTGCTGCTCTTACAGCTGTCGGCTTCTGGCCTCCACAGCACATTTTGAAAGTAACTTGATGGGGCAGTGAGACTCTGCCCCTTCTGTACGCCCTGGGAAGGCCTTCACCAGGCTTCCTGGGGGGGGGACACCAAGTGCCCCAGGGACTCGGCAAGCCAGCAGGGGGCTCCACCCACCTCTTTCGTGTCAGATGACAACTTGGGAGACTGGCAGAACCAACTCCCCTCTGCAGAGACAGCCCCTAGAGATATTCATGAAGCTTTCGTTTGTTTGTTTTGGCTTTTCTGGAATTCCTTTTTCTGTTTGTTTTGAGATGGCTGTATTATTCCTTCATGTAAAAACCCCTCCTTCAACTCAGTCTGTGGTTTCTATCACAGAGCCACACGATTTCTGACATCTTACCTGTGCTGCTTCCTCCAGCTCCCTGTGGACAGAATGAGACTCGAGAGGATGGTAAAATAATCCAACTGCCTCCCTGCAAGACAGGAGCCTGGATCGTGCCGGCCATCATGGCCTGCTACCTCCTAGTGGCAAACATCCTGCTGGTCAACCTCCTCATCGCTGTCTTTAAGTAAGAGGGTCCTTCAGAGCCCTTGGAATGAAGTAGGGAGACTGAGGCAGGAGCGGGGCATGACGCTCCAGAAAGCAGGGGTTTTCCTCACTTGATTCTCTCTGGTCTCTATTTCAGCAATACATTTTTTGAGGTAAAATCAATATCCAACCAAGTGTGGAAGTTTCAGAGGTATCAGCTCATCATGACTTTCCATGAAAGGCCTGTTCTGCCCCCACCTCTGATCATATTCAGCCACATGACCATGATATTCCAGCACCTGTGTTGCCGATGGAGAAAACACGAGAGTGACCCAGATGAAAGGGACTATGGCCTGAGTAAGCTTTGAGTGACAACCCCCCGCAACTGCAGAGCAGAAATCCCCACCACGTCTATAGGTGGTCGTGCAGGACCACTGGGCACCTGGGTCCTCCTGCTTCCTGCCCACAGCTCCAAAGACTTGGGAGGGATGGGAGGGTATGCATGATGAGAAATGGTGCTGGAAGGGAGACAGGAGAGGCTTAAAGCGAGCACTCTTAGCCTCACACCTTTCTTAGTGAGAGAAAACCAGGCTCCAGCAGGGCTGTTTTAGCACCTTCATAGGTTCTAAGCTTCTTACTTTACAGACATCCCACCACAAGATATATCAACCATGTTAATATGCTCCCAATGCTGCAGTATATATAATTTAAGCATCCTGACATGAGTTGAGTTGTAGGTGACTAAGTTTGATTTTCCATGGTCATTTTTGGATCTATCATGTTTTTAGGTCTTAAACATTTCCCAAGCCTTAAGGGTTATGCCTATATGGCTTCATGAGGAAACCAGTCCTGCTTTCCATGATTCCAAGGACAAAAAAAAAAGACCCTCCACCAACCACCTTCTAGCCCAGTGTTTCTGGAAGGAGATTAGATTGACATTGGGGTGGAATAATTCTTCATTATATAGGATTGTTCCACATATTGCAGGAGATTTAGCACATCAGGCCTCCACACATTGAATACTAATAGCTCCTGCAGATTCCTAAATATCCCCTGGGTACCACCCACAGTTAAGAACCATTGGGAATCCAGCCCCCATACAAGCAACCTACCGTGGTTTCTCAAAGTGTGTCAGATAGACCACCTACACTAAATCTACTGAACCAGAGCCTCTAGGATTGTGGCCCAAGAATTACCTCCAGGTGATCACTAGTGCAACTAAAGTTTGAAACCAAAGCCACTTAATAATCAACTGCTTCTCTAAGTCTGAAACTTTTAACAACTTCTCTGACACAGCAATGCCTGACTTCTTTCGAGACATTAAAATTGGAAAGTTGGAGAGGGGTTAAGAATTCCAAAATTCACTATTTCCATTTGAAACACCCATTTAGGCAAGTAGAAAGCTCAGGGGGAGAAAAGGTTCAGATTTCCACTGGGCTCTTTCTACCACTGAATCAGTTATGAATTTGTTTACCAGCTATAAATAGAAAACCAGACTAACAGTAACACAAATATGTAACGTTTTACTTTTCTCACACAACAAAAAGTGAAAAGGTAAATAAATAGCCCAGAGCTCAACAATGACTCACTGAGGTCAAAGACCCCAAGTCAGCTATTCCTTGTCACACTGTCTTGTCTCATGGTAGCAAAATAGCTGCTGCACTTCCAGTCATCACATTCATGTTCAGGGCAGAAAGAAGCATGAAGGGGAAAAAAGGTAGAAAGAAGCAGCCACATACTTATAGTTTATCAGGAAAGCAAAATCTCTTCTCAATACACAACCCTTTCCTGCAGCAGGTTTTTTTTGTTCCTTGAGCCAAACTGGGTCTCATGGTTGTTGCTAGCTTGAACGGACACTGGAAATGTGTATTTGGCTTTCCAGTCTCAGTTGTGGGAAGAGGGAAAAGGGAACTTGGGTTGCAAAGGGCTTTTAGTAAGGTGAATGAACAATGTCTGTCTGCCACACTCCTCAGCCCAGAAGTTGAGTTTTTAAGAAACCTCCATTCTCTGCATAGCTTCCCTTTCCTTTATTTAGCTAATTTTTGTCCTTAAAATATATATAATTCTAACCGGTCTCTGCAGTAAACCAGGTGTACTCAGGTGAGCTTCAGAGACCCATAATGAATCTAACACAGAGAAAGAGGACAGTGACACAAGTTGCCAGATTTGGATTTAGTTTGAGACTCAGTGAAGAATCTGGGCCCCATTCCCTAACCTTGAGTTAGATTAGGAATGTCATTTGACCCACAAGTCAGGTGCCATCGCTTTTACTTCTCTGCCTCATATCTCTCATTTCTTTTCCACAGAGCTCTTCATAACTGATGATGAGCTCAAGAAAGTACATGATTTTGAAGAGCAGTGCATAGAGGAATATTTCAGAGAAAAGGATGACCGATTCAACTCGTCCAATGATGAGAGGATACGAGTGACTTCAGAAAGGTGTGTTCCCATGGGTACATGCCTCCTGGGGTTGTTTTATACCATGGCATGCCTTATCAATTGATTTTGTTTGCAGGGCCACAAAAAAACAGAGACCCCGTTGTGCTTATTTTTATTGTCCAAGAAATCATCGAGCTTATGAGAGAACAGAATGTTGTCTGAAATGTCTGTAGATCAAAGTCCCAGACTTATAGACCCTAGACTTCTCCAGCAGGCAGTAGTAGCCGCCTTCCTGGACACTAGAGATTGTTGAGTCCAGGACAGGGCAAGAGTTGCTGGCTCAGACCAGAAATTGGAAAGTTCTGACTCAGACATAAACCAAGAGAGACCCAGCCCAACTCAAGGCTCTCCATCAAGTTTGTGTTTCATGTAGATCACTGAGCATCTTCTCCAGAGGTGAGGATGGTCCTAGTGCCTGGCTTATATAGGTGCCCAATACCTTCTGAATAAACAATAGCAAGAGACTTGTGAATTAGATAGAATAATGGTTGAGGGTTTTTTTTTTTTCAATTGTTTTGTTTTTTCTTCTTATAGAACAAGATAAAAGCAAAGAAATAAAGGCAGATTTTTTACTTACTTACTATATAATTTTAGATCTCATTGGCCAAATAGTTTTGTAGACCAGTAGGGCTGTAAGAAAAAAAATCTTAAAATGAAGAGAAGAGAATCCTTTAAGGTTAATAAATCTAAGTTTATGTAAATGAACTTACATTTTCTTATTTTCCCCATTTTGCTGTAGACTAATACAAACTTCATTCCAGGCTGGCGCTCAAAACCCAGCATTTAGGAACTACTCTTCTAAAGAGCACCCCAAGTGTTACAAAGCATTAGTGTAACTTTAAATTTTAAGCACTTTCAATACAAAGATGGCAGAAGCAAATTATAAATAATGGGAAAAGGATGATATACTCATGACTTCAGATGATATATGACTCAGACTTCTAAGTTTTGAGTCAGTTGCCTCTAGTTTTCATGAAATGACATTTTATCTGCTTACCCATGTCATACATTTTCTCTAGTGGCTCTGTAGAAATTACACAAATGGCATTTTTCTGTCACTGGCCCTTTATTTCTTTAAAGAATGCAGTCTATATAAGTGAGTATATACACATATGCTATTGAGTGATTGTATCCATAGGTACTCAGCCAATATTAATAAAGTTTAAAGCCATGCACAGATTTTATACACATCTGTCATTGCAAAATAGAGCATTTTATGATGATATGGTACGAAGCAATTTTCCAGCAAACAGAGGAAGGAGCTGCAAATCTAAAGATCTCTCTCATGCTGAGGCCTTGAAAAAGCTATTTATTAATGGACATATAGCCATGTGGTTCCCAGAAAATTGTGCCCTGTGGGCACATTGTCCATTGCTCAGACATATTTCCAAAGCATATGTTTGAAATGCTTTTTGGATTCAGAAAACTACAGACCTGGGAGGAAAGAAAGGTAGGGGAAGGAGTGTTAAGATGCAAGGAAGTCTTTGTCTTTCTTTCTGGGGAACTAGAATGAGAGTTACAGACACCAGGGCATGTAAACTGTGACCTTGTCACCAATTCCTTTTGGATGGAAACATAAAGGAGCTATATAGCACCTCCAACTGAGGCTCTCACCCCACACCTACAAACGCTTCCAGGAGACTTCTTCCCCAAGGCCCTATTCTTCTGTGGGTGGTTACAGAGCCCCACCCTTCAGAGCATGACCAAGATGAACAATTCCCAGAAATCAGGACAGCGTGCAGGCCCACCCTCCCTGTGTCCCAGGCGTTAGCTGATCTCCTGGAGTAACACTGGCCTAGAGGACCAGGACGAGTTCTCGGCCAAGCCCAGGTGCCAGAGAAGTGAACTTAAACCCGGGCCTCATTCTGCTTCTGTTGCTTCTGTCTGTGTTTATTTGAGGTTTTGCTTTTGTTGTTGGTGGTGGTAGTTTTGGTTTGTTTTGCATTTGTAAATGTACCCAAAAATAACATCTTTAAACACTAGGATTATACTCAGCACAATAGAAGCACCACGAGGTGCATAAGGGAATCAACCAAGGGAAGAGTGGGTCCATGTTACCAATCTCACACATTCTCTAGGCCATGTCCTTTCTAAGTGGAGTGGCATGTGAAATCACCTGTCCTGTTGTACATTAGCTAGCTAGCTAGATGGATAGATAGGTGGATAGAGTGATAAATAGATAAATATGTATAAACACACATTTGAATACATATGTTAAATTTACATAAGTTAACTGTGCACATTCTATATAGTAAATAAAATATTTTATAATTTTCTCTTCATATTAGATAACCTCAATACAGAGATTTGAAATCAGAAAAATTAAGAGCTGGTTCTTTGCTCTACTAAAAACTTGGGAAAAGGGTTTTTTCACATAGTGAGCCCCATGCTTCTCCCCCTGCTACTACCTTTAAAATACAATTTATTTATACATGTTCTATTTGCATGAATCTTTTTAGAAATCCAAAGATACTTCCATAATTGTCTATTTAAATGGATCATTATTAAATCATATTTTTGTCACCAAATGGTATGTATAGGGTTCAATACAATATTCAGGAGATCATTAACACCTTGGAGGAACTTGATCCTGAAAAATCCTTGACTTTCCCATTTTTATATAGCAATGACCATGATGTATCTAAAGCAATACAGTTCCAGAATATAATGAGCTAATTGATTGTAACCAGTGCCCTCACTTATTTGGGACAATATCTAGCTGGTGATAATTATATTAAAATAACCAAATTTCTAAGCTATTAAGCAACATTGGTGACTGGCTTCTTTTCTGAGGATTTTTTGACTATTGGCTGAAGATAACCAATCCTTGGAGTTTGTTCCATCAAATTCTGTGCTCATCATCCTTTAACTAGTTCAGTTCTGTTTCAGTACATGCATACTGGACCTTTACTGTAAGGGCAATAAGGCAGGGCCCTGTCCTCAGAAAACACAGTCTCATTGAGTTCCAGTGTACACCAAGGCAGGAACAACCAGAAACATCTAACTCAGTGTTGTCAAACTTTAGAAGGCCTGAAAATCATCTGGAAGGCTTGTTACTACATAGGTTGCTGGGCATCCGTCCCCACTCTGGGTTTCTGATTCACTATGTCTAAGGTGGGGCCTGAGAATTTGCATTTCTAACAAGTTCCCAGGTGATGCTGATGCTGGTTCTGGACCACACTTTGGGGACCACGAATAGAATACGATGGACAAGATAAAAGTTAAAGTAGGAGAGGACGGTGCAAAATTATTCACTGTGGAACATACAAAATTCAGCACCTTACATTCACAATAAGTTCGGGAGGTCAGTGAATACAGATTACTTGTACCCAAAGCAGTGTTTCTCCCCCACACCTGACCAACAGCACTTTGACAAGCAGGTACTGAACAGGGCCTGGGTTAGGGGTGGGGATATAAGGACTTTGCTTTGAAAGAATGCATAGTCGTTACACTCAGCCTCTATTTGAGCACCTCCTAGAAAGAGGAGAAATTGCCTTAGATACCAGCCTTATGAATAAATACAGAAAAAAATTAAGTTCATTTCTCTCTGAGAAAGTATTTTACATAGGTGAAGATCACTATCATCTCCCCACTTTGCTTTGTCTTTTCTAAACTAAATATCCCAAGATCTTTTAACCACTTACCATGCATACAGCAGGTCTCCCACTACCCTGCTCACTTTCTCAGTATGCACTTTAAATTGTCAACGTCACCCTTTAAATGTGGTCTCTAAATGGAACTTAATTCTGTGTTTTAGTTAGAGCCTAGATTCAATTCCTTTATTCATTCATTTACTGTTTTTGTCATCTGCTATATGCTAGGCTAATAATCATAGAGTACAATAGAACAAGCAGTTCTTTTCATGTTACAAGAGAAAGAACACAGTATAATGGAAAGATTTTAATACTAATTCTGCAGTAACTAGCTGTGTGACCTTGAACAAGTTACTTAACTCCTCTGAACCTATGTCCCCATCTGTAAAATGAAGTATTAATACCTAACTGTAGAATCTTAAAAGTTATTGAGATAACATATATGAGATATTATGCTTTCAGTAACTGGTAGTTATTGTTTGATCCATACATTTTATTTGCTATGAGATTGCATTACAGTCATAGCAGCCAAGTCACGTCTTTGGTTCAGAGCGAGACTACAGTTAATTAAAACCAGGGCTTTTTCACGTGAGCTAATTCAAATATCCTCAAACCTCTTCTTGTGAAATGTTTGTTTTCAACCTAAAATCAAGACTTAACATTCATCGCTGTGAAATTTTTCTTTAAGTTGTTCCCCCTTTGGCTCATTATTCTCGCATTTTAAGGACAATTTTGGATCCTGATTTTATCATCAGTCTATTAATTTTTCATCCTATTCTTTTTCTATCATTGTTTGCTTGCTAAGCATACCTACTATGCCTTCAACATAATCCACCAAAATGTCACCAGCACAGATCAGGCGAACCAAGACAGAACTAAGATATTGCATGACTCCAAAAACTACCTCTCATCATGACATCGGCCCATCGGTTAATCAGCCAGCCAGGTGTCCATATTTCTCTAGTCACTCCAGTGTGTCATCCTCCCTGCCAAAATCACAATGTACTTCGTCAAAAGTATTATACATCTGTCTCTCTCTATTAGTCTAGACTATCAAAAGAGAGACAAGATTAACATTGAGCCCATGTAGTTGCGTGTTAACTAATCCTATCTCTTTAAAGTACTCAAAAGATACCATCTGCTTAATTACCTGCGACTAAGCCATTCAGTAATGCTGCCTACAATTGATGTCAAACTCCCATAATTCCTAGAATCCAGGAATGTTGAATGTCAGGAAAAAACATTTCCTATCTGCAGTCTCCTGGAATTTCTTTTCTTTTTTTTTTTTATTAATTTGTTTATTTTGGCTACGTTGGGTCTTCGTTGCTGCACGCGGGCTTTCTCTAGTTGCTGTGAGCAGGGGTCTACTCTTCATTGCAGTTTGCAGGTTTCTCATTGCAGTGGCTTCTCTTGTTATGGAGCATGGGCTCTAGGCTCACAGGCTTTAGTAGTTGTAGCACGCGGTCTCAGTAGTTGTGGCTTGCGGGCTCTAGAGTGCAGCCTCAGTAGTTGTGGCCCACGGGCTTAGTTGCTCCACGGCATGTGGCATTTTCCCAGACCAGGGCTCGAACCCATGTCCCCTGAATTGGCAGGTGGATTCTTAACCACTGCACCACCAGGGAAGTCCCTGGCATTTCTTTTTACTTCCCTTTGGTTTTTAAGGGTCACGTACATTTTCTGTTGATCAGAGATGGAAGTTCTTTTCTGGTTCCTTTAACTCATTTAAAGCAGAATTTGCAAACTGATTGCTCATGGGCAGCATCTGCCCACAGAGGGCTGTTGTGTTGAGCTTGCAATGATTGTTAAAATTCACTCCAAATGCCTTTGGACTGCGTGTGCTCTCTGCTGACACAGACTCCTTGCCTCTGTTCTCTTACGCCTTGCCTGCTTCACCTACTCACTTGATCTACCCTTCTATAGGCATTTGATTCTCAGACCCCTAACTTAGAGCTTCCAGTTTATCCTCACCATCACCCCACCCGCAGGGCCGCACCTGTCAGAAGTTTCAGTTTGAATTTTCTCCTTGACAGTAACAATTGGAGCAACTGGGATATACATTATTCCTTGCTGTCATCTTTTAATCTACTGGATATACATTATTCCTTGCTGTCATCTTTTAATCTAACATTATCTTTCCCAAACCAATGGGCTCTATGCCCTTTTTTCACTTCACCTGGATCTAAAACGTATTAGACAATGACTATTAATAGCATATACAACTTATAATTTTTCATAACAAAGAGAGAGGAATAACTTAGGATATATGAAATTTATAAATAATCCAAAAAATAATGTAAGCCAAAAAAAAATGAAATTCACCCACTTGCCACCATGACTTTTTCTAAAACTGATCTTTGATATCTCCATTGATAGAACCAAATTTAAACTTTTCTCCCTTTTTTTGGTCCCAGAGTTAGTGAGAAGGATAACTGGCCCAAAGGGAAGGGTAGGTGACCCTAAAGGACTTAAATAATTCACAAATTAGGTATCAGTCTGTGGATAAGCAAGAGTTTGCTTTAGCTGCTCTGCATCATTGCCTTTGATCTGAAAACGTGTGTCAGTATACCCTCCCCGCTGCCCCCCTCCGCCCCGCAAGAGTCTCCACAGTTGGGCTCATGTGTTCTGGGATTGTTTTTGCTCTTCATCCTACACCCATTCTACTGCTGGCACTCCAGGGAATATTTGAAATTTAGAGCAGGCATGGTCTGCCAGTTCTCTTTTTCCTTTTACCATATTTCCTTTAACTACATTTTGAGGTTATCAGAAAAGAAGATGACTTTCTAGAAGGTAATACAATAATCCTTAAGAAATTACATATTGAAGTTGAAATTTTCTGTGCCACCAGAATCTTCTTTTGAATGCCCTTTTCCTTATCACATTGGCTGTTAGAGGCTGGTTGTTTTACTACCTGGTTTTTGTTTGTTTGTTTCACCAGCCTATTGTGTCCTCTCTAATGGGCTCCTGGCTGTCACTTTCTTGGCCTCCTGGGAACAGGAGCCACCTCACATCTTTCCAGGGTTCTGCTGGGTCCCTATTGTGATTGCCTTGTGAGTTATTCTGAAATAAGCCATGCAAGGTCTGGAGAGTTGAAAGAAGGAAAGAAAAATAAAGTGTTCCTTCATACAACATCTTCCTTTCCACAGTTCCTTTTTCTTTTCTTACTTAGTCACTTCCCATATCTATCTCCTTAAGAATTCTTACTGATCCTTAAGTTCTTATAATTCTTATCTCCATTTTATCTCCTGATTTATTTGACCAGAGTCAGCTCCTAGAAACTGCAATCATGACTTGAAACTCTTGGTTTGTTCCTCAGACCTATTTTTATCTGTGATGCATGCCCATTTGCAAATAACTTTTCAAGAATTCTTTTTTAAAGATTAAGAGAAGTACTCTATTTATGGAACAAGCATATGTAAACTTGACTCTAGGAACGTTTATTCTTTTATAACTCCTACATTAAACCCCTATCAGTTATATCCGTGCTCTAATTGATGATATAATTAGGTGGTTAAACACATCTAGAATTCTGAAAGGAAATGGATCAAACAGTCCTTTTTTTTTTTCTTTTTTTAAATTCAAATCTTACATTCCAAAGCACCTCAGAGCCCACAGGAGAATTAAGATTTGGTGAAGAATAGCTCCTTGGCTCTGTTCTAGCAGGCTTTCCTCCCCTACTTCCATCCCCTGGAGCCATGCTTCTTTATCTTTGCTCTTGAGGCTCTACTGGGCACCTCCTTGCTTTCCTGGACGACCCTCTTCCTCCTTGTACCTCCCCTCTCTTCCTCCCATCCTCTTGGGCTCCTTAGTTTCTGGGTTCCGTTTATTCCCCACAACCAAGTCCTTAGTCTTCAATTGCCTCTTGGTGCCTTAGCTTGACCTCTCACCTGCTAGTTTTCTCTGCAGTATTGGATCTTGGTGCTAAAGCGAGGTGGGATGCAGGGAGGGGAGGGTCCCCACAGTGCAGGGAGATAGCTCACCATGCTCAAACTAATGATCGCACGCAGTTATGCTCAGAGAGCATCTTTATCTCTTTCCATACCGACCTTGTATACACCAGGCTCCAGGAAAGGGCAGGAGAGGGAGGAAGAAAACTATACTGCCTTTGGTTACTCTGCCAACACTAGAAAGCTAGGTGGACCCAGTACCTAGGGTATGCCAAACAAAACTCCTCATTCTATAGAAATGTACCATCTGTCCTTCTCCTGACTTTAATGAAGAAGTATTTTTGTCCACTTACACAAAGCTTATTGAATTACAAAAAAAAATGAAATTGTAATACTTGAAAACTCCATGGGCTAGATGGTGAAGAAGTGAATTGTAAGTCTGTAAGACACACAAACTTATTATTGTAAGTAATTTGTTTCTCAAGCTATGTTTATACCACAAAACAAAGTGAAACAGAGGAAAGTTGAATTTTCCTTCTGAATCATCTGTGTTAGCTGGATGAATAGCATTGTGTTTGCCAGACACAGAATTGCTTGATTTATAAGTCTGCTGGAAATACACCTGGACATGATGGCAGAGTGTGCCTGGACCCCGGGAGGCTCTGGATTGGCTATGGAGCAGCAGGAAGGAGCAAAAGAAAAAAATGTTCCCAAAGCAGGGCTCTCGAGAGCAGTCTAGAACCTTGGACCAGTGAAGGGAAGCTGAGAGGTAAAAGAGCAGAGTAGGTAGAGTGAGTTGGGAGGTTGTTGCTAAGAGAGGCAGAAATGGGCCCCAAGGCTACAGCAGCAGAGGAGGAGGCTTTTAAAAGGCCTCAGGTTCCTCAGTGAGGGGGACCACATGCCTCACATTTCATTCTGGCACTGAAACGTACAGTCTTCTCTGATAGAGGCACTGCTACTGTCAACCCACCATCGCCATCACTACCACCACTACACCAGCTGGAGGGACCCAGCTCTGATGCCCACCGCTCTTCGTAAAGCATGCAGCCATGTTCCTTTTAAGGGTCAGCAGTCAGTGATTAGCTGTGCATATTGGAAGTATTGGAAAAGTATCTTTATGCCCCCCAAAAAAGTTGTGAATGGATCTTATTTAGATTCTCCAAAAGATTTGCCTTTGGGCATCTAAAAGTGAAAGTTTGAGCTCAAACCAAAACTTGGCTTTGGTTTGTCCTTTCCAAGTTAATCTGAGCAGGTGAAAATATGGCACAATTTTATTTTAAATGTGTGGTCTCTGTCTTTATAAATAAATGGCCAGGCAACCTATTGGACAGTTGAAATCAAGTTCATCACGGTGATTGACTCAGTGACCCTTTATTGACACCTGGCATGTATTGGGCTGGCAACACAGAAATGGGAACAGGAATATGAGACAGGTCACACACCTAAGAATTTCCAGTGGGGAGGGTCAAGACCTGGAGAAATAACTGTAATATAAAGCATCTGTGACCCAGAGAGACAGAGACAGAGGAATAGGACTATTTATTTATTGATAGCCACTCCAGAGTAATTTACCGTAAATTACTCTATGTAATCTTGGCTGAATTTCTTGATGTTTGATTTTCCTTTATTAATGAAAGGATTCGGTTAAATTAGATCAGCTCCAGGTGACCCAGTGACAGTACTATATCAGTTCCTTTGGAGGCACTACATTCTAAAAGGATTGTTTTGAATAACAACAACAGCAAAAGATTATTATATAAATGCAAAATAAACATAATCCCAGTCCATAGAATACAAATTTAAATGTACACTGCAGTAAGAATAGCTACATTCTGCAATTCTACTACAAAAGTCTGGGTAAAGTTATCCAAATGTAACATTCTCATTTTGTTTGTGACTGATAAGCCAACACCCTAATACTTATTTAGGTCATTGAACCCTGCCCCAAGCCACAGCGAAGCCAGGAGGGTGGGAAAAGGTGGGACTTTGGCCCACTTTACTTCAAGAACTACTACTCAACTTTGGTGTTTATTTATTGGGATTGAGCATTAATTTTCACTGAGGGAAAAGGGGTTTAGTAGCTAAAAACAGCTGGATTCAATAATCTCTAAAGCCTCTTCCAGCTCCAGAAGGTGGAGATTCTGTCATTCTCAGTGACAGGGTCACTGCCGTCCTCTCGTCCCCACCCCCCTAGTTTCCCTCCAGTGGGACAGCGAGGGCACCGAGTCCGGGCGCAACTCTGATCCCCTCTGTGCTCTCCAGCCTCCCGCAGAGAAACCAGCCCCAAGTGACTGGCTTTCTTTTCCCTCCCAGGGTGGAGAACATGTCCATGCGGCTGGAGGAAGTCAACGAGAGGGAACACTGCATGAGGGCCTCGCTCCAGACCGTGGACATCCGGCTGGCGCAGCTCGAGGACCTCATCGGGCGCATGGCTACAGCCCTGGAGCGCCTGACGGGTCTGGAGCGGGCCGAGTCCAACAAAATCCGTTCGCGGACCTCCTCAGACTGCACAGACGCAGCCTACATTGTCCGCCAGAGCAGCTTCAACAGCCAGGAGGGGAACACCTTCAAGCTCCAAGAGAGTATAGATCCTGCAGGTGAGGAGACCTTGTCCCCAACTTCTCCAACCCTAATGCCCCGTATGCGAAGCCATTCTTTCTATTCAGTCAGTATGAAAGACAAAGGTGGGATAGAAAAGTTGGAGAGTCTTCTTAAAGAAAGGTCCCTGAGCCTACACCGGGCTACTAGTTCCCACTCTGTAGCAAAAGAATCCAAAGCTCCTGCAGCCCCTGCAAACACCTTGGCCATTGTTCCTGATTCCAGGAGACCGTCTTCATGTATAGACATCTATGTCTCTGCCATGGATGAGCTCCACTGTGATGTAGACCCTCTGGACAATTCCATGAACATCCTTGGGCTGGGAGAGCCAAGCTTTTCGGCTCCAGTATCTTCCACAGCTCCTTCAAGTAGTGCCTATGCAACTGTTGCACCCACAGACGGACCTCCAAGCCGGAACACTGATTTCGAGGACATCACCTCCATGGACACTAAATCTTTTTCTTCAGACTATACCCACCACCCAGAATGCCAAAACCTGTGGGACACTGACCCTCCAATGTACCACACCATCGAGCGTTCCAAAAGTAGCCGCTACCTAGCCACCACCCCCTTCCTTCTAGAAGAGGCCCCCATCGTGAAATCTCACAGCTTTATGTTTTCTCCTTTGAGGAGCTATTATGCCAACATTGGGGTGCCTGTGAAAACAGCAGAATACACAAGTATTACAGACTGTATTGACACAAGGTGTGTCAATGCCCCTCAAGTGATTGCTGACAGAGCCACCTTCCCAGGAGATCTTGGAGGAAAAGTGGAGGACTCATCATGCTGCCATCCCGAACGAGAAGCAGAACTGAGTCACCCCAGCTCTGACAGTGAGGAGAATGAGGCCAAGGGCCGGAGAGCCACCATTGCAATACGCCCCCAGGAGGGTGATTATTCAGACAGAACCCTGTCCAACAACATCACAGTTCCCAAGCTAGAGCGTGCCAGCAGCTACTCAGCAGAGGAGCCAAGTGTGCCATATGCACACACCAGGAAGAGCTTCTCCATCAGTGACAAGCTCGACAGGCAGCGGAACGCAGCAAGCCTGAGAAATCCCTTCCAGAGGAGTAAGTCCTCCAAGCCAGAGGGCCGAGGGGACAGTCTGTCCATGAGGAGACTCTCCAGAACATCCGCTTTCCACAGCTTTGAAAGCAAACACAACTAAACCTTCCAGTAAGCTTTGCAGGAGGCTCAAGAATCCAGCCCTAAAATTCTCCCCAAAATTCACCTGTTCCCGTTTCTTGAAACTTATCTGCTTTATCCTTAGCTGAGCAAAACAAATATTGCTTTGGGAGGTGTTAATTCAAAGGTGACTTCTGGGCAGAGATCAAGAAAGCATTTGTTCTGGCCCAGTGCCAAACATGGGATTTAAGTCATGTTCACACTTGATGGACAGGGAGGGGAAAGAGGGAGAAGAAGGGTTGAGATGAATGTGTATCACTAGTCACTTCAGAAAGCCATGAGTTCTGGGAATGAATGGGGCTTCAAGCACTGTCCGTGCCAGGAGTCATCTTTCCATTTCTGACCGTTATCAAGAGTTTTAGGATGCAGGGCTAAATTGCAAAAATAAAATAGAATAGCCAGCATACAAATGAGATATTCTAAACTTTCAATTCTGTTTTCTTTTCACATTGGCTCCATCACTGGTGACTGATGAAGAGCATCCTTTTTATTCAGTATAAGCCGGCAGCAAGCAGTTCTACCTAACGTCCCACATCCTTCTCATGCCAACACTTCTGTAATTGATCATTATAAAGAAAAAACAAGGTAACAGTCATAGTTCACCTGTCTCTTATATATTCGTTTCTGGTGCCACAACTTTTATCTTTTTTGAAGAAAATAAAGGGAAAAGAAATGCCTTTTTGTATTGCAATCAAAATGAAAGAAGAATTGATGTTAAAAACAGATGTCAAGTGGTTTATTATAAACAGTGGGCATTCAAGTGTAGTCAAGCAAGCTCAGGATGAATGTAATTAAATAATTTTATATATTTTAATTTATTTTGTATCTCACCTGTCATCAGTGAAGCCACTCACTGAATATGTAATAGTGAACTTAAAAAAATAGTAGGCAGAACTCACCTAAAACTGCCATATGGGATACTGTTATCTTCTCATCATCCATGTCATGTGTGATGCTGCTGTGTGACCTTCATCATTTGTATGAGTCTACCATGTCTTCTGAATGTCTCCAGGATGTAACTGCCAATTTTCCGCACCACTCATCACGCGAGCATTTTGTATATGAATATCTGGTTACATGTAGATATTTTCATACCTAGAGTTTTGCCATTTAATCTGAGCTCAGCATAAATTTAATTGGAGTTTTTCAAGGGCTGGTATCTTTTTTATGGGATGTTCCAAAGCACTTTTTAAGGAAGTTTCAAAACCATAAATAACCTTAGAATTGACTGGGAGTTTGGTATCAACCCAAGCCATCAGTTGCAGGCATACCATGAATATTTTTCTTATACACAGAGTTATAAAAAAGATACAGTAGACTAAAATAGAAAACAAATAAACATGTAAAGAGTTCTGTAGTATATGCTGCTTATATACATATATATGCATTTACCCAGGGAGACATGTTAATATATAGTATATAAACAGTCATATAGAGCTTTCTTAAAAGGCTTGGACTTTTCTATCACCTTGAGATATAACCAGGATTTTTTAATATCCAAGGAGTTCCATTGAAAGAGTTCATTATGTTAAATTTTGACAGATGTTGAAATTATGAATTTTTTAAATCCCTATGACCTCAGCTTTTCCTTGTACCAAACTAGAACATGACTCACCATCTTCCCTCTGCCCCTTTTTGTGCGGAAGCACTTGCTGTCATGACGTCTCATTTAGTCTGGTTTCTCCTACACAAAGCGATTATGCCAAGTACAATCAGAATAGACAAGCCAGTCTAAGCCAGATAGTATTATGGACTCGAGAATATAGGCATACGTTTCTAGATCCGAATCTGGATTTAAAGTGGGATAAAGAAATCTTTGGATTCCTATTTGGATCACTGATTTCAAAGTGAACAAAGATCTTTAAGGAAAAGGACTTAATGTCTCTGACCCCAAATACTACCTGGCTCTTTTGTTTCTCTGTAGTTATGAACTCCAAATTGTCTCATTATGTGAAATCAAGTAAGTACATGGACAAAATCTCTAGCCTTTAAATATTTAAACAAAACCCAAAACCTTCTGAACAAGCTTTTCAGTTGTAGAGATAATGATGTGGCCACATATAAAGAATTAAAGAATTCCTTCTTCACTCCTTGGATTTAAGTGAATAAGAAATAAGTCACCAGAGTCCCTCATATATAATTGCTCTAGAAACACTTAAATTTTTATTGAACTCCATATTGGCTATTTCCCCCTCAGCGAACACACATTTGAGAATAGATCAGTTGCCCTTAAACTTCCTTGAGTCACGAATCTCTATGAGGGTCTAATGAAAGCTCTGGGCCCGCTTCCCAGAAAAAAATGTACATACATGCAAAGTTGCAATATACCTTAAAGGGTTCATGCACCCCTGGTTCCATATTGATTGATAATGAGGAGGAGGAACCATGTTTGTTCATAATCAACGCAGTTGTAATAGGCACTTGACATTTCAAGACCATTCCTCGGTGACTCTCGGGAAGGCCAAGTCTCAGCACCAGAGTTTGAACCAAGATTTTGTTATTTTTGTTCCTTAGATGAGCTTTTGCTAGTTTGATGTACTTACATCCTAACACTTTGATGGTTTTACGTATGGAGCACATTTACAAAGCCAGAAGCCTCTCTAAATCTGTAGAGGAATCTAAGAAGGAGGTGAAATCGTTACTCTTTGACCACAGAGCAGGATATCCCAGCACCTCCAGGGCCTCATTCTGGACCAGATTGAAAGTAGGGGAAAGAAATTATGAGCATGAGTGTTTCCATTCATCGTGATTTCTGGAGAGAACCGAGCAGAACCTGGGAAACAAAGTATTTAACAGCCCTGACCTTGTGACTACCTGGTCCTTTTGTTGTGCATGAAAATGAAGTTCTTACATCTTTTGTGAAGTGTGTGAAATATATAAGCCAAATTTAAGTGACTTTAAACACAACCTGTGTAACTTTCATGAGCCATTTCTTTCCTGTGCACTTACATGTGTATTATGCTTCCATCCATTTCTTTCCATTTCTGGGTGTTCTGCACACCGATGTGGCATTGATTCTGTGGCCTTGTACAGTCAGCTTGTGTCCAGCTCATTTATTTCACCATGTCCCTGATCGAGGGGACGTTAATTACCTGTCTCTGTGAATTAAGCAGCCCGTGAGCAGCAAGTTATTGAGGAATGTAAATAAAGTCATAGAGCGCTCAAGGAAGTAAATAGCTTTGGTTTAATCATGTGCTTCTAAGGTGCCAATTTTTGTATACTACTATATGTCATGATTTGTTCTAAATTACTCAGTCCTTTTGAAAAAGAAAAAAAGTAAGGATGTTTAATGAAAATGACCATGGAAATTCCTGATTAACCAACATACTTTATACTTATACTTAGAAACCCCCTCCTTAATGGATTTCAGTGAAGCTGGAAAGCTTGAGTGTAATTGCCGTGACTAGTTTGAGTATTTCTCCAGCCAGAAGGTGTATTAGGGGTCAGAATGCAGCACTTTACAGAACTGGATTTTTTTTTAAGTCTAAGCTTCCAGGTCTAGGATATTATATAGCACTTTGAAAGTTTCCCCTTTAAAAAATATATATCAGAATAATCGAATGAGAAAAATGTACTTGCAAGAACACAAAATGTGTTTCTTCTGAATGTTTCAAATGTATTCTAAAAGATGGTTTCTATAGATAATATTATGGTAGATAACTGGATAGCACATTTATTCTAGTTTCTGAGGCTGTACAGTCTAATCTTTCTGAATGTTTAGGCTGTTTAACTTCTGTAATGATAATAAATATTATCCAGTCATCGATCATGCTATATCTATAGGCTATACCATTCAGTGTGTGTGGGGCAATGCTGTATTATAAAACACATGTAAACATATATGTAACCTGTGTTTAACTCAGCATAGTTGTAGCATGTGGTTGTATTAATGAACGTTACAGGACAGCTTTATAATCATTTACAAATCTGTAACATTCAATAAAGAAGCACATGTTGCAAGGATTAATGATGTTCCCAATTCCATGTTATTTAGCATCCTCATGAAATGGGCACTTTTGTTCCTGATCTGCTTTATGTTTTTCACATTCCCGTAGACCACTGTAAAATATTTGTATAAGCTGATGTGCATCTTCTAACCAGCCCTGTGAGCTGTGGTAGGCAAGTTGTGATTCTGTGAAAGACAAACTGGCATGTTATACAAAAGACTATATGACAAATGAACTGAAAATAGTATTTTAAGCTCCAGTTGAATTAGGTGTTTGTTTACATCTGCTAACCCAACGTGGAAGCAGTGTACAGTATTTTATAAATATGTTCATGTAGTAACACTGATATGTTTGTTTCTAGGTAAAGTGATGCTAGTGTGTAGGTGGTTATATCCTTGTTCTAGATATTGCATTATAGCTCACTATTCTTTAATAATAGTAATGTGACTTAAATGAAGTAATCCCGCTCCAAATCCAGTCTTAATTTTGTGGCAACAAAATGCATGCACTGCTTTATGCCTTTCTTTTGACTTTTTAAAGGCACTTAGCATTTTACTGTTGCCTGCTGTGACACTTAAACCACTTAGGAACTCACTCAAAATATCGGGCTTCTTACACTGTTTGGGGATTATGTCCAGTTTTTTTTAATTGAAAACAAAAAAGCAACCAAGGATTTTTTATTATTTTTTTAAGCTCTGAACAAATAATATGGACTAAAGTATTAACCACAGGGCCTATAGCTATGCGAGACCTGGATATAGCTAGCCAATACCACTTGGGTTTACCACGGTCTAGGTGTTGGTGCATCTGTGATATATGAAAGACATGTTTCTGATTCTTTAGAGCCATTAGGTGCAAATTGCTAAAACAGGGATGAGAGGGAGAAGTCCATTCGCGACAGTGTAGAAATCCACATATCAGTATGAATGAATCCAGTGGACAACATATGACCACGCTCCTGCCTTGGGGCTTTTTTCACCTTCTATGTGAGCCTGGCCCAGGGGAGGGCAGGAGATGGGTGACTGGGTGTGTGATTGAGCACTGGGTGACTCTGAAGAGTTTGCCTTGTAAGGAAATCACTATTTCATTGTTAGAAGCCATTCAACATCTGGACAAGAGAGGGACCAATTTGCACAATTTACACATCTTATAAATGATGGCTTCTCAACGAGTAGAGAGAACTTTTCTCTCAGCCTGCACTGGCCTAAGCTTTCGCTTCTTTTTACCTGTCAAACAGTCTCTTTCTCAGATTAGAGTCAACCAAATGAGGGGTTGGTTCTGATTTAAGGAAAACAAGATTTTTTTTCCTTTTCTTTTGTAATTCGTTTGAGAATGTAGTTGTGTTACCTTTTCTCTGATGAATTCCTTGCACTGATCGCTGATAATGAAATCAACACATGACCGTTTCTACATGTCATCTAAGAGAGGAATTCGGTGGCCAAGTAATCCCGACGGTGGTAAGAGTGAGGTGAATTTTCCCTCCCCTAACTTACCTAGTCTGCTGGCCCCATTAAACCTTCAGGCTATTGCCTATTTACACAGTGTTGTGTGCTGGGAAGTGAAAAGGACATGTGTGGCCAGAAGGCCATAGGCTTTCTGATGAGCATCAATGCCAACCTTGACCCAGGCCTTCCTCTGGAGCAGGCAGGCTGCTGAGAGCTGTGGGACACAGAGGGGTGTTCAGCCTTGTGCCTGGATGCATAGCCTTCTTCACCCCCTTAACTTTCTTCCTTTCTCTTGGCCCAGCACGAGGTGTTTTTTGCCAGACCAGTTGACTCTTGCTTCTATTACCTCAATACCCTCTGGACACTGGCACAGTAAACTGAAACAGTGGTTACAGACATTCAGACTTTGTCCAGCCCTCACCTTCCCAGTGACTTTTCATCCTCCCCGCAGCTCTACCCCACATGCTCCTAACTTGGCTGGTGTTTGCATCAGCCTCATCCGTTCTTTGCCTGTCTGAATCCCAACCCTCACATCTTCACCCCAGCTTCTCACATGTCATCAGCACCAGCCATCTGCATCTAGATTGTGGGGTTGCAAACTCAAATATGTGGCGGGACTGGATCCAGAACACGAATGTGTCAACTGGGCTGGCGAAAGACAACAGGAAGGAGTTGGGTTTGTAGGGCACGGGAGAACATGTGTCCTGCTGCAAAGACATTCACTTTCAGATGTGCAAACACTGTGGTAGCCAAACAAACGTGTCTGCCAGCAGCTTTCAGTCCCAGAGGCAATAGTTTGGGACCTCTGAATCAGAGCCAACCAGGATCATATTCTTGATTCCAATTTAGTGAGTATATACACAAAATACACTGAGAATGGAGGCGGGAGGGAAAGAAACTCACCCTACTCAGGGTTCTTTCTGTTCTCCCAAATGATATGTGCATGTATATTTGCTAGCTGCATCATTCTGTACCTAAACTCAGGATCTTTGTGAGGGAGATTCAGAAGAAGAGTACCGTAGCATTGTATCGAGGCTTGTCCGCTTCCTGTCACTTCAGTGTCTGACCTGAGTTTTTATTGCTGCTCCTGCTGTGTAGAACAGTCCATGCAGTGTACTGTACTCACAGCCGTTTCATAACACAGAACTTAGACTCTCATTTGTAAACGTTCTAACCATAGTTTATAATGGGGAAAATTATTCAAATATCATTTTTAAATGAACTCCTATAAACAATTTTGCAGTTGGGTTTCTTAAAGATATATACATCTTTTCGTTCTTTGTGTATAGATAGACAGTGGTTTGCATATCTATCGACATTATAAATATATATAAATCCTTAGAGGAATTGTTCTTTTTTAAAGGTCTCTTATTGGATTCACAGTGCACTTTGAGCTTGTTCATTTAGATATATAATTCAAAGCAAAGGTTGGCAGATACTACAGGAGAAACTTTCTGAAATATCTGTAACAAATGTTTTGCAATAAAAAAAAAAAACTCAGTAGTTCAAAACATGACTTGGACTTCCTTGTGCATTTATTTGCCGCCATGTGATCTCGACCATTCTCATGCCAAGAATTGTTGGGGTACAGAGAGACAATTGCCGTGGGCTCCATAAATTACTTGTAGAGCAGAGGCTGCAACTGGTGGTCTGTGGGTCATATCTAGCCAGCAGAGAAGGGGTGTTGTTGTCCAGCACAAATATTTTCACTTCAAATAATAGTGGGAAAAGAAATTGCAGAACACATATATGTACAGTCTTTTATTTTAAAAAATATTTGCTGAGCACCTACTCCGTGCCCAGTAGTGTGCCGAGGTGACTAAAGCAGGCAAAGGCCCTGCCCCTGTGGAGTTTTAAATCTAACTGTAATAAAGTGTAATTATATATTGTTTTGTAATTACCATTTCGCCGCCTAAGAAATAGAGCATGAAAAGTAAGAATCTATAGGTTCAGAGGAGTGACAGTGCTCTGTGGCTCAGGGCAAGGAAGGCCCTATGGGGTAGGCTACACCAGAATGTGCCCTGAAGAACAAGGGGAGTTTAACTAGTCGGTAGGAGGAGGGGGACATTACTTTTTCATTGAAGCACAGTTACTGTACACTGTTGTATGAGCTGCAGGCGTACAATATAGTGATTCACAATTTTTAAAGGTAAGGGGAGCGTTAACTTGATGAGCACCCAAATGTTACAGTGGTTCATCCTGGTTAGAACCTCTAAGCAGCCCCAGCTTCACGGGCTGCACCTCCAGCATGGACCCTGATGTTGAGAATGAGGCTTTGTTCCAGTGAGCACCTTTATCTTTACATTTCCCACTGGCTCTGTCTAGTCAATTTTTTGAAAATGGAATGGCTGGCATAGCTTTCTGCACATTTATGTAACACATACAACATTCAATCACGTGCCCTCAGATTTCCTGTAAAATCAGGTCAACCATCATTTGCTGCCAAAATCTCCAATTTAGACCAACGTGGGGCTTCCTTGAAGGACGTGTTAATGGAGGTAGAAAAAGACTAAATTCTCTAGAGATAATATATCATCATTTCCTTTTTTACATTACCCAATTAGATTAAAAGCCGGAAGACAGCTTACCATAGAAAGGTCTGGATTACCACACCCTTGTCTGTGGAAAGTTCTCAGTAATTATTTCCTTTTCATCATGGCTGATTCCTGGTCGTTAACTTGGCCCCTGCCCTAACGTACAGCACATTACTTTTTTATAGTATGAACCGTTTCCCAGAAGCCTTGGGCTGTGTCACAGTCATTATCTTACAATATATCATCGGATAGACATGATGACACAATGCAGACACCCTAGAAAGGCCTTCACTCAAATTCATGAACTGTTGCCCCAATATTCTTTACCTCAGGCACTAAACAATTTTTTTTTTTACAGACTGTATTAATCTGCTAGGACTGCCCTAACAGAACAGCACAAACTGGGTGGCTTAAACAACCGAAATGTATTGAAACTAGACCTGGAGGCTGGAAGTCCAAGATCTGGTATTGGCAGAATAGGTTCCTTCTGAGGGCTGTGAGGGAGAATCTGTTCCAGGCCTCTCTCCTGCTTCTGGTGAGTTTCTGGCAATCTTTGGCATATTCCTCGGCTGATAGAAGCATCACCCTGACCTTTACTTTCATCCTCACAGAATGTTCTCCCTGTGGTCTGTATTCAAATATTCCCTTTCTAGAAGGACACCAGTATGGGGCCCATCCCGCCCCAGTATGGCCTTATCTCAACTAATTGTGTGCACAATGACCCTATTCCCTAATAAGGTCAAATTCTGAGGTGCTAGAGGCTAAGATTTCAACGTATAAATTTTTGGGGTGGCAAAATTTAACCCTTAACACTGGGTGAATTTGTGAATAGGACTGTGATGGTCACACTATCACACACACCTATCTTTTTTAATATCTTTTAAGGTAAAGAGATCAGAATTCAAGAATCAATTGGAAATATGTTGATCAATAGGAGAAAAATATAGATCAATTGTGCCACCGCATGGAGCCATTAAAAATAATTAAATCTTTGTACATTGACATGAAAAAGTGTCATTGGTATATTGTTAAGTCTTTTTAAAAGGAAATACAAAGCAGCATGTAGAGTGTAATCCCAGTTTTTATAAAAACTAAACCAAGTGTATAGATATGGATATATTTGTATATAAATAGTAAAAAGACTGGAAGAATACACCAAAAGGGAGAGAAAGTAGTAAAAGTTTTGCAGTAGAATTTTTTTTTTCAAGAATTCAAATACTGTTTAATCTAAAGTGGCCTAAGTGAAGTTGGTTTAAATATCAATAGACATCAACCAGGGACTTCCCTGGTGGTCCAGTGGTTAAGACTCCATGCTTCCAATGCAGGGGGAGTGGGATCGATCCCTGGTCAGGGAAGTAAGATTCCACATGCCGTGCACTGTGGCCAAAAAAAAAAAAAAAAAAAAAAAAATAGACGTCAATCAAGAGGGTTTTCTTTGCCTTATTTCTGCTCTAGGCATGGTCACAATAATCACAAGCCCTGTAATGGCAAGTCCTCTCCCTGCAAGAAATGGTGAAGGTGAAAGAAAAGAAAAGTGGTAGCAATGGTTTAACTACTAATGTCATGAAATTGTAGGCACAAGTACAATCAATGCCTTTCCAGCTGGTACTTTGTTCCTCTGGAAGAACTGAAAATTTTATTAAAAAGGCAAGACTGTCGTGACTAAAAAGATAATTACACATTGCAGTTATTTAATTAGAGCTGCTGAAAAAACGGGATGAGCAGCCCAAGTTTAGCTCATCAACACTAAAAGTGTTCATGTAGAAGCACCATGGCCACCAGGAAGGCAACGTGTGGATGTTTTTCACATTTGGGCAGGAAATTGGGCTATTGGGCTACGTAATGTACTCTGACACTCTGCACAGAATAGAGGAGAGATGCCCTTAGAAGTAAGAGGTAAGAACGAGTATTTGTAGCCTAGCAGGGCCCAAAGTAATATGCAGGACTGAAAAGATAGGAGGTGAGGGTCAGGTATTTCCAGGGCTGGAGTCCCAGGCAAAACAAACGCATAGCCATGAGAACACATAAGACTCACTGGGAGAGCCCTGGGCAGCCAACCTGAAAGGGCAGAGGGTTCACGCTGGAGATTTGTGGGAAAGGATAACAATCCCTAATATTCACTTAATCTTCTCAGTTCATCAGTGAATCTGGCATTATTATTCTCCTGTCCCAAATGGGGAAAAGGTGACTCGGCATTTTATACATAAATGCCAGGTTAGAGTTTGGACTTTATTCTGAGATAAAAAAGAAAGTGACTGAAGAATTCTGGGCGAAAATGTGACATGTAAAGATATGGCATGGCCGAGGAAGGACAGGTACAGTCAGAAGAACTGCAGGATTCCAGGCAAAAGGAGATAAAACCCCCTGGATAAAAAGACACTTTGAAGAAATTTCACAACTCTTCCTAATTCCAGAAACATTTCATGGATACTCACTATTTGAAAAACACTTGACCAAGTGCTGGCACATTCTGTTTGAAATGTCAACCTCTAACTTAATTCCCCGGTGAATAACTAGTCATCCTTTCCAGAGGATTCTTTTTTACTGTGTGCCCAGCTGAGCATCCTTTGAGATGCCTCCTTGCTGGCAGTTGTTTTATACAATGTGGAAGAGCTGTACCCTTTCCCTCAGCCACAGTTTTGGCTACATCTTTGGCGAAAGGTGACATTGACCCAAGAGTGCCAATCAGAGCTTTTTCCTTGGGAACTTGGAATAGAGGTAGGGGTGGGGACAGTCTCTGGCTAGTGAAACCATAACTTACAGACTCGGGAATTGTCTACCATCATGTTCCAACATATGGCTGAGCTGCAGAGGAAGTCAGTCTGAGGAGAAAGACAGAAACAAGGAATACAGAGACAGAAGCAATTATGGAAAACAGAAAAATTCTAGACTCTTCCTGGGACATGACTGTAGTTCACCTTTGGGGTCTAGAAACATCAGTGTCTTTAAATTCCTCGTGTGGTAGGCTAAATAGTGGTCTCTCCAAGATGCTCACGTCCTAATCCCCAGAACCTATGCATATTACCTAATATGGCAAAAGAGGCTTTGCAGATGTGATTAAGTTAAGGATCTTGAGATGGGGAGATGAGGCAGCCTCAGGACCCACCAGGCCCTTCTATCCAGGACCCAGATGCTTGAAGCCTTTCAAAAATTACTTAAATGACATTGCTCTTAGTTATAATTATTCTCCAATAATTCCCCCCCCAACACACACACCCCTATCCTTCTCAGTGTTTAATTAAGAAACTTTCTGTCTTATTTGGTAAGCACAGCAGTGCTTCATCAAATAGAGTGCTGTCTCTGTTTCAGAAAGAAAACTGAGGGACTTCCCTGGCGGTCCAGTGGTTAGGGCTCTGCCCTTCCACTGCAAGGGGCACAGGTTCAGTCCCTGGTCAGGGAACTAAGATCCCACATGCCACGTGGCAGTGCAGCCAAAAAAAGAAAAGGAAAATCAAGCTTTCTTTTGCCTCTTTTATGTCAATCCTGCCAAGGGACCCACATTTTTTTAAGACAGTGGGTGGAGGGGTCATGTGGGAAAGGAGGTGGGTGGAGGGATGGAATTTGTTGACAGAGATCTTTCTTAATGTTAGTTTCTCTCAGAGATCAAATGTAATCCACACAAAAGAACCTAACTGGTCTCCCCCCATGACTCTGGCTTCCAGAGACTGCAGGAGCTGCTCCTAAATTATGTTGCCTTCTTAAGGTTTTCGACCAGACTTGTCTCTGCTATTTGGGGTTTCTATGCTGACAGCAAAAGCTCCCTAGTGGCTCTGTTTCATTCAACCAATTTTACCGGGCCATTAGCTCAGTCTGCAGTGGGAGAAAACCAGGTCAGTCCTATAAAGTATACAGACATTCCAAAAATTTTAATAACTGCTTCTTTTCCTAATTTGTTCTCTCGGTTTCTTTGTCTGTTATGTGGAGCTTAGAAGTTGGACCAGATCAGTGGCTCTTAAATTTCTTGAATTATAACCACTTATGGGATCTATTGAAAGCTAGGAACCCTTCTTAGGGAAAAAAGCTTAGATTTGGGAGACTGTTTAAAGGGGCTCCTGGAAGCCCTGAAAGCCACCCAGAGTCACCAAGGGAAGACTCTCTGAAACCCAGGTTAAGAACCAAATGTCTCTCCAGCTCTAGAGTTCTGAGACTCCATGGAGCCTGGCAAAGCAGAGAGCACAGGGTCATTTTGAAACATCTGTCTGCAGAAGAAATCAGGCTGACAGCTGGATGAGCCATAATGCAAGCGTCAGGCGCTCACCCGTCCTCCCCCACAGCTGCTGAACAAATGCACTGAAGTCGATACAGAAAGATCCCGAATTAAGTCAGTCAATCTATTCCTGATGAAGGCAGTGCAAGCCATCTGTGCACTTTCAAGTCTCCGGCAAACCACAGATTCCCCAGCCCTCCAACTGGAAGCTCTGCCTGCAAATGAGGGTTCACCAATGGTCTCCTCAGTTACCTCAGTATGTCTTGAGATCAGGCTTCCTGCCTCCACCTCATGAAGAACTGTCTGCTGATGAGAAAGCCACCCCTATCTAAGCACCCAGCCTTTCTCATCGTGACTTTATGGAGTTGACACGTAACTAGATTTCCTCTCTGTCGGGTATTCTAAGTGAACAGGCTTCGTCTGCTATTTTTTTTAAAGCGGTATGAGCTGCTGTTCCACAAACATGCAGTACAACTATTGTCATATCTCTTTGAACCCTCACATCTTGTTAGCTGAGACAAGTTACAACTCTTGAGTCTCCCACTCCCTCTTTTTTCCCTCTAACTCTTAACTATGAAAATTTTCAAACATACAGAAACATTGAAAGTACAGGACAGTGAAGACTTTCATACCCTTTACCTATGTTCAATGATTATTGACCTTTTGCTCTATGTGCTTTCTCTCTGTATATATTATTTTCCAAAACTGGATGAAAGTAAGTTGCAATAATTGAAACACTTACTTACACACACTTCAAAATGTACGTCCTAAGAATACTGATATTCTCCTCCATAACCACAATGCCATTATCAGGCCTAAGAAAATTAGCAATAATCCTTAATGCCATCTAATATCTGGTCCATATTCAAATTTCCCCAATTGTTTCCAAATTACTTCTGTGGCTAATTTTTATTCCCCAAATCATAACATTTGGTTGACATATCTCTTTAGCCTTTTAGCCTAGAGCAAGGCCCCAGCAAACACTAATTTTTCACGACAATGACTTTTCAAAGAGTCCCGGCCAATTGTCTTACAGAACGCCCCACACTCTAAATTTGTATGATTATTTCCTTTTGTCCTGTTCATGCTCCTCTGTCCCCTTTATTTCCTGGAAACTGAAAGCTTGGTCTAAAGACTTTATCAGATTCAGGTTAAACATTTATGGCAGGAATACTTCACAAGTATCTTACATACTTTCACACCACACCAGGAAACGCATAATGCCAGGTGTTTCTGCTAGGAATAGTAGTGCTAAGTTTGACCACCAGATCTCTCCAATGTAAAGATATATTTTACCTCCACAATTCGTGAGCAACCTGTGGGGTGATACTTAGCTAACACGTGAATGTGCTGTTCCCCCACCGACCTTTCACCTAATGGTTTTAGTAACCATTGATACAGCCCTTGACTGAATCAATTATTACATAGCGGATTGCAAAATGCACCCTCCCTCCCTCCAGAATTACTCAATCCAAAGGATCAGTCCTACTTTCACACTCAAGTGAGGTGAGAATTAGGTCTGATCAGTCTGCCGCTGCCATGACTTCTTGTTGTCACAGGGTGTCACTGTTGAACACTGGCCCTGCACAGCCTCAGATGTCTGGCCCAGATCAGACCACTTCTCAGATCGCTGCCTACCATATATTTATATAAAGTACTGTAAAATGATGTTTAGTTTTAGTCAGTGTTTATCTTCTCTAAATACTTCTGTGCCAAGAAAGTCGTTTTTTTAAAACACCTGAATAAGGCACTTTTTGTGTTAAAGTCAATAAGTAAAATGGGAGAGAGGCCTGGAGTCATGAATATCTATTTCCTGAGCTTGCTGTGAAGCTAAGGTGAAATGCTTAAATGTTTCCCACTTCCACATCACAAAAGAATGACCAGAACATCTCATTGCTTTCTATTTTGACAATATGTAATCCATTTCATCCAACTCACCTGTTGGAAAGCAAATGGCTCCACTAAGCAAGCCAGAGTTGATAAATGGGGAGCAGAGTCTTTGCTGGCTGTGGTTCATCCATGATGTCTCCCAGGAAGTGAGACTCAGGGGGGCAGATATGAGTGAGGAGACCTCCCATGTGGCCGCCAGGAAGGAAGCGGCCACCAACATGGCATCTCCATACCTGCGCAGCTTCAGGATACAGCATTGCCAGATTGCTTCCCCTCTTACTCAGCATCTGAGTCCTCTAATCTCACTCCTCTGAGGCAGCACCCCCTCTCATCAAGAGACACCGAAAAAAGACAAACTTTCCATGTGCTGTCTTTCAGTTCTCTGTTTGCCTACTCTCAATAAAAGAGAAGAGGGCCAGTGTTTACTGAGTGCTGGCTCTGAGCCAGCCAGTTTGACACATGTTCACATTGAACAGCTACCACAGCCCTAGGAGGTGGGCATTATTATCCCCCTTTTAGAGAGATTATATCTCTTGCTCAAGGTCACGCAGATATCACATAACAGAGTTGAGAAATAATCCCAGGTCTGTGTGACTAGTAGTCCGATAACTCCTGACCCTCCTTCTAAGTATGTCCCTCTTCTGTTCTTTAAGAACATGTGTCAACAGGATGGGCATCAAACACTGTTTTAGCCTCTGGAGACTTTGAGCTGAAAGAGAAACTTACTAAGCTATCCTCTTTCGATGGCTCTTTGCCTCTCTTCTCTGCTATGATGACTTATGCTCCCTGGGCTAAGCCATTCTGTGCCAGCAGTAGTCTCATTCAGGAGAGCACATCAGAACTCCAATGAGTTGAGTGACATTATGATAGGAGACAGTGCTAAATCTGCTTTCATTTTTTTATTAAGTAAATGTGTACAAACTTTGCAACTTTCTTATTTTATCTTTAATTACTGCTATACATATTATTATCTATTATTCTATAGTAATCCTGGGTTGAAAATCCTGATCTAGTTCAACCAACAGCCAAGCAAATTAAAGCCCCAGTGAAGATAAGTGATTTGCCCAGGTCACACCGCTTCTAAGTGGCTTTGCTCCAGCAAGTCTTCTGAACCAGGTCTTGATTCCTGCCACTGCATCACAATAACCAACGATCAGTCCCACGCAAGGACAAAGTCTCGTTCCTAGCTCTTCCTGACTCCCCTCTCTGCACCCGCTCCTTCTCCTGAAGACCTTCATGCTATCTTCTCATTTCTAAGTCTGCATCCTCCCTGGACAAAGGCCATCCTTCTCCCCACCCCACTCCCACACCCAGTGCCTTTCTTACTGCTATCTCAGGAAAAAGGAATTCAGCCAACACTCTGATGAAGATGGCTAGGCACCACACCAGCTATGCCACAGAGCAGTGGTTCTCAGATAGTTTGATCTCAGGATGCTTTATGCTCTTCAAAATTGCTGAGGACTCCAAAAAGCTCCAAAGTGAAAAAAACCAAAAAAAAAAAAAAAAAAGAAAGAAAGAAAAACAGCATTGTTTTATGTTTGCAAACCTCTTTCATGTCTGGCTTAAGAGAAGGCAACTGGATTCTCAAATCTGCTTCTGCATTTGATTCACTGTGATATCACCTATCATGTAGCCTCTGGAAAACTCCACCATACAATCATGAGAGAATGAGAGTAAAAAAGGCAAATACTGTCTTAATATTACTATGAAAATAGTTCTGGGACTTCCCTGGTGACGCAGTGGTTAAGAATCCGCCTGCCAATGCAGGGGACACGGGTTCTAGCCCTGGTCCAGGAAGATCCCACATGCTGCAGAGCAACTAAGCCCATGAGCCACAACTACTGAGCCTGTGCTCTAGAGCCTGCGAGCCAGAACTACTGAGCCTGCGTGCCACAACTACTGAAGCCCACGCGCCTAGAGCCCGTGCTCCGCAACAAGAGAAGGCACCACAAGGAGAAGCCCGCGCACCACAGCGAAGAGTAGCCCCCGCCCGCCGCGACTAGAGAAAGCCCGTGCACAGTAACAAAGACCCAACGCAGCCAAAAAATAAATTAATTAAATAAAAATTTTAAAAAGTATAATTTAAAAAGAGAAAATAGTTCTGATTACACAGATCAACAGAAATAGTCTCCAGGACCCCCAGATGTCCCAGGATCATACACTGAAAATCACTGCATGGAGCAATAAACTTGGAGTTAGAGGAGCTCCAATCCTGGTGACCGCTTACTAGCTATGTAACCTTGAGCATGAATTTATGCATAAGAAGCAGCCTGGCACATGCAGTAATTTTTTTTAAAGCTTTTTAAATGCCTCTCCAAAAGATATTTATATAAGAAGAGATATGCCTAGGGATAGTGCCTGAATACAAAGAATGACTCTAATGATGGGATGTCGGGCAGGCAAGGAAGCAGAGATAGAAAGTGAAATTTGAAACCTGGTGGTGGTGGTGGATATTCCTTGGATCATCTCTTCCCGACATCCTTAGGTTCACGTAATGCATGCGACCACTTTTTGGAAAAAGTCTAGCTATAGTTACAAGTGTTCTACTTAGTCCAGCCATATCTGGGTCTTTCAATCTGCACTGACTCATGTGAACCCACCTCCGCCCACAGCATAGAATAGGAAATCTTCTGAGAGATTGCCCTGGAGAAATGAGTCCCTTGGTTGAATGACCTATCTGAGCCTATTGTTGGGCCTCCCTTTCTCCTGACAGAGACCACCTGGGGAGCCCTCACCCTCCCACCGCCCCATCCCCATGCCATAGGCATGGACGGAGTCTGGGACGCATTCTAATCTATTTTCTCACTAGATGAGCAGGAATCCTTAATTTGACTTAGTTCGTTGGGAATTGTTTCTGTGGGTGTTATAAATATTAGAGAGTGGTCTGCATTCTGAATTGTGAAAATTATTTTTGGCGGCCTGGTGCACCCTGCTATTCCTACTCATCTTTCACAGCTACATAGGACCAAGAATGAGCTCTAAGGTCATATTCCTGCCACTGAGGAAGCAGGGTTTCTAGGACCTTCCGATCGTAATTTTAATTGAATCACACTGTCCAACGCCCCCTCCCCCAAACACAAAGACCTAAGGAAGGATCGTGAGGCCCTAGGTGCCCTGTCTTGCACACCCTTTGAGTTTCAATTTGAATTTAGTTTGGAAACACATGACTAAAATGTTAAGAGGGAGGAAAAGGTGTTAGGAGGAAAATACAAATGCCATTGTCTACTGCCCTAAACTAGGCATTACCAATCTGATAATCAGGCAGGTAATGTAAATAAGTGGCACTGTCAGGTGGGGACTGTGGTTAGCAGGAGAGCACATGTTCCACCTAAAAGGGGCAGCACCTCCAGGCAACGGCTCTCCACTTCACTATACCCTGGGCCCCGTGGTACCAAAGCTTTTCTCTTAAATCTTTCTTTTCAATAAATTCTAGAAATCTGGAATTTTTTTTTATGTGAAATCTTCCAAAACAGATGTTTATACATTTTCAAATAATATTTTTTCTTTCAGTTTTATTGAGATATAATTGCCATATAGCACTGTGTAAGTTTAAGGTGTATGGCATAATGATATGACTTACATACATCATGAAATGATGACCACAGTAAGTTTAGTGAACACCCATCATCTCATATAGATACAAAATTAAAGAAATAGAAAAAAATAGTTTTTCCTTGTGATGATTTTTTCCTCTTAGGATTTACACTCAACAACTTTCATATATAACATACGACAGTATTAATTATGTTTATCATGTTGTACATTACATTCCTAGTACTTAGTTATCCTATAACTGTAAGTTTGTACCTTTTGACCACCTTCATCCAATTCCCCCTTTCCTCTTTCACCCCCTACCTCTTGTAACCACAAATTTGATCTCTTTTTCTATGAGCTTGTTTCTTTGTTTTTGAAGTATGATTGACCTACAACATCGTGTTAGTTCCTGGTACACAACATAGTGATTTGATATTTCTAGATAATATTTCAAAATGATCGCCATGATAAGTCTAGTTACCATCTGTCACCATACAAAGGTACTATATACTTATTGACGATATTCCCCACCCTGTACATTTCATCCCCATGACTCATTTATTTTGCAACTGGAAGTTTGTACCTCTTAATCTCCCTCACCTACTTCTCTAATACTTAAATGTTCACAAATTTTTCAATAATACATTTTTTTATATTTTTCAGTAAAATTCAACAAATTATTTTTTCGAAATCAGTTTCAACAAAAAATGTCTGTGGGCTGCCAGTTTGTGTCCTGTAGCTCTGAATCACATTTCTCATGGTGTAAGTAAGACTGTTTCCCCCAACCCAAAACACTGTGGCTCCTGCCTAACATTGCCCAGGGCTCAGTTTTTGCTTCTGTCTTCTACAATGATGAAAATTTGCACTTTACACTGTCATAGAACACATAACACTGTAACTGATATTTCACAATTTCAGGAGCTGATTTGGTGTACTTTTGACAGATCTGACATGTTGATACAAGAATATTCTTCCTTCTGGAAAGTTGCAGAGGTAACCAAGTAATTATGGCCTTGGGGTTCTGTCTTACTTTAGCTACCATTGTTTCCTCCCCCTGGTCCCCCAGGGTGCATTGCTGCCCAGCACGGTCAATACTTTTTTCTTGGTGCCCATTGGCACAGATGAGTCAAAGTGAAAATATCAATCAGTCAATCCTAAATCATCAGGGAAAGCTGAAAGGCAAGGCAGAGCAATAAGCAGAGAAACAGAGAGAAAAACACTATAAAACCACTTTAATTTACAAAGTACAACTCTCTGTTCCCTTCTTTCATGGAAGAAAAAGATGTTTGTTCATGTTTTAATACTGTTACTATCTATTTATGTAGCCATACATGACGTACAGTACTATTTCATAGATTTTAATTTTTCATAAATGATGTTACTGGATTGATTCTATCATGTTTTTTTTAAATTTAATGTTATGTTTTTGAAATCTTTGTTGTTCTATATTGACCTAATTTGGGTCCTCTCTCTTTTCTTCTTGGTGAGCCTGGCCAGAGAATTGTCAATTTTGTTTACCCTTTCAAAGAACTAGCTCTTGGTTTTATTGATTTTTTTCTATTGTTTTCTTAACCTCTATTTTATTTATTTCCTCTCTGATCTTTATTATTTCCTTCCCTTTTCTGACTTTAGGTTTTGCTTGTTGTTCTTTTTCTCATTCTTTTAGGTGGTAGTTTAGGTTGTTTATTTGAGGTTTTTCTTGTTTTTTGAGGAAGGCCTGTATCACTATGAACTTCCCACTAAGAACTACTTTTGCTGCATCCCATAGATTTTGTATGGTTGTTATTGAACTAATTCATTCCTTTTCATTGCTATATAGTTTTCTATCACTTAAATATATCATGATTTAATTTAGCCATTCTCCTTTTGATGGACATTTAGGGTTTTCTTTTTTTGCGGTACGTGGGCCTCTCACTGCTGTGGCCTCTCCCGCCGTGGAGCACAGGCTCCAGACACGCAGGCTCAGTGGCCACAGCTCACAGGCCCAGCCGCTCCGCGGCACGCAGGATCCTCCCGGACTAGGGCACGAACCCGCGTTCCCTGCATCGGTAGGTGGACTCCCAACCACTGCGCCACCAGGGAAGCCGAGGGTTTTCTTTTTTTATTCACACTAGTATGAACGATGTTGTACACCTTCAACACTAAGTTTCTCTAGAGAGAGAATTGCTGAGTTATAGCCAGAACACTTTTGTCTGTTTCGGATTTTGTCAAATTGCCTTTCAAAGTGGTTGCAACAATTGACAGTTCCAGCAATTGTGTATGGAAGGTTCTTCTAATAGGGTCTTGTTTTTTCCTTTGTGGTCCTGAAGACTGTTAAGATTTGGTTAGTACATGAATACAGTGAAAAATATGCCCTTTTAGGAATGTGGAATATCTCTATATGCTACTCAGGATAATCTTCAAGATAGATTGTTAAATACAAAAAAAAAAAAAACAAGAAGGGGAAAAAGTGTGTATGGTAGACTTCATTTATCTAAGAAGTAGGAGGATATAAGTAGATATATGCACATTGCTTATAATTTTTTTTGCTTATAATTTTTAATGGAATAATAAAACAAGTTTTTAATGTTACCTATAGACAGAGGAAGAAATAGGTAGAGGGAACAGGAAAAAGGCTAGACTTCCTTGAATATACCTTTGTTTTGTAGATTTAACTTTGGAACTATTTACTATTTTGTATAATTACAACAAAGTTAATATAATACAAAAACAACCTGAGAAGTCAGAAGCAGAATAAAGCAAATAAACCTAACCATATGTCTAGTTGGTGGCAGAACCACATAGAGATGAACTAATCTAAATCATTTCATGATATAGAACTGCAAAAAAAAGAAAGACCCTATTTTAGTCATTATAAATTATTGGTTGTGGTGTTGGTATTTTTATTTTTAGACTGAGAGGGGCAAGAATAAAGCAATTTAGCAGTTATATTGTATCATTAGAAATCATAATTTTTAACATGAGAGAAAGGAGATACAGACATAAGGCTGATAAATTAAAACCCTGTAGAACTGAATTTAAATTTGAAATTTCACTTTGAATTCATAATGTGTCTTTAAAACAGAAATTAAAATTCCCTATCTCTGTCTCTTAAAAAACTTTGAAACAATGACCAGGCCAGTGTTAACGAACTCCTCTGGCACCCCTGACGGTGAAGTCTAAAGATCATTTTCCACTATAAGGAACCAGGCTGACTTAGAGAAATTGCTGATTCTGGTCTGAAGCCAGAAGTGTACAAGATGAGCCTAGAACATTTTGTCATACCTGAAAGCAAGGAATTTCCCAAAGATCACTGGGATACCAAAGACTCAGGACCAGCCTATTGGTCAAAAATGGGAGAACTTGGCAATCAATAAAGATAAAGATACTAAGAGATTGAAAACACAACAAATATGTTTATATCTATATTTTCATAGTGACTTTTTTTTAAACATCATCATTGATTACTTTTGGAAGATGCTAATGAGCCAACTCATTATCTTGAAAAATAACAAATAGAAGGAAAGAATCAAGCATTTTTTCTGCTTTCCAAAGGAGCTGTATGTCAAGGCAACCAAATAGTTGACGTGGGAAAGTTTCTCTTCATAGATGTGTTCCAGCCAGTAAAGAAGGATAAAATTAGACTGCTACCATCTTGCAACCCCAATGAATTCATGTATCCAGGCAATCAATATCAATGGCTCAAACCCTAAGGGAGAAATAACCAAACAGAAATACAAGAACAATTCTGAAGTCTTAGCCAAGAAAAGGAAGAGGAGGAAGAGTGGGGGCCGTGGGGGAGGGGGCAGGAGGAAAATCTACTCAAATGTCTGTGTCTAACTATAAATTTGCACGCACCATGCGCCACAAGGGATAGAGAAATGCATTAAATGGCACCAGGGGAAGATGTGAAACAGGAGTATTGCAGGTTACTAGGTTGCTCTTAGATTGACATCTCTGTCAAACTGCTAAAACTCTTAATGAGTCCTAAGGATTATTGACAGTGTGTCCATTTTCAGTGAAGCTGAGCCACCTAACTGCTCACATTGCTCCACCTCTTCTTGACTTCCACAATCATATCCTCAAAATAAACCCTGAAGTTTCTGATCATGTCTTTCTTTCATAAGGAAGCATCTTACACAAGCATGAGGAAGGACAAAATTCCCTCCCTAGCCCTTATACACAAGTGTATATATATATATATATATATATATATATACACTTTCCACCATATTTCCACTGATGCACCCCCTGAATTTGGATAATACTTTGAACCTGTGTTGAATGGGAGACAGAGGAGATTATGTCCAAAGGGACCTGATTCCTTAAAGAAGAAAGATGCTGTGAAATGTCCATTTCTATCATTTCCATGTGTTGGACAACACCCAGACCATTAGAAAATATAAATTATAATTCATATATATTCTTTATATAAAAGTATATAAATCCTTTGTATAAAATATATATAAAAATATATACTCTTTATATAAAAATGGAAGCTCAGGGCTTCCCTAGTGGCGCAGTGGTTGAGAGTCTGCCTGCCGATGCAGGGGACACGGGTTCGGGAGGATCCCACATGCCGCGGAGCGGCTGGGCCCGTGAGCCATGGCCGCTGAGCCTGCATGTCTGGAGCCTGTGCTCCGCAACGGGAGAGGCCACAACAGTGAAAGGCCCGCGTACCGCAAAAAAAAAAAAAAAAAAGGAAGCTCAGAGAGCATCTCCAGAAACTGTGACCATGCCAAGGGCTGTGACTTTTGTACAGGGACGGGATTTCTGATATATTGTGAACACAGCATTAAAGGGATGAAATGATTTCTTAAAAGAAGGACTAAAAAAAGCAGAACAGCTCCCCTGCTTCTCATGGTGTCTCAATGTTTTCCATATTTAGTGAGTAAGAGTCAAAAATATCAAAACTCCTGGGAAATTCTCAGTAAAAGAAGTTATTTTTGCTCAGCATAATTTAGTTCCATTTGTGACTTTATCGTGCAAGGCTCAGGATCCCTTATACTTAGAGGGAGAGAGAGAGAGAGAGAGAAAGAGAGAAAGGTTGGAAACAGGATGATCCATGATTGTCAATCAATGGTCCAAAGATTCCTTTTTCATTTGGTCATTTTCTAGCACATGTATATGAAATTAAGAAAATGGGATCAAAAAGAACAAGAACGTGGCCTTAAATAACAAACAATCCTTAGATGAAGAACACTAGGCTGTGATTTCATCAATGATAATAGAGATCTTATATCATCTATAACCAGAGTAAAGGAAGCAAATTTATGATGAACAATACAATGCAATGAGGAGGATGTTGATTTTAATCGCTCTTAATTTATTCTGCAAGTCAGACACAAGGCAAGGCTTTGGAGAAATGAATGGTTTGTTTTTAAACCAAAATCCTGACATTGTGGAGTACATGAGGACAGAGAACTGGGTTCTGCTTGAGTCATCCTTTAAGAAGACATTTTTCCTTCTTCCCAAACAGCTTCTATAGCTACTATCCTGTAATATTGGCCTATGTCACAATCTTGGACCCAGAGCGAGACTTGCAGTTACTGTGAGTGTAGGATTCCAAGTCTCAGCTAAGAAGGGAATTCAGTGCCATGTAGCTGAAGCAACCAGATTTTTTTTAAGGTATAATACTTGCTCAAGGTGTTTGGCTATGCTATTTTTAGTCCATTAGTAATGGCTGATTTAAAAGTTAGCACATCCAGACTGGAATGAACCTTGGGAATAAAAATTACTCCTAAATGACATATCTGCTTGCTATGGACTAAACTGTCTGCCTATGTTCGTATGTTGAAGCCATAACCCCCAATGTGACTGTGCTTGGAGATTGGGCTTTTAGGAGGTGATAAGTTTAAAAGAGGTGATAAAGTTAGGGTCCTAATCCAATAGGACTGTGGAGTTATAAGAAGAGGAAAAGGGAAATCTTTCTCTCTCTGTCTCTCCATGCCCACACACTAAGGAAAGGCCACGTGAGAACAGCGAGAATCTGGGCTGTCTGCCAGTCAGGAAGAGGGCCCTTACCAGAAACCAAGTTGGCCAATACCCAGATTTTGGCCTTCTAGTCTCCAGAACTATGAGAGGTAAATTTCTGTTGTTTAAACCACCCAGTCTATGGTATTTTGTTATGGCAGCCCAAGCAGACTAACACACTGCTACTTTTAAAGTTGTCATGCAGATGCTACAGATAAATCCATCATGTTTGATGATCTTGGGTTTCTAATCTAGTATACAATCATACAACTGGAGAATTTTTTGAGTTTAACAAAATTCTAAAAAAATGTCTAGTCCTGGGATGTATTGTATCATGTCACTGGTGGTATGTTTGGGGCACTGTGTTGAGGACTCTGGTTAGGGTTGAGCTCAATGGGAAAAGAGAGCTGAGATCAATTGGGGCTGCAACTGCCACCTCTCGGCCCCTGGAGTGTGTCTGGGCGGGGACAGAGGGAAGGGAGGGATGCGTGGATTACACATAACAGATTTGCCACCCCTGCTCAAGACCAAGCCCATTTGGAGGCAAAAGACCCAGATCTACTCCTAAACTCTTCCACTAGCTGGTCCGGGCCAGTAACATTAGAAAGCAAAAATAAGTCACCTAAAATATTTGAGCCAGGGTTTATTCATCAGCAGTCAAATGAGAGTAGTCATTAATGGTACTGCTGCAGCTCTCAGAGAAGCCAGGTGATGAGATCAAATAAGAGAATGTCTATGCAAAGGCTTTGTAAACCCAGAACACTATGCAAATAACAGCTTGATTTTTTTTTAAAAAAACTAATCATCCCATATAGATGGCTACTTATCTTTCACTCAAGTGTAACTGCTCCTAGCTGCAATCCACACATGGGCTTTCCAATATAATAGGAAAATAAAATCAGGTGGAACCATTTTTAAAGAATGTGGGGTTTTTTTTAAGGGGTGGATATTTTGAAAAGTTTCCATTTATTAATTATATGTATTACTATATCCCTTCTTATCCACAAAGCCTTTGAGTTAGTGTTCATACCATATAAAACTACATACAGGGCCTTCCCTGGTGGCGCAGTGGTTGAGAGTTTGCCTGCCAATGCGGGGGACGCGGGTTCGAGCCCTGGTCTGGGAGGATCCCACATGCCGCGGAGCGATTGGGCCCGTGAGCCACAACTACTGAGCCTGTGCGTCTGGAGCTTATGCTCCGCAACAAGAGAGGCGGCGACAGTGAGAGGCCCATGCACCACGAGGAAGAGTGGCCCCCACTCACCGCAACTAGAGAAAGCCCACGCACAGAAACGAAGACCCAACACAGCCAAAAAAAAAAAAAAAAAAAAGAAAAGTACATACAATACATGATTAATAGAAGCAAAGGCAAAGGGCACAAGACTGTCAGACAAGATGGAAAGTTTGAATCTGAGCTTCCTGGCAACCAAGGAAAAATAAAACAACACAGTTATATAATTCTCATTTTCAGAAAGGAGAAAAAAGTTTTACATAGGAATTGGAATGAAAAGAAACTTTCTTCACCGTACAGATAAGCCAGTATTTTTCCATCAAGCCCCTGTTTGCCCGCATAAATGTGGATGCAGCTAACAATGTCTCTCAGGAGAACTGTAATATAAAGGAGTCCGTGTCCCCAAGAGTGAGGATGTGCTTTGACCCTGGCTAAACATTCATTTCAGGAACGCAGGGCCGTGCCCCTGAGGCCGCACAGAGCCCTGTTAAGAATATGGAACTGAGAATCTAAATCTGTTCCAGCCCCAGTCTCCCCATCTCTTGGCTGGGTGGCCATGGGCAAATACTTTAATCGAGAGAGTCCCAATTCTCTCTCCTCTGAGAAGGGATAATTATACCTACCTTGGAGAATTGTGATAAGGAAAATGCAAAATCTATTTGGCAAACACTTAACTTGTAAAGCACTAATGACACGTTTGTTGTTATTAACCCTTGTGTTTACAGCCCATGAACGTACCTAAAAGCAATGCCCAGCATGTATTGAATGCACGCTAATGCCACATCTTCCCTCTTGGAGATTTAATGTATCCGACAGCATATTGCAGACCTGAGAAGCCCTACAAATAAAATGCTCTGTTTAGCTTGTTTTCATTCAGCATTTCCAGACTTACTGGACTATAGACCCCACTTTCTTTTTGTATGACCCCCTAGTCTATGCTGCATTTGAGGAGAACATTAAACTAATCCACTGGGGGCAATTTTGCATGTTAGGAGACATATGGCACTATCTGAACACATTCCTGGTTATCAGAACAGGGGTGGGTGGGGGAGGAGCGCCTGTCCTCTGATGGGCAGAGGAACACATTCCTGGTTATCAGAACAGGGGTGGGTGGGGGAGGAGCGCCTGTCCTCTGATGGGCAGAGGAACACATTCCTGGTTATCAGAACAGGGGTGGGTGGGGGAGGAGCGCCTGTCCTCTGATGGGCAGAGGCCAGATACGCTGCTGAACATCTTCCAATGCTCAGGACGAGAATCCCCACCCCGAACAAAGAATTCCCGGACTCAGAATGCCAATAATGCCAAGGTGGAGAAGCCCTAACTTAGCCCCTTCTTTAAAATATTTATATTTCCAACCTGCCTATTCTTACAGGGCTAACAGGCCCAGAAATATACTACCTTCTGTGAGCCATAAAATCTTTCCTTCCCTCCAATCTTATTTAGTCGGCCTGGTTTATATATCTACAGTGCTCCAGGAATTCACGACCAATCCATGGGGCCCTCATGGATTAAATCCTCACCTTGCCGACTCTGATTAAATCTCCTATCAGTGCCGTGCATTCCAGGCCACAGTCATAACTACACAGCTGTATTGGGAGTCAGCACTGTCCCCACCAACTTTCCTGCTTCTCTCACCGCTGCCCATCCCTGCGTCTTCTCCAAGGCTGTACAGCCGTTCCTTCCTGGAGTGCAGGACCAGATCCACAGCCAGTACTACAGATACAGGGGAGCCTTGCCGTGAGCTGGACGCTTCCTACCAGAGACCACTGGTATGTTTCCCAGGCCACAGTCAAGAGCCAGAGAATGTCACCTCCTCCTCATTGTTTGAGGAGAGCCTTTCTATGTGTAACGCATACAGATAGCAGCTAAACTGTGCCCACAGTGTATAATAACTCTCCTTTCTGTGATTAAGTTCCCCTTTTCAGCTCCCACTCTGCCCAATGGCAAGACTTTAATCTCAGTAAGTTCAGGATTCCTGGAGATCCGCATTCCTTTAGGGCTCCCAGGATTTCAGGGGAAGGTGTCGCCAGGTCCTCCGTGTCATCATCCACCATGCTGGCATCACAGAGGGGTCCCCACCCCCACCATCTTCTGCCATATTGTTCTGGTCCCCCCTGCTCACTGGCTCCCTGAGCTTCGTCTATGCTACTCTCAGAAGCACAGGGTCCAGGCTGCAGTTCTCACCCTATCCTGGGCTTCAAGAGACTCAGAGGGTTTGTCTGAGGACCTTCACATTCCATACTCTGCAGGGCACTTCCTTGGGCTCAACCTTCATGCCCTGTGCCTCAGTTTCTCAAAACTACCTGGGGTGCCATCATTCCTCCCCCAGACTTGGGCCAAGGCCATGCAGGGCACAGAAATTCTTCCCAAAGGCCCACCTCTCCCCATATTTCTTCTCCCCACTCTGACTTCCACTCTTGAAGAGCTTTTCCCTTTTTGCCTGTTTTCATTCTTTTTTTCTACTCATCATATATTCTCTGTGCTCTGAGTCCCCTTATGACACATGCTTTTGAAACTCCAAAACTTAAGCTTTTCTCTTTTTTTTTTCTCAAAGTACCATCTCTGCCAGGAGTTTCAAAAGTCTGTTTAGACTCTTTTCAGAGTCATTCATTCACCAAGAGACTAGAAGCAGAATGTCATTAGCCTGAATTCAGGGAAGGACTAGGGGCATAATGAAATGAGGGGGAAAACTGTGGTTAGAACTCAAAATAATACAATTATCCCACAATAGTGAGCCCCTGGCCACTTGTGGGTCCACTTTAGCGGCCTGTCTGTGTCTTTTGTATCCATCTTGACAAGGTTTAAAGTTTCACTCCCTGGAAGAGCTGGGTGTAGGGGTAACAGATTGCATCTCACTTGCTAAGTTCAGTTGATTGGTAGGGGCTGCGTACAGTAGTGTTGAAAAGGTTTTTTGAGGCCTCCATTGGACTCACTGGGCAAATGTGGATTAGTCACATCTGCTATCGGTAGGGGAGGAGAAATGTGATAGCATGTGTGCCAAGAACTAGCCATCACCGGCTTACTCTTATCTCATCTAGAACTTCCCTTTTTTGGTACATATAAGTCATGTTGTTAGAGGGCCTGATGGAAAGTCTAGGATAAGAGGGGGTCCCAAATGTAAAGGGTGTTTGGCACTGGCAGGAGCATCCCAGAACCAGCACCCCAAGTGGCACCCCTCAGAACTGGGAGTGGGATATGACATATTGTCCCTCCTTCTCCTCAGCTCCCAGGCCTGCACTCAGGGAGGGGTGGCAGAATTTATGGGGTTTGTACCCTCTGGAGTTAAGCACGGGATACCTTGATTACACAAACTAATTATTTATACCACAGGATATAAGAACCACTGATGGTTTTTGAGTGGAGGAATGACAAGATATGACAGGGCTTTAGCAAAATGAATCTAGCAGCCACAGAGAGAATGGATTGGAGGGGAGAATTTAGAGGAAGAGCGCTTCTTGGAGAGTTGCCATAGAGGTCTAGGTGAGAAGTCTTTGTGAAGGGGAATAATGTTTAGCATTATTGAAGTGAAGAGATAATGTTTAGACAACAGAGGGCAGTGGGCCACCCTCACCTGGATGCAAGCCAAGTCATAGGCCTTACGGAAGCCTGGAGTGTGGCGAACTTTCTTGAAACACCTTGTGCCTCTAGCCTCTGCCTTCACTTTTAGGGGAGCAAGGGATTTGCAAAAGTCAGAGTGCCTCAACACAGAATGCTGCCAGCCTGGTCTGACGTAGGGAGACCTAGTTGGCTAGTTGGAACCCTAAAAGGAGACAGAGTGCACCTGGCCCCTGCAGGCTGTGGGGCAGCAGGCACCAGGCATGCCCACTTCCAAGTCCCTGCATGACCAAGGGCAATTTCTGGTCTAGGGTGGCTCTAGGCCATCCTGAGAAAGGTCAGACTGCACTGGGATGTGGCCATAGGTCTGGGCTAGGCATTTCTCCAGGGCTGGGAATAATTCCTCCAAGGCACAAGTCAGTCCCTCCCACTGAAACAAACTAAACCAGAAACACAAAAACAAAGCTGGGCACAGCACACAGAGGAGTTTGCCAAGGAGGAATACACTCTGGGCTGGGGCTGCTTTTTGACCTATCCTATTGAGGATAACTGGGGCAGAGGGGCAAGGGTGGGGGGGTAAAGAGAGCCTTGAATGCCAAGACAAGCCTTTGGAATTTCTCCATTCATAATAGTGAGATATGGAAGTTCGAGGAGCGAGAGGAACATTATCAAAATGATGTATAAGAAGATATCAGACTAGGGCCTTTCTTGTTGCAGCAGGATTGGCCTCGGACCACAGCTGAAAACAACAGCAGTTAAGTAACACATATTGTGAAAAATAAAGGAAAAAGATGGGCCAGATACCACACTCTTCCGCAACTGATTAACTGTGGCTCCACTCTAATCCCCCCCACTTTGAAGAGCTGTATAAGCACTTCCACTGGGGAGGGGCTGGGGGTCAGGAGGGATGCGGACACAGTGGCTTTGCCTCCTCCGTGTAGCAGGGACACGCCTTCTTCCCCGCCCCACCTCCCACCGGTGTCTGGGAGGGATTCCCATAGAGACTGAGGCACTTGGAAGATGGGGAGGCAGCCATCCTTTGCCTGCTTAGGCAGCAGGGTGCTGCTCTCCCTCTGAGCCAGGGAAAAGGAAATCTGAGTGACAGCAGGTGGAGAGAGAAGGCAGCTGTGGGGCACCTGCACGGCCACCATTTAGTACCACAGTTCTGCCTGGGCTTCCCGTGGTCACCAGGACACCTCCAAAAGTAGCTGTGCTTAAGACACAGAAGGTCACGTAGTGTATGGTTCCATGTATGTGAAATACCCAGAATAGGCAAATTCATAGAGAGCAGATTAGTGGTTACCAACTAGAGGATATGAGAAATAGGGAGTAACTGCTTAATGGGTACAGGGTCTACTTTTGGGGTGATTAAAAGGTTCGGGAACCACGGCAAAAGAAATCATAAAAAGATGAAAAGACAACACTCAGAATGGGAGGAAATATTTGTAAACGAAGCAACTGACAAAGGATTCATCTCCAAAATATACAGGCAGCTCATGCAGCTCAATATCAAAAAAAAACCCAGAAATGGGCAGAAGACCAAAATAGACATTTCTCCAAAGAAGATATACAGATTGCCAACAAACACATGAAAGGATGCTCAACATCACTAGTCATTAGAGAACTGCAAATCAAAACTACAATGAGGTATCACCTCACACTGGTCAGAATGACCATCATCAAAAAATCTACGAATAATAAATGCTGGAGAGGGTGTGGAGAAAAGGGAACCCTCTTGCACTGTTGGTGGGAATGTAAATTGACAGCCACTATGGAGAACAGTATGGAACTAAAAAACTAAAAATAGAACTACCATATGACCCAGCAATCCCACTACTGGGCATATAGCCTGAGAAAACCATAATTCAAAAAGAGTCATGGACCACAATGTTCACTGCACTATATACAATAGCCAAGACATGGAAGCACCCTAAGTGTCCACCAACAGATGAGTGGATAAAGAAGATGTGGCACATATATACAATGGAATATTACTCAGCCATATAAAGAAATGAAATTGAGTTATTTGTAGCGAGGTGGATGGAGCTAGAGTCTGTCATACAGAGTGAAGTAAGTCAGAAAGAGAGAAACAAATACCGTATGCTAACACATATATATGGAATCTAAAAAAAATGGTTCTGAAGAACCCAGGGGCAGGACAGGAATAAAGATGCAGATGTAGAGAATGGACTTGAGGACACAGGGGAGGAGGGAAGGGGAAGCTGGGACGAAGTGAGAGAGTGGCATGGACATATATACACTACCAAATGTGAAATAGATAGCTAGTGGGAAGCAGCTGCATAGCACAGGGAGATCAGCTCGGTGCTTTGTGATCACCTAGAGGGGTGGGATAGGGAAGGTGGGAGGGAGACGCAAGAGGGAGGGGATATGGGGATATATGTATACATATAGCTGATTCGCTTTGTTATACAGCAGAAACTAACACAACATTGTAAAGCAATTATACTCCAATAAAGATGCTTAAAAAAAAGGTTTGGGAACTAGATAGTGGTGATGGTTGCACGACACTATGAATGTACTAAATACCACTCACTTGTATACTTTAAAATAAATTGGCATATTTCATGTTGTATATTTGACCACAATACTTTTCTTTAAAAAACAGTAGCTGGGCTTCAGCCATCTTGTCAGTCACCCAGGGCTGCCTGTGAGGAGAGGAGATCCAGAAGGAAGATGCCATGGAACGTAATACTTCCAGTAATGTGAGGGGAGGGACGGTGGTCTTCAGCCAGGAGTTTGACCCTCCTTGCCAGAGAAGGAGGCCATGCTGAATCTTCTAGAGAACTCACACGGGTGCCCTGTTGTAATCATCAGTGCTGCTCCCAAATGTGCAAATGTTCAGGGCACTCCTTTTGGGCACGTGGTAAGATTGTACTTCCTGTTCCCATTCTGGTTGGGTGGGGCCACATGACCAGTCCTGGCTAATGAGATGCAAGTAGAAGTCATTCCAGGCCTCCGGATTCAGTCCTGGTGTAAGATCTTCTGCAAGCTCTTGTTCCCGTCGTAGGCTCTGACAGTGTTGGAGGTGAGGGCTGTCCCATGAGCCTGCGTCTGAGTGATCGGGTGAGCAGAGCTTCTCGTGGCCTGCAGTGGACATGTAGCAGGAAAGAGAAGTAAGCCGTTAATGATGTAAGTTACTAAATTTGGGAATGATGTGTTACCACAGCATAACCTAGCCCAACCTGCAAGAATCAGCATGTGAACTCTTGCTCCATAGACAGCCTCCATTAGCCAGAGACACTGGCAGAAAGACCAAACTATCTCAGCAGTTGGTTATGAAAAGAGAGACCCGTACCTTTTCCTCATCCTTCCTCCAGCACCTGCATACAGGAGATGCCTGGTAGAGGCGGCAGGAAGGGAAAGAGTACACCATGCCTTCCCCCTCAGGTCCCTATTCCTGAGGGGAAGAGAAGAGATGAGAATTAAGTCAGAGATGAGGTTAAATTTCTAACCAGACTGGACCTAAGTGGTGATAAATTGAAATGACCAGGACACAATGAGAGCTCCCTCAGTGATAGGAGAGGGAAAGTCTGCAGAGCTTGACTGACAGCAGTGACTGGGGCCTCAGGACCAGTCAGGGTCCCAGCAGGAAGCACATGGTACATTCAAATGGAGGTAATTTAAGAGAGTTTAATAGGACAGGACTATTTACAAGTGGTGGGCAAGTTAAGCCTAGCAAGTAGCAGGGAGATGCTAGCATCCAGAGGTCCAAAGGCGAGAAAGTAGGTGTGGCTGTAGAAAGGGCTACCCAGCAGGGGCCTGTGGTCTATGTGAGCGAAATGTAGCCACTGCTGACCATCTGGCCATCTGGGAGGCAGCCTGGGAGATGAATACCGCAACCTTATCTTCCTCCTGCCCTTAGAGTCCTTGCCAGTGATTCTTAACTGGCTGAGCCCAGTGAAAGGCTAGAGGACAAGGGAGCCCTTTGCTACCTCCCTAAAGGTCTGTCTCCCAGGACTCAGAGCACGAAGGAGAAGGAGGAATTGATCAAGAGGGGCAAATGGAAGCTCTCCAGAACGTCTCCATCCCGAGTGAGACTGCTGCATAAATTGTTTCCAGGGGTTTTGGGAATATTATTTTTTAATGGTGATGTTCCAGATAGGGCAGGATGGAATGGAAATTAGAGGACCACTTAAGAAACAATTAGAGTAGTTCTTATCAGAGAATGAGTGGAAAGGTAGAAGAAAAGGAGGATAGGGTAGCATCTAGGAGAGGAGAGGATAAAGAGGAAGAAATAACCTAAGCACAAGGGGTTAAAAAGAAGAGAAGAGCAGGGAGGTTTTCTTGGGTACCTGTTTTGAGTGTCCCTGGTGACCAGCCAGGGAGCTCTTCTGGAAGAGTGGCGAGGACGAAGGCTGTATAGTTAGTGTCCTGGCAGGAAACAGATGGACACTCAAAAAAGTTGGACTCTAAAGAATTTCACGAAGGGGCTTTATAAGGTGTAGGCAGGATTAAAGGAGCCAGAAAGAGATAATGAGTCACCCAGAGACTCATGATTGCTGGAAGCTGTTTCCATCCTTGTGCCTGAAGGAGCAGGAGAGGGGGTGGTGACACTGGAGCCGTGGAGGAACCCCTCCCACCAGGAACTGGGGCTGCAGAGGGACACAGCCTCTACCAGAGCCTTCATGAGGCTGCCATGGAGGGTCAGAGGCAGCCCACACCTCATCCCACAGCCCTCACACCCTCCAGTTTCCTGCCATGCCTCCCATTGGGTGAACCAACCAGAAACCCCAGAGCAGAGGAGCCCAAGAGGGGCAGAGAATGGATCTGTGGAGAGAGGGAGACAAATGGAAAAACCATCTACTTGGAGGAAGGAGGAAGTAAAAGAGGCAAGGAGACAGTGAGAAAATGGCAGCGCACCAGGCTATTTTCTGGGTAAAAAAGAAGAGGGATGAGGGAAGAACAGCAGTGTCAAGCAAAGGTGTTTTCTAGGCAAAAGACACCTGAGCATGCTTTAAACTGAGACCCAATTTACCTAAACCACATCACCGATGTCATGGTGACCAGTTACTCCTGGCTCACATCGCGTTGGAAAGTTTCTGTAATTTCAGGTGCCCCAAAAGATACCAAGGATGAAGTGAAAGGGGCAACACGGTCACAACAACATTGCAAGCTCATGCTGGCTCTAACTATCCGTCTTTCACACAAGAGAAAGATAATCTTTTAGAATAGGAAGACCTTCACTCATAGTAACACAAAGGCATTCCCCGGCTCCCTGGAGGCTGGCTGGATCTAGTTCAAATAATTTCTTTCCGGAGTTGCTGTTACCAGGAGGATTTAGAATAGCAAACAGGGGTGGTCAATCTAGGTGAAGCTGCCTGTGTTTGCATCCCGTCTTCCTGAGCAATTCGGAGAAATCAGCATCTGACTTTCCAGCAACAAACAACTGTGGGCAAAGAATGTGCTGTGCTCACTTTAAAGGCTTAGCTATCCTCTGCAACATCACTCATCAGGACGGTTTAAAAGGAAGGATTCTCTTCCTTGCAGTTGGAGTGGGATGCGGTGAGCATCTGAAAAGCCAGCAGAATCTGGATTGCTAGTGGGTAGTTAACTAAAAGAGACAGCACAGACTGCTGCATTCAGCATGAAGTGAAAATGTGCAGAAAAGGGGAAATTGATAAATGGTCTTAGAGGGTTAGGTGAACTTTGCCAGGAAAATGAGTTAGGCTTTCAGAGCTCAGCCTCCTCAATGGTTCATCACCAAAGTCAGGTCCACAGGGTACAGTTGTGCAGGTTGTGCGCTGCACAGAACAACCCTCCACCCTTGCCTGCCCCCGCTCCTGTCAACGGGGCAGGGACAGTTGAAATCCAGTGTGCTTTCCCCTCACCAAGCCATGCAACCTAGCATGCAGGTGTCTACCTAGGGGAAGGGGTGGCTTTTTCTCTGCATGAAGATCCTATTCTCCTGCCAAGCCATGTTCCCTGGAAACTGCACCACTCAGAGATGGAGGAAAGGGTCTATTTCTGATTCTCACAGAGATTGTATATATGCTTATAGCAACCCTGGCCAAATTCTTTCTAGTTGCTGATGATGCATTTACTTTCCACGCCTTGCCTGAAAGAGCATTGCATCATCAGAGCATGAGTGGGAAAAATTCAGAAAAGATAATAGTAATAACAACGACAATCCCTCATTTGGATTTAGCCCTTAACATTTATTGTAAAAGTACTTTCCTATACAGGATCTCATTCAAGCCTCAGGACAACACAGGGATCAAATTGGGTAAAGGTATTCTCTCCCATTTAACAATTGGGGAGACCAGAAAGACTCAGAGAGCCGGGACTGAAATCTCCATTTTTCTGATTTCAAATTCTCCGCTCTTTGCACAATATAAACCAAAAAAAATCTACACATTTAGAAAAGCTTCTAGGTATTGAGGTGTTCAGCGAGAACCTATTCGCATGTCTTCTGGGTAAACAGAACAGTAATTTTCCCCCAGGGTGTCTGCTGCCATTCTCAGTCCACTTTCTTCAATCCAGGGAGAGACTTGTAACTCAGGTCCGGCTCTTCAGGGCACTGCCCTAGTGATTGGTTCAGGAAGGGCATGTGATCCAACCAGAGCCAATGAGAGTCAAGAATATATTTGCATAGGGGTTGGGTTTAAGATGGCGAAGCGAGAAGACCTGAGCTCGTCGGGGACCCACCAAATTCGAAGTTTGGAAGGATTTCCTCTGAGAAAAACTTAAAAACTGGCGGAGCGACCCCTTCACATCGGGCAAATGAGAGGAAACTCGCCTGGAAGCAGGTAGGAAACGCTGAAACACAATCTCGCCATAAATCCCACCCCCACCCCCTAGCGCCGCGACCCGCCGGAGCTTCTCCTTGAGGAACTCAAAACCCGGAGCTTCTCCTTGAGGAGCGAAGGGTTCCTACCTCGCACTGGGCACTCCAACTTTTAAGACATTTGCCTCACCTGAGACTGGAGAAAGACCCATCTCTTTTCTGTTGGTCCTGAGCAGGCGAGAAGGTGTGCCTGGGGGTTTTGGCTGCAGTCTTACCCCCGTGTGGAATGTGGGAATAAATAAAGACAGTGTGAGTGATAGGACAGCCAAAAAGTGACTAGAGGCAGGGTCCTAGTGGCAGCATTTGAGCCTGTAGGTGAGTCACACGCCCAAGATCCTTTTTACTTAAGCCCATGTATTTCTTTTATTATTTAGACAGCTTGAATTGCATTATCTGTCACTTGCAACTAAAATATCTTGCCTAGGTCAGGTAGTTTTTTCCTCTTTTGTCCCTTAGCCATATGCAAATGCAGACAGTGCCATTCACAGCACTGGGGACCGGCATAAGGTTTCAGTGGCCAAAGACTGAACTACAGAAATTCCCTCAGTGCCATTCTTTGGCTACTCACCACCTCTACTCAGCAGCCTGGAAAAGTTGGAAAAATTCCTTTTGCCCAGATGCCAGCAGAGCAGCCTAAGCTACTAGTTAATTGTGAGGCAATTGTGTGGTATAATGAACAGACTCACTTAGTAGAGGTTGAGCCGTGCTCTAATTGTGCTTGGACACCTGCATCAGATTGATCCCTGATGGTGAGAAGTTGCCTTTCAATGGTAATGGAGGCTCCATGCAGGAGGAGTCTTCTCCGCCAAGCAAACGACATAATTTCTCTCCTTCAGTCTTACTGGTGCACCATAGGTCATGTACTCCCCTCTGGATTAGTAGTGGTTGCCAGGAGCATGCCATGCATTGATTGGTTTAGACTAACCAGGATCTACCCTGGATCTGGAAATGGTGTCACGTTGGTGATCCCTGAGTCACACTGGGGAAGGATAGATGCCAAAACTGGAATTCTGTTGAAAAGAAAGAAGTAGGGACTGGATGTTGGGTAAGACCAAGAGTGTCATTATAGCCACTACTTGATCATGTGACCCTGGGCGTATCTCTCTAACTCTTTGGGCCTCCGTGTCCTTGTCTGCAAATTGAAGAGGACAGAATGAAGGATATCAACAGTCCCTTTCTACTCTAATGTGCTATGACTCTATTTGACTCCAAACACAAAATAGAAAACCCACATAGTATGGTGTCGAAAGGAAATTTGATGATGGTGGTAATTAATTACTCGTGTTCATTCATTTCAAAGTCACTTCACTTTGGGGGAGAGGTGTTGATAGGACACAGGTGTGTCCTACCTTAAGCAAACCCAAAAGCAGATCCACAAAACACAAAAACTTAGGTGAGACTACACATGCTACTGATACATTTGCTTTACAAAGGGATTAACCACAGTAAATCCTCTTTCCTGATTTCTGTTAATTTCTAGATGTTATGATGATATGATGTCTTAAGCTTGAAGAAATTGCTTTTACAACCTTTTGATATTTCTTTGGTTTTTGTTTGAGGAGTTCTGCTGTTTCTCCACACTCGAGAGGGCTTACAGGCGGTCTTGTGCAATGTGTATGGGAAGGAACTAAGGATACTTTCAAAGAAAGTGTGGGAAAACAAGCTTCAGAAGGTGTGGTTCAGTTCAGTATAAATCAGCTTAACATTTGTATGTTTTAATAGCTTCTCATATCACTCCTGAACTCTATTAAGGACATTTATGTCCAAACAGTGGTTTTCTCCTTTCCCTCTGCATGCTCCAAAGTCATAAGAATGAGGGAGCACCGTAGGTTTATCAACTGGTTCCACAGGCAAAATTTCATCTCAAAATCTAGCAGCTTCTAAAAGCATGAAGACAAATGAGTCTCACTCAGATCTAACTCTCAGCACCTCCTTTTCCCATGACAAAACTCCAGTCTCCTCTCAGTGATCTCCTACCTTTGACTTTAAATATTCTCTACCTGGTGCCTCTCTTTTCTTTTTTAAATTAATTAATTAATTAATTTTTGGTTGCATTGTGTCTTCATTGCTGTGTGTGGGCTTTCTCTAGTTGCAGCGAGCGGGGGCCACTCTTCGTTGCGGTGCGCGGCCTTCTCATTGCGGTGGCTTTTCTTGTTGCGGAGCACGGGCTCTAGGAGCGTGGGCTTCAGTAGTTGTGGTTCGCAGGTTCTAGAGCACAGGTTCAGTAGTTGTGACGCACGGGCTTAGCTGCTCGGCGGCATGTGGGATCTTCCCCGACCAGGGATTGAACCTGTGTCCCCTGCATTGGCAGGCGGATTCTCAACCACTGCGCCACCAGGGAAGCCCCCTCGTGCCTCTCTTGATACTGTTTACCGGACACAAGCAGGACCATTGTGAGCAGGACCCGTGTTCCTCCATGACACTCCCCTCCTCCCTTTTGCCTCAAGACCCATCCCAGGGACCCTGACCCTGGACCAGCCAGCTTGGTTCAGAGGTTTGCCAGACTACTGAAAACCACTTAATACAGCAGGTACGATTCCTTCCAGCTCAGAGCTCTTGCCCAGGCCATCTTCCCCACCTAGCATGTCAACTCCTTAAAGCTTAGGAAACTCCCAAAGAACAAACTAATATGTTTTCTAGTGCCTGTGAGAATAGAGAATGCTTATTCCCCTAGCAAAGCAGCCTATAGAGGAGTCAATCCATAAAATGATGGGAATAAAAGTAAGTTGTAGAAATGGAGTGATTTACTAAAAAACAAGAAACCTGATTTTAAACAGATTCCCATCTCTGTACAGTTTCAGAGTTCATAAAATGATGATCTGGTCCTCAAATGTGCCTTTTGGCATTCAGTGTTCTTAACACTGAGAGATTCTGCATACAAATATTAATGTGTATATTCTCTCCCAAAGTTGTGGCAACATTAAGACCAGGTTCACTTGTCATTAATCAGCCAGAGTGGGGTCAGTGTTTCCCTTGAGAAAGGACTCCTGCCTCAGCCCAGGCCTGTGCTCCTGGCTGCCTGGTATCCTGCGCTTCGCTGGCACTTACCTGCCTTTCCCCAGCCCCAGGCAGGTGTGTGAGGTTGCAAGTCCCGGTTTACAGAGCACTGCTCCCCGCACCGCCACTGCTTCATAATCTCACTTAGGCTACACAGCAGTCCTGTGGAATGGGCAAGGTGAAGATGTCCCCCCTCCCATGACAATTCAAAAAAACACAAAGTTTTTCCAAATTTCTTTATTATAAAATCATATTCTATGGCATATAGAAAGTAAATTCTAAGCAATGATAACCTGTTTAAACAGACTGGATTTAGCTTTTTTTTTTTTCCTGGACCTGGTCAGATCATACAAACTACAGCACATTATAAATACTTGGAAAGTTGTTTGGGTTTTTTTTTTTGCTTTTTAAAAATTGAAGTATAGTTGATTTACAGTATTATATTAGTTTCAGGTATACAGCATAGTGTTTAATTTTTTAAGATTATACTCCATTTAAAGTTATTACAAAATACTGGCTATCAATATATCCTTGTTGCTTATTTATTTTATACACAGTAGTTTGTTTTTGTTTTTGTTTTTTTTTTTTGTGATACGCGGGCCTCTCACTGCTGTGGCCTCTCCCATTGCGGAGCACAGGCTCCGGACGCGCAGGCTCAGCGGCCATGGCTCACGGGCCCAGCTGCTCCGCGGCATGTGGGATTCTCCCAGACCAGGGCACGAACCCGTGTCCCCTGCATCGGCAGGCGGACTCCCAACCACTGCGCCACCAGGGAAGCCCTAGTTTGTATCTCTTAATCCCATACCCCAATCTTGTCCCTCCCCTCTTCCCTCTCCCTGCTGGTAACTGCTAGTTTGTTCTCTTTACCTGTAAGGCTGTTTCTGTTTTGTTATATACATTCATTTGTTTTATTTTTCAGATTCCACATGTAAGTGATAACATAGAGTATTTGTCTTTATCTGACTTATTTTACTAAGCATATAACTTCTAGGTCCATCCACATTGTTGCAAATGGCAGAATTTCATTCTTTTTTATGGCTCAGTAATATTCCTGTGTATGTATGTGTGTATGTATGAGACATTTGTATAGTTTGCATATTAACCACTTGTTGGTCATGTCGTTTGCAAATATTTTCTCCCATTCTGTAGGTTGTTTTTTCATTTTGTTGATGGTTTCCTTTGCTGTGCAAAAGCTTCTACATTTGATTAGGTCCCATTTGCTTATTATTGCTTTTATTTCTTTTGCCTTGGGATGAGGGAAGGATTTATACAGGAAAAAAGGCAGTGCTCCTCTATACCCATTTAGTCTTGCTAAATCAATAGATTCACTTTGATCTGACCCTCAACCCAACCTAATCTGGAATGGGAATCAGTCTAGGCTAATTAGGGAAACCTTTTTAGTTGTAGGTTACAGAATCTTAACAGAAACCGACCTAAACGAGATAGTGTATTATGTTAAGGTACAGTAGTGGCTGGATCTAAGTACCTCAGAGATGTCATCCAGAATCAATCGCTTTCCATCCCTCCACTCTGATTTCCTCCATGTTGGCTTCATCTTCAGACATGCCCTCTACAAGTGGTGACAGTAATAATTGCCTGAAGTTCCTGGCTCAGGTTCAACCAGCTTAGTATCCTTGGATAGTTCTAGCAAAAACCTGGGGTTAATTTCCAGTGGCCTAGCCAGAGTTACATACCATCTCTGAACCAATAGCTATGACCAGGGAAATGCAGTTCTCTCACTGGCCTGGACTGGCCTCTGTCATATGCCTACTCCTCATTCAAGGTGGGGAGGTCAGCCCTGCTCATCCAACATGGACCAATACTTAAGCAGGTGCCCAAAAGATAATTGGAGTATTTTCCTAGAAGGTGAATGGAAGCTGAGTATCAAAAACAACAACTCTGGACTATACTCTGCTGGCCCTGTTTGTGGATGCTAGAGTTATGACACCTCTTCTGACCTTCATTGTCATTGAATTTCCTGTGTCTGAAACTTAATAGGCAATTCAATAATAAATAGTTTTAAAATGAATAAATGAATGAATCTGGATAACAGTATAAACATGAATCATTTAAATAGTCTACAGTATTTAGTGGTGTTCCTAAATGGATGATACAAAAGCAAAGATGCAAAGATAAAAGAAGAGATCGGGGGTAGAGGCAAGATCTGAACTGGGTCGTGAAGGATGGATAGGTATAGAGAGGGGGAGAGGTAGAGGTGCATTCCAGGCAGGGGCACAATGGGGGCACAGCCACTGAGATCAGACAAGCCCCGCGCATCCAGGGACAGAGAGACAACTTGCCAGACTGAGCTTTGTGTGGGGAAATAGTGGGTGGGGCCAGGTGCAAGTCTGGACTGGCCATCTGCAGAGTAGACACAGGGTGGGGTGAGAAGGGTTAGCATTGAAGGGTAGCACTGAAGGGAGGGAGGAAGCATTCAGTTTGGGACAGGATGAGCTGGCAGTGTCAGCAGGAAGCATGAAGCAGGATGACAGTGCTGCTTTGGAAAGATAAGCCTGGTGGAGATGGGGAGGGTGGAGGGATTGTCAGAGGTGAAGATGGAAGCGGGAAATTAGTCCAGACACTGTCACCAGGTAAAGGTGATGAAGATCTGGCCTCTACCCTTTCAGATAGCTGTTTGCAACCCAGCCTCAGAAGTCCATTCATCAACCTGCTCCACCCTTCCTCTTTCTCTCTTGCTACCTTTCCTGCCTCCACTTCCTGAATGCATGTCAGATGTTTGATTATATTCAAGAAATTTTTAAACACATGGAGGCTCCACTGAGAGAAGGAGTAACAAGTGCCGTGAGAAAAGACCAAGCCCTGCCACACAAGGGACTGATGGCGATGACATGGAGGCCCAGGTAGACCAAAGAAGGTATAGCTTACTGTCACTTGCTATTCTGCAAGCTGAGTTTGGATCTCAGCTTCACCATTCACTGGCTGGATGATCAGGGGCATATCTGGGGCATATGTCCCTTAGCCTCAGTATTTCTCATCTGTAAAATGGAGGTAACAATTGTACTTTCCTCAGAGGCTTATTATGAGAATTGTGTTAACAATGTTATGTAAAGTGCCTGACTCAATAAATGTCATTATTGGGCTTCCCTGGTGGTACAGTGGTTAAGAATCTGCCTGCCAATGCAAGGGACACAGGTTCGAACCCTGGTCTGGGAAGATCCCACATGCCACAGAGCAACTAAGCCTGTGTGCCACAACTACTGAGCCTGCACTCTGGAGTCTGCGAGCCACAACTTCTGAGCCCACGTGCCACAACTACGGAAGCCCACGCGCCTAGAGCCCGTGCTCTGCAACAAGAGAAGCCCACGCACCACAAGGAAGAATCGCCCCCGCTCGCCACAACTAGAGAAAGTCTTCATGCAGCAACGAAGACCCAACACAGCCAAAAATAAATAAAATAAATAAATTTATTTTTTTTCAAATGTCATTATTATTATTAGCAACAGCAGCAGCAGCAGCAGCAGTAGTAATAGTCGTATTTGCATCTGGGAACCAAACAAGCAACACTGCTGGTAGAACTCACCATAGGCTTCCTCCCAAAGCTAAAAATCCTTACAGGAAAGGGAGGCCTTTGGAGATGGAGTTAAGCTTTTCTCCAGGGGTCTTCAGGCTGAGCTGAGACTAGTACGCTCTTTTCTCTCCTGAAAGATGCCAACCACTAGAGGGAGAGTGGATTTCTAGAAACCATAGCCCCTTAATCCCCGTGTCTTTCACAGTGCAGTTAGCCATATATTAGCAGTTGTGATATCAACTTACTGGGACCCAACCAGCCTTTTTTTTTTAATGGAATAGAATAAAATTGAAAATGGCATTAATTGCAGAAGATTCAGGCAGATATTGTTCCATAAAGCCCTTTGTTTTAGTTACATAATTAAGTATGTATGTGTAAAATGTATTTCTTATTGTGGGACATGATCAGCCAACGGTAGCATAAGAAACACTGCCTTAAAGGATATGCAAGAGAAAACTACCTTTTTTCTTTAATTCTCAGACAGACACCAAACAGGTAACATCCAGGTGAGTCACTTTTCTATATTAAAGAAGAATCAGATACACAAGTAGAAGATTAAACGAATGGTGCCCCATATTGTTAAAAACCTGTGTTATAAAGCAGAAACTAAACACACCATTGTAAAGCAATTATACTCCAATAAAGATGTTTAAAATAAAAGACTAATGGAATAAAAAAAAAAAAACTTGTGTTATTTCTTGGATGCTTTTCCGCTGGTGTAAGCATCTCTCAAGGTATAATCAGGCCCTCTTTTCCACAGGTCTGTAAGTGACCTGCATAGCTCTTTTTCTAGGTGATAACATCAACTCCCAAGGCTTTCAGTGGTTCCTTTAGTGTGGCTGAATCCTGAATTACTTCTTTAGCTTTTAACTCCAGACATGTATTTCCAAATGATGGCTCGAGTTCTCTCCATAAGATGTCCCATATCCCTCATATTCAACCTATCTGAAGCATAGTGTATCATCTTCCCTTTATTAAAAAAAAAAAGTAAAAAGCTCTTCCTGTATTTCTTCTCTTGGCCCCTGTCTTAGTCTTAGTCTGTTCAGGCTGCTATAACAAAATATCACAGGTTGAATAGTTTATAAATAACAGAAATAGATTTCTCACAGCTCTGGAGGCTGGAAGTCCAAGGTCATGGTGCCAGCATGATTGGGTGAGGGCCCTCTTCCAAGTCTCAGACTTCTTGTATCCTCATAAGATGGAAAGGGCTAGGGAGCCCTCTTGGTGGTGGTCACTTTTCTAAGGGACTGATCTCATTCATGAGGGCTCCACCCTCATGGCTTAAGACCCCATCTCCTAACACCATCATTTTTGAAAGCTAGTATTTCAACATATGGATCTTGGGGGACACATTCAGACCATAGCAGCCTCTTGCCTCTCAGTAACCCAAATGAGAAAACTCAGTATTGTCAAGTCTTCTTTCCTTCCTCTATCATCACCAAGTCCTATCACTTCTACCTCCCCAGTGTTTCATCTGTCCAACCCACTTTTCCCTCCCACTCACACCATTCTAGATGATTTGTGTAGTCTTCTTACTGATCTCCTATGGTTTCTAGTCTCACCTTTCCCATGGATCCTTCCCATGGCCATCAGCTACCTTACAAAAACCCAGGTTGAATCATGTCATTCACTCATATCATCTTGATTCTTGATTCTTAGAAACACGCAATAACTTCCCAAGAACAACAAAATAAAATGCAGATGTGTAAGGATAGGATTTAAGGCCCAAGCAAAGAATGACAGATGGTTTTATCCCAGCTGATGAGTGGTGGCTTTTTGGAGAATTGCACTGAGAAAGATTCTGAGGCTTCATACAGACTCAGCAAGAAAGACTAGCTGTGGGCATGAGATGAAAAAGTAGACATCCCCAATCTAGGCTTAATCTATTTTTTTTTTTTGCTTCTTCATACATACTCTAGCAATAACTGCTCAGCCACAAGAACTACTCATTACTACCCAAATAGCGTACACAATTCAATTAACCACAAAGACCTTCCCTTTTCATGATTTGTTTCTTTTTAAAAATTAATTAATTTTTTTATATAGCAGAATCTTATTAGTTATCTATTTTCTACATATTATTATGTTTATGTCAATCCCAATCTCCCAGTTCCTCCTACCAACACCACCACCCCACGCCCCACTTTCCCCCTTTGGTGTCCATATGTTTGTTCTCTACATCTGTGTCTCTATTTCTGCCTTGCAAACCAGTTCATCTGTACCATTTTTCTAGATTCCACATATTTGCATTAATATACGATATTTGTTTTTCTCTTTCTGAATTACTTCACTCTGTATGACAGTCTCTAGGTCCATCCATGTCTCTACAAATGACACAATTTCATTCCTTTTTGCGGCTGAGTAATATTCCATTGTATATATGTACCACATCTTCTTTATCCATTCATCTGTCAGTGGGCATTTGGGTTGCTTGCATGACCTGGCTATTGTAAATAGTGCTGCGGTGAACATTGGGGTGCATGTGCCTTTTTGAATTATGGTTTTCTCTGGGTATATGACAGTAGTGGGATTGCTGAGTCATATGGTAATTCTGTTTTTAGTTTTTTAAGGAAGCTATATGCTGTGCTCCATAGTGGCCGTATCAATTTACATTCCCACCAACAGTGCAAGAGGGTTCCCTTTTCTCCACACCCTCTCCAGCATTTATTGTTAGATTTTCTGATGACGCCCATTCTAACTGGTGTGAGGTGATACCTCATTGTAGTTTTGCTCTGCATTTCTCTAATAATTAGTGATGTTGAGCAGCTTTTCCTGTGCCTCTTGGCCATCTGTATGTCTTCTTTGGAGAAATGTCTATTTAAGTCTTTTGCCCATTTTTGGATTAGGTTGTTTGTTTTTTTAATATTGAGCTGCATGAGCTGTTTATATATTTTGGAGATTAATCCTTTGTCCATTGATTCATTTGAAAATATTTTCTCCCATTCTGAGGGTTGTCTTTTTATTTTATTTATAGTTTCCTTTGCTGTGCAAAAGCTTTGAAGTTTGATTAGGTCCCATTTGTTTATTTTTGTTTTTATTTCCATTACTCTAGGAGGTGGGTCAAAAAGATCTCGCTGTGATTTATGTCAAAGAGTGTTCTTTCTATGTTTTCCTCTAAGAGTTTCATAGTGTCCAGTCTTACGTTTAGGTCTTAATCCATTTGGAGTTAATTTTTGTGTATGCTGTTAGGGAGTGTTCTAATTTCATTCTTTTATGTGTAGCTGTCCAGTTTTCTCAGCACTATTTATTGAAGAGACTGTCTTTTCTCCATTGTATATCCTTGCCTCCTTTGTCATAGATTACTTGACCATAGGTATGTGGGTTTATCTCTGGGCTTTCGATCCTGTTCCATTGATCTGTATTTCTGTTTTTGTGCCAGTACCATATTGTCTTGATTACTGTAGCTTTGTAGTATAGTCTGAAGTTAGGGAGTCTGATTCCTCCAGCTCCGTTTTTTTCCCTCAAGACTGCTTTGGCTAGTCGGGGTCTTTTGTGTCTCCATACAAATTTTAAGTCTTTGTTCTAGTTCTGTAAAAAATGCCACTGGTAATTTGATAGGGATTGCATTGAATCTGTAGATTGCTTTGGGTAGTATAGTCATTTTCACAACATTGATTCTTTCAATCCAAGAACATGGTATATCTCTCCCATCTGTTTGTGTCTTCTTTGACTTCTTTCATCAGTGTCTTATAGTTTTCTGAGTACAGGTCTTTTACCTCCTTAGGTAGGTTTATTCCTAGGTATTTTATTCTTTTTGTTGCAGTGGTGAATGGGATTGTTTCCTTAATTTCTCTTTCTGATCTTTGGTTATTAGTGTAGAGGAATGCAAGAGATTTCTGTACATTAATTTTGTATCCTGAAACTTTACCACATTCACTGATTAGCTCTAGTAGTTTTCTGGTGGCATCTTTAGGATTCTGTATATATAGTGTCATGTCATCTGCAAACAGTGACAGTTTTACTTCTTCTTTTCCAATTTGTTTTCCTTTTATATCTTTTTCTTCTCTGATTGCCGTGGCTAGGAGTTCCAAAACTATGTTGAATAATAGTGGTGAGAGTGGACATCCTTATCTTGTTCCTGATCTTAGAGGAAATGCTTTCTGTTTTTCACCATTGAGAATGATGTTTGCTTTGGGTTTGTCATATATGGCCTTTCTTATGTTGAGGTAGGTTCCCTCTATGCCCACTTTCTGGAGAGTTTTTTTCATAAATGGGTGTTGAATTTTGTCAAAAGCTTTTCCTGCATCTATTGAGATGATCATATGGTTTTTCTTCTTCAGGTTGTTAATATGGTGTATCACATTGATTGATTTGCATATATTGAAGAATCTTTGCATCCCTGGGATAAATCCCTCTTGATCATGGTGTATGATCCTTTTAATGTGTTGTTGGATTCTGTTTGCTAGTATTTTGCTGAGGATTTTTGCATCTATTTCGTCAGTGATGTCAGTCTGTATTTTCTTTTTTTGTAGTACCTTTGTCTGCGTGTGGTATCAGGGCGATGGTGGCCTCGTAGAATGAGTTTGGGAGTGTTCCTTCCTCTGCAATTTTTTGGAAGAGTTTGAGAAGGATAGGTGTTAGCTCTTCCCTAAGTGTTTGATATAATTCAACTGTGAAGCTATCTGGTTCTGGACTTCTGTTTGTTGGAAGATATTTAATCACAATTTCAATTTCATTACTTGTGATTGGTCTGTTCATATTTTCTATTTCTTCCTGGTTCAGTCTTGGAAGGCTATACCTCTCTAAGAATTTGTCCATTTCTTCCAGGTTGTCCATTTTATTAGCCTAGAGTTGCTTGTAGTAGTCTCTTAGGATGCTTTGTATTTCTGTGGTGTCTGTTGTAACTTCTCCTTTTTCATTTCTAAGTTTATTGATCTGAGTTCTCTCCCTCTTTTTCTTGAAGAGTCTGGCTAAAGGTTTATCAATTTTGTTTATCTTCTCAAAGAACCAGGTTTTAGTTTTATTGATCTTTGCTATTGTTTTCTTTGTTTCCATTTATTTCTGCTCTGATCTTTATGATTTCTTTCCTTCTACTAACTTTGGGTTTTGTTTGTTCTTGTTTCTCTAGTTCCTTTAGATGTAAGGGTAGATGTTTATTTGAGATTTTTCTTGTTTCTTGAGGTAGGATTGTATTGCTATAAACTTCCCTCTTAGAACTGCTTTTGCTGCATCCCACAGGTTTTGGATCGTTGTCTTTTCACTGTCATTTGTCTCCAGGTATTTTTTTTTAACATCTTTATTGGAGTATAATTGCTTTACAATAGTGTGTTAGTTTCAGCTTTATAACAAAGTGAATCAGCTATACATATACATATATCCCCATATCTCCTCCCTCTTGTGTCTCTCTCCCACCCTCCCTATCCCACTGCTCTAAGTGGTCACAAAGCACCAAGCTGATCTCCCTGTGCTATGTGGCTGCTTCCCACTAGCTACCTGTTTTACATTTGGTAGTGTATATATGTCCATGCCACTCTCTCACTTCGTCCCTGCTTACCCTTCTCCCTTCCTGTGTCCTTAAGTCCATTCTCTACGTATGCATCTTTTTTCCTGTCCTGCCCCTAGGTTCTTCAGAACCTTTTTTTTTTTTTAGATTCCATTTATATGTGTTAGCATACAGTAATTTTTTCTCTTTCTGACTTACTTTACTCTGTATGACAGACTCTAGGTATTTTTTGATTTCCTCTTTGATTTCTTCAGTGATCTCTTGGTTATTTAGTAATGTATTATTTAGCCTCCATGTGTTTGTGTATTTTACGTTTTTTTTCCTGTAATTGATTTCTAATCTCATAACATTGTGGTCAAAAGAAAGATGGTTGATATGATTTCAATTTTCTTAAATTTACCACAGCTTGATTTGTGACCCAAGATGTGACCTATACTGGAGAATGTTCTGTGTGCACTTGAGAAGAAAGTGTTATCTGTTTTCGGATGGAATGTCCTATAAATATCAATTAAATCTATCTGGTCTTTTGTGTCATTTAAAGCTTGTGTTTCCTTATTAATTTTCTGTCTGGATGATCTGTCCATTGGTGTAAGTGAGGTGTTAAAGTCCCCAACTTTTATTGTGTTACTGTCGATTTCCTCTTTTGTAGCTGTTAGCATTTGCCTTATGTAGTGAGGTGCTTCTATGTTGGGTGCATATATATTTATAATTGTTATATCTTTTTCTTGGATTGATCCCCTGATCATTATGTAGTGACCTTCCTTGTCTTTTGTGACATTCTTTATTTTAAAGTCCATTTTATCTGATAAGAGTATTGCTACTCCAGCTTTCTTTTGATTTCCATTTGCACGGAATATTTTTTCCATCCCCTCACTTTCAGTCTGTATGGGTCCCTGGGTCTGAAGTGGGTCTCTTATAGACAGCATATATATGGGTCTTGTTTTTGTATCCATTCAGCCAGCCTGTGTCTTTTGGTTGGAGCATTTAATCCATTCACATTTAAGGTAATTATCAATAGGTATGTTCCTATTACCATTTTCTTAATTGTTTTGGGTTTGTTCTTGTAGGTCCTTTTCTTCTCTTGTGTATCCCACTTAGAGAAGTTCCTTTAGCATTTGTCGTAGAGCTGGTTTGGTGGTGCTGAATTCTCTTAGCTTTTGCTTGTCTCTAAAGCTTTTTTTTTTTTTATTTTGTGGTACATAGGCCTCTCATTGTTGTGGCCTCTCCTGCTGCGGAGCACAGGCTCCGGATGCACAGGCTTAGCAGCCATGGCTCACGGGCCCAGCCGCTCCGTGGCATGTGGGATCCTCCCGGACCGGGGCACGAACCCATGTCCGCTGCATCGGCAGACAGACTCTTAACCACTGTGCCACCAGGGAAGCCCTGTAAAGCTTTTGATTTCTCTGCTGAATCTGAATGAGATCCTTGCCAGGTAGAGTAATCTTGGTTCTAAGTTCTTCCCTTTCATCACTTTAAATATATCATGCCACTCCTTTCTGGCTTGTAGAGTTTCTACTGAGAAATCAGCTGTTAACCTTATGGGAGTTCCCTTATATGTTATTTGTCATTTTTCCCTTGTTGCTTTTAATAATTTTTGTCTTTAATTTTTGTCAATTTGATTACTGTGTGTCTTGGCATATTTATCCTTGGGTTTATCTTGCCTGGGACTCTCTGTGCTTCCTGGACTTGCGTGGCTATTTCCTTTCCCATGTTAGGGAAGTTTTCAACTATAATCTCTTCATATATTTTCTCGGGTCCTTTCTTTCTTCTTCTTCTGGGACCCCTTTAATGTGAATGTTGTTGCGTTTAATGTTGTCCCGGAAGTCTTTTAGGCTGTCTTCATTTCTTTTCATTCTTTTTCTTTATTTTGTTCTGTGTTAGTGAATTCCACCATTCTGTCTTCAGGGTCACTTATCCGTTCTTCTGCCTCAGTTATTCTGCTATTGATTACTTCTTGTGTATTTTTCATTTCAGTTATTGTATTGTTCATCTCTGTTTGTTTGTTCTTAAATTCTTCTTGGTGTTTGTTCCGTAATTCTTCTAGGTCTTTGTTAAACATTTCTTGCATCTTCTCGATCTTTGCCTCCATTCTTTTTCCAAGGTCCTGGATCACCTTCACTATCATTATTCTGAATTCTTTTTCTGGAAGGTTGCCTATCTCCACTTCATTTAGTTGTTTTTCTGGGGCTTTATCTTGTTCCTTCATCTGGTACATAGTCCTCTGTCTTTTCATCTTGTCCATCTTTCTGTGAATGTGGTTTTTGTTCCACAGGCTGCAGGATTGTAGTTCTTCTTGCTTCTGCTGTCTGTCCTCTGGTGGATGAGGCTATCTAAGAGGCTTGTGCAAGTTTCCTGATGGGAGGGACTGGTAGTGGGTAGAGCTGGGTGTTGCTCTGGTGGGCAGAGCCCAGTAAAACTTTAATCTGCTTGTCTGCTGATTGGGTGGGGCTGGGTTCCCTCTCTGTTGGTTGTTTGGCCTGAAGTGACCCAGCACTGGAAGCCTACAGGCTCTTTGGTGGGGCTAATGGCGGACTCCTGGAGGGTTTACACCAAGGAGTACTTCCCAGAACTTCTGCTGCCAGTGTCCTTGTCCCCGCGGTGACCACAGCCACCCCCCACCTCTGCAGGAGACCCTTCAACACTAGCATGTAGGTCTGGTTCAGTCTCCTATGGGGCCACTGCTCCTTCATCCTGGGTCCTCATTCACACACTACTTTGTGTGTGCCCTCCAAGAGTGAAGTCTCTGTTACCCCCAGTCCTGTCGAAGTCCTGCAATCAAATCCCACTAGGCTTCAAAGTCTGATTCTCTGGGAATTCCTCCTCCTGTTGCCGGATCCCCAGGTTAGGAAGCCTGGCATGGCGCTTAGAACCTTCCCTCCAGTGGGTGGATTTCTGTGGTATAATTGTTCTCCAAGTTTTGCGTTACCCACCCAGTGGTTATGGGATTTGATTTTATCGTGATTGTGCCCCTCCTACCATCTCATTGTGGCTTCTCCTTTGTCTTTGGATGTGGGGTCTCTTTTTTGGTGAGTTCCAGTGTCTTCCTGTCGATGATTGTTCAGCAGTTAGTTGTGATTCTGGTGCTCTCGCAGGAGGGAGTGAGCCCACGTCCTTCTACTCTGCCATCTTGAACCGTATCCTATCATCATTTCTTACTTGATAATCCATGATTTCATTCTTTTGCTGTCTAGACTGCACATGACCCAACTTCCACCTATTAGAATCCTCATCTTGTTCCTGTGATGCTCTACATTCACAGTTTATAGCCTTGTCCTTCCGCTGGACATAACATCAACCTCCTCTGTATTACATACGTATACAGTATTATGTGCGTGTGTGTGTGTGTGCATGTGTGTGTATTTCTGCCTCTTCCAGTGGACAACAAACTCTCTGAAGGCAGTGAACATATCCATCTCCCAACCCCTAAGTCCCATCTAATAACTTAAACATACCAAGTATTCAATGGGAGTTTATAGAATGTATGAACTAATCAACCAAAATTCTGATGGCATGTTGACTTTAAAAAAAAAAAGATCACAGGGACCCTCCAGGAACTAGCATCATTTCAGAAATAAAGACATTCTTGTAGGAATCTCCCAGTTGCCAGCAGTGAGCAGTGAGTAAGAGCTACAAGACAGCAGCCCCTCAGCTATGAGGTAGGAGGTGGAGCTGTGAATGCAAGAGAACGTCTTTGATTGGCATAGCAGTGTAGCACTGGACACTTAGGAATGACTCTGTAAGTACACAAGACAAGCCCCTTTCACCAGCTGAGTTTTACAAGGCATGACTTGACCAGTATCACATGTGCACACATAAGTAGAAGACTCAGACACGCAGCTCTCACAGAATTGTACTCTTCTGCTTTACCAGTGAGTTTTGGTTAATTATAGTATAAAGAAAGGAATCTACTACTATTAAAAAAAAGTAAGTTGGAAAACTGCTGCCTATCCTATAGAGGTCTCACATTCAGATCCTCCAAGCAGACCCCCTAAACCATTTATCAGTGTGCCCCCAAATTTGAGGCTCGGCCCTAAGACTAGGCAAAGATTGTTTTCAAAGAGAAATTTCAGACCACCTTACCAAGCATTGGTTGTGTCTCAAGTTGGTGATTTACGTGGAGGCAGATGACTCAGAACCCTTACTATCAATTCTCTCAGGCCATGCAGTAAGTTGGGGACCACTGTTTGTAACATCATGATAGCCTGAACACCTGAAAGAAGTCACAGGCATAGGAGGCCTTTCCTTTCCCTACAGGAAAATATCTTTTATTGTTGTTGTCCCTTGAATGCCTAAGAGGAAAAAAAGAAAGAAAGAAAGAAATCTAGGAGAGATGGTGACAGACTTGTTCCTTTCCAAAGTGGAAGCTGGAGTACTGACTCAGAGAAAGGACATCACAGGCATCTTGTTCTTCCGAGAACTGTAATGCTTGGGATTTTTCATTTTGAGCAGTGAAAAGCAAATGATCAGGGCCAAAATCAGAGAGAACACAATGATTTCAACAATTTGGGGGTTATCTTCCCTGTTTTTTCCCCTCTGTGTCTGTATGATTCCTCAAACAAAGTGGGTTGGAAAAGTTCAAGCTCAGTTCACAGAAGAGAACATTCTGTACTCTTCACAACAGGCTGGGCTGCTCTCTGTAAAACAAAATCAACAGCGTGATCTCAGCCACCGCGGCAGGCACTGCGCCGCCAGCCTATGGCCCCAGCGTTTGAATAGACAGGCTGTTAAAGGCACCCCGTGGACAGGACACGCAGAAGGTGCAGCCACACATGCATGCGCCCCCCGCCCCCCAAACACACACACACGACTTTCTGTCCAATTGTTATTTCTTCTCTCCAGAGGGTCAGGAAAGTTGTTTGGATATTTCTCTTTGGAGAGTTATTATAGCTGAAACATTTCCAAGGAAACAGGCCCCTGAGTGTGCACTTCTGCTCTGGCATTGATTGGAGCTTTTCAATCTGTTTGGATGTTACTGTAATCAAATGGCAGCATTAACACTAAATAACGTGGCTGCTTCCCTACTAAGGGGGAGGGAGGCGACGAAAGGAAAGAGTCAAGTTGGTGTTTGCACCCCTCCCCCACCCCCTCAGCTTTTCAGTTTTCTTTCTGGATCTGCAGCCTTTTCTTCTTTTGTCTAGAATTTAGCATGCAATTCAGTAGATATTTATTGAGTGCATATTTGGTGCCAGGGACTGTCTACAGAATTATACCTGTAGCAAGGTTGTTCTCGTGAAGTGAAAACCTGGCCTTGAAGCCAGTCAGCGGAGGAAGGAAAGAGAAGCTGTATGTGCCAGCAGTGGAAGGTGGGAGGGGAGGAGAGGGGGTTCTCCAGGAGGGCTGAGGGACTGAGGTACTAGAAGGCCCTGAACGTGGGTGGGTGTTCTTCAGGATGATGAAACAGACATCTGGAATGGGGCTGCTAACCCAGTGCTCCTTCCATGCTGGATTCAACCTATTTGCTAGAGGAAGAAACAGAGAATGCACAACTGCCTGCAGCAGGGGAGTAGAATCGCTGCCCCACGCCTCCTTTAAAGTCACCCTTTCCTGCAGACGCTGCAGGACCCGGAGATGGGGAACTGGGCAGGGGTAGGGGGGAGAAGCATAGAGAAATGGCAAGTGGGAATGCAGGGGCTTCCGTGCATGTGAGGGATTTGGAATCCTGGCTTACTGTCTCTGTGGTCTCAGATGAGATTCTCAGACTTTGTGCCTGTGAGTCTCCTCCACTGTGCCCTCCCTCAGGTGTTAACCGGGGAGAGAAATCCCTGTTTCGTAGAACTATTGACTATTGTAGAATTTAAGGAAACAATATATGCCTTTGCTTGGCATAGAGTAGGTATTTAATAAATAGTAACCATTGTTATTATTAATTTAAGTACTGTTCAGAGAAAGCTGTTAACTGGGGTGTCAGTTGAGAACTTCCACCAATGTGTCCTCTCGAATGTTTTCTTGCCCACGTAGTTCACAATTTATTGACTTACTGGGTGTCTGTTGAGCACCTGTACCCAGCACTGTGCTCTGTGTTAGGCACTGCAGCAGGCACCGGGCCAAGAAAAGACTTGTCTTCAGGAAGCTTCCTCCCCTGACCAGGGATGGAGTTTACACAGGGCAGTGGCTGCCGTGGGGCTTGATGGATGCTTCCTCACAGCTGACCTTCCTTCATGTTCAGGCTCATGTCTTCCATGTCCCAGACCACCTCTGTGGCTGTCACAGCCATCCCACAGAGAAAGCTGCTGGGGGGCAGGGATTGGTCGGGAATAGCCTTGATGCAAGACATTTCTCGAGACTGCTCTTCCAGAATGTAAACACCCTTTCTCACTTCAGGACCAGAGCTCCTGCCAAGACTTTGAACAACAAGTTACACAAGCACCTTTGGGGTGGTTGGTCATGCCACATCACGGCTTCTGCTTGGGGATGCGGGGGAGGGGGTGGCCTCAAGGACTCAGTCAGGTGCAGTGCATAAACCTGTAAACACAAGGCTCATTGAGCCAGGAGTTCAAGAAAACGCAAGCCCTTGAGCACCACAGCAGAGCCCCGGCGTGGGGAAGGAGTCAGTCATTGCAGATCATTTCACAGACTTCCCTGCTGCCATCACTGAAACAATCCCAGGGCTCAGTAGAAGAATCATCTGACATTAGAGCCAGGCCCAGGCCAAGGTGGGGCTTCCCTGGAACTGCGTACCATGATGTCTTGAATTCTCTCTCCCCCACAGAGATCACCTCCCTGACTATACCCACCTCACCAAGGGTCCTGTTTAACATTTTCGCAGCAGACAGCCTGTCACAAAAACACTTCCCCCCATTGGACTTCCTTTGCCAAGGGCTCCTGCCAACTCCAGCCAGTTGCAGATGGACTTTCTCAGAAGGGCAGAGTGTGCGTGGGACAGCAAAAGCAAAACCCTGAGGATCTGAGTTAGACCAAGCTAAATCAATCCAGGGACTTAGGCAAGTAACCAAGATCTCAGACAGAAGAAGTGAAGGGAAGTGGTTCCAAGTTCATACCCACCCACACATACTTGATGGGAGGAGAGCCTAAGAGAGTGACATTAGTTGACCATTTATTATATGCCAGGTGCTTTACACACATTCTCTCATTTAATCCCCATAATAACCCTGTGTGCTAGTTAGTGATGTTATCCCAGAGTCAAAGAGCTTGAATAACTGGCCCAAGGTCATGCAGTCAAGTATATGGTAGAGCTCACACTCGAACCCAGGTTTGTCCAGCTTGAAAGCCCAGGTTCCCTTCATTATACTAGTCTGCCTCCCTGTATGCAAGGATCTTTTTAGAACACTGTTGGAAGCATCGTGTACATTGATTTTGGTTTTTCAGAGACGGAAGTCTCCAAGTTCTGACGCCAAGTCCTACTGTCCAACCTCTGATATTTTACTTTATCTCAGTGTATGTAATCAGTCAGCAATAATTATTGAACATGCATTGGGCATTGTGCTGTGCTCTCTGGGGGATAGAAAGCTGAGTTATGCATGAGCGCTGCCTTCAAGGAACTCATAGTCTGGATTGGATAGATTGTGCTGCAGTAACACACAATTATTTAATTTTTATTTATGTTATTAATTATTCAAACAACCTCTGAATCTAAATGGCATAACACAGTCAAAGTTTAGTTCTTACACCACATACCCATTGTGAATCAGCTGGGTCCTCTATCAGACTTCCATGACAGTCCACTAGATATCTCAGTCATTGCCAGCCACCAGTGTCGGGGGGAAGACCAGTCACCAGCTCTTACTGCTTCTTCCTCTGAGAGCTTCTTCCCTAAAGGGGCTCATGTCAGTTCTGCTCATATTTCTTTAGCCAAAGCAAATTAAACAGCCACACATAACTTCAGAGGTTAGATAAGTACAAACCTACCACGAGTCTGGAAATGGAGAAAAACCTGAAAAATCTGGTATATAGACCTGTTAATGACCACATTCTAGGAAGAGGGATGGCCTTAATGCTTCATGCCCCAAATTCCAAACAATGAAAGCCTGAAAGATGAAGTGCCATTGGCACGGATGCATTCAAGCCATGTCCTAAGGACTCAAGAGAGTATTATGCCTGGACCAGAGACCTCAGTGACGTATCCTTAGGAAGTGAAGGCCTGCATTGAACCTTGAAGAGTGAAGGCCTTGGATGGACCCACAGGAGCAGACCAGTTGCATCCACCTTGGCCTTCAATAGGGTGAGGGTAATGCACCACTAGTCACGCTCATGAACTGCATAGGTAATTCCAGGCCTGGAGAGACCACCGAATGAGTGCCTGAAGGCGAGAATGCGGGTGGGCTTGAGGGGAAAGGGCCCATCACAGCTGGGCAGAGTGCTCAAGTCAGGGGGAAATGACAGTTGGCCAAAGCATTGCTTTGAGAAGCCATGAAAAAATCTTTAAACAGGAGAAAAACCATGATTACAGTGGAACTTTCTGGATTTTAATCTATGGCTATATTCTTTCATTTCACAAATATTTTAAATATTTTGCATAGAAATTGCAAAGGTAGATAAGGCTTGATTCCCACCTGTAAGTCTTTAGTGGAAGAAGAAATGTGTTTGGTTTTTTACCATTGCCTTTTAAGAGAATTGATCTCAAAGAGATACTTTGTTTGATGAATAGGATCTAAAATGTCAAGGATGTGCATTTATGAAGCAGAAAGGGCTGAAATGGCTAGTCTGCTAACCGGAATTGGGATGGTGGTGAGGAATCCAGGAGTGGGAGGAGCATGGAAGTGGAGGAGATAGAGGGGATAAGGCAGCTGGCAACGCAAGAAAAGGCTTTGGGAATGACGGAGATTTTTAATGGGGATATTTATGAAGTTTCACCATATGGTGTTCAATGTAAGCCCTCCACTTTTCTCCCTTGTGAGCATTTCTGTAAAATATACATTACTCAAAATACTTTGGGAGGTGACTTGCGTGGTCACAAGGGGGCAATTGAGTAGCAATGAAGTGTTGATTATGGCCTCAAACCGTGCAGAGTGTGAGCCAGAACTTCTGAAGCGAGCCCAGTCGTGTTTGTGTTAAATAGATATGTGCAGTCACATTTGTACAGGATAAAGTGGCAATTCTAGCTGTGGGAGAGTTTGTCAAGAAGAGCTTCATAAAGGAGATTAAAGGTGATCCTTTAATCTGGGGCCAGGTGTTGAAATATCAGAAAGTGTCCCCAGCCCACCTGGATTAATGAAAAGTGTTCCAGTCCAGTCACAGAGAGCAGCAGGTGCAAAGGTACTGGACAAGAACAGCCTGGTTTATTGGCACTAATCCAAGCAAACATTGATGGGTAGGATTTTGAGGGATAGGGTGAGAGGGGGCAAGTCCAGTAATCTAATCCAGTTGTCAGTGTTTGTGGAAATAAGGACATGTGTTTACTGTCAAAACTATTTCTTCAGCATTTATTGACTCTCAGATACTTTCCAGCTTTTATATTGTTGCAAAACTATTTTGTTTTAATTTGGCGAAAAAAACTGGGGAACTCATGATTTTCTGTTTTCTTACCTATTGGTGAGACAGAAGGTGGATCCAGAGATGAACTTTTCTAAGGATATCCTGAGTTGTTTATATTCACTGCTCATGTACAGCATGTCAATATTTACCTGGCTGCTAAGCACCCCCTCCCCATGTGCCGTGCAGAGAAGTGCCAAGATCCTTCAGGTCCTATGTCCCAGGAGGTGAAGGATTGCCTGAGACAGCAGCACACAGAAGCAGAGAGCTGGTGACTGTTAAAACACACTTCTTGATTTACAGTCACCTGTCAGGTAGGAGAATTTATCCCTGCTGATCAGAGCAGAAAGTACCCTGAGTGTGGGGTGTGAGTGTATGTGTGTGCCTGGGTATATTTTAAGTATCCACATGGGAAATCTCTAAATCAGCAATTATTTCAATAATCTCATACATTCATATGGCACCTTTCTCCATAAATGCTTCCAAAAGCAGTTTGCAAATTTTATGTAGCAGGGGAATCATCACTGCTGGAGTAGAAGGAAATAGATGCTTATCGGCTTCCTAATGAGAACTCGGGACTAACTGTACTTTTGTTAAGAAGTACAGAGATCCAAGAATGTGTGTGTTTTTAAATGACGTTGTGTTTCTTTAAAATAGTATTCAAATTTCCTCTGAATAATCCATTCAAATTCTACCTAGCCTTCCAGGCCCACCTCTAGATTCAGCTCTACAGTTGGTGCTAAATTTTGGTCCCCTAGAGCAAAGTACTCTCACCTTGTTCTGGATATGGCTCTTCCCTCACTACCCAGAAGAACAGAATTGGGCAGGAGACCTTCGTCACTCTTAACGTTATACATTATGCTTTTCTGGCCCATTAGGAGGATGAGCAGTATCTGAGAGGCCAGGTAGCATCTGAAAGGAACTTCAACTCATTCATTCATTCAGTAAATATTCATTGGACCATTATTATGTTCTAGAAACTCTGCTAGGGTGCTGGAGATAAAACTAAGAGCACCAGAGACAGGGCCCCTGACCTGGAGCCAGCAGTTTGGCAGGGGAGGTGGTCATTAGTGAAATAATCACACAGATCATTGTAAACTGAGAATCAAGATAAGTGCTACAAAGGATGGTTCTGAGAGCATAAGCAGGGAACTTCACTGAGACTGGGGAGCCAGGAAGGCTGCCTGAGAATGTGAAGTTCAAGGCTTCAGCTCAAGGATAAGTAGGAGATAGCTACGAGAGAGAGAGAGAGAGAGAGAGAGAGAGAGAGAGAGAGAGAGAGAGAGAGAAGAGAAACAGAAAGAAGGGGGGTGAAGTGAGGAGGGGAGGGAGAGGAAGGGAGGGAGGCAAGGAGGGAGAGCAGGAAAGGAGTGTGGATGGTGTGTGTGTATGTGACAGTCTGTTTCTTCATTCATAAAACAGTGGTAGTAAGTTTTACAGTCTAAGTTTGGGGTCCCCAAAAGCAGATCCTGAGATAAGGACTCATGTGAACATGGTTTATTGGGAAGTGTCCCCAGGGGAAACTGCTAGAGAAGCTGAAGAACGGGAACATGAAAGGAAGGAGGCCAAGCAAGGTTGAGAAGGAAGCAAAATGCCACGGAGGGGAGAACTGGAGACAAGATAGGTGCCACTGGGAGCTGGGGCACTTGTCCCCCTGCACTGTTTCGTTACCAGTAAAATCCTAGGCACTTCTGCTCTCTGGGCTGGGAAGCAAGAGTGGCTCCAGTAGCTCAAGGACTGTCCCCCAACACAGAGCCAGGGTGCTGGCTCCTGGGAGCATAGCACATGGTGATAAGTGTGCAGGAATACGGGGAAAGGCTGTGAAGGGATGCGGGCAGAGCACTGGCAGCCTTTGCCACACAGGATACAGGCACAGGTTAAAGGAAGCAACGCATATAAGGAACAGAGCTTAGTGCCTGACACATAGTAAGTGCTCAGTAAATACTCTCCTTGTAAGTCTTGTTTATTAACTAGGCATTGATGTGGCCTGGAACAGGCTTACTCTGCCCAGTCATCTCTGCCTGCTCCAATCCCGAAGGAAGCACTACCACCCACCACTCCCCGCCAGGTCTCCCGAGACAAACACATGTATAAATATAGCACTATATATTTATATTTCCCAGGATTGTCACATTTCGCTGAGCTCATAATAGAACTGAACAAATAGCCCCGTCATCCTCTGTAATACGTCCCATCATTCACTGAGGCTGCATCTCTCCCTGTCCTTCTGGACTCCTGAAAATTTACGTGCCTGGCTACTTCTTAAATGAGATCTGTACCAGGCTGATGCAATTCTCAGGGCTGCGTTACCCGGACAAGTTGATAGAATTTTTATACCAGAGGGACTTCCTAGCTCTGCTCATCTTCCTAAGTGGTACACCGAACAATTGTTTGCTACTTCAAAAAGCGGCATTTTAAATAAAAAGGAATGAACTATGGATACACTAACAAGAATGAATCTCAGAACTATTATCCTGGGTGAAAAAAGCAGACGCAAAAGAATGTGTATGGTATGATTTCGTATGTTGGAAATTATATAACAGGCAAAATTAATCTGTGGTGACAGAAAGCCGGTCAGCGATTGCCTGGGGCAGGGTCTGGGGCAGGGGCTGGGGCAGCTGCAGAAAGGCGTGAGGAAACTTTTAGGAGTTGAAAATGTCCCATGTCTTGATTACACCAGTGTATACATTTGTCAAAACTCACAGAGTGGTATACTTAAAATGGGTGTGTTTTACTGCATGTAAATTATACCTTAGTAAAGTTTATTCAAAATCAAATAGGCGTTTTATTGCCTGACCAAGGGATCAGAAGTAGATCCAAGACCAGTCTCAGGGACCTCCATGTGGCCAGACATGCAGATGCCTTTGTACTGCTCCCCATCTGCCACCCCCTCCCCATTTTTTTCTTTTGGCAAGAAGTTGGTCATTATTATTTGCACCAATGGAGGGGAACAATGGCCCAGAGAATCTAAAAAGGGGATAATCCACGAATCATTTACATCTGGTGGCTCTAGAATGTGTTTTGTTGCCTATCTGGTATTTGAATAGAGATATGCCTGCTTGGCCTCCTGAAAATACAATTCAGGTGAAATAATGAAGTTCCCTATAAAGACCTGAATTGTTGGAAGCTTGGAAAGCACTTCACTTTCCCTGCCTGACCTCCCTTCTCCCTTCTCCTCATTCCAAGCAGGAAATGCAGTGTTTCACCTGGGCCCAAACCTTCCTTCAGACAAGTTCTCTCTCAGTGGGTGCCTCTACCTTGTGAGATTTGGTGCCTCTGTGTTAACATGCAGTGTACCTAGAGGGAGCTGAGATACTCAAGCCATTGAAAAGCAGGCTTGAAAAAAGTTTTCTTGCAAACCAAGTGGAATCATCTATTTGCATGCAGATAATTGAGAACAGATTCTATAAAAATTGATTTCTTATATTTAGGATACAGTTTAGCCAGCTCCGGCTCTGCGAAGCCTCTGGCACCCCACCCCCCCCCAACCCCCGTCCCCCGCCCCTCCCAGCCCTGCCACTCCCAAGGCTGGGTTCGCAGCCCCTGCTATTTGCACCGCACCTCCCACCTCCAGCACCCTGGACTTTGTCCTTCATGGCACTCACCACGTGGAGGGCAAATGCCTGTTTACTAATCTGTGTCCTGGACCCGACTGAAAGCTCTTTGAAAGCAGGGTCTGCTGAGGTCACCAGTGTATCCCCAGCTGCTACAACAGTGGCAGGCTCATAGTAGGTGCTTAATAAATAGTTGATGAGTTGTTATGATTCTGAACACATCACAACAGAGTTTATTTAAGGCTTTCAAAATCAACTGCACAGACAGGAAAACTCTGGTGCTTCCAAAAAGAACTCCACCCAGACAGAGCTCCAGCAGGAAATACCAAAAAGTCAGTATCTAGCACAGAAATCACTGTGTGTGTTTCAGGGCAAACTCTTGTGATCTGATCTCAGAGGCTGTGGAACAGTCTGGAAAATCCAAAGCTTTAGGAACTCTACGTAAGAATTCTCCTCCAGGGCTTCCCTGGTGGTGCAGTGGTTGAGAGTCTGCCTGCCAGTGCAGGGGACACTGGTTCGAGCCCTGGTCTGGGAAGATCCCCCATGCCGCGGAGCAACTGGGCCCGTGAGCCACAACTACTGAGCCTGCGCGTCTGGAGTCTGTGCTCCGCAACAAGAGAGGCCGCGACAATGAGAGACCCGCGCACCGCGATGAAGAATGGCCCCCGCTCGCCGCAACTAGAGAAAGCCCTGCAACAGAAACAAAGACCCAGCACAGCCAAAAATTAAAAAAAAAAAAAAGAGTTCTCCTCCAAAGCAAGTGACAGTCCCTAAGTGAGGGTGGAGGGAAGAGAGGAGAGGCTCCCAGGAGAACACCCTGCGACTCTAGAGAAACCCTGAACTTGGAGCCAGTGGACCAGACTGGGCACCGAGACTCTTAGAACCTCTGTAAATGACAGTAATGACACCTCCCACAGAGTTTCATCTGTAAGTCCTTAAGGATGATACACATTTTAGCTGCCTGTATTATCAGGAAAAACAACAAAGTACACCTAGGACTTTAAAATCGACAGAACAAGAAGAGGAAGAATGAGGAAATTCTAAATAAAAGTCATAAGTTACTCCTCATTTTTCAAACATTGACTTCCAAGATATAAACCACCCCAGTCCTTTTTTTCTTCCCCATGGCCTCCTGGGTGCTCACCTTGGGCTCATTCATTCCACATGAGTGAGGAGAGAGCCCGGAGAGCTTAAATTTACTCAGTGCTGCTACATATTATCCATGTTAGAATGGGGAAAGGAACAGTGAAAATGAGCATTTGAGAGTATCTGAATGCCAACTTTTCATAAATTCACCTTGGTGGGCACCTAGGTCTCAACATACAAAGAGTTAAATGTGTTCACTGATTGATGGTGCCTCTTTCACTAAAATGCTTAGTTAAGAAGCGACTTCATGAACTTACCAGAGTATCGTGACTTAGACCCATCAGATAACTTACCTTGAATTTAGATAATGAATCATGCCAACATTTGGGGGAAACCAAAAGAATTGCAGAACATCAACAATCAGGTCAACTCCTAGTGAAAGTCCAGCTGGTGCATGTCGTGATATCACCAGTCATCCATTCATTAAATCATTCATTCAACAAAGGAAAACATCTTCGAGTCTGGTCTGAATACTGGCTCTGCCTTTTATTAGTGATAGAACCTTCATCAAATTGGGTGTCCCTTCCTTTGTAGATTACAGGTCACAATTCCTACCTTGGAGATTTGCCATGAACATTAAATGAGTAGTTTTAATTAGTGATAATAGCAGCAATAGCTATGGCTCAAAGCATAATATGTGCACCAGGAGCCTAGAGCCATTTTGCTTCTCCCACTTTAAGAATGTTCTTTCCAGCCTTAAGGCCTAGACTCCTGTATCTGGGAAACAGTCAGTTTGCCACTGGTAGACAGTAAAAGAAATTTTATACATGTATATATGTATATGTATATATAATTATGTATATTATGTATGATTCTGAACACATCACAACAGAGTGTATATATATATATTATGTATATATAATATACAATTATGTATATATAATATGTACATGTATATATAATTTTATATGTATGTGTACACACATATTTCTTTGTGCAAGCTCTGCAAAGTGCTGTGTTTCTAGTAAGACAGTCACAGTTCCATCAAACTAAGCCATCTGAATGTTTTTGGAGAAAGAAAAAGCTTGGATGAGTAGGAACTGGAAAACAGAAAGCACAAAGGATCAAGGTAAATACATAAGAAACGCAGTTTAAGCGTCTCAAATCAGATCTTTCTAGCACAGAGTTGTGATGAGCACAAAAGCTTCTCTGAGGTCATCCCTGGTGGCGCAGTGGTTGAGAGTCCGCCTGCTGATGCGGGGGACGTGGGTTCGTGCCCTGATCTGGGAAGATCCCACATGCTGTGGAGCGGCTGGGCGCGTGAGCCATGGCCGCTGAGCCTGCGCATCCGGAGCCTGTGCTCCTCAACGGGAGAGGCCACAACAATGAGAGGCCCGCGTACCGCAAAAAAAAAAAAAAAAAAAAAAGTTCTCTCAGTATGTCCCTGCCTAACCAGGATTCAAGTGCAATGTTTTGTAAGTAATGTGTGCTGCCAGTACATGCAGTAAATATTCATCATGCTTCTGTGGCATAAGCAAGGTGAGAGAACCAAACATGAATTACATAGGGCCCTCCCCTGAAGGAATCTGACTGGTAGATGCTTGTTGACTAAAAAAGGAAGTTTTATATTTTACTTCTAGTTTATCAAATTCCATAGCACTTTACCTGTCCCACTCTTAGGGAGCGGTTTCTCCTGAGCCTATAGCTGACCTCCCTTGCCGGAGACGGCAAGCAGTTGGGATGGGTCCATGGCTGGTCCACCACTGTGTCCCTCACAGTATGCAAAAGGCTGCCAAACACACACACACAGCATATTTTCTCCTCTCTCTCCCTCCCCCATACTTTCTCTCCCCCACCCCCCCGCTCCCTTCCTCTCTCCCTCTCTCCCGCCCCCCCCCCCCCCAGTACTAACTCTGTTTACAGCTGTCACACCTATAAAGGCCTTTCTTTTGAAGGGTGCAAAACTGACCATAGTTTCTTATATCATTCTTGCGCTGATTGATGAGATGGGCAGTGCATTCAGTTGGAATGTCTGAACCCCTGTCCTTTGCCAATTGCATAACACATAGCTCTCCAGTGAATGAGGACTGTCATATTTCCTATTTCTTTAAACCTCACCACCTTCTCCCTCCAATCATATCTTCTTCTGGCTACCTATAAATCATTGGCTATTTGGAGCTAAAGGAACCAATACAGCACAGCCTCCACCATACTTACTATGCAGTGAAATTCAGGTAGTGAAGCAGGAGGGTGATGCTCCAGGTCATACATTATATGTAGCAAATGTATGTGTACACACATATTTCTTTGTGCATATGTATATTCACCTGTAGTGTTAAATCCTAAGATATATGTGTATATATAGCATTATTGTATATTATTATATATAGCATTATTGCATATATATAGCAGATTCAGACGTGGCCCGTTCAGCTATTGAGATTGGCTCCAGAAGATTTTTATTTGCATGTAGAACCAAGATGCCTTATTGGAAAAATTTAACCTAATGAAACATGAGTCTCAGAGTATCTGCTTTGTTGAAGAAGAGTCAGTTTGCCTTAAAGAAGGATGCCTAGAGGGCTATTCCTTGGAGTGCTTTTGCCCATTCTTCCTGCTCTGTGTTCCTACAGTTCCCCCCTCTCTTTGATCATGTTATCATATGGTGGATGCTGGGGAAAAAATGTCTGCAGCAGCTGCATCAAAACAGCAACAGTGGAGTGTTACAGCTCATGTAGGGGAGGGAGTGACAACTATAGGAATGTGCTATAGCAGTCTTGGATGCAGGCACGCAAAGAAAGAAACTGGGATTTGTTCCATGCAAACTGGTTAAAGACTGAACCAAAGAAACATTGTCTGCTTGTCCCTGGTCCTTTCAACCACATCAGCACCCCTACACCCAAATACTAGACCTCAGCTGTTGTTATTTGAGGGAATCCCTTCCTCACCCAAGTTTGGAACCAATCAAGAAAAAGAGGAGTTAGGGAGATGGAGATGAAAATACCATCTTTATTGCTTGCTATAGGCTGACTGTGTGCCCCCCAAATTCACATGTTGAAACCCTAATCCCCAATGTGATGGTATTTGGAGACGGGGCCTTATGAGGATGGGATATAAGATGGGATTAGTGTCCTTATAAGAAGAGACATGGTAGAGCTTGCTTCCTCTCTCTGTCCTATGCCATGTGAGGACACAGAGAAAGGACAGCCACCTGCAAACCAGGAAGAGGGCCCTCACCAGAACCTGACCATAATCTTGGACCTTCCCAGCCGCCAGAACTGTGAGAAATAAATGTTGATATTTATGTCTATGATAATTGGTTATAGCAGCCGAAACTAAGACATTACTCAGAAAGGCTGGGTGGGAAGATATGTCTGGGGTGTGCAGTAATAATGAGCTTTCTAATGCTGAATCCCAGAATTAGGCAGACTTAACTCACCCAGTCATAGGCAGCACTGAGTGATTACAAACCCCGACCGAGGCGAAGGCTGCTCTATGTAGACGATGCAGGAGCAGAGCAGAATGGGGGCTGTCTGCCGGCCGGCCAGTCCCAAGGATAGGGAGAAACTGAGCCACAAGACTCAATTCGCTGTCTCAAACTCATCATTCTGTTATGTCACCTAGCCTCTCCTGGGAGGGATGAGTAAAAGGGTATGGAAAGGCCAGGAATGTTGCCATAATAAAAGGCCCTCCACATGGAAGGAACATCATGAGTAGGGAGTAAGCATTCCCCAGCATGAGCCAAGACACAAGCCAGGCTTCAGGTGACAGTGGAGGTCCCCAAGAATGGCTCAGAAATGGTGCTCTTCTTCCAGAGTCGTCTTCTGTCCTAACTTTCTAGTTTCACTTTGTTTACAGCCCCTTGGGCCACTCCTCTGGATTTTGAGTCATGGCGCTCTTGCATGAGGGGAAGGAGTAACAATGAAACCTGGGGGTTTTTTTTTTTGTTTTTTCGTTTTTGTTTTTCTCTTCAGTGACTTGGCTGGAGTGGCACTTCCCGAGGATAGAGGATGGGCGGCAGGTCAGATTGGTGGTTGGTAAACAGTGCCTCTGCCTGATAACCTTTTCCCCCTCTTCCCAAAAAGGATGCAGAACATAAGCAAAATTACCCTAAAGTCATAACCTTGCTTTATTTTACTGCCCAGAGCTAGAAAGGAATCAAATGAGTTGACCTAAGAGCAGACTTTTGGATTTACAAAGCTCATTAGTTCCCAGTAAGATTTACTCATGTGTTCATTCAGCATTTTGGTTGAGCACCTAAAAGGTATGAGGCACTAGGTACAGGGGACACAGGCACAGTCCAAGCCCTAATGAGATTTATATCAAGCCATTAGTCAAATAAGAATTTAGGAGCATTTATTATGCACCCCATTGTGCCAGACATTCAGCAAACCCCTGAGATTTGCCCCCGCCGACCTGCTGAATGCAGCAGTGGAAAGCGCTTACATGAAGTGTCCAAAAGTACGGTTTCCTTTGGGGAGAGATTTCTTCAGATTGCCTGAGAGTGTTGGAGGGTTTAGAAAAACAAAGTAAATGGCTGATTCAGTTAACTAAAATTAAATGTCTCTCGTGGAAGACTGCACAACTTCTGAAGAAGGGCCAGTGAGCATTACTCTTGGGTAGGTAAAACCGTTCTAAAACATAATATGTGGTGGCTTTAAAAACGTTAAAGGGTTGAGAGTCTGCATCCCACCCTTGACGGAGGTGTGACTGCTGACCTGACCATGGCTCTTAGAGAGATGGATTTGTACATTTTTAGACACCATAGATATCTTTCTGTCTGGGTTTCTTCTGAGCATTGTACATTTGGTAAAATTTTAAAACAACACAGCAGGTAAAAGAATAAAGGCCTTTCTTTCCTTTAGTCTCAGTTTAACTGTGTATGAAGGGCAGAGAGCCAAAAAGTTCATGTCCTGAAACTCAGGTGCTATTTATAGCTTTCTAATAAGCAAAACTTTTGAGGCCATTTACTCATTCATTCATTTTGTTATTACAAAACCTAACATGAAGATAGGCACATAGTAGGTGTCCAGTGAGGGCTTACTGAATGAATGAATGTCCAGAGATCAAGCCACAGTCTGTCCAGCTTTCCACAAGCACAGAGTGATTTTGGGACTGGCCAGCGGTAACTAGCATGTTTATACCCCACCAGGGACTAGAAGCAGAGAAGTTCTTACATGCTGACCCCTGAAAGGAAAACAGGAAGTAGAGAAATAGGGTGGACTCATTCAGAAAGACTGCTGAACCCAAGAAGTAGAGCACCAGAACACTTGAGAGATGAGAGGACTGGGAGATTTATAGACCCAATCTTACCAGCCATTGCTTGAGCGCTGTTAGGGGACAAGAGCGTGTCTTCTGGGGCCCAGATTCCTGATTCCTCAGAAACTGTGAGGTAATAAACGTTTGTGGCTTTCATCCACTAAACTTTGGTGGAATTTGTTACGTGACATGGGTAACTGATACAGTTGTGATAGCATTGGAAATCCACTACAAGGTACGAATTATTTTTGAGCCTAAGATATTGTGTTTCTTTAAAATGAGCTTTATTACACAAGCTACAACTATTCTCCTGACCCACGTTTATATAAGTGCCCCAAAGCATAACATTCTGTTATTTCACATCTCCCCACCACAAGGTCCCTGACTTCCTGTAAGTAAAAAACCAGCAGCTTCCCAGTGGGAAGTAATCCCTTCCTTTTCCGCCTCCACCAACCCTAGTGTGGAGCAACCACTGATGACGGCTGTGACCGGTGTAGCAGCTGATCACAATCTCACAGAATCATATCATCAAAGAATCATAAGATTAGGAAGAGCCCCAATGAGATTTCTTTTTTTTTTTTTTTTTTTTTTAAACATCTTTATTGGGGTATAATTGCTTTACAATGGTGTGTTAGTTTCTGCCCTACAACAAAGTGAATCAGCTATACATATACATATGTTCCCATATGTCTTCCCTCTTGCGTCTCCCTCCCTCCCACTCTCCCCATCCCACCCTTCCAGGCTGTCACAAAGCACCGAGCTAATATCCCTGTGCCTTGCGGCTGCTTCCCCCCAGCTATCTACCTTACTACGTTTGTTAGTGTGTATATGTCCATGACTCTCTCTCGCCCTGTCAAAACTCACCCTTCCCCCTCCCCATATCCTTAAGTCCGTTCTCCAGTAGGTCTGCGTCTTTATTCCTATCTTACCCCTAGGTTCTTCATGACATTTTTTTCCCTTAAATTCCATATATATGTGTTAGCATACGGTATTTGTCTTTGTCTTTCTGACTTACTTCACTCTGTATGACAGATTCTAGGTCTATCCATCTCATTACAAATAGCTCAATTTCATTTCTTTTTAAGGCTGAGTAATATTCCATTGTGTATATGTGCCACATCTTCTTTATCCATTCATCCGATGATGGGCGCTTAGGTTGTTTCCATGTCCTGGCTATTGTAAATAGAGCTGCAATGAACATTTTGGTACATGACTCTCTTTGAATTTTGGTTTTCTCAGGGTATATGCCAAGTAGTGGGATTGCTGGGTCATATGGTAATTCTATTTGTAGTTTTTTAAGGAACCTCCATACTGTTCTCCACAGTGGCTGAACCAATTCACATTCCCACCAGCAGTGCAAGAGTGTCCCCTTTTCTCCACACCCTCTCCAGCATTTATTGTTTCTAGATTTTTTGATGATGGCCATTCTGACTGGTGTGAGATGATATCTCATTGTAGTTTTGATTTGCATTTCTCTAATGATTAATGATGTTGAGCATTCTTTCATGTGTTTGTTGGCATTCTGTATATCTTCTTTGGAGAAATGTCTATTTAGGTCTTCTGCCCATTTTTGGATGGGGTTGTTTGTTTTTTTGTTATTGAGCTGCATGAGTTGCTTGTAAATTTTGGAGATTAATCCTTTGTCAGTTGCTTCATTTGCAAATGTTTTCTCCCATTCTGAGGGTTGTCTTTTGGTCTTGGTTATGGTTTCCTTTGCTGTGCAAAAGCTTTGAAGTTTCATTAGGTCCCATTTGTTTATTTTTGTTTTTATTTCCATTACTCTAGGAGGTGGGTCAGAAAGGATCTTGCTGTGATTTATGTCATAGAGTGTTCTTCCTATGTTTTCTTCTAAGAGTTTGATAGTTTCTGGCCTTACATTTAGGTCTTTAATCCATTTTGAGCTTATTTTTGTGTATGGTGTTAGGGAGTGATCTAATCTCATACTTTTACATGTACCTGTCCAGTTTTCCCAGCACCATTTATTGAAGAGGCTGTCCTTTCTCCACTGTACATTCCTGCCTCCTTTATCAAAGATGAGGTGTCCATATGTGCGTGGGTTTATCTCTGGGCTTTCTATCCTGTTCCACTGATCTATCTTTCTGTTTTTGTGCCAGTACCATACTGTCTTGATTACTGTTGCTTTGTAATATAGTCTGAAGTCAGGGAGCCTTATTCCTCCAGCTCCTTTTTTCGTTCTAAAGATTGCTTTGGCTATTCGGGGTCTTTTGTGTTTCCATACAAATTGCGAAATTTTTTGTTCTAGTTCTGTGAAAAATGCCAGTGGTAGTTTGATAGGGATTGCATTGAATCTGTAGATTGCTTTGGGTAGTAGAGTCATTTTCACAATGTTGATTCTTCCCATCCAAGAACATGGTATATCTCTCCATCTATTTGTATCATCTTTAATTTCTTTCATCAGTGTCTTATAATTTTCTGCATACAGGTCTTTCGTATCCTTAGGTAGGTTTATTCCTAGATATTTTATTCTTTTTGTTGCAATGGTAAATGGGAGTGTTTTCTTGATTTCACTTTCAGATTTTTCATCATTAGTATATAGGAATGCCAGAGATTTCTGTGCATTAATTTTGTATCCTGCTACTTTACCAAATTCATTGATTAGCTCTAGTAGTTTTCTGGTAGCATCTTTAGGATTCTCTATGTATAGTATCATGTCATCTGCAAACAGTGACAGCTTTACTTCTTCTTTTCCGATTTGGATTCCTTTTATTTCCTTTTCTTCTCTGATTGCTGTGGCTAAAACTTCCAAAACTATGTTGAATAAGAGTGGTGAGAGTGGGCAACCTTGTCTTGTTCCTGATCTTAGTGGAAATGCTTTCAGTTTTTCACCATTGAGGATGATGTTTGCTGTGGGCTTGTTATATATGGCTTTTATTATGTTTAGGAAAGTTCCCTCTATGCCTACTTTCTGGAGGGTTTTTATCATAAATGGGTGTTGAATTTTGTCGAAAGCTTTCTCTGCATCTATTGAGATGATCATATGGTTTTTCTCCTTCAATTTGTTAATATGGTTTATCACATTGATAGATTTGCGTATATTGAAGAATCCTTGCATTCCTGGAATAAACCCCACTTGATCATGGTGTATGATCCTTTTAATGTGCTGTTGGATTCTGTTTGCTAGTATTTTGTTGAGGATTTTTGCATCTATGTTCATCAGTGATATTGGCCTGTAGTTTTCTTTCTTTGTGACATCCTTGTCTGGTTTTGGTATCAAGGTGATGGTGGCTTCGTAGAAGGAATTTGGGAGTGTTCCTCCCTCTGCTATATTTTGGAAGAGTTTGAGAAGGATAGGTGTTAGCTCTTCTCTAAACGTTTGATAGAATTCACCTGTGAAGCCATCTGGTCCTGGGCTTTTGTTTGTTGGAAGGTTTTTAATCACAGTTTCAATTTCAGTGCTTGTGATTGGTCTGTTCATATTTTCTATTTCTTCCTGATTCAGTCTTGGCAGGTTGTGCATTTCTAAGAATTTGTCCATTTCTTCCAGATTGTCCATTTTATTGGCATAGAGTTGCTTGTAGTAATCTCTCATGATTTCTTTTATTTCTGCAGTGTCAGTTGTTACTTCTCCTTTTTCATTTCTAATTCTATTGATTTGAGTCTTCTCCCTTTTTTTCTTGATGAGTCTGGCTAGTGGTTTATCTATTTTGTTTATCTTCTCAAAGAACCAGCTTTTAGTTTTATTGATCTTTGCTATTGTTTCCTTCATTTCTTTTTCATTTATTTCTGATCTGATTTTTATGATTTCTTTCATTCTGCTAGCTTTGGGGTTTTTTTGTTCTTCTTTCTCTAATTGCTTGAGGTGCAAGGTTAGGTTGTTTATTCGAGATGTTTCCTGCTTCTTAAGGTGGGCTTGTATTGCTATAAACTTCCCCCTTAGGACTGCTTTTGCTGCATCCCATAGGTTTTGGGTCGTTGTGTCTCCATTGTCATTTGTTTCTAGGTATTTTTTTATTTCCTCTTTGATTTCTTCAGTGATCACTTCATTATTAAGTAGTGTATTGTTTAGCCTCCATGTGTTTGTATTTTTTACAGATCTTTTCCTGTAATTGATATCTAGTCTCATGGCGTTGTGGTCGGAAAAGATACTTGATACAATTTCAGTTTTCTTAAATTTACCAAGGCTTGATTTGTGACCCAAGATATGATCTATCCTGGAGAATGTTCCATGAGCACTTGAGAAAAATGTGTATTCTGTTGTTTTTGGATGGAGTGTCCTATAAATATCAATTAAGTCCATCTTGTTTAATGTATCATTTAAAGCTTGTGTTTCCTTATTTATTTTCATTTTGGATGATCTGTCCATGGGTGAAAGTGGGGTGTTAAAGTCCCCTACTATGAATGTGTTACTGTTGATCTCCCCTTTTATGGTTGTTAGTATTTGCCTTATGTATTGAGGTGCTCCTATGTTGGGTGCATAAATATTTACAATTGTTATATCTTCTTCTTGGATCGATCCCTTGATCATTATGTAGTGTCCTTCTTTGTCCCTTTTAATAGTCCTTATTTTAAAGTCTATTTTGTCTGATATGAGAATTGCTACTCCAGCTTTCTTTTGGTTTCCATTTGCATGGAATATCTTTTTCCATCCCCTTACTTTCAGTCTGTATGTGTCTCTAGTTCTGAAGTGGGTCTCTTGTAGACAGCATATATAAGGGTCTTGTTTTTGTATCCATTCAGCCAATCTGTGTCTTTTGGTGGGAGCATTTAGTCCATTTACATTTAAGGTAATTATCGATATGTATGTTCCTATTTCCATTTTATATATTGTTTTGGGTTCGCTACTATAGGTCATTTCCTTCTCTTGTGTTTCGTGTCTAGAGAAGTTCCTTTAGCATTTGTTGTAAAGCTGGTTTGGTGGTGCTGAACTCTCTCAGCTTTTGCTTGTCTGTAAAGGTTTTATTTTCTCCATCAAATGTGAATGAGATCCTTGCTGGGTAGAGTAGTCTTGGTTTCAGGCTATTCTCCTTCATCACTTTCAGTATGTCCTGCCACTCCCTTCTGGCTTGTAGGGTTTCTGCTGAGAGATCAGCTGTTAACCTTATGGGGATTCCCTTGTGTGTTATTTGTTGTTTTTCCCTTGCTGCTTTTAATATGCTTTCTTTGTATTTAATTTTTGACAGTTTGATTAATATGTGTCTTGGCGTGTTTCTCCTTGTATTTATCCTGTATGGGACCCTCTGTGCTTCCTGGACTTGATTAACTATTTCCTTTCCCATATTAGGGAAGTTTTCAACTATAATCTCTTCAAATATTTTCTCAGTCCCTTTCTTTCTTTCTTCTTCTTCTGGAACCCCTATAATTCGAATGTTGGTGCGTTTCATGTTGTCCCAGAGGTCTCTGAGACTGTCCTCAGTTCTTTTCATTCTTTTTTCTTTATTCTGCTCTGCAGTAGTTATTTCCACTACTTTATCTTCCAGGTCACTTATCCGTTCTTCTGCCTCAGTTATTCTGCTATTGATCCTATCTAGAGTGATTTTAATTTCATTTATTGCATTGTTCATCGTTGCTTGTTTCATCTTTAGTTCTTGTAGGTCCTTGTTAACTGTTTCTTGCATTTTGTCCATTCTACTTCCAAGATTTCGGATCATCCTTACTATCATTATTCTGAATTCTTTTTCAGGTAGATTGCCTATTTCCTCTTCATTTGTTAGGTCTGGTGGGTTTTTATCTTGCTCCTTCATCTGCTGTGTGTTTTTCTGTCTTCTCATTTTGCTTATCTTACTGTGTTTGGGGTCTCCTTTTTGCAGGCTGCAGGTTCGTAGTTCCCGTTGTTTTTGATGTCTGTCTCCAGTGGCTAAGGTTGTTTCAGTGGGTTGTGTAGGCTTCCTGGTGGAGGGGACTAGTGCCTGTGTTGTGCTGGATGAGGCTGGATCTTGTCTCTCTAGTGGGCAGGTTCACGTCTGGTGGTGTGTTTTGGGGTGTCTGTGGCCTTATTATGATTTTAGGCAGCCTCTCTGCTAATGGGTGGGGTTGTGTTCCTGTTTTGCTAGTTGTTTGGCATAGGTTGTCCAGCACTGTGGCTTGCTGGTCGTTGAGTGAAGCTGGGTGCTGGTGTTAAGATGGAGGTCTCTGGGAGATTTCCACCGTTTAATATTATGTGGAGCTGGGAGGTCTCTTGTTGACCAGTGTCCTGAAGTTGGCTCTCCTACCTCAGAGGCAGAGCCCTGACTCCTGGCTGGAGCACCAAGAGCCTTTCATCCACACAGCTCAGAATAAAAGGGAGAAAAAGTAGGGAGAATTAGTAGAAGTATGAGTAAAGAAAGAGGGAAAGGAGGAAAGGAAGGAAGGAAGAAAGAAGCAAAGAAGGAAAGAACGGAGGGAGGGAGGGAGGGAGGAAGGAAGGAAGGAGGGAAAGAAGGAAAAAAAAGAAAGAAAGATGATACAGTAAAAATAAAATAAAGTATAATATAGTTATTGAATTAAAAAATATTTAGAAAAAAAAAAAGGGATGGATAGAACCTTAGGACAAATGTTGGAAGCAAAGCTATACAGAGAAAATCTTACACAGAAGCATACACATACACCTTCACAAAAAGAGGTAAAGGGGGAAAAATCATAAATCCTGCTCCCTGAGACCACCTCCTCAATTTGGGGTGATTCGTTGTCTAAAGGAGGGAGGGAAGGAAGGAAAGAAAGAAAGAACGAAGGTAAAGTATAATAAAGTTATTACAATTAAACTTAATTATTAAGAAAAGGAATTTTTTAAAAAAAGTCATGGACGGATAGAGCCCTAGGACAAATGGTGGAAGCTAGAGTATACAGACTAGATGTCACACAGAAGCATACACGTACACATTCACCAAAAGAGGAAAAGGGAAAAAAATCATAGATCTCGCTCCTAAATTCCACCTCTTCAATTTGGGATCATTCCTTGTCTATTCAGGTATTCCACAGATGCAGGGTATATCAAGTTGATTGTGGAGCTTTAATCCGCTGCTTCTGTGGCTGCTGGGAGAGATTTCCCTTTCTCTTCTTTGTTCTCACAGCTCACAGGAGCTCAGCTTTGGATTTGGCCCTGCCTCTGCGTGTAGGTCGCTGGAGGGCGTCTGTTTTTTCGCTCAGACAGGACGGGGTTAAAGGAGCCGCTGATTCGGGGCCTCCGGCTCACTCAGGCCGGGGGTTGGGGGATGGCGGAAGGAGGGGCACTGCGTGCGGGGCCGGCCTGCGGCGGCAGAGGCACCGTGACGTTGCGGCAGAGGCCGGCGTGACGTTGCACCAGCCTGAGGCCCGCCGTGCGCTGTCCCGGGGAAGTTGTCCCTGGATCCCGGGAACCTGGCAGTGGCGGGCTGCACAGGCTCCGCGGAAGAGGGATGTGGAGAGTGACCTGTGCTCGCACACAGGCCCCTTGGTGGCGGCAGCAGCAGCCTTAGCGTCTCCCGCCCGTCTCTGGGCTTCGCGGTTTTAGCCACGGCTCGCGCCCGTCTCTGGGGTTTGCGCTTTTAGCCGCGGCTCGCGCCCGTCTCGGGGGCTCGCGCCCTCAGCCGCGGCTCGCGCCCGTCTCTGGAGTTCCTTTAAGCAGCGCTCTTAAACCCCTCTCCTCGCGCACCAGGAGACAAAGAGGGAAGAAAAAGTCTCTTGCCTCTTCTGCAGGTGCAGGCTTTTCCCCGAACTCCCTCCCGGCTAGTCGTGGTGCACTAACCCCTTCAGGCTATGTTCAAGCCGCCAACCCCAGTCCTCTCCCTGAGCTCCGTCCAAAACCAAAACCCGAGCCTCAGCTCGCAGCCCCGCCCGCCCCGGTGGGTGAGCAGCAAGCCTCTCGGGTTGGTGAGTGCTGGTCGGCACCGATCGTCTGTGCGGGAATCTCCCCGCTTTGCCCTCCGCACCCGTCGCTGTGCACTACTCCGCAGTCCCGAAACTCCCCCCTCTGCCTCCCGCAGTCTCCGCCCGCGGAGGGGCTTCCTAGTGTGTGGAAACTTTTCCTCCTTCACAGCTCCCTCCCACTGGTGCAGGTGCCGTCCTTATTCTTTTGTCTCTGTTTTTTCTTTCGCCCTACCCAGTTACGTGGGGAGTTTCTTGCCTTTTGGGAGGTCTGAGGTCTTCTGCCAGCCTTCAGTAGGAGTTCTGTAGGAGTTGTTCCACGTGTGGATGTATTTCTGGTGTATCCGTGGGGAGGAAGGCGATCTCCGCGTCTTACTCTTCCGCCATCTTCAAGGTCCCCCCCAATGAGATTTCTTTACTCTAAATTTAATAAAGGTAAAAATTGTATGTCCAATTAGAGAGGAAATCCTTAATACCTTTTCCCTCCCCTACCAAAGAAAGCTAACAGGGCCAAGAGCCCACTGAGTTCTTTCACTTTTAACTTTGCATAATGGAAATGTTCAACATAGAGAAGTAGAGAGAATAATACAGTAAACCCAGAACTCTTGCATCCATCTCTCATCTTCAACAATTATCAACTCAAGGCCAACTGCATTTCATCGCTTGCCTCCCTTCCTTCACCATACACTTAACCCTCACCCTGACCCTTTGGGTTATTTTAAAAGAAATTGCAGACATCGTATCGTTTCATTTGTATACACTTCAATACATATCTCCAAAAGATGAGAAGTTGAGAACTCTTTTTATTTAACATAATCATGATACCATTCTTATGCCTAAAATTTTTTTAAAGAATTCCTTAACGTCATCAAGTATCCAGTCACTGTCTTATTTCCTCCAATTGTCTCATGTTTTGTTTTACACTTGGTTTGTCCAAATGAGGATCCACACAGGGTGTACACACGGCATTTGGTTGATATGTCTCCTAAATCTGTTCATTCTTCCTCCGTCTGTCACTACTCCCCACCTGCCACACCCTGCACTAGTGGTGCATCTTGAGGCAATCTTTCTAACCTTAGTGAACATTCTATTTTCTGATTTCCACTAGTGACTCATCTCTCCTGATCAACAAATAACAGCACACTGGACCCCCTTCTTTAAGGTATAACTTTAAGAGGTATGCTTGAACTTGGGTCCATTTTAAAGCATCAAAATTTATCAAGGAGAGGTAGTCTGATTACACATCGTACTGGAGGAGGTAGAAGTCAGTTTCACACTACAGTTGATGTAACACTTTTTAAAAATGCTACTATTGGGAGATATTTCACAAAAGTCAATAAATATTTTGGTCCATTGATGCTGCCCTTGCCATAACTTTTAAATCATATATATGAAATGAGAAAGTATTTCAACAGCAGTACACATCACTTACATCAGGTGGCCTTTCTTCTAAACCTCCTTAAGATTTTTCTTATTTTCTCTGAAGTGAGATAAAACAAATAGCTTCACAGGAAAAATCTCACTGAGGCCTCTTCCCAAGTTTTTCCCAAGTGGAGACGCATCTGTGGAGAGTTGGTGTGAAGTGAAAACACAGGGAGTAACTGATATCTGTGAGTTTATTTGGGACATCATGATGCTATTAACTGCAGGGTTTTGACAGGAATGCTGTGAAATCTCCTCCCAAGCCTGGTGTCGCTTAGGACCCAGGAGGAAACACAGTCTCAGGGCCTGTTTACTCTTCAAACCCATCACCCTGGGCTCGCATTTCACCCCTGCACTTAACACCTGACCAGACAGAGCTGGGCACTGCAAACTTGGAGGTGTAAGCCTCATCATGGCTTTTCCTACGGTGCATGCCTGGGATTTGTCCAGCCTTGGAACAGGCAAGAGTTCAAAGCAGATGGCACCTTTTCATGACTTGAGTCAATTAACAAGTGATTCCAAGCCAGCCTGGAAGGCCTGGTTGCCAGAAGGGCCCTGGAGCAACAGCTGGAATAAAACTAATAAAAACAACTACAGAGCAATTTGTGAAAATGTCCAGGCCAGCACAAACACACTGACCCTCGTAAACCTTGACATGAACTTGGAGAGGTTGGCCCAACCTGCCTTCAGGATGGCAGAGGGGTAGGGGCTGCTTGCCTTCTTGCCAATTCTGGGGTCTTTCCAAATCTTCCTAATGCCTCTTGCTCCACTGCCTGCCCCTTTCCTGACCTGGCTTGCTCCAGTGGACCAAAGATCTGCGCCATCCACCCTCTCCCTCTAGGTAGACCCTCTCTCCATACAAAACTCCCTCTGCGATGAATGAAAGTGTCGGATGTATCAGCGGTGGCTGGAGCCGGTAATTCTAAGAGCCTGTTAAAAAACAAAACAAAACAAAATAGCAGCTCCTCAAGCCTATAAAGACACTCAGGACCTAAATAAGTAAGTGTTAGGATTCCAGACTTCTTTTCTTTTCTCCTCCCTCCCTTTAAATGGTTTGGTACTCACCACTGTTTACACAGAAGCAAATGCCTCTGTCAAGATAAATGGACTTTGTGTAAACTCACAGTTGTATCAGCTACAAAAAGTTACAGAGGTGATTAATTGATCAAGACCACAGCTTAGCTTATACAGACACAGGGCAGCAGGCAGCCCAGATCACAATTTTGCAACTACTGTAGGTATTGAACCAAATAACTGTTTCAGGACCCCTAAAGTCAGTCAGACTAAGGTGAAGAAAAATTAACCTGTATTGGAAAAGGGAAAATAAGATTTGCTTTTATGTCATATTAATTTGCAAATTTGCAAATGGTTTTTTTTAAAGTACTTTCATGAGGAGAGTGGTTCTCTTTGCAGGGGAGAGTGGTAGGTGGCAGGACAAGAGGACATGAAAGGGGCTGCTGGGGTGCTGGCAGTGTTGCCCAGCATGATGGCCGCATCAAAATTTGCTTTGTGATCAGTCACAGAGTTTTCATTCCTATTTTGTACGCTTCTTAGTATGTGAGAGTGCTTCACAATTATTTATGTATTTTGTTTTCAAGATTAATAGTCCATATAATGCACAGTCCCTAAAAACAGTTTACAAAAGTTTTTTTTTTTTTTTTTTTTTTTTTGCGGTATGTGGGCCTCTCACTGTTGTGGCCTCTCCCGTTGTGGAGCACAGGCTCCGGACGCGCAGGCTCAGCGGCCATGGCTCACGGGCCCAGCCACTCCATGGCATGTGGGATCTTCCCGGACCGGGGCACGAACCCGCGTCTCCTGCATCGGCAGGCGGACTCTCAACCACTGTACCACAAGGGAAGCCCCAAAAGTTTATTTTTAAGTACTTTCTTCTTATGGGCACCTCTAAGAACTCCCTGTACCTTAAACTGTGTCCCTTGACTGCCTGCTTCTGAGTTAGATGATTGTTATAAAAGCAGAAAGTGGGATCCCTCCCAGCCCAACTGATACAGACTGAGGGGAGGGAAGGAAGGAGGGAGAGAAGTGGTTTCTCCAGAACCCATTATCCAAGCCAGAAAACCAAGAACGAGCCTTTGTGCATCCCTCTCATGCACCGCCCACATCCAGACAGCTACCAGATCCATTCTGTGACCCAGGACAAAATTGACGCAGCCTCTCTACTGCTGCCTTTCTTCCCTGACCTCCTAATACGTGTTCGGGTTCTGTTCTTGCCCTGCACCCCCTCATCCTCTGTACTGCTTCCAGAACAATATTTCTGAAACACAAACATGACTATGATAAGAGACCCCCTTTGCTAAAGTCCCCCTCCACACACATAGCCCAGCTCCTTAGCTGGGTCTACAGCTGTACCTCTCCACCCTCCTCTTTCCCGAGTGTACCTAGGGCCCCCGCACCTCCAACCTGCTCCCTGTACCTTCTTGCCTTTGCTAATTTTGTCTCTGCCTAGAAGGCTGTCCACTCCCTTCTCCAAGCAAAGTCCTACTCAGATGTCACCTTATCTGCCTTCATTTCCTGCTGCCTGAGACCCTATAAGCTCCTCCCTTGCCATGGCTTCACCACTAGAATGATATGTTGTGTCTGTTCTTATGGAGAACTTCTCTACAAGGTACAAGTTCTCTACAAGAACTTCTCTACAAACTTCTCTACAACACCTAAAGAAAGGGACCTTGTCTTGTTTCTCTTTGAATTCCTGAATCCTGGCACAGTTTGAGATACATAGTAGATGCCCAACAGATGTTTTCTCCATTGAATTTAGTTGACTCTAACAAAAACCCTATAAAACCTAGCACTTGCCTCCTCAGCCTTGGGTTCTCTTACCTAAACTGTTCTCTTTTGGTTCCTTTCCAGTCAGGGTGAACACTTGATCATTTCTGGCCTACCAAGATGCTTCTCCTAATGCAAGTCTCTCTCTACTAAGCCTCCTCTCATTGGCCAAGCTTGGGCCTGAGCAGCTAACACTGGTGCCAGCAACTATAACCATTACACGCTTTTCCTGCCAAGAGCAGCCATGACCCAGGGGTAAGATGAGCATGGTCACTGGAAAGCATTCAGTCTTTGCCAGTTGATGGAACCTTCTCTGGTCACCTTCTGAATCAGCAAGCAGCAGATAGAATTACCCTCACCTGAGGCAGAGGTGTGTGGCAGGATACTTACCTTCCTCCAAACCAAACCACCTTTTCTTCCAAATGCCTTTGCAGTCTAGGCTTCTGCCTCCCTTCCCTGGAACTTGCCTTCTTGGAGGTTGATTTTCCAGCCTAAGGTGGCAGAAAGCCATCCTAGAATGCTTTGAGTTCTGTGGGCAATTGCACTGACTCAGAGGCTGAGCACAGCTTTCATTCAGCTGCTCGGGGACACCCAGGACTTGAAAACAGTGGGACAAGCACTGGGTCCACAAAGCATTATATTAAAAGATTAGGATACTGGACAACATTTAGAATTAGCATGTTCACATCGAAAAGGACATTAGGTAAATCTCAAAATGTCGTAGGAGCAACTTATAGATCAACAAGTCCATGGACCCATTTTACATATAGGAAACTGAGGCACAGAGAGGGGGAATGGCTTGCCCATATCACACAGCCAGTCAACACTGAGCCTCACTCCATTTGGGGCTCTTTTCAGCCTCCTTCCATACTTAAGTTGGAGGACTTACTGGCAAAAACAGACTCCAGGGTTTTCCACACCTCTGCCCAGTCCATCTTTTCAGCTGCTCAGTTGCTTTTAAGTGGGTCGCATTTCTGATCCCCTGCTTATTTATTTACACTGCACATTGACCCTCAGCAGCTGCAGACCGTGTCCCCTCTCCTGTGCACTTGGAGGGCTTCCACTTAAGCCATGGTTTCTAAACCTGCACCAGACTACCTGGAGTGATTTTTTAAATATAGAATTCTGGTCCTCATATTGGTATTTTCCATATCAGTAGGATGGGCTCAAGAATCTGTTTTGTTTGTTTGTTTTTAAACTCCTTCACTAATTTCCCTGTAAAGCAAAATTTCAGGGCCACCCTGACAGCTGCCCTTTCTAGGTCTTTTCCAACCTGGAGGTTCTGTGCTTAAATGTATGGAATCCCTTACCTCTGATTCACTGGCAATCCGTCATTCCTAATTTTAAAAAAGAAAGATACAGTCAGAAGTATGGGTTCGTTGTCCAGACTTCTAGCAAGAAAATGAGCATCCAGAGAGAATGAAAGTCGCTCAAGGTCACCAGCAGACTGCCTGCCTCTGTAGGAGAGCCCAGCAGTTTTAACTCACTGACCACGAGGTGATGCTGTCCTATAGAATAAGCAGCAAAAAGGAGACCTGTGACACTGAATGACTCAGCCATTGCCCTGCAAGGTGAAAGTCAATTAATGTCTGTGCACCATTTCTTCATCCATGACATGAGAGTGATAATGCTTGCCTCTATTTCAGGTGACAGAGATGCTTATAAAACACCAAAGTGATAAAAGTGTTAGGGGAAGACAGACTGTCTTTTTAAAATAACTCACATGCTATTCCCTCTTAAGTGGCTGTGTTGAGTAAAATTTCCATTAGATCCAGCATGGAAATATGAACTATGAGAATACTGACATCTTAAACCACTGTTCATAGAACTTGGGCTGCATGGATGGCCTACTTGTGGCTACTTCAATTTATAATTTATTGAAATCAGCCTAACACCAAGATAAAATTTTATCTGATTAGTTGATTCTTTTAGTCTCTAGTCAAATCCAAAACCCCATTATAGATCTTGCAGTATGGAAGGTGCCTCCAAGGCAAAAGTCATAAACCTTTCAACTGCAAACACTAGACTCAAGGAGCTAGAAGCTAAGAGCTGGCTGAAGACCACTGCTTACTGATCCAAAGAAGATTCCTATAATCATTGTAGATCCCTGGGAGAACCTCTATATTAGCCTTCTACTCCATCTTTGTCCCAACTCCCACTAACCTAGTGAACTGAAGGGAAACACTTAGGCCTGATCAGTAGAATGCCTTAGATAGAACTGAAAGCTTAAGAAAGCCTTGAGGGACTTCCCTGGCGGTCCAGGGGTTAAGACTCTGTGCTTCCGTTGCAGGGGGCATGGGTTCAATCCCTGGTCGGGGAACTAAGATCCCACATGTCACTCGGTGCGGCCAAAGAAAAAAGAGAGAAAAGAAAGAAAGCCTTGAATAAAGTTTCACTTAGATATATGGAATTTCAGTGGCTACTGTCTTGGGGGTTTTAAGATTCTACAATGCTGAAGTTGTTTTGCAATTTATTGTGATCTGCTTCTGTCCATGTAATGCTCATACTCAGAGATTCCTGTGGTTTTCCCATTGGTTTGTGGATGGGAAACTCTCACCAGTCTTCACATACATGTATTGGGAAACTGCAGAGGGAACAAATGGGCAGAAACACAGAGGAAACAGATCCAAAAAAATGGAGCACCGGGACAGACCAGAGAGAGCAAAGTGGATGCACAGTGAAACAATAAGGTCATGTGTGGAAACTAGAGAAGCAAATGCAAAAACAGAGAAGGGAGAAGAAGAAAAGGCAAAGAGGGGAGAATAAGATATCTACCTTTGAAGGAATCCACATGCCAGGTAGATGGTAGGTGGAGAAGGAGACAGTTCTCTGTTCCAGATTGTTTTGAGCTGAGGCAGTAGGAATAGAGATGGGAGGTTATAGCAGTTTTGTTGGCTGCAAGGAGAGGAAAGTCATGTCAGCCTGTGTGCTGACCATAGCAACACAGCCCTGGGCCAAGGAAGCTACAGGGAGATCACATGAAGGCCTTCTGGACTGGTGTGCAGAGCAAGTCCTCAGGATGTAAAATCAGACCACCTGCCAGGGTTCTCTGCAGAGCTTACATCTCTGGGAGAAGTCAGGTGTAGGGGAATCACAGGTTGTCTACTTGTCTGAGTCAGCTCGGGCTGCCATAACAAAATACCACTGACTGGGTGGCTTAAAGAACAGACATTTTGGACTTCCCTGGTTGCGCAGTGGTTAAGAATCCGCCTGCCAATGCAGAGAACACAGGTTCGATCCCTTGTCTGGGAAGATCCCACATGCCACGGAGCAACTGAGCCTGTGCGCCACAACTACTGAGCCTGCGCTCTAGAACCTGTGAATCACAGCTACTGAAGCCCGTGCGCCTAGATCCCATGCTTCGCAGCAAGAGAAGCCACAACAATGAGAAGCCCATGCACTGCAACAAAGATTAGCCCCTGCTCACTGTAACTAGAGAAAGCCTGCGTGCAGCAGCAAAGACCCAACACAGCCAAAAATAAATAAAATTTTAAAAATTGAAAAATAAAAATCTCTTTTAAAAAAAGAACACACATTTTTTTCCTCACAGTTCTAGAGGCTGGATCAAGTTGCCCTGCTGGCCAATTTGATTCCTGGTGAGAGCCCTCTTGCTGGTTCACAGATGGCTGCCTTCTCTGTATCCTTAACCTGACAGAGAAATAGATCGTCTCTGTTGTTTCTCTTCTTGTAAGGGCACTAATCACATTCCTGAAGGCTGCACTCTCATGACCTAATTACCCCCCCAAGACTCCTAACTCCAAATACCATCACACTTGAGTATAAGGCTTCAACATAATGAATTTTGGGGGGACACAAACATTCAGTCCGTAGCACCACTAGTATTTGTTTTTCTCTAATTATGAAAAATGTCAAACCATAGGAAAGTATAATATAAGCCATAGTACCCACCACCCAGACTTAATAAATGTTAATACTTTACTGTATTAGCTTTAAATCTTTATTCTAAATGTTACATCTACACTTGGAAACTTATCTGGACCCTTCTCTGATCCTGTTTCCTGAGAAGTAACCACAATCAGGAAAATCGTGTTTACCCTTTAAATCTATCTTTTTATTTATTTTTTTACTACATATATATGCGTCCATAAACAGTAGCTGGCATTGTTTGAGGGTGTTTTTAAATTTTGCATAAAAGATAGTATACATAGGATCCTGAAACTTGCTTTTTAAAATTTAAACATTATGCTTTTGAGATTCATTTATATTGCTACTTACAGGTCTAATTTATTCGGTTAGTTGTTGTATGCTATTCCCTTATCTGAATAGCCCTCAATTTTTTTATTCATTTTTCTTTTAATAGACTTTTGGTTTTCATTTTTTGCTGCTACAACGCTGCAATAAGATCCTCGTGAGAGTTTCTCTAGGATATATGCTTGGTGGTAGAGTATATATATCTCCAACTTTCATAGATATTACCAAATTATTCCTGTAACAGTCCTCCCAATTTATGTTCACCAACAGTGTGTGAGGTTTCCTTTTTCTCCACACCCTCACTGTAATTGTTGACTTCTAATTTTCGTTGATGGGTATGAGATAATATCTCATTTTAATTTTACTTTGTATTTCTGTGATGACTGGTGAGACTGAGCATCTTCCCCTTCAGGTCAGCATCTTCTATGCATTTCCTGTCTGTGTTCTTTTCTTGTTTTCCGTTTTCTTTGGTTAGTAGGTTTTTTCTCAGGTATTTATGGGAGTTCTTTGTGTATTCTGGATGCTAATCCTTTGGGGATTTTTTTTGTTTGTTTTGGGGTTGTTTTTTTTTTTTTTTCTTGCTAATCTTTTGTATATTGTGTGTAATGCAAAGTCTTCTCCCAAAATATAATTGTATTTTTACTCTGTTTTTTTGATGTCTTTTATCACTTAGACTGAGTTTCTTCTTTTTCTTAGTATAGTTAAGTTTATTAATTTTTCATTTATGGTTGTAATTTTTGTTTTGTTTAAGAAATTCTTCCTTATCCTAAATGATAGTCTACTATAATTCTTTTTAAAGTTTTGCTTTTTATATTTAGAGCTCTAGATATTCTAGAATGTATTTTTTTAGTATGATGGAATGTAGAGATATATTTTAATTCTTTCTCATATAAGATATCCAAATGCCACAGCAGCAACGTTGAATAGTTCATTTTCCCTATTGATTTGTAATGCCCCTTTATCATATATTATGTTTTCATGTATGTTTGTGTGTCTTTAAGGTCTCTCGGTTCTGTTCTATTAGTCTTTTTGCCTAGACTCCACCAGTATCATACTGTTTTGATTAAATAGCTGTATAATAAGTCTTGATATCTGCTAGAGCAAGTCTCCCGCCACCCACCTTCTTTAAGTTTTCAAAATTCTCTTAGCTTGTTCTTGGCCTCTTCATCTTCCAAATTAATTTTCAGATCAGCCTGTCAATTTCTATGAAATGCCTCTTTGGGACTGCATTAGTTAAGAGTTGCATTAATTAGGAATTGATCAGAAACACACAACCACTATGAATGATACAGAATAGGGATTTTTTTTAGGGCTGTGTCTGGTGTTGGACCTGAAGTCAACAAGGCCAGTAGTAGGGAAACAAGAAAAATAGGATGGAGCAGAGACAATTAGGAAACCACAAGGGCAAACCTGTGTCTTTCTCTCATTGCCCCCAACCTCCATGATACAGATGATTTTCAGGATAAGCTGGCACCCTTCACCATAGAATTGTCAACAGACTTGGTGCAGCTGCTACCTCATGAGTTGCAAAAGGGCCTGGCCCTAGACAGAACTTCAGAGCATAAAAAATTACTACTGCTTTACCTCCACCTTCCAATCTTCACGCAGACTTTTCCTATGGCTCATCCTAACCTAGGACCATTCAGTGAAGGTAAGTCTGGGTAACAGAGTTCCTGCCTAGCTAAATTGACACTGTTCAAAGCTACCTCAGGGATTTTATTTGGAATGGCTTAAAGTTATAGAACAATTTATACTAATTGGCATCCTTAAAATATTTAGTCATTCCATCCATGAAACCAGTTTATCGCTCCTTTTATTCAGATCTTCCTTTATGTCTCTTGACACATTTTATATATTTCTCTAGAACAGTCTTGCGCATATATTGAACCTTAAGTACCTTACAATTTTGTTTGATATTTTGAATGGAATCTTTTAGTGTTACATATCTTAGCTGATTACTAATGATTTATAGGATTTGATTTCTGTAAGTCTGTTGAAAGTATACCTGCTACTTATAGAATTTCACCACTAAGTATCATGTTTCTTACAGATTTTTGGAATGTACTTTATATTAATGTAAAAACTTTTCCTTCTATTCCTAATTTAAGTCTTTTATCATGAACATACTTTAAATTTTAACTAATGTTTTTGTTTCATTTATTAGGATAATTATGAACATTTTCTCCTATATTCTGATTGTGATAGCCAGCCTCCAAGATGCCCCCAGTAATCCTCACCTCCTGGTATTCACACCTTTGTGTAATGCCTTCCGTTAGTGTGGGCTGGACCTAGTGATGTACCTCTAATGGTAATGTGGCAGATGGGATGGTATGTCATTTCTGAAATTAGGTTTAAAGATATTTTTTCTGGTTTTAAGAAACGAAGTAGTCAGTTTCCTGTCTTTTGATGTTCTGTAAAATATTTGTACAGGAGGAATTATCTGTTTCTTAAAGATTTAGTAAAACCTGTTTGTAAAATTATCTGAGTTTAGTGTCATTTAAGTGAAGATTTTTAAAATTACTAAGCCAGTATCTTAAATAGTTACTGATAATTCTTCCTGATTCACTTTTTGGTGCATTATATTTTTCCAGCATATTGTCCATTCCATTTAAGTTTTAAAATACAGTGTCATAACCTAGCTCATATTCATCACCTGTGAATTTTTAAATCTGTGTCTATAGCTATGATCACAATACTGTTTATTTATACATTTTTCTTTTATCCCTTGATTAATCTTGCCAGTAATTTGACTATTTTATTAAACTTTTCAAAAAGTCAGTTTTGGGTTACTTCCCTGGCAGTCCAGTGGTTAAGACTCCACCTTCCAATGCAGGGGACGTGGGTTCAATCCCTGGTCAGGGAACTAAGATCCTACATGCCATGCAGTGTGGCCAAAAAAAAAAAAAAAAAAAAAAAAAAATCAGTTTTGGGCTTTGTTGAGACTCTATATTGTTTCTTAGTTTTCTGTCTTACTTAATTTCAGTTTTATAATTACTATTTTCTTGATTCTACTTTCTTTGGATTTACTCTGTTATTTTCTCTTTACTTTCTCAAGTACAATATTTATTTTGAGCCTTTCTTCACATCTAATTAAGTGTGCTGAATGCCCCACTTCAAGCAAAAACTTTCTTCACTGCTTCTGCCTGATTTGGACCCAGGGCCTGCTGCTTCAGGCCTATTCACTATTTGTCTTTCTGCTCCATTTCTGATCAACAAATGTTTATCTTGCCTTTGAGCATGGCTATGTAGTTTTATTTTCTCATTTTATTTTTTATCTATCATCGGTATCATTGGAGCAAAGATGCTGATTGGAGGATGAACTTACAATACAATCTTTACAGAATTCTCCAGCTAATTCTTATACCAAGCCTCAAAACACAAAAGCCTTTGTCTACATGGAAAAATTTAACCCTTATGGAAGGGACAGGGATGTTGTTCCAAATGTTGATTCAAAATCTGTGTTTGAAAAAAAAAAAAAAAAAAAAATCTGTGTTTGGAGGCCTGCAGCTTTTTTTTTGTGAATATTATTTTATTTTTCCCCATCCCATATGCTCTTTTTAAAAAATTTTTTTAAATCAAAGTATAGTTGATTTACAATGTTGTGCTAATTTCTGCTGTATAGCAAAGTGATTCGGTTATACATTTACATACATTCTTTTTTTTAGTATTCTTTTCCATTGTGGTTTATCATAGGATATTGAATATAGTTCTCTGTGCTATACAGTAGGACTTTGTTGTTTATCCATCCTATATATAATGGTTTGCATCTGCTAACCCCAATCCCCCATTGTGTCCCTCTCCCTTGGCAACCACAAGTCTGTTCTCTCTGTCTGTGAATCTGTTTCTGTTTTGTAGATAGGTTCGTGTCATATTTTAGATTCCACATATAAGTGATATCATATGGTATTTGTCTTTCTCTTTCTGGCTTATTTCACTTAGTATGATAATCTCTAGTTGCATCCAGGTTGCTGCAAATGGCATTATTTCATTCCTTTTTATGTCTGAGTAGTATTCCATTGTATATATATACCACATATTCTTTATCCATTCATCTGTTGATGGACATTTAGGTTGTTTCCATGTCTTGGCTGTTGTGAATAGTGCTGCCATGAACATAGAAGTGCATGTATCTTTTTGAATTAGAGTTTTGTCTGGATATATGCCCAGGAGTGGGATTGCTGGGTCATATGGTAGCTCTATTTTTAGTTTTCTGAGGAACCTCATACTGTTTACCATAGTGGCTGCACCAGTTTACATTCCCACCAACAGTGTAGGAGGGTTCCCTTTTCTCCACATCCTCTTCAACATTTTTTATTTGTAGAGTTTTTAATGATTGGAGGCTCACAACTTTCGGTGTTGTCCCACATATTCTCCCTAAATTTGTGTGTGGGGGGAGTGCATTTGTTTAGCCTTGCCAGTAATTGTGTTCCTGATCAACATTGGAAGTGATAGTGGCCATCACAGGCTTTACCCCAGCTGCCCCACTGCTTAACGATCCCTTTGTTTGGTAGAGAGATCCTCCCTGAGGTTTCCAGTCAAAGAAAAGAGTTTACATACTGTTGGTAAGTAAACACATGTTTAAATTATTAAAACAAAACTCCAAAGATCAATTTACCCTTGAACTCATAAGGATATGCACCCTAATTAGGAGTATGTGGTCATGTGGCAGTGATGGCTGTGGGAACTACACATAAAGCCACTGAATAAGTACTATGTAACCAGTCTCTCTGGGGGGACAATTTTACCATTACATTTGGGTACAAAAAAAAAACTTTTATATTTTATATTAAAATACATATAGATATGTAGCATCAATACAAAGTTCCTGAGTCGTTATAATAAAACACCAGTCTTCAAAGAAATGACAAGAAATGGCTGTTTTTCTTTGTGGCAAGCCCTTAGAATCTCAGTGGTTCACTCTTCTGGCCTATTAGGATATTTTGGTAGAAAAGTTGGAGAAGAATCATCATAAATGAATGAAGTAAAATATAAGGTGGAATGAACCCTCCATTCCTTACTCATTCATTCACCCCAGATTCCCGTTTTTCCAACTTTGTAACCAAGGAGGCCAGGACTTAAGGTAAGAGCCAGTGGTTAGGATGTTGTTTAAAGCCTGAGAGTTTAGTCTTCTTTACTTCATATATTTCTAGTTAATTCTAAAACAGACACAAAAACCTGTGTGCATAGCAGTAAGGACACCCCACAGTTAAATATTCTACCCCAAAGTATACCAGCCAACAGTTGTTTCCTTCCTTTCTTTCATTCACACCAAAAAATTATTTTACCCTGTCCCAGGTCTTTATAGTCTCCCTGTGAGCACCACATTTTCCAAAGTATGAAACACATGATCTGACAATAGAACAAAATATTTGAAATTAGTACTATCCTAGAAAATATTTGAGTCATTGGAATTATACTACTGAAAAAGGCCGATGATTGAACAGTATACAGCTTTCCGCAAAATGACAAGATGGAAGAATGAAGTCTCAAATGAGATCATCTTGTCACTACACCTAACATGTACTAAATGGTCAATAAATGGTGGCTGGAATTCTCCATGTTCCTCTGGGCATTCCTTCACCTCCTCCACCATCGTCTGCTCCCCAGTCTTCTCAGGCTTCTCTCATACAACAAGGGTTCCTACTGACAGAGAGCCTTACAGTTATTCGTTTATTGATTCAACTTCCATGTTTTCTTTTACATATTAACAACTTTTCACCATCCCAGCCTTTGAAAAGTTATACCACTTTATTATTTTTCCTTTTTTAAATGTATTTTTTACACAGCAGGTTCTTATTAGTTATCTATTTTATACATATTAGTGTATATATGTCAATCCCAGTCTCCCAATTCATCCCACCACCACCCCCTGCCATTTTCCCCCTTGGTGTCCATACGTTTGTTCTGTATATCTGTGTCTCTATTTCTGCCTTGCAAACCAGTTCATCTGTACCATTTTTCTAGATTCCACATATATGATATTTGTTTTTCTCTTTCTGACTTAACTTCACTCTGTATGACAGTCTCGAGGTCCATCCACGTCTCTACAAATGGCCCAGTTTCGTTCCTTTTTATGGCTGTGTAATATTCCATTGTATATATGTACCATATCTTCTTTATCCATTCATCTGTCAGTGGGCATTTAGGTTGCTTCCATGACCTGGCTATTGTAAATAGTGCTGCAATGAACATTGGGGTGCATGTGTCTTTTTGAATTATGGTTTTCTCTGAGTATATGCCCAGCTGTAGGATTGCTGGGTCATACCACTTTATTTTTGATATTAACAACTTTTTCACTCAAAACCTTACTAAATAAATAATGAACAAGAAGTAATATTTCTTCACTGGGGTTTCAAGCAAAAAACCCATTCACCAATTTTCTTGACACAGGTTTATTGTAGGGAATATTATTTGGAACCAATTTAAATTGTGAGCCATGTTTATATAAACTCCAAACATTTTGTTTTGTGTACATGGGCCCAATGAGAGGACTGAAGAGGTCGCAGCATCTATGACTCTTTGACCTGTTGAGTGCATGCACTATTTCCATATATTTCGAAGCACTCTCATGTTTAACTTTTATTTTGCCATAGAGGTATTTTTCTATGCTATAATTTTATTTTTAACCCCGTGTAAGTGCAAAAGTCTCCAAAGTGTTGAAAAATTGAACAAGAAAGAAGATAAAGAAGTACAGTAAGCCTTTAATACATTGTTTTATGTATAAATTGTATTGATTTAGCTTTCAAATTGCTGTTTATTACTTAACTAAATTTATTTTCATTGTTCAACTGATACATTTTTCTTTATCTGTAAAGTTGTTTGGTATCTTGGGATGGGATACAACACAATTTTTCCCGTTAAAATGAATAGAGATTTTTTTTCATGTAATAGCTTTTCACATAGTAGCAGAATTTTCAGTACAAATTAAAGTCATTGAGTGAGAGATGGGTATACCCTGTTCAGGGCACCCTATAAGGCATTGGAAATCCAAAGATGAATTGAACAGAGATCCTGCTTCAAACTCATAATCTGATAAAGGACACTGGTGAGTCAACAGACAACTTGGAAAGCAATGAGAGAGTGCTATACTAGAGATTCAAGGAGAAAGTTTAGGTCAGCCAGAGGTAGGAGGATGAACTCTAGGAGGGCATATGAATTTGAGGTAGGAGATAGTTCAGGGCTTTTACTTAGCCCTCTCTCCTTCAGCAAAACAAAAGTACATGTATCCTATTCCTTTAGAACTTTAAGTTAACTAGGTTGTTAATCTGTAATAAAGTAATTTAAGGTGAGGAGTTAGTGGCTAATAATTAGCCAGCTGTCTACTAGGCTTGTCCACTGGACTGTCCCACAGACACTGCAAAGTCAGCTCCCCCGAAACCTAATTCTTTATCCTCACCTACAAATCTGCTTTCCACAGTTGTTGAATCCGTTAACCTAGGAGACATCCTTACCCTCTCCTTTGCCCTTCTCCACCAAACCTGGTTCCCAAGTCTTGTTAGTTTTTCATCCTAACTGTATCCAGAATCTGCCTACTTCTCTCCATTCCTTTGCCATGGTCCTATTCCATGCTACTTCCATCTGTTCCCTGGACTCTCATTTCCATTCCTCTAATCTTGGTTCCTTTTGATTCATTCTTTAGACTGCAGGCAGAGTGGTATTTCTAAAATACAAGTCTATGTCTCTTTCCTGGATAGAGACCTGAATGGCTTGCCATTGCCCTTAGGATAAAAGCCATATGGGTATTCACAGCCATTTAAGATCTGACCCATGCCGTCCTGCCCAGCCTCACCTCTCTTCACCCCTGCCTTCTCAGGCTACACTACTTTCAGTTCCTTATATGTAGCCTGATCTCTCACTTCAGGACCTTCATACTTGCTATTCCTTCTTCCTAGAACGTTCTTCCACCCAGTTCCCCTCCTTGCTTGCCTAAATCCTACTCAGCTTAGCTCTCAGTCCTTCTCTGATGCTCTGACAAGGTGAAGGACCCTATTATGTTTTATTTGTAGCACCCTTTAATCCTCTTGTCATAGCATTAATTACACTGTATTGCAATTGATTATCCCCCTCTCCCACCTCCCCCACTTCTAGAACATAGGATTGGGAAGACAGTAGTCATGTGTGTTCTGTTCACCATTATATCCCTTGTGCCAATGCTGGCATATATGGAGGCCCAATCTATTGAAAAATGAATGAATGATGAGTGAATGACTTGCTTCCTTTATGAGTAACTGTAAAAACTTACTTATGGGCTCCATGTTCTAGCTCAGGGAATGGATTGTTAAGGAGGACATTTCAGACAACTGTAGCAGGTACGGTAGTCCCCGTTATCCAAGGTTTTGCTTTTCATGGTTTCAGTTACCCACGGTAAACTGGGGTCCAAAAATATTAAATGGAAAATTCCAGAAATAAACAATTCATAAGTTTTAAATTCTGTGCCATTCTGAGTAGTGTGATGAAATCTTGTGCTGTCCCGCTCCATCCCACCTGATTTATGAATCATGCCTTTGTCCAGAGTATCCTGCCATCTTGGTTATCATACGTGGTATCTCAGTGCTTGTGTTCAAGTCACCCTTATTTTTACTTAATAATGGCCCCAAAGCACAAGAGTAGTGATGCTGGCCATTCAGATATGCCAAAGAGAAGCCAGAAGTGCTTCCTTTAAGTGAAAAGGTGGAAGTTTGTGATTTAATAGTTAAATATACGATTTTTAAAAATCGTTTGCTGACGTTGCTAAGGTCTATGGTTGAGAACGAATCTTGTATTCATGAAATTGCGAAGAAGGAAAAAGAAATTTGTACTAGTTTTGCTGTTGCACTTCAAACTGCAAAAGTTACGGCCACAGTGCCTGATAAGTGCTTAGTTCAGATAGAAAATGCATTAAAGTTGTATAGTAAGATAGGTTGAGAGAGAGAGAGGCCACATTCACATATGTTTTATTAGAGTATATTGTTATCATTTTTCTCTTGATTTGTTAGTTATTGTTAATCTCTTACTGTGCCTAATTTATAAATTAAACTTTATCATAGGTATGTATGCACAGGAAAATACAGTATATATAGTGTCTAGTAGTATCCACAGTTTCAGGCATCCACGGGGATCTTAGAATGTATCCCCTGCAGACAAGGGGAGACTATAGGGGGCGTATATCTGAAAGTGTCTTATCCCAAAGTGGCCTCTTCTTGGTCCCTAAAGGGCTGGAGCATTGGTTCTGAGCTCCTTATGAGGTCCCTCTACTTCCTCTCCACATCACCTGCCCACCTCCTTCAGTGACATGGCACGCTCTGGTCATTGCTGTAATGTAACCACCATACCAAAATCTCAAGGCCCTTCTCTGACCACCTCCCCCATTCCCATACTGTTGCTGGGTTATTCAGGGCCAATGTGCAGACTGCAGTCTGCATCCAGGAGCATGTCCAGAGGCTCTGCATCTGGAAGTCGGCCTGCTGAGCCTCACAAAACCCCAACTGCTGCTGAGTATCTGACTCACCCTTTTCTCTGCTCCAAGACATAGAAAGAAGAGCAATAAAAGGTAAATGTAATGATAGACCAGATATGCAAATACTAAAGCAATTACATAATGAATTTTATCACAGTCAACACATTCCCCAGTCAGATCTGTTTCCTCCTTGAAGGGGTGAGGTAGGGAAATTACATACCAAATCTCAAAGGTGGTTACTAATCTGACTCTCTGAATTGAGAGGCCAGAGAACTAGTTCGACAACTTTTCTGCTTTTGGAACTGTTAGGAACTTATTAGGGGAAACTTAGGAACTTGCCTATCAGTGCTGTAACTAATTTATGGTTGGTTTCCCAGACACCTCTTTACAGTACTAAGTTCAAATTGATATAAACGTGTGGAGAGCAATTTGGCAACACATAGCAGTCCTGGCATTTTCCTCTTTGCTGTCAGCTCCATTTTTGCCCATCCGTGGCTCTGCAGAACCAAATCCATAATTTGCAGGGTCAGTGCAAAACAAAACTGCTAGACTGTTTGTTCAACACAAATTTCAATAGAGTGACAGCATGGGGCTCTTCTAAGGATGAAGCCCTGTGCAGCTGCACAGATGGAATGGCCATGAAGCTGACCTTGCTTGGCCTTGTGTCTCTGTATCACATGGAGCTGGACTCTGTAAACTATTTTTCCAGACTTCTTTGCCATCTTGCTTCTGATTGGGCTCAGTCAATGGGAGGCATTGGTGGGGTGGGAGGGGCACCTGAAAGGCAGGAAGGAAGAAGGCATTTGTATCCCCCTCTGCTTCTGGCTCCATCTCCAGAAGCAGTGGAGCATCCCTTGGTTCCAGCAGCTGCAGTGGTGGTGACTGTGGTTCCTGCATCCTGCAGTGATTCTAGCAGTAGCGTGAGTGGTTTCAACAGTTAAGTACAAGTCTTCATCAGTGTCCGCAGGGAGAGTGTCCTGGGTTCTGGCAACACTACCTCCTCCTGTTTGCTCCTGTAACCCTGGTGTTGGTAGTGGCTTCTTGCAGTTACTAATGTAGGGGTTATCTCACCTTCCCCTTTTTGCTTCTTCAGTCCTTCCAACAATAATAATTATTCCTTAAATTAGGTACCCTGATGGAAACAATTACCATGGTTTTTATTTTCCTGATGGGACACTGGTTGAAAAGTAGCTAAATTCTTAAAATTATATCTACCCCTTGACCCAGCTATTCTACCTCTAAGGACTTATACTAAGTATATAATCATGGAGTGGGAAAAGATCTAGCCAAAATACTCTTTATTACAGCATTGTCTGTAGTAGTAGAACCCTGGAAAAAGCCAATTCCCAGATATCCAACAATGCATCCATTAATGATAATGAGGTAGGAAAGACAAATATTAATGAAACAAAATGTACCATAAAATCCAGAAATGGACTCAAACATTTATGGAAATTTAGTATATGACTGAAGAGGTATCTCAGATCAATACATAGCAAGGACATTACAGGGAAAGACCAGTAGGAGGGGTACTGATCAATATCCCTCATGAAAATAATATGAAAATCCTTAACAAAGTACTAACAAATAGAACCAAGCAGTATTTGAAAAGATAATAAATTATAACCAACTGTGGTTTATTCCAGAAATGCTGTTGACTTAACATTCAAAAATAAATTAATATAATTCACCACATTAACAGAATAAAGGCCAAAAAAAAGCACACGATCACCATAGATGTAGAAAAAGCACTTTTCAAAATTCATGATAAAAACTCAACAAACTAGGAACAGAAGGGTACTTTCTCCATCTGATAAAGTGTATCTACAACCTACAGCTAACATCATACTTAATGGTTATGGTTTCCTAGGCAACTCCATATACTGCAAAGTAGTTCAAATTGTCATAAACTTTGTGGAGAGCAGTTTGGCAACACAGAGCCAGCTCGTCCTTTACCTGTTTGCTCTCAGGTAAGATCAAGAACAAGGCAGAGATGCTCACTCCCCCTACTTCAGCCAACATTTTACTAGACTTTTTAGCAAGTACAATGAGGTAAGAGAAAGAAATAAAAGGTATGAAGCTCAAAAAGAGGAAGAAAAACTCTTTATTCAGAGATGACATGATTATATCTTTAAAAAAATAAAATCAAAACATAGGATTGGAATAGCTAGATATCATCTGGAAAAATTTTAATCGGGTACATACTTCACAAAGTACACCAGAAAAAAAAACAACATTTAAAATTGATCAATGAAATCATAAGGGCTCTAGAGGAAGCCATGGGACAATTATTTTATAATATGAATGGTGAAGGACTTTAAAATTATGAAATTACATCTAGAAGTATAAGAAACTGATAAATATAACAACAATAACAAAAAAACCACTTCTGCATGGCAAAAACACAGTAAGCAAAGATAAAAGTCAAATGACAAATTGGCCAAAAATGTTTGTGATTCATACCAAAGACAAAGGGCTAATATCCTAATATAAAAAGACTCTAGAGGGAAGAAGCCTACAGTCCAAAAGAAAATGGACAATAGCTATGGGTTAAAAAAGGAAACATCCAAAGCTCTCAAACATATGAAAAAGTTCTCAACCTCACCTCTAATGAGAGAATGAAAATTTAAAGGCTGAAATATCATTTTTATCAATCAGAATGGCAAAGGTCAAACAGCTTTTTAACCGACTCATTGATGAAGATGTGGAGAAACAGGCACTTTTATACATTGCTAGTTTATACTTTTATACATTGCTGTACGGAGTTTGTACATGTACATGGTACAAACTCCAGGGAGAGCAGTTTGACATCTATCAAAATTACAAATGCACGTACGTAGCTTTTAACCCAGAATTACACTCTAAGAAATTTATCCTTCGAGTGTATTGCTCCAAAGTGAAAGAAGGTTATTTAAAGTAGTCTTTTTTGAAATTCCAAAAGACCCAAAGTAACCTAAATGCTGAGCAGCAGGGGACTCGTTAAGGTACATTTGTATTAGAATTCTATGGCAGTCCTTAGATGTGAGGAAACTGTATGTATTGATCTGTAGTGATCGTCAAGATATATTATTAAGTTTGTAAAGCAAGATGCAGAACACTGCTATGATATAACCATTTGTGTAAAAATGTGGGCAAGATATGTGTATTTCTTGAATATATATAAAATATCTCCGGAGGGATTTAAAAAAAAAAAAAAAACTTAGTTGCTTCTGGAAAGGGTAACTAGGTAGCTGAAGGACAGGGTTGGGGAAGAGTTTTTTCATTACATATCCCTTTAAACTTTTTAAATTGAACCATGTGAATGCTTACTTATTCAAAAGATAATTCTTTTAAATAATAAGGTAGAAGAATGTAAAATAATGTGGAAAACATTCATAGAATTGTTAGCTGAAATTGTTCAGCTGACTTGTTAGCTGAAGAACAGGTTATACAAAAATATGTATGGCCTGATCTCGCTTTTATTTTTTTTAAATGTATAGCTGTGCATAAAGAGGACAAAACCAATATATACTGAAATATTAACCACGGTTACCTCTGGGTTTGTGGGGTATGATTAATTTTTATTTCTTTTCTTTGAGTTTATCTGTATTTTTAAACCCTTTTACAATGAAAATACATTCGTTGCGTAACAAGAAATAAAAGTTACTAAGAAAGCCCCACAAATGCATGGTTTACCATCTCAGCTGGGCAGCTGTTGCTGTTTAACGATCCTATTACTCATGTTGAGTCAATTCATTCTTTCAGCAGACAGAACCTGCCATGTGCCAGGCACGGTGCGAGGAGATATAAGTAAGGTGGCTTATTCTGATGACAGGTGTTCCAAACCCTTGCCACTTTCCCCGTGGCCTCTGTCACATTCCCCATCATGTCCCTTGCACAGATTACCTTGTTTCTACTTCACAAAGAAAACAGGCATGAACTCCCCAGGGCTTTCCTCTTTCCACCTCTAAACTTCCGCATTTCAACCAGGCTCACAGTCTTCTTTCTGCCTCAAAGGAAGACAGAGCTTTACTTTTTCCTTCTGGGCTCTCGAGACACTTTTCCCTCTGTACCTTGTTTGATCGGTGATCTCCTCCTTCATATATTTTAAATTTGTGCCTAACCACTCCCTCCTTCTCCTCGATGAAACGTATTCAAGTATTTGCTATCTAGAAAAAATGTTCCGATCATCTTTCCTTCCCTCCATATACCCCTACATCTGCTTTTCCCCTTAACCTTCCAACTTCTTGCAAAACCACACCATAGGCTCTGATGATATGTGTTTACCTATAGTTCACACCTCAGCTCATTTGCGTTTGATTCATGTGCCCCTAATCTATTGAAACATTTCTTGCTAAATGTGTCTGTTAGGCTGCAAATAACAGAGCATCCAACTGGCAGTGGCTTAAACACAAACACTATGATTTTCCTCATAAACAGGCCCAGAAGTAGGTCACTGCTAGCAGTTCAGCACTTAACCAATGACAGGGCTCTGGGTTGGTCTCAGATATCCTCTTGGCCTTCTTCTCATGGTCATAACAGATCTAAACATCCTACCCTCACACAACTGTATGAGGGGATCTGAATGCCTCAATGAACAGAATTTCTCCTCCTTACACCCAGTTGTCAGAACCAAGTCACATGCCCACCTCCAGAGCAGAGATAGGCCTGCTTTTTCTGAGATCAAGGGATCTCTGCCAGAAAGGAGAGGGGAGGGGTAGTTTTGTTTAGGAAGTGAAGTGTCTGACTCTCCAAAGTGCCCCATCACCTCTTAATTTTTAAATCCAGTCCCCATCCTATTTGACCATGGGCAACAACTCCCTTTCTCTGGACCCTCTCTTCCTCTGGCTCTTTTTTTTTTTAATTTATTTTTATTTTTGGCTGCATTGGGTCTTCGTTGCTGTGCGCGGGCTTTCTCTCTAGTTGAGGCGAGCAGGGTCTACTCTTCGTTGCCTTGTGCAGGCCTCTCACTGCAGTGGCTTCTCTTGTTGTGGAGCATGGGCTGCAGGTATGCGGGCTTCAGTAGTTGTGGCTCGCGGGCTCTAGAGCGCCAGCTCAGTAGTTGTGGCGCACGGGCTTAGTTGATCCGTGGCATGTGGAATCTTCCTGGACCAGGGATTGGACCCACGTCCCCTGCACCGGCAGGTGGATTCTCAACCACTGCGCCACCAGGGAAGTCCCCCTCTGGCTCTTGAGGCACACCGTTTCTCCTGTTCTCCACTTCAGCATGTACACCATCGTTTTCTCTTTTCCCTTGACATTTGCTCCCTGGACAGTCTCATCCACTACCATAACACCAGTCTCAACCTAGACGTATAATTGACTTCTGTAAACCCTAAGACTCTTCTGAGATCCAGTCCTATCTTTCCAAATGCCTACTGGCCACCTCTGTCTAAATAGATCATTTGGGCTCTTTGTGTTGCAAACACCATAACAAAACTGGCTTTATAAAATAGAGTACTTATTTGTTCACGTACCATGAAAATTCACAGGTTGTATAAGTTTTAGGGTCAATTTGAGTCATTAACTCACTGGATCAAAGACCCCAGTTCCTTTCCAACTCTCTGATCTGACTTCTGTCTGTCCGACTCACCCTGTGGCTGGCTTCCCTCATGGTCACAGAATGCATGAAGATCTTCCAGACTCTGCCATCTCCCAAGAAATGGGAGAATTGGTATTGGGTGGACACCCAATGGCCCTCAGGCTCATCACACTCAAAGTGTCAAAACTAAGTTAATTACTCCAGTCTCTGCCCCCATGTTCAAATTCACTCCTCCAGTGTTTTTTTTCTATCTCAGTTAATGGCACCAGTCCCCACATTCATAAGCCTGGGGCTTACTGTGGACTCCTCCTAATATTCAGTTGGTTACTAAGCTTGGCTGATGCTATTTTGTGACCATCTCTCTTTGTAATCACCTCTCAGTTAGTTTCCTGCCTCCAGGTTCTCTCTGCCTCAGTTGATCCTCCATATTTACCCTACAGTTATCTTTCTCTTTGAGGCCCTTCTTGACAGGTTCATAGTTCCTGCCACTCCCAGAGGAAGAATTAGACGACTCTTGGTGCCCCAAACACATTCTGCACCATCTTGCCCTCACATCTGTGCCAGGTGTGGGATGCCTTTCTTCCTCTCGTCTTTTAATCATCCTTCACAACCCAGCTCAAATATAACTTCTACCATGAAGCCTTTACTTATCTACCCCCCAAGGAGGGCTGATTACTGATTCCTTGGAATCCCAGAGGTCTTTGTCTTTGTACAACCTGTTTTGTTTGCACATACCACACTATGTTGTAATTTTTTGGACATATGTCTTCTTCCACCATACTGTGAACTCTTTGGGAAGGTATACCATAGTAGTCATTAATTTCCTGTACATCAGTATATCTACTTAGAGTTAATATTATACCACTTCACATAAAATTTTAAAATCTTGTAATATAGAGCTTCACTTACCCTCCCCCATCTTTTATGCTATAATTATTGTATGTAGTACACACATACATTATGGTGAACTTCACAAGACAATGTTATAATTTTTGCCTGAAATAGTTAATATGTATTTTAAAGAAATGTTTTAAGTCTTTCATATCTACCCACGTATTTGCCATTTCTGATTCTCTTTATTCCTTCCTAAAGAGCTGAGTCTCTATCAGAGTTGATTTTCCTTCATCCCAGAGAACTTCCTTTAGCATTTCTTGTAGTGCTGACCTGCTGGTGGCAAATTCTCTTGGTTTCCTTTCATCTGAAATTATCTTTATTTTGCCTTCATTCTTGAAGGATATTTTAACTAGATGTAGAAATCTGGTTTGACTGGAGTTTTTTCTTTCAGTACCTCAAAGATGTCATTCATTGTATTCCAGTCTTCGTTGCTTCTGATGAGAAGTCAGTGGCATTCAAATCATTTTTCCTCTTTATACAATATGACTTTTTTCTGGCAGCTTTTATGATTTCCTCTTTGTGTTCATGTTTCAGGAGCTTGACTATGATGTCTTAGGTGTGGCTTTCTTTGTATTAATGCTGCTTACCGTTCACTGACCTTTTTGAATATGTCAATTTACGTCTCACTATTATTTCTTCCAATATATTGCCTGTCCCATTCTCTCTCTTTCTTCTCCTGGGACTCTAATTACACATGTATTAGATATTCTGATATTGACCCACAGATCCCTGAGGCTCTTTTTTTCCCATTTTTTTCTCTCTGCCTTCTGATTGGGTAATTTCTATTGATATCATCAAGTTCACTGGCTCTTGTCATTTCTACCTGCTGTTTTTAAATTCTATAAATTTCCACTTGATTTTTTCTGTTTGTTTCAATTTCTCTACTGAGACCTCCTGTCCATTCATTACAAGCATATTTTTCTTTCTGCCCATGAGCATGAGTATAATGGCTGCTTTAAAATCCATATCTGCAATATGCAACATCTGAGTTATCCAGGGGTTGTTGTCCATTGACTGTCTTTTATGATGTGAGTGGGTCATATTTTTCTGTTTCTTGATACGTCAAGTAACTTTGGAATATGCCCTGGATACTGTGGATAACAGGTTGTAAAGACTGTGGATTCTGTTATATTCCTCTAAAGAGTATTGATTTTTTTCATTTAAGTGAACAGTTAACTTGGCTGAACTCAAACGGCAAAACTCCATTTCCCCTACAGTGAGTGGCTGCTCAGATTTCAGGTCACTTGTGTCTTTTTACCTGGGGTGCTTGTAGTCTGTCGCATGCATGTATGATTCAGCGATCAGCCAGAGATTTGGGCAGAGTTTATACCTAGAATTTGGGGCTCCTCCTCTCTAGCTCTCTCTTTTCTGGAGTTTCTTCCCTTACTTACCAGCATTTGTGGGTGCCCCAAAACTTATCCCCTGGCTCTTTAAGCTAGTAAGATTGTTGCCTTTCTGTCAGTATTTTAGCCACTGTAAATGGTGCAAATTGGGACCTACACACAAGCTAAAAGCCATAATAAACAGGAAATTCTCCTCATGTCATTCCCTTCTTCCAAATGTAACTCCCTTCCACTATCTGCCTGCTTTTGTTCACTCTTCAGGAGCCTCAGGTAATTTTATCCAGTTATATTTTATCCAGAGTTATAGTTGGTATCTATTAAGAGGGTTGGTCCAACAAAAAGCATAGTCAGTAATACTGGACATGGGCCCAACAACTATTTCTAGCTCTCTGCCATCTGGGCACATGGAAGGATTATGGTTCTTCTTGTTCCCTTTATGGATGAGATGTGACAAATGAGATGTAATTAGAAACTATGACTTGGATGTTCCAAATAGTGGCTGTTCCAGCAACCTGGGTCCTGAATTAAGAGACTCCAGTCAGTCTTTGTTCAAAATACAGGGTGAACAAGAAACAAATCTATTGCACCATGCTGCCTCTGTTCTACAAATATGCTCAGCATCTTCATAAGTAGCCAAAATATTGTAGTGCAAGCTAAATACATGGCCATGTCCTTGCCCATCACCCTCACCCTTCCTTCAGCACGCGCGTCTAGAGTAAGGGGAGGAGCCTGTGTGACCCACCTGGCTGCCACACACTCAGGTGACATCTGCATACGTCACAATGTGCTTCGCCACAGCTGAAAGAACTCACTGTTGCCTTACAGCTTCTACATATACAAGGGCACGATAATAGAGTGCTAAAGAGCATGCGCTCTGGATTCAGAGTACTGAGTTAAAATCCTAGCTTCGCCACCGTGTGAGCCTGGATTTGTCATTGATTCTCTCCTAACCTTAATTTCCTCATCTATAAACCAGGAGTACTAAGACCACACAAGAGTGTATTTTGGAGTGCCTGGTATATAGCAAGGTTCAAACAAAATTACAGCTGTTTCTCCCCTGTTTACATTCAGCAGAATTTACTGAGAGCTTATTATCTGCCAGTCCCTGTTCTAGACACTAAGAATACATCAGTGAACAAACAGCTTGTATTTAGTAGGAGACAGATAATAAACAACAAATATAACAAATAAGCAAAGTATGTAGCATGTGGGAATGATAAGTGCCACGGGAAGACAATGTAGAAAAGGGCAACTGCAGGAGTTGCAACTACAAATAGGACAGCCAGGGCAGACCTTGCTTAGAAGGGGACATTGGCGCCAAGGCTTGGAGGAGGTGAGGGAGTGAGGCAGGCAGAGATCTTGGAGAAGAGGGTCCAGGTGGATGGGAGAGCCATTGCGAATGTTTTAAGGCAGGAATGTGGCTGGAAAGCTCCCAGCTGAGCAAGGTGGGCAGGGTGGCTGGAGCGGAATGAAGCAGGGGGTGCAAGAAGGAGAGGAGGTCAGACAGCCACCTTTCAGGTGGATGGTATGGGCCCTGTCCCCATGGTGAGGACTTCGGCAGTCACCCTAAGACAGGAATCACTGTGGAGTTTTGAGCAGAGGAGAGATGTGACCTGTCGTGTGTTTTTAAAAGAGCTCTCTAGCAGTTGTGTTGAGAAAAGGAACCAGGGCAGGGGTGGAAGCAGGAAGACCAGCCGAAGACCACTGAAGTTATCTATACAAGAGATGAAGGTGATAGCAGTGCTAGATTCTGGCTGTATTTGGAAAATACAGCTGACAAGAGTTCCTGATGGATCTGCTGTGGGGTATAGATTAAAGAGAGGCATCCGAATAACTCCTTAGTTTTTGGCCTGAGCAATCAGAATCACAGGAGTACCTTTATCTAAGATGGGGGGTGGGGTCTTTGAATTGAGCCTTTTGGGGGGGAAATAATCAGTAGTTCAATTTTATTTCTTTTTATTGAAGTATAGTTAACTTACAATGTTGTGTTAGTTTCAAGTGTACAGGAAAGTGATTCAGTTATACACATATATATACTTTTTCAGATTATTTTCCATTATAGGTTATTATAAGATATTCAGTATATAGTTCCCTGTGCTATACTCAGTAGTTCAGTTTTAAAATGTTAAGTTTGAGATGCCTGTTAGATCTTCAAGTGGAGGTGAGGAATAGATGGTTAGTCAAGTGTGATGTTTGAGACAGGTCTGGACTGAAGATAAAAATTTGGCAGCCACTGGCATATAGAAGGTATTAATGTCTTCAGGGTGGATTAAGTCACCAAGAGAGAATATAGATGTAGAAAAGGGCAAAGGATAGGGCCCTGGGGCATGCCAGTTCTTAGAGAGCCAGGAGAAGAGCTGAAAAAGAGTCCCTCTAAGGAGACTAAGAATGAATTAATTAAACTCTTTTCCTTGAAACAATTTCTCTTGGCTTCTAGGATTCCATATTTTCCTGTTTTCCTCTTACTTCGCAGCCCACTCTTCTTTGATGAAGTGAAATAACTGTCCAATAGATTTCATAGGATGGAGGTCATTTGTGACCTTGACAAGAGTGGTCTTGGTGAACTGATGGGGGTGAAAGTCTGATTGCCATGAGATCAAGAGACAATAGGAGGTGTGGGCATACAGGCAACTTTGAGGTGTTTGCAGCCAAGGAAAAATGGCAAATTAGAGTAATAGTAGAGGGGAATATGGGGCTAAAGGGACATATGTGTACATATAAAGACAGGAGGGTGTACACCATATTTTTGTGTTGAAGTGAATTATTTAGGAGAGGACAGTTGATGAGCAGGAGATGAGATAATTTCAGGAGCAGTCATTAAATAGTCAAGAGGGGAAGGGGCCATGGTGCCAAATGGAAGGGCTTGCCTTAGATAAGAGCAGGGACACTACATACATGAGACAGGAGGGAAGGCAGAGTCGAGCAGAGGCAGGTAGGATGGAAGCCATGGGGTGGGAAGATGAGGTAGTTCTTGTAAAATTGCTTTTATTTTTCTCAGTGAAATGAGAAGTAAATTTTTCAGCTCAGAGTGGGGAAGGGGAGAGGTGTTGATATTTGAGGATAGAGGTGCAATGCAGTCGTTTCAGAGTGTGGGAAAGTAAACTGACTAGGGAAATGCAGAAGGGCAGTGTTGAGAGCCCACTTGAGATTTATGATCATAAATTTAGTGACAACAGTTAACACTGTTATTTTTGTCCAGCGTGTTAAGCTGGACAGAATCAGGGTTTTGCCTGGCAGGTGATAGTCCCAGGAACAAGGAAGTGAGGAGTGTATGCAAAGGGATGATATAGTGATGACTATGAAACCTAATGTGCGAAGGAGAGGTATGAGAATATAAGGGCAATGAAGAACAGTGGGAAAGTAGATTAGAGGTCAAAATGGGGGCAAAGAATTGTTCAAATGGGGTTATTAGAGTAAATAAGCTGGAAGGGAAAGACCTGTTGATCAGGGAACAGGATGCTAGAAATGAACAGTTCAGCGGTGGTGCTGTTATTTGGTGATGCAAAGGTCCAGGGTACCCACATGACAGTAGGGTGGAAGGGGATATGGTTGCAGTTTAGATACTAGGGTTTCAGTTGGGTCATTATTCTACAAGGATGCTAACTTCACCGAAAATGTCAGCAGGAATGAGGTGGAGGTGCGGAACTCTGCTGTCAGATGCTAGAATCTCCGGGAATGGCAGGTGGGGGGGGGGCAGTGGTGCACAAGAGAGATGTGGCAGAACATAGCAACAAGCAGGGCTTGGTATGGTCTTATGGCAGGTACTTCAGAGCAGCTGGGGGTTTACAGCTGGAGGGCAGAACTAGTCTAACTCAGGTATTAATTCTCTGGGTGTAGGTGGACCTGCTCTTCTGAATTCTACTCTCTAGTATCTCAATAAGCTCCCTTCCCTCCTTTGGCTCTGAGAGGCCAGCCAGGGTGAGTGATTTATTCAGGGTTACAGGGTCAGAAGGAAACCAGGGAACTGTCAGGATTTTCACTCTCTCTTCTCTGCTACCAAAATACCAAGGCAGTGTTTTGGATATTTAAAAGAACATTTAAAATGCCGTCGTTTGTTTCTGCCTCTGTGCAACATTTGTGCTGCGGAAGGACAGGGAACTGGTAACCATGGTAGTGGAGCAGAGCAGTGGTGAAGCGGTGGTTTTTAAATGGGGTGAACTTCAGGCAGGCGGCACCCAGAGCTCAACCCTCATGGCCTCCTCAGAGCTCTTTGTTCATTCAGCTTCCTTAGGGAGAGAGCTTGAATTCTTCCCCGCTGGGAAGCAAGCTTTGAAAGGGAAGGTTTTGCCAGATTCCCTATGGGGAGGGTGTGTCCCTGGGAGCAGGTTTCGGGCATCTGCCTGAAACCTTGGTCAGCAGGGAACTTTGGGCACCCTGTCATGAACGGGAGAGCCTGTGATAACAAGTAAGCCAGCTCTGCGGGCATCCTGGATGCCGAATTCCTACACACCGTCAGCTCTCTCACTACCTGTCCCTGGACAGGTGGCCACTCATGGCAGTGGCCCAGAGCCCTGGCCCAAAAGGCAGCCCGGCAGGGCCCCCACAGGACGATACCTGGTGCCAAGAGGGGAGAGGAAGAGGGAGGGAGACCTCTGCCACATTCCTGGATGGGGAGCCCCAAGAGCCTTTCCAGGACAAAAAAGTGCCCCAAGTGGACACAGGGCAAGGCAGGGCAGGGCAAACCCAGGCCGCAGCTCGAGTCCAGGGAAGTCTCATGACTGCAGTGTTTTGCTGTAGGTTTCCCAGCTGCTCGGGGCGAGGACGAGGGAGGGGGAGAAGAGGAGGGAAGTAAACAGAAGACCACAGAGAGAGCCAGTTCCCTGCGTTCAGAGAACACCAGCCGCCTCCGGTCCCCGGTGGGTGGCTGTATATGTGGAAATGAAACTGGGAGGGGAAGGGAGAGAGGGAACAAACAGTAAGCAAGCGCTCGTCGGCTGTTACCCACCCACCTTGCCTTTCCTGACCCACCAGCCCACTCCCCCTCTGGGGTGACGGGGTGGGAGGGAGACGGTTCACGAAGCGCCCACCCCTAAGTACTCGTAGCTGGTTCAGCTGTCGGTGAATCAGACACTGTCTAAGCAGCTGTCACCTGCGCTCAGGAGGGGAACAGGGGGCGGCCTTGGGAAGGGGGAGGATGGGTGGTGAGTGGAAGATCCAGTACTGGCCTGGGCGTGGGGTGCCGCCTGGGGATGGGAAAAGGAGTGTCTCCCTTCCAACACATGCACATTTCTCAACCCGGTCCCCACGACACGGGGGTATCGGGGGTCGGGGGTGGGACGAGGGCCTGGGGACACAACTTAAGTGGGAATTGGAAGCAAGGGAGGGGATGGGAGGGAGGTTGGAGTGTACTGCGGCGGGAAGCGCTGGGGTGCAGGGCTGGCGGGGGCCGCGGGGCAGGCTGCTGCCGCCGCCTGCCCGCGCGGGGTTATGTGAGGTAACCGCGAGCCGGGAGGAGGAGGGAGGCGGCGGGGGCCGCGGGCCGGGGTGTCTAGCGCTCGTTGGACAAAGAGATGATGAAACGTGAGCGCTATATTTACCAAGGGGGTGGAGACCGAGCGGGGGGGGGGCGGGGGAGGAGGGCGGGGGGTTAAAAAGGACAAACTGTTCCACAACAACTACAGGAAACACAGCCCATCTGACTCACCGGGAGGGCCCGCCGACCCCCTCTCAGGCTTAGCCTGGAGGCCGGCGCGGGGCTGGAGGGCGCGGAGGGTCCCCGGACCGACCCAGCCCGGCGCTACGGCTACAGCTGGGGGATGGGTTGATTTATATAAACAAAGGCAGCTTAGATCCAAGGGCTACGTACGTGCGTGCGTGCGTGTGGCTTTTGTGGGGCAGGGGAGAGCGCGGAATGGCACGAATGTTTCCTAACCCCGTGGCCCCAGCATCCAGTGGCCCGACCACCGCGGGAAAGGCTTGCCTGCAAACTCCGTGAGCACGATTCCTGCAAAGTCATCTCCTCCCGCACAGCCTGGCTAGCCGGCCCGCCCCACCCGCCGGCGGCCGGCAGCACACGCCTCCCCCGCTCTCCCCCCCTCCCCCGCGCTAGCCCAGCTCGCGGCGCTCAGAGTTGGGGTGCGGTGCGGGCTATGTTTAGAAGCTGATGTCATCCGACACCCTACTCCGCAGTGTTCCCAAGGGGACCGTAGGGCAGGTTTTCCTCTTCCTCGCGGGCGTGGGTGATGGAGAAGGTGCCTCCTCCCCCCAGTCCACCCCCACACACACACTTGTCTTCCCCCAGGGAATTTTTTTTTAATGCAACCCCGCCAGAGTTATGAAACGGGGGCCATACGCACAGAGGGCGCAAACTCTAGGGCTTGGGCCGTGAGGGCCCAACGAGCAGCCTCCGCCCACTCCCACCCCTTCCCGACCGGGTGCAGGGGCTAATTTCAAGGTTAGCTCACGCGGGCGCGGGCGCCCAGAGCTTCTTGCACGAGTTTGGGGCGGGTTCCTCATCCCCTAATCTAGGGCAGTTTGTTCAACTGCAGTAAAGGGAGCTTGATGTTCCAGCAGGGAAGGGATTTCTGAGAACTGGGACTGTCCTCAGATGAACTCGCCTCCTCCGGCTGCTGCTGCGGCGGCCGCCCGCGGAAGACTTTTTAAAAGGGCGACGCCAGGCCGGGGCGCGCGGCCGGCGAGTGGCTGCGCCGCCCGCCAGTCTGCGGCCCCAGCCGAGCGCCCGCCCCCGAGCTCGGGTGATTCACCGTGCGCGCGGCGTGGGGCTCCTCCGAGCGCGCGGGGCTGAGAGCTAAACTTATCCTCCTACATATGCATGAACGGGTGGCCTTTCGGCTCGGCAAAGGAGAGGCCTGGAGTTTTGCGGAAGGCTGCTAAGTGGAGCGAGAGCAAAGTAGGGCGTCGTGCAAGTTTTCGCGCGGGCCGGAGGGCCCCCTCCCTCTCCAGCACCTGAGTGTTAACTGTCGTTATGGCCACGGGCATTACAACAGATAGGGAGGGCTTTACCTGATTGCATTTCAAATCCAGGCACACCGCCATTGTTGGAAGCCCGATCCCTTCAGCCCCTCTTGCCGCCTCCCTTCTCCCCAAACTTGCCACCTTCCCCTAATTACCCAGCTTTCACTAAAATAAATACTGCTTCTCCTCCTGCACCCCCGCCCCCCAATATGCCCTGTATGACTTGGTGGGATCAATGAAGCCGAAGGACCTGGGTCCTGAAAGAAGTCTGGATCCAGCCCAGAGTGAGGTCCGACACGTGATCCCCTACCCCCAGCGGGCCATCTGTTCTTCTTCCTTCCAACCGGGAGGCTGGCAGCTCTGCCCAGCACCGTCCACGCCTCCCAGCAGGAAAGAGGGAGAAAAGCCAGCGTTGGAACCCACTACCTACAGAGTGCGATTTTAACCTAAAAGTCCCTGAGCCTTGGGCAAGGGTGAGACTGGGCAATGTGCATTTTAGATTAAGCTCCAGGTGATTAGCTCCCTCCATTTGAATTAAAACCTCCAGGGAAGGGGCCTGGGAATGGTCTGCGTGTGCCTGGAAATATCTCACTAAGAGCTGGGGTGGAAAACTGGCCTAGGAAAAAGGGTGGGATTCTGTGACCCCTCCCCCTCCCCACTCGCTTTCCACAAACCGGTTTGAAGAAAGAAGCAGCATTATAACAAGAAATTAAGGAATAAAGGATTTAAGGGATTTGGGACGAATTTATGTTTGTGTCTGCTAGCCAATTAAATATTGAATTAAGGTATTCTCACCTTCCCTGTCCTAAAGAGCTGCATTTGTAAATGCACAGCAGATGAGGTGGTGTTTAAAGAACCCAAGTCTTGCCTAGAATTTTTTGGTTGGAGGGAGGACCCCTGGAGTATTTGGAGTTTGGAAGGGACTACAGAGATATATTCATCTAATCCCATTAATTCTCAGATAAGGACGTAGCTCTAAGAGGTTGCCTAAGGTCACACAGCCACTCTCAGGCCCTGGAGGCCATTTCCCTGCCCCTTGCTGGCCTAAACTGAAAATCAGCTGAAAATCAGCTCACTGTAGGCACTGCCTCTTAGGAGGGTGATAATGATAATAAAAACTTTAGGATGCACAGAAAATCAGACTTAGATGTTCTTGCTACAAGCCATTGTTCTTGAGAACTGGGAAAATAAAGCCAAGGTTTAGGCAGAAATTAGGGAGGAAAATGCATACTTACAAACTGTAAGCACAGTTCTAGTCTTCGAATGCCCGTGCTCCTCCCGGTTGGTTTGTGTGGATTTGAAATGTGTATTTACAAAGATTAACTTGGGGAAAACAGACTTCTTATATTTATGTGGCATAATATATACTTTACTATAAATTATTCATTGCAATTTGGAATGATTCACATTGATCTGGGATAATTTGTTTTGCCAGAATTTTAATTGGGACAACCACATGCTGGCAAAACAGCATTAATTGGTTTAAATTATAATATGCACTCTAGTACAGAAAGGAAATCCTATTGTTGAAAACACAAGAAAAAATCCTGATGTAGGAATTATTACTCGTGAGATATCTATATCTATCTATATCTATAGTTGTTTTTAACATATAAGCCTCATTGAGGACAGACTGCCTTTTCATTTCTGTATTCCCCCATGCCTAACTCACCGACAGAAACATAAATATCTGGAGAGTGAATACGTGGAAGAGGAGAAAAAGGAGAAAGCAGTCTACAGTTCTAGAATTGTTGGGTTTAAAAAGATATTCTAAATCAAGTAGTAGTTACGTTTTTAAGTGTGTGAGAGAAATTCATGTAAATGAAATCTGAGTTGTATTTTATTACTTTCTTGTATAGCTCTGAAATGAATGAGTTGGAAGAGTTCAAGGTTTATGTCCAGTCCAAACAAAATTAAAGGGAGTTAAAGAGAAGAGGGCAAGAAGTAAGTCTATATAGAAAAAAAACACAAAAACCTGTGATGATTGACTTATTCAAGTTCCTGGATTACAATCTTCAAGGAAAGATACAAACTTTCCTTCTTTTTTTGAATAACCCCGATGTTAACTCTAGGGCTTTCTGCTCTCTGAAGGGGCCCACTGCAATGCCAGTTACAATGCAAATCTGAGAGACTGTATAGGCTGTGCTCATGGGAGTCCTGGAGAGATCCTGCTGGTATTTGTGGTGGACCTTAAAGAGGCAAGCAAATGTGAAATTTCTAACTGATACTGTATCCTTGGGGACAGAGTTTGTCCCAGAAAAATCATGAAGTAGGCAGACTCCCTTGGGCTTCAGTGAATTCTTTTCTAAAATTAAGGGGATTGGAATACAAGAACTCTAAGATGGCTTCACTTTACATGTACCTACCACCTACCTTAGTAGGATGGTGACAATGATATTCTTAGTTGACCAGCACCCCCTTTCTAAGCTTCCCTTTCCCGTGTAGTCACCTACTGCAGGATCTTTCTGTACCACTTTAGAAGCAAAGTCGAAATAAACTACAGTAGACTTCAAACTAGAAGGATAAATTTGAGACCCTTCCTTTAGAGACCAAGAACCTGATGTAACTTTCCCAAACCTTAACAAAGGCTAATAGCCAGTGGGGGGTATGGTTAGACCTCACTGGATCTACATCACATAGAAACAGGTATCCCTCACACCCACTTAGGAAAATAAATGTATTTTTAATCAATTCTGCGGATAGTACACCTCCTGGAAGAGACATTGGCCCTAGATTCTTTTCTCAGCTATCAAGATGGAAAACAACCCCATCATTCCTACAGAGGGAGAGGCAAACATAGTTAATCAGACTCTAAGAGTCATACTAATTGTTGATCAAGTAATGCCACAATATTCAATGGCTAAGGATCTCTGGCTGGTTCCAGTTCTTAAGAATCTGTTAAGCAGAGTTAATATTTCACAAAACCAAAGAGTTCAGTTGTGAAGCCCGAAGAGCTAGGAATCAGATTTATGTTTTCAATGGAGTTCTGTCACAAGTCACTTTCTTGCGTCTTAGTCTTCGTATCTGTTAAGTGACGGAAGGGATACACGCCCTAACATCCCACAGGAGTCTGTGGAAAGAAAATGAGCTAAGAATGTTGTTGTTAAAGTTTTAAAAGTTATGCAGGGATTTTTGTCTCCATTTATTTTAGGGAGGTTGCAATAGTGTCAAAACAAAACAAAAACAGCTTCCTTAGAATAAATTGCACGAGGGAAGGAGAGGAATTGAGGTATCACAAAAGAAAAGATGAAGCGTTTCAAAGTGAGACTAGCCAGACAGAAGAAGGACTATGCTTTAAAACAGAACGTTTGTCAGCTCTGCATTTTTAAGATGAATTAGTCATAGTTAATGTATTGGGTGGAAGAATTATTAAAAATCTGCCCCAAAGTATGCTGCATCCCGAAATGGAAAAACGAATTGATGCTTTCTCATTTGTGTTGATTCTTGAGCAACTTGGCCTGGCATATTTAGTTGTTGTTTTTTAAATTATTGACTCACTTTGCATTTATTTATCACCACTGCCCTCCCATACATATCTCGACTTTCCCATCAGCAACACAAAGTACAAGGATGTGTTCAGTTTCACTACAGCTCTTCGCGTTTACAAGTGTGCAGCGCTGGCCTTCGGAATGCCCTTCTGATTGGCTGAGCCAATGTCACTGACATCAACCAACTTACTTTTGATTGGAAGACTGGTTGCTGGGACTGTAGCGTTTGCAGGAAGTCACTTAACTGTTTGCGAGCTGGAAAATGAAACTGAAGTTCTCTTTTGTCGTAAGAAGGAACACAACCGAGTAGGGAAGGTGTGTCCCACAGCTCCGCAAGCTGGAACGTGAGCCAAGAGGCCCGGACCGGCTAAGGGGTTGAGAGACACTCCCAGAGATGCGCGGCTGCTCCTTTCCAGCCTCCCGGCTGTTACCCTTTTAAATGTCAGCGTTCGAGGCTGTAGAGGTAGCACGAGGCATCGAAACAGAACTGTCGGATTGGCCGCACGCCTCAGTTCTAGACGCACCTCTCCACCGAAAGGCTGTTCTGACTGGCAGGGGAAGAAAGTAAACAGAGTTGAATCACCCTCCCCACTGGCCAATTGGAGGGGATTTGGATTGTGACGTGATGGGATTCTGCGAAATTGTTACTGAGCGAGAGAATGCCGGAACGGTGCGGACCGGCAAGAGCAGGGGCTCAGAAGCCGTCAGTGGACTGGGGGAAAAGTGTCTCTTAGACCTGGCGCTTGGTCCGGCCCTTGCCACCCACGTCCGGGTGGTTGGGTGAATGTCCTAGGGCTTTGGCTCGACTGAAAAGGCGGCCGAGGGCGTGTACCTCTCTTGCAGTTTCCTCTCCCAGCGCCTCGGGGCGTTTTCGGTCGAATAAACTTGCGACGACCGCCACGTGTGGCATCTTTCCAGGGGAGCCGGCTCGGAGCAGACTGCGCGCCGGTCGGGCGGATTGCGCCCGGCTCTGGGCGCCGGAGGCGGCGAGAGGCGGCAGCGCGGCGGAGCCCGGGGCCGTGGATGCTGCGTGCGGAGGCGCTGCCGGTTACGTAAAGATGAGGGGCTGAGGTCGCCTCGGCGCTCCTGCGAGTCGGAAGCGCCCCGCGCCCCCGCCCCCTTGGCCGCTGCGCCGCGCCGCGCCGCGCTCGTCGTCCGAGGCCAGGGCACGGCGAGCCGAACCTCCGCAGCCACCGCCAAGTTTGGCCGCGCCTCCGGGGCTGCTGTCGCCCGCACCATGTCCGCGGCCGCCTACATGGACTTCGTGGCTGCCCAGTGTCTGGTTTCCATTTCGAACCGCGCTGCGGTGCCGGAGCATGGGGGCGCTCCGGACGCCGAGCGGCTGCGACTACCTGAGCGCGAGGTGACCAAGGAGCATGGTGACCCGGGGGACACCTGGAAGGATTACTGCACGCTGGTCACCATCGCCAAGAGCTTGTTGGACCTGAACAAGTACCGACCCATCCAGACCCCCTCGGTGTGCAGCGACAGCCTGGAGAGTCCAGATGAGGATATGGGATCCGACAGCGACGTGACCACCGAATCTGGGTCGAGTCCTTCCCACAGCCCGGAGGAGAGACAGGATCCTGGCAGCGCGCCCAGCCCGCTCTCCCTCCTCCACCCTGGAGTGGCTGCGAAGGGGAAACACGCCTCCGAAAAGAGGCACAAGTGCCCCTACAGTGGCTGTGGGAAAGTCTATGGAAAATCCTCCCATCTCAAAGCCCATTACAGAGTGCATACAGGTTAGCGGCGTCTCCCTCTCCCACCCAACTCTCGGGTTAGTTAACCTTTGGCCGGGCAGCCTTCCTGGGCGTTAAAGGACACCACGCTCGGCCGAAAGGGTGCAAATACTTAGGATGAGATGCTGTTTAACTCTTTAAAATGATTGAACCGGTTAGAGACGGAAAGCTCACTCCTTAATCGTCCCCAGCCTCTAGAAGCCACGGAGAGCCTTAACCTGGCGGGCAGAGTGAGTGCCCAGTGCCAGCCTATGTGCGTGGCTTCATGGGGAGTGGTGCCGCCCCTCCCCTGTCCCGCCCCGCCCCCCCCCCAGGACTCCCGCACCCGGCGACTCTGGGGCCACCCCACTTGGACAGACGCTGGCGGGGGTTGGGGGGCACAGTCAAATGGCGTATCTTTTATTTTACTGTCTTGTGGGATTGCCGCGAAGTGGCCGAAACCTGGAGAGAAGCGGCGCACATTATATGGAACCTTTTAGGGATGACTAAGGGCTCGGTTAGCTGTATGCTTGCTACTTTTCAGGGCTTGCCAAGGTGGTTTTAAATTTGGCCAAGAGTCCCCAGAGAGGTTTAAAATAACACTGCTTCAGGCAGCAGAGAAGTTTGATCAAGTGATGGTTGGTTAACTTCACAACTAGTTAGCTTTTTTAATGAGATTTCAGAGTGGATTTTTTCCCACGTGATTTAGGTCGCACCCGCCACCCAGAATAGAGCAGTTGGTGAGGAGGTGTGGTTCTTGCCGGAGGTCAAGGCTGATAATGAACGTTGGGATGTTCTGGAGGCCCCGTGGAGGGGTCTCTCCCAGGGAGAGCCAAAGGCAGGGCTGATCAGATGCATGTGGCTGGTAAGACATCTGCAGTATAAAATGGGCTTTGGAGACTTATAGGAACCTTGGTCAGCCAATTCTGTTGGTTCTGTTTAACATATTCAGAAAAAGTTGGAAAGCATTCACACTTGACCATGCTGTCTCCCCATCTTTAGTAAGGTTCCTTTAACAGCTGCTGTTCTGATAAGGAAGCACAGTGCTTGGTCCTCTCATGAACTCCTTTCCCTCTGTCCTATAACACCATGTTTAAGAGGAGGTTGTTGGAGTTACTTGGAAAGTATTGTCGTTTTTTGGTGTAATTGTTGGTACTTTTAAGATGAGGCCCTGGGCCTGTGGTTTCAAAATGATCATTGGCTGGTATGGTTTGGTTTTGCTTTTTTTAAGAGAGGCCACGTAACTGCATCTCATATTTTATTTCCTTTGGAAAGTGCTTCTTGTGGAGGTGGCTGCTGGCACAGGAGTAAAGCTGAATATCCTCCTCATGGTTAATGCAAAATCAGGTTCTCTTTGCGGTTGTCATCTAGGTTGCCGTAAAACAGCACATTTTAAAGTTTGTGTCTGTAAGGTTGATGTGCCTGTCTTGGGGGATGTGACCTTTAGCGTGGCTCCCAGGGTGAGGTAGGGGTATATTAACCAGAGGGTGTTACTCACCAACAGCTGTTGGGCGGGCCTGGCTGTGTCAGCCATGTTCCCAGAGTTCAGCTCACAGGGACACCCACTGCCACCTTGAGCAAAGGCACTTTCTCCTTCAGGGAGCTGCCCAGTTGTGCAGTTGGGGAGGCCTGCGGAGCTTCTCTGTGAGCTCCCTGAGTCTGCCCAACTCAGAAGAGCATTCTGGGCCGTTCTGCTGAGTGATTTTCTCAGGCATATAGAAATGGCTGCTTATGTGTGCGTGCACGCACGCTGCTCTTTAATTCTCCATGAGGCAAGTGAGCTCAGTTGTTTCAGGAGAACCTTTTACACAGTCCAGAGTGGAAAATGAAGTGAAGTGTTAATCCCATTTTATATGCTACAGTCAGTCTTTTGAAACTAATGATGTGGTAATTGCAGGTGTCTTATTTATGTTTGGGGGCTCTGTAATGCTAGGACATGGTTGGACAAAAACCTCAGCCTCTGTAAAGACTGTCAGAAGTGTAATCCTGCTAGAGAAGGTGTGTGCAAGGGATACTCTAAATAAGAGACTCGTAGGAGGCCTCATGCATTTGGAAGTTTCCCATTCAGCTTCCAGTTAGATTGTCTTTAGGGTGGGGTAGCATCTTGATTGAAAAATTTTTTTTTAATTTTTCTATTTTTTGCTGGTATTAAACCCAGAAGATGGCCAAGAGATAGCAATTGGAATGTCTGTATTTTGTGAAGACTTTTTAAGAACTAAAATTCCAGCCACACCCCCCCTGCACAATGTGGCCCAACCAGAATCCCTCCTGCTGCTTGCTCCTCTCCTCCTAGAGTCTCATACAGATGCCACTTTTATAGAACCAGTGGCTTTATTTATATATTTATTTGTTTTGGCCACGCTGCATGGCATGTGGAATCTTACTTTCCTGACCAGGGATCGAAGCGCAGAGTCTTAACCGCTGGACCACCTGGGAAGTCCCAGAACCAGTGGCTTTAGAAGTTGAGCCTCTTAAAATTGTGTTTAGTTCAGCACAGTTATTTCTAGAGTATCCTAAGAGAAAAGACCCCTTTGAGGTGGACTGAGGTGGGTTCTGACTTGTCCTTCTGTTTCCCAGTTGTGAGATGTTAACCTACTTCCTTGAAGTCAGAGTTTGTAAACTAGAGGTCTGCTGCTGAATTTGCTTTGCAAATTTGTTTGGCTTGACTAGCACAGGGTTTGTAAAGATTTTGTTACTAACATGGAAAAATCAGGATTTCCACACAAATCCAGATTTCTGGCTTCTCTGGAAAAATCGAATGAACTGGCAATACTGCGTCTGAATTCCTGCCCAGCAACAATTGGCTTGAACTGACCGTTCTTTATATGAGGCAGTGTCCCTTATTTTAATCATTTACATGGTCTCTGTTGGCATTTAAGTTTGCAGTCTCTTCTCTATTTGAGCCTCAGTTTCTTAATACACAAGATAGGGTACTATCTCTGAACTTGGATTCTTGTGCAAAGATAATAGTTTGTGTGTACTGGGCAGAGCTGAAAATCAGGAAACATAGAAGAAACTTAGTTTTAAGTAGTACAGTACTTTACATTTTCTAATACTGTGTTCAGTTTGTTTTTCTTCACCCTCTAGATCAGATACCTTCTCAGGTGATGTACCTCTAAAATTTAAGCAGTGGATCCATGGTTAATCTGAGAAAAAGTACAAGGAATATGAACTTTTCTGTCTCCAGACCTTTTGGACACTTAAGAGTGTATTGTTTCTGATTAAGTATTAGACCCATTGGAGTACTTTTCCTGAAAACATACTGAGCTTATTATTTGAAAATGCAACCCACTTTAAGTTTATCTTGGCACACCCTGCATCCACACGCCATCCCCCACCTCTGAGCACACACCCCAAATTGGCCTCCACAAACCCACACCCAAACCCACTGACTCCCCAGACCCTCTCCCACGTCCCCTCAGCCTCTCTAGGACCACGAAAAGAAAAAAGAAAAAAGGATTATCCCAAGTTTCCTAACTTTGTGGTCACCCTGCTCATGCACACAGGCACACCCCCACACACATACACACATGGGGGTATCTTTTGGAGAGGTAAACAACAGCATCCAAATTCCAGCTCAGAAGTCATCAGAACCAGCTGATGTAGAGTCATGCTAGGTTGCCATCGCAGTGATAGAAACCTTAGGCCTTACTTCCATGCCAGGTACAATTTTACTATCTTTTTGGAGGGACTTAAATCAGCTGTCCCCAAATGGTGACGATGGGTTGAGCTTAAGGGCACTACTTACAGGATTCTGCAAACCAGAAAGCCCTAAATCCCGATCAGCACACCCCAGTTTTGTGGGAAAAATTTTAAAACAATGTACTTTTTTAATAGGGCAGAAAGAAGTTCATGAAAAACAAGGAAAGACAAGAGCTGCAAAAGCAGCCAGCAGTGGCTGCTTCTGTTTCTCTTTATCCTGTTTGAACATTTCTCTGGGCTACCTAGAATATCTGGTGGAGGGGACCTGGGTAGCTCCCACCATGGAAGTTATCCTCCAAACAGGAAATAGATTTTCTGGCCCCTCTAGCAACATCCATCACTGGCTAGCTCTAACTCAGGCGGATTTCCTTCCCTGAGACTAAAGTTTTAAAAGTTTGCTTATACAGGAGCCAGGCCTGCTCTGTGCCTCATGAACTCTTCTTCCTTAATTGCTACAAAAAGCTTTGGAGTCAACTTTTTGGTTCGGGAGAGTCTAGTACCATCAGAGGTATGAGAAGGACCCACTTCCGTTACCCAGGAGGCAGGGGTTGAGGGACAGGGCAGGGTGTTGAAATGGCCTCTGGGCAGCCCATGAATTAGCCCCTGCCCAGTCTTTCCCACTTGCTCTTCTCTTCCTGAGTAGAAGGGAGGCCCTGTGCCTTGGTCCTTAAGGAAACCACCTCTCTGCCCCCTTCTTCTTTCCATAATGCTTCCCAAAGTGATGTAGAGTGGTATTTCATAGCCTGACATGCTTCATCCAAGATGTATTTACAATTAAGTCTGAGTGGGGCCTGCATAGATCATCGTTTCGCCACCTTTTCTTCCACTTTCTCTCCCCTAAGGAGATTAGCCATTTTTTCCCCTATAATTGTCCTCTCCGTGACATTTTAGTACCACAGATATACTGTAGAGCTGCTTATGTACTGTGCCCCTTTATAAGGCCACAAACCATTGTAATAGCTTAAGACTTTTATAACCTGCCAAAGAGCCAATCTTTGCCCTGTGGGGGCGATTTCACCCCCGTCCCCATCCCCAGTGAGACTGTCTAGACCCAGGCTCATGTAACCTGTCGGGGAAAAAATGAGAGCAAAGGACTGCAAACGGGCTCTAGCTGTGGAGGATGATAGGAGTCTAAGAATTGCAAGGATGTCCTGCAGGGTTTGCTTCTGGGTTTCAGACAAGAGGCTAGAGACTCCCTTGCTTCCAAGGAAAGATGGCCCACAGCTGCTTGAGCCCCAGCTCACTGCTGTAATCTCACTCTGGGGACTGAGGCCTGTGAGGGGGCCTAACAGCTCGTTATTCCTAGTCCTGGAGGTAGGAAGGACCAGTTGCTCCCTCCTCACTTCCCTCCCCCGCCCCATCCTTCATCATCCTGCACCTAGCTGCCCTAGCAAGACAAAGCGGGGTTGCCTTAGAAGAACTGCTGCTGCTGGCGGGATTACTGTCTCACAACAGAAAATACAAGTGGAGTAGAATTACAGAGTGAAACCATTGTTTCCCGTGATATTCCTCTCAAATCTGTGAGTGGTGAGAAGAGAGAGGGGAGGAATGCAAGTGGAGCCTGGGTCAGGGAGGGAGGTACCAGAGTCCACAGCGTGCTGTTTTGATGGTAACACCCTATTACCTTCAGACGCAAAGATGTAACCTGAGGGAAATCAGTTCTTGAGACTCTGAACATAAGGGTCAGATATACATTCCTGGCTCAACTGTTGACGCTTATCCTAGGAGCTAGTCATTCTGCAATGTCTGTGGGAAATTCCCCGATTTAACTTCCCAGGGAGAAACATCATGTGACATATTGGGAAAGCGGCTGACAATGGTCTTCCTTAATAAGCTCATTGAGAAAAAAAGTGGGTGGGTGATTTCCCAGTATTCACTCGTTCAGGAGCCCCTAAAGCAACCTGACATCGTGCCCTGGTTAGAGTCGGATTTCTTGACCATCATCTTGATTTCAGAATGCCTTGTGATCGTGAGCATACTTGATTTAAAAAAAAGAAAAAGAAAAGCCAGCTTTGTCAATTTTGTTAGTCTTCCAAAAATTTTTTCCAGTTACTTTTTAAATTTTCTTTCCTCCTCTTGTCTGTTCTCAGGCTTGGAGAAAGAGCTTGCAGCATTCCAGGCCTCTGCTGCTAGAATCCTCCCCCACGTCCGACCCTCCCACCTTTTCCTAATGTTTCTCCAGCAAGTCCCGTGCCCACTGAAGAGCGTAAATTAGTGCCTAGTAATTGGTACAAAGGCAGTTTCTGTTTCTATGCAACACATGCAAAAAGGAGGGGCAAAGGAAGGAGAAAAGCCCACAGACAGTTAAAAAGGGAAAGAAATGGGATCCTCTGCTGTGGTCTTTGAGCAGTCCTGCCTCTTGCTCTGGCCCACTTTTTGTTGGGAAGTTAGTCACAGGCCTAAGCCCAACTCAGAGCATTTGGTGTAAGCAGTTGTTAGTATCAAAAGAATAGAATTTGGATGTTGGAAGTGACCTTGAGAGGTCATCACATCCATCATTTTGTCTGTAAAAAAGTGAATACTTTTTTTTTTTAAACCCTCTCAGATAGATAAGGATTGTTCCATTGAAGCATTGGGGGTGCTCTGGAGGGTTTGAAAGCACACCACCAGGGTTCAAAGTCTGGCTCTCTGCCTTGGCAGGCACATAACGTTGGGCAGAGCGTAGAAGCTACCAGAGCCTCAGTTTCCTCAGCAGCACAATGAGGACATGGGGGTCCTTGGAAGTTGAAGTGCTCCAGGCTGGAGCTTAGCCAAATGGAGATCTTCCTTCACTGAATTCTTTGCAGTTCTTAGGTTTGGATTCCTTTCCCCCATGGTCTCCTGAGGATTTTTCAGTCTGGTTAACATTTTTTTGTTTTGTTTTAACCTTGGTTTAAAGAGCTGCTTTGCATTAACCAAATTAACGGAGTGAAAGGGCAGAGGTGGAGTCAGTCGGGGTGGGGGTGGGGGTGGGGGGGAGCTCTGCCCTTTTATTATGGGAGCGGCCAAGGCCATTGCTTGTGGGATTTCCTACTCCTCCCTTCCTGGAGCCCTCCCGAAACTTTAATACCTTTTTGGTGCATTAAGGCCAGGAGTAGACATTTGTCTTATCCCAGCCTCACACGGTCCCCTCAGCAAATAATAGGACTAACGTTAGTTATTATTCATAGAGAATGCCTTTCCCACTAAGGGAGTGAGAGGCATCCATTTTTCATCCGTGGGATTTTCCAAGGCATCCTTTCTATTTGTGCTTAAAGCCCATGTTTACAACGGTGCATGGTGCACCCGCAGGCTTCCCTTGTAATCTCAGTTTATCAGCCTTTCGAGTCTTGAGATGAGAATTGAACATCTGGATCTGAAATCTAAAGGTTCTAGAGCTGCAAGAACCAGTAAGCTCACCATCTAAGCCCAGGACCACCGGGCATGTGAATTTTTTTTTTTAACCAAAATTGAAAATGATCGCAAATTTGAACAGCAGAATGGAATTCGGCCCTGATGGAGCCCTTTTTTTGTTTTTTTTGAAGTGAGGACTTTATTTAAATAGATTAAAATAAAGAGACTGGAGCTTAAGTCATACAAAACTAATGACAAGGATTTGAAAAGCAGGCAGCAGTATTTTGTATTAAATAAAGTGTGAACGTTTTTCCATGGCGAGTCTCCGTTGTTTTAGAAGTGCCTCCCAGAGGACCTGACTTGAACCGAAGTGGGGCAGTGAGGCAGGCAATAGACAAAAGCACAAGAATTCTGCCTGAGAATTATGGACATTTAAGAACTGGAAGGAATCTTACAGATCCTCTTTCATCAGAGAGATGGAGATTTTACCATCTCTCCCTTCCAGGGAGCCAGCTTTGACGGGACAGAGGCAGTCAGAAAAGCAGAGTAAGGCCTGTGAGAAGGAAACCAGCCCACCCTAAGGAACTTGAAGATGAGGGGTCTCCAGAGAGGTCTCTACCTTCAGCAGGGAGGCAGTAGGTAGAGCCAGTAGAACACCGGCCTAGGGGTCCCTCCTACCTGTGTTTGAATCCTGCCTCTGCCACTTTCTAATTATGAGAACTCTCTGAGCCTCAGTTTTCCCATCTGTAAAATGGAGTTCAGTAATTATATATTCATAGTTTTTATGAAACTGAATTCAGATGAGGTATTTAATGCATTTAGCACAGTGTCTCCATATACTAAATATTACAATTAAAAATAATCTACATGTGTTGGCCAGAAGCCCTTGAGGTGCTTAGAATTTTTGTTTACAGTTCCACATTAATCCAGCAGCAGCTCATTCATTTAAAAAATACTTGTTATCGAGTAACTCTTACATGCAAAGAGGTGTGCTAGATGTTGACAGCAGGTACTGTGAATGTTGTGGATAATAATAGTATTGATAGTAATAATAATTATAAATTATTAATGCTAGTAATAATGCTATTGATAGTGATAATAATGAAGCATCCAGCATGTATTACGTTCCAAGCCAAATGGTTTACACACATTGTTACATTTAAACTCCCAGAAGTCCTATGTGATAGGAAGGTACTCTTATTCTCATTTTATGGGAGGAATTGGAGGTAGTTAACTTAGTCCAAGGTTACTCTGAAGTTTTCCTACTGTGTTTCTAGGTGCTTGGAGTTGCACCATGAACGGTTGTTGACGAGGACTCCTTGGGTTTTTGCCAGTAGTAAGAGACCCTGTGTTTTGCATGGCTCTCTTGGATTTGGCCCCAAAGCCACCATTGTCTCTACTCTTGGGTTCTAGCTCTGGCTTCTGGTTTGTTTTTATGAAGCTTGGTGAGGAATACCTTCAGAAATCATGGACCTGGCCAAACCTATCCTGTATTTTCCAGTAGCTATCCAGAACCTTCATCCTTCCAATTGAAAAAGATCCCAGTTGTGGGTCCACAGCTGTTTTAATCAAGCCTCTTGGTTGTAAGGAACAGAACCCAAACTTGGACTGGCTTAGTAAAAACGAGAACTTTATAGGTTGCCATTTCCACCGCCTTTGGGGTCACTCTAGTGTTAGGGATCTCTGGATACAGGCGGTCAGTGCCTTCCTCTCTCCCTGGCCCAGCCTTGCTCTCCTCTGCTTTGGCTTCATTCACCGGCAGGCTGTCTCTGAACCGGTGGTAAGATAGCTGCCAGCAGTTCGGACTCCCATCCTGCCAATTCAGCAAGCCCTGTGGAAAGACAGTTCCCCTTTCCTAGTGATTCCAGCAAAAGTCCCAGGCTTCCGGCTTCAGAACACAGAATTTTGTGCCTGTCCCTGAACTCAGTCACTGTGGCACAGCTGGGTCACATCCAACCTCTGGGCCTGGGGTGTGGGGTCGCCCACCTGGAATTACGTAAACTCAGAGTGAGGAAGGAGTGGTTTCCAAAAGGAAATTCAAGGTGTGCTGTTTATTACCCCAAAGAGGCAATAGGTGCCAGACAGGCAAAACCAACAGCTGTTCATTCGATCCACCCATTTAGAACTACAGACAGGATATTCCCAAAGGCAGAGTTTGACAAAATGAGAGACAGATTAGTATGACAACAATTTCTCTCATTTTTCTCCCCTTTGAAGAGAAAGAGCTCTGAACTCTCTTTGGAGTTCAACCTATAAGATAGCTGTATACTAAATAGTCTTTGTAAAAGATAGATTATTTCAACACGTATTTCTTATCGTCAGGATCAGCCCCATAGGCCCTGCTCAGTGGATGTTCTAGGAGCCAGTACCCAAAACCTCACACGGAACACGTATAGCGGCAACAATGTGATCAGTGGCACCGTTCACTTGGTCTTAATTCCAGTCGTCTATTTTAATGCCCAGAGGAATGAATTGTGTTTACATGAACGTTTGTCACCTTGTGTGCTAATAGAGAGAGGCCTTGTCTTTACAAAGATGAGCTGTTTATATGGTGGTTCCCAATGGGATTCAGAAATCTATTCGGTGTACGTAATGCCCAACAAAAACACTGCAATAAATCGTAAGAGGCAAAAATTAGATCTTAAAAATAACTTAAAAAAACATATAAAAATGACTTAAATCTGTATGCTGTCATAATTCTACAGTATTTTTGTACCATTGCTGTTTTAATGAAAATAAGCAGAATGACAACCAAACAGCTGCTTTCCCCCTTGGGTGTTGCAATTCATACCCATGGCCAGCCACAAGATGCTTGTCTGCTGAGCATTACCCACCGAAGCGGGGGTTCCCAGCGTGAAAGAGACACAGTCTGTACCTCTGACCTGAGTCATTTTTTCTCAGTGCCCTGCTTGCTCCCAAACTTCAAAGCGCTGTCCAGGAACGCCTGCCCCAGGAGGCCTGAGGGAGTCAGGCAGGGGCTGTTTGGTAAGAGCTGGACAGCTCAACCCTGCCGTTCTTTGTGGTCTTTGGTGACAAACACCAGACTGTATGAATTAGTGGCTCACTCCGTAAAAGCTGGAAAAATGATGTGTTGATGGCGCATGTGGCATATGTGAGTAGGATCTGTGGTCATCGCAGCCTTCCTCTCGTGCCAGCAGTGTACAGAGGTTGAGCCCAGAGAGAAACAGCTGGAAACCTGATGCTGGAGCACCGTCACTAGTCACTCTGGGTCACTGCGAGTGCCGTGACCTGGGTGGCAGGTAGAGAAGGCATCCACTAACCAGACAACAGCCTCCTGTGTCTTCCTGGTTTGCTCATTGTCTTTTTTGAGCCAAAGAGAACTGAGTTCTCTTGAGCCCCCCTGCCCTCCCCACCATTTCTGCTGTTGGTGGACAAACTTTATCTTGGCAATTTGGGGTCTCTCAGTCTCTTTTGTGTTAAGTTTTATTCTCTTTTGGGTACATAGTCACAAAATCAGAGTTCTCTATGTCTCTCCTTTTGCCTTTCTTTCTCCTGGGAGTGATCTACTTGGTGGGCAAGAGCCTCACCTCTTCTTCCGGCATCATGGAAGGGCTGTCCGTGTTGCGTGCCATCCTTTGACCTTGCTGGTCTCCCCCAGGGTGCCATATACCAGCTTGGGTCCTGGTCCTCAGATGAAACATTAGGAGGGGTGGAAACTTAGGCAAACACTTGAGACCCTTTTCTCAGCGTGGCTACCCAGCTCCTCAGGTGCCCTGGTGTGTGTGGCGACTTCCCTAGAGAGGCTCAGACAGGCTCCAGGCATGCCGTGGGCCAGGCAGCAGTGGTCAGCCTCTGGGACTGCCCAAGACTGTTTCTAATAGGAGAGTCCAGAACGCTTGCACTTCTCAGACCTCTGTTCCCTAAACACAGCTCCTCCAGTTTCTCTCCCTATAGCTCAGGTCTTGCTACGAAGCTCTGGCAAATTAAGAGAATTTGAGGATTTCAGGGTCTGCTTTACATTTTTAAAACTCTATTTTGAAACCTCAAGCTTAGCAGCAACTTACTTGTTTTAAACTGTCTCTTCCCTCCCCGAGGCAATGCATCTGGAAAGGAGGGCCTGGGAGTGAGAGGATTAGAAAAACACGGAAAAAGGCTGTCTCTACATTTAGTTAAGGCCTGTGTTCTGCTTTCACCTCTAATCTTGTTCAGTGCTCAGAACTGAAGCTAGAATTTGAAAACTGGTTCTAAGGATGTCCTTGGGCGAGTCATTGGCTCTCTGAGTTGGCTTCATCTGAAACAGGATGGGTTTGAATTAAGGTGGTCATAAAAATAGCCCAGAATGCAAAGATTCAAAGAATCTACGTTCTCAGCATAGCTTTGCCATCAAACTTACATATCCTGTTCAATGTTTAGTGCCTAGTAGGTTATTTATTTACTATTTCTCTTTTCCACAAAGAACTGGGCAGAGGCAGTACAGGCTGGGGTGGGAGGAGGAATGCAGTCGTGGGAATTGGCTAATCTGGGCCTGGACCTAGCTGTGTGGACGTGGGTAGGTCACCTTACGTCTCTGCCATTTCAGAGTTGCTGAGCTGGGGGCCAGGTAATGGAGACATCAAGGCATGATGATATATCTCTTGCTGGGTTGAGAACCTAAAGAGTCAAGACTCTATTGTCTGTTGTCTTCCTTTCTGAGGTCCTGGCACATGTGCCATCTCACAGATCAGTTGAGGTTGGGAATGTACAAGCAATATTCAGACAGGCTTGCTTCCAAATAGCTAGGCACCAGCTTCCGGTGAGGAAGTACTGCATTGCAGACGTTACGGACACCCACTTCCCAGTTCAGAACCTCAAGTATGGAAACAGGCTGCTTTCCACAGATAATCAGAGGGACCAGGAAGTAAAATCTCACATCCAGACTCTATAGTGAGTCCGTTGTATCAACAAATGAAATGTAAAAGGAAACCAAATCACAAGAGGGATTCAGAGAGAGAGGCCAAGAGCAAACCATAATGTGATGGGATGGCATTCAGGCAGGATTCTTCTGAAGCTATCAAGAATTTTTATCTTTTTAGGACATCTACCTGTGTAGGTAGTAGCAACATTTCTGGCGAACAGGAGGCTTTTAAATTTCTTGATTTTTGAGTTTGATATTAATTGGAATGATTTATGCAGGGAAATGTAGAATTGGCTGTACCCAGACGATGCAAGTGTATGGGTGCTTCTGCACTTGGGTGTGGAAATGAAAAGCAGTAAAGCAAAGCTCACATTTTTGTACCTGCAGGTTAGCATTGCTTTCCCATGGGGAAGGAGGACCGATGATAATGGACAGTGCGGTGTCAATGGCTTCGGGTTGCGGCAACTGTGTGGGCTGGTGCTCCACCAGGAACACTGCGCTGGGCTCTGGGCTTTGTGTATCTGCGCCTCTTTCTCCCCCTGCTTCCTAAGGAGCCTGCTCCTTGGTGGGGCAGCCCTGCCATCGCTGCCTGTGTCACTTGGTATCTGAAGGGAGATTCCTGTCTCTTCTCAAGGGCCGTTTTCCTTTCACATATGGAAAAAGGAGAGGAGGAGGTGGGGGAGGAGTGAGAAAACACATGTAGCTTACTCTGAAAGTTTCTCACTTTCTAACAGTTTGAGAAGGAAGCAGAAGGATTCTTTGCCTTTCTTTGGTCTCGGACACTGGAGTTTCTTTCTCAATAGAGTGTAAACTACCCACCCCTCGAATGGAATCAGATCTTGATCAATCCATTGGTGGAAAAATTTGAACTCATATGCATCAAAACAGTTGTTACCTTTGTTTTGTGTAAGACTTTTCTGACTTCTCGTTATAAAAGAAATTTGTACTTGCTTAAAAAACTCAGAAAACATAGGGGAAAATTACAAAAAGAAGTAGAGGTTATCCCCTCACCTGTAGATAACTATTGTTCATATTTTGCACATATTCTTCCAGGATTTTTCCTCTCCTTTGAAGTTCACACACATACACAGCAGATCATGCACTGCTCTTTTCACTTAGCCGTGTATTGCTAACATCTTCTGTATAGAATAATCTAGTACCTTTTTAACAGGCACATATTATTCCACTGTATGGAACACTAAAGTATTAAACCAGTTCTTTATTGTTAGACATTTAGGTTGTCACCAAGCTTTACCTTTTATAAACAATGTTGGTATCCTTGTATATTTTTGTGTTCCTCCCTAATTGTTACCACAAATAATTCCTGGACAAATGTATTACCAGGTGGTCCTGGAACAATTCTAATTTCCACCCATGCCTATTTCCTCATGCCACCATCAATGATAGGTATATGAACATACTTTTTAACACTTTTACCAGCCTGATGTGTATTTCATTGGTGTCTTGATTGGCATGTTTTGATTACTTATGAGATTGACTATATTTTCATATATTTATTAATTGGATGTTAGTATTTCTTATTTTATAGATTACTTGTTTGCATCCTTGCCCAATTTTATTAAGTTGGGCTATTCATTTTGATTTGCTAGTGTCCTTTCTGTACCACAGATTTTAACCTTTTGTCATAGGCTGCAATTTCCTTTATTCGTTCACTGTTTTGGTTCTTAAATTTTTTTACTTATGTGTGTGTGTGTATATGTGTATGTATATGTATCTTACCATGCAGAAGTTTAACATTTTTAAGTATTTTAAAACTATCCTTCAAATAGGGTACTGCCTTTGATTTCATGTTTAGGAAGTCTCTCCCTATTCCAGGATTCTAAAAATATTCACCTATATTTTCTTTTACCTTTATGGTTTTATTTTTTACATTTACATGTACAGTAAATGTAAATAATTCCATTTGGAATTTAAGTGTAAGGTATAAGGGTAGGGATCCAGATTTAATTTTTTTTTTAGCAGATATCTATGCCATTTATTGAATTAAACATTCTTTTCTTCACTGATTTGAAATGCCCATCCCTGTAGTCTTGGGTTTATCTTCAGACTTGACTCTGCCCCACTGATTTGTCTTTTCCTATGCTGGTATCGCACTATCTTAATTTTTGCAGCTTTAATCATACATTTTAATAACTGGTATTGCAAGTGCTCATTTATTATTGTTCTATTCCAAAATTGTCTTGGCAAGTTGAGGGTATTTATTCTTCCCAATGAACTTTGAAATAATTTTGTTACGTTCAAGAAAAAAGAATTTCTATGGTGTGTGTTAATTTCATAGATGAATTTGTACAGAATTGCCATATTCAGAACATTGGGTCTTGCCATCAATGGGACATGGGAAATGTCCCATTTATTCATTTCCTTTCATATCATAGTTTTATGATTTTCTTCATGCAGGCCCTGAACTTTATTGGTGGGCTTATCCTGACTGACTATGCTTAGCATATAAGAAAACCATTGCTCTTTTGTATATTTACACCTATGAATGCATTTTTTTCTTCAATTTTTTTATTGAAGTATAGGTGATTTACAGTGCTGTGCCAGTCTCTGCTCTGCATTTTTAATTTTTGTCACCTTAGACTTTCCAAATAGGAAGTTGTATCAGTTGCAAGTAATTCTTATTTTGCCTCCTCCTTCCCACAATTTACTTCTTAATTTGTTATCTAGTTGCGCTCACCAGCATTTCCTGAGCAACGTTAAATAGCTACAGTGATTGGGGCAGGAGTCCATTCCTGCCTTGCCTGACTTCCGTGGGAATGCGGCCTTCATTTTACTGTTGACCCTGCTGGGGAAAGGTCTGAATCTATATTTTCTATCCTGTTAAGGAACTATTTTGTTTTCCTAAAAGCTTTTATTAGGGATGGATGTTGAATTTTATCAGATATTGTTCTGCATTTATGAAGGCAAGATATGAGTGTGGGTGGGGGTGAATTTAACCTATTAAATGACATGTAATATCATTATGATTTTCCAATATCAAATTATCCTTTTATCTCTGGAATCCTAGTTGCTTTTTTGTAATTAAGAAAAACACTATTTTTCCTCAAGAAACAGCCTTGATTTTGTACATCTGTGCGAAGCTATGATTATTAATTGACATTTTTAGAGTTCTATTTTGAAAAGGAGACCCAATTCCCTTAGATTTGTTTTACTAGATTGGGTTACTTTTCCTCAAAGCAGTGGAAGCTTCAGAGTTGGTATTTTTAACCCTCTTAAACCCAATTAAGTTTAGCCCATTTTGGGCTCTTCTATGGAGTTGTGGGAGGGGAAGAGAGAGGATCAGAGGGGGGAGGGGGAGGGTCGAGACCCTAGGCCAGGACTGCAATGGCTGTCCATCTGAGCTCTGGGGAACTTGGACAGAGCTGGATATATCCAGTTAGTAATCCCCGTACTTGTCCTCATTCTCCCTCTATATGGAAAGCTCACCACTGTTCACTTCACGACTTTACCGAAAAGAATAAGCTTCACTTGACATCATCAACTAATCACCGGGTAGGGTGGAGGCTCCTTAAAAGCAATGAGCCATCAAGTTAGCGAGTGCATAGCCAGAAGGCCCCCCCCTCTGCTTCTCTTGAACCCACTGGAGACCCAGGAGAGTTCTGGAGGCCTGACCTGTCTCTGCAAAGAAAGCCTTTTACACGTTTGATGGAGTGTTCAGTAGCCGTTTTGATCCAGTATGTTTTATACTCAGAGCTGAGTCTGTCAGTGAGAGGCGCTGAGCTTGTTGCTGAAGGGGAAGGGAAGTGGTATATAAATAATGAGAATGCACAGAAACTTGTGCTGTTACCAGCTCTGCTCCAGTAAAGCAGACTTTATTGTGTCACTGCCTCTGGGTGTGTTTTCCTGTGAAGGCCAGAAATAAAGCAGGAGTACATGTCTGTTCTTTTTTATTTTTTTCCCCCAGGAGGATGGTAACTCTCTCATTAATACGAAAGACAAGTTTAAATATTCTTTAACTGATAGTTGCTTTACCATATGATTTGTTCTGTATAAAGAAGGTTAACCATTCTTTTGGGGGCCTTAGCCTTGAGCTGAAAGGAAGGGCCTGGGGCTTCCCTGGTGGCGCAGTGGTTGGGAGCCCGCCTGCCGATGCAGGGGACACGGGTTCATGCCCCGGTCCGGGAAGATCCCACATGCCGTGGAGCGGCTGGGCCCGTGAGCCATGGCCGCTGAGCCTGCGCGTCCGGAGCCTGTGCTCCGCAACGGGAGAGGCCACAGCGGTGAGAGGCCCGCGTACCGCAAAAAAAAAAACACGTATTTTTTTCTAGATACCTTAATATGTGTCTATCATTAACTAACATGTGGAAATGCATCCTACAGTATAGGTTGTATGCAAACTCTCCACTGGGTTAAAGAGGTGGATGATTTCAAAGGGCTGCAAATTGCAATCCCCAAGAAGAATCCAGGTCCCCTGAACACACACTGCTTGGCTGGCACAGTGTTTCATCAAGTGTCGAATTTGAATGCCTTTATGTGTGGAAAGCACTCCCCAGTTGGCCCCAGATTCCTCTACAATCCATGGTCTAATATACTTGGCATTTCACCCACTTTTCTTATGTGTCTGGCTCCTGAAGACATTTGGAATTACAAATTCTGGTGTACACTAGATAGAAATTCAGGCCTGCAGATTGAGATCAGGGGTCAGCCAACTTTCTATAAAGGACTAGATAGTAAATATTCTAGGTTTTGTGGTCCGTACGATCTCTTATCACTACTCAACACTGCTGTTGTAGTGAAAAAGCAGCCATAGGTAATACATGAACAATGAGTATGATTGTGTTCCAATGCAACTCTGTATGCGGACATGAAAACCTGAATTTCATATAACTTTCCCCTGCCACAAAATGTTACTGTTCGGTTTTTTTCAACCATTTGGTAAAAACTAAGTATAGGAATGGTGTTTATTCCAGCAGGTCAGATTTGACCTATGGTCCATAGTTTGCTAACCCCTGATTTAGATCATTGACCAAAAGCCCCTAATGCTTTCCCAAAGGATCTGAGAAAAATCAAAATGATCCTAGAGCTTTTAGACCAGCAGCTCACTTCCAAATAGGTCTATTTTTAAACGCTTGGAAACTGTAAGCTTGAATTATACACGTTATATGAATCTAACAAAGGCTACGGTTGGCTCTTATTTGCTCTGGGCTCTGTGGGTGGCCCTGTGTCTCTGAAGCACTCAGGGAAAAGGATGCTAGGTCAATGACAGCACCTGGATTAGAAGCAATGAGAACAATCACATGCCAACTGTGAGGGGCAGTGAAGAGTGTGTAGCCATAAGCTAGACCGAAAGGGAACCCAATGGGAATGGACCCTGATTACACTTGAAATCTTTGTAAATCATAAGCATATAAATGCTTAATAGATCTCCAGTACATGCAGCTGATTCAGGCTTCATGACGATTTTCCACTGACTATCACTTCCATCTTGTTAAAACAAGGGGTGCCTTATTTCTTTTCCAGTCTTAGCACACAGTAGAGTGGTCTTCTGACCCATTTTTCCCACAATGGACACAGATCCGTTCAAATAAATTAATCTCCCCTCATGACTCGCTTGAAAGAAACATGTGCCAGTGAATAACTAAACCACGTTACCACTCCTTCAAGGAAACAACATCTGATGGGTGTCTGTCCTAACAAGTGTTGAGAAAACACAGAACTTTTCCTTGTCATTGCTTTCCTCCCCACCAAATCATCAAGCAGTGGACAGAGGCCTTCAGGAAAGGGACAACAGACAGGGGTTTTGGGTCTGTTGTTTTTTTTTTTTTTTACAACTTATCACGCTATGAATTCTAACTATTCATTATATTTTTTAACATAACATGTTTAAAGAACACTTCTCCCATAGATTCTTCATTTGGGTTAGTGAGGACTTGGCTGCAGTCTGATTCAGAAATAGCCCGGAAATATTCCTGTGGTCTGGGAACTCCTGAGCAGGATTTGGTCACCTGCGTGACCTGGAGTTTGAGCAGACTCAGCGCGCACACACGCACAGAGCTGAGGCCTTTACTAAATGCTTGACAGCACAAGTAGCACGGAGGTCAGACGGGATGTCGTCCTTGCCCAGCAAAGCTTAACCTTGTTGGGTTATGATAACCTGCATTTTGCCTTTTGCTCAAAAGTTCTGCTGAACTGGGTAAAAATGCTTTTTAATCCAACAGAAGTTGCAAAAGTGTAGCTTTCAACTCCATGTCATTGGATTTTTCAGAGGGTTCAGTCTGAAGCTCCTTTTTTCCTCTCCCTCTCTTTTTGGCCCTCTGAGTATCCTTGTGCATCATCCACCTTGGGTAGGGCTCAGGGTTCACCGGCTTGCTATTGCCTTTTGCTGCTGTAGCTTTTCAGCTTAGAGCTCAGTGAGGAAATATTTATACTTAGACCTGTGTATAGTGAATCTGTTTATACAAATTTGTTTTGCCCACATCACGTTTCCCATAAGATCAGGTAGGTTGTACGTGGCATGATGGCCATATCTCTGCTTAGAGAACAGCAAGTAAAACCTTAGTCATGAAGGTGATAGAGGTGTTTGTTGTTATTATCTGTGTTTTCACATCTCTGGCACAGGTTAGGAGAAGCTGGGGGAAAAGAACCATGTTTGGATGACTCAGGTGCACCACGCTGGGCAGCTCCAGGCCCTTTGAGCCTCTCTCTGGGTTCCAGGAAGGTGGGAACAGGAGTGAGAAAAGATTCCCTCCTCACACCTACCTAAGGAGTGTCTGGAGAGTTCTGTGGAAACCAGAGTCTGTGTCCTGAGTCTGTGAAGCAGCTGCTTTGGGCTGTGCTTGGAAAGGTGTGAGGAGTAGGTAGGCAGGTGCTCAGAGCTGGTGGGTGGTGACAGTCACTCACAAGAAGAGCAAGCAAGACTCTGATCTTAAGCAGCTCTTTCTGCCTTTCTGCTTGTGTGTGTCCTGCCCAACAAACATGGACACAGACTCTCCCCTGCCAATGCAGGGGTCAAGAGGCCCCCAGTGCTGGCCTGATCATGTCTGGAGGGCGGGGCTTAGCTGCGTTTTAAGTGGGACGGGGAGACAATAGCGTGAATCTGAGGAGAGCAACCGTAATGGGAGGGATGTGGAAACTCCGACAAGTGTTAAGCCTCCTCTGTAAAATGGGCCACCTCCGTGGGGTGTCCTGTAGGAAGTCAGTGAGGTAATGCGTGTGAAACCCTTAGTGCTGTGCCTGCGCTTATGTTATTATTTTAGAATTATGTGAGTTCTTCTTTTATGAGAAATATGGAAGAAACTGGGATTGTTTCAACTAGACCAGAAAAGATTAGAGAATGGCGCGATAGCAGTCTTCAGATAGTTAAGGGATTATTATGTGGCAGAGGGAAAAAACTAATTTTTAGTGTTAAGACAATATAACTTAAGATATGGCCTTCGCAGGAAGGCAGGTTTCACATCAATAAGAGTGTTTATTACAGGGATGCTCAGAAACAAGCAGGCTTCCTTGGCAGCTAAGGGGCTCTGCCACCGGAATTGCTCAGGCAGAGGTTGGGTGGCCAAACATTCAGGAGCTTAAGGGGAGATGCCTGCCTCTGTTGGGAGGTTGGTTGGATTAGATGCCCCAGTTCTCTTCCATCTGTACAATGCCAGGAAGTTTAGCAAAGGGCTAAGGTTTTTGACTCCTCGGAGAGAACTCGTGAAACCAGCAACCGTGTAGACAAAAACTGGAAAATATAGTTTCCAAGGCTCTTGGGGATCCATTGGGTACAAATAGCAAGCTCATTTACCTAGAGAAGATGATTCTCAGCAATTTCTTCATGGTATTACTTTGTTAGGGCTGCCATGACAAAGTACCACAGACTGGGTGGCTTAAACAATAGAAATTTATTTCTCACTGTTTTGGAGGCTGGGAGTCCAAGATTAAGGTGTTGGCAGAGTCAATTTCTTCTGAGGCCCGTCTCCCTGGCTTGTAGCTGGCCATCTTCTCCCAGCATCTTCACACAGCCTTTCCTCTGCGAGTCTGTGACCTAATCTCCTCTTCTTATAAAGACACCAGTCATTAGATTACATGACCTCATGTAACCTTAATCACCTCTTTAAAGACCCTATCTCCAAATACAGCCACATTCTAAGGTACTGGGGGTTAGGACTTCAGCCTATGAATGGGGGGCACACAATTCGGCCCAGAACACAAAGGAGTTATTTTCTGAGTCATCGGGATGGTTGACCAGGACCAGCCTGGAGAATTTCGGTTACACGTTCTTTAACCTGTATCCCTGATTCTCTTCTTTTAGGTGAACGGCCCTTTCCCTGCACGTGGCCAGACTGCCTTAAAAAGTTCTCTCGCTCCGATGAGCTGACCCGCCACTACCGGACCCACACGGGGGAGAAGCAGTTCCGCTGTCCGCTGTGTGAGAAGCGCTTCATGAGGAGCGACCACCTGACCAAGCACGCCCGGCGGCACACGGAGTTCCACCCCAGCATGATCAAGCGATCCAAAAAGGCGCTGGCCAACCCTTTGTGAGGTGCTGCCCACCCGAGCCAGGGAGGGACGGACCCGGAAGGACGAACTACTCCCAGCGAACAGACAGACAGGTGGGAACCACGGCCCAGAAGAGGCGCGCTGCCAGCACAGGAAGTCGCTGTTCTTTGGTCACTAGTCTAATTTTCCTCTCCCTGCGTTGTTTTTAAAAAGCACATTGTAGCCTAAGATCAAAGTCAACACTTGGTCCCCCTTGCAGAGGCAACTTTGAACCGTCTCTGACTGTTGGAGGGAAGATAAATGCTTTTTTTTTTTTTTTTTTCCTCTCCTTAATTTTCTTCTGGGGGTGGGTGGAGGGGTGGCAGGTGTGGGGAGGGGGTTAAAGCCAAGACTGGGGTAGAATTTTAAAGATTCAACACTGGTGTACATATGTCTGACTGGGTGAGTTGACTTGTAGCATCACGCGGTGATTCTGGGCCCTTTCTGCTTGCTGTCTCTCAGAATTGTTTTCTTACCTTTTAATGTAATGACGAGTGTGCTTCAGTTTCTTTAGCAAAACCACTCTCTTGAATCACGTTACCTTTTGAGATACGAAACGCCATAGCACAGCTGTCTTTATGCAAGCAAGAGCACATCTACTCCAGCATGATCTGTCATCTAAAGACTTGAAAACACAAAAGTTACTTATAGCCAATGGGTAAGCAGTATGAATTTATACTAATCAAGACACACCTTTGAAAGGTTACTGTAAGTACAGAACTTTCAAACCTTGCTTTGTATGAATTGTACTTTTTGAACATAAGCTGCACTTTTATTTTCTAACGCAGAGGATGAATAAGTTAAATACGTGCTTTAAGGATAGAAGCAGACGTTCTGTTTGGAACCACGCTATAATCTGCTTATTTTACAGTATACACGTTTCCCTATGAAATCATGGCAGAGATGTGAGGGCAGAATATATACAACAGATGCTGAAGGAGAAGGAGGGTAGTATATATATTTTTTAATTTAAAAAAGAACAAACAATTTTAACTCCATTAACTTTTCCAAAATTTCCGGTCCTTTTAATTAACCTCTTCTTATTGTACCGTAATGCCACAAAGGGCGAGGGCTTTGACTCTGTTCGGTTTTATTTGAACGGGTGCATAACAGTAACTAGCTCTGGAAACATTTATTCTTTGGGGAAAAGGTTTGTCGGTTACCGTCCCATGTTCCTACAGAACCTCCACTAACAGGTGCGAGAGTTACGTAAAAGGAAAAGGGAGCTGAAATGTGAAAAGAAAAATAACATACCCCTGTAAGTAGTGAGCGCTAAGGGAAGATACCACGATGATTTCAGAGGAGACTGCGCAAAATCATCCCTTTTGGAGAAGGAAGGCACATGGAACATATAGGAATGAAAACACAACACTGTATCTTTCACATCAGTAGCCTCACCACTATAAGATCTCGTATCCAGGGGTCTAAAATGGCCTCAACCACTATATGCATAATATGCCATTTACCTGAAAACTTAATTTTGGCCTTTACGTGGTCAGAAAAATGAACCGAGTTTTCATCGTTGAGAAGAAACCTCAAATAGGGGAGTCAGCAGTGATCGTGGGGGAAATGTTTACATATTCTTCTTTTTCATCAGAAACAACGTTTTCTGACAATTTTATCTGATATTTAAAACAGGGAGTTATGGTGCACTCTAGTTTATACGTGTGCTATGAGATGTGTTGTGTAAACCTGGGGTGAATTCATCATTTCACCTGACACATGCTTGTTTCCAGTTCAGAACCAGTGTGGGCTCCTGCAGCCGGCATGGGTCACAGCTGACTCCAACTTCCAGTACAGTAGCCATCACTAGCACGGTGTTTTTCTTTTGTTTGTTTAACCAGCGTAGTTGTATTAGTAGTTCTGTAAAGAGAACTGCTTTTAACATTAGGGACTGGGAGCAGTCCATGGGATAAAAAGGAAAGTGTTTTCTCACGGGAAAACATGTCAGGAAAAATAAAGAACACTTTCTACCTCTGTTTCAGATTTTTGAAACGCTTATTTTAAACCAAATTTTAATTTCTGTGTCCAAAATAAGTTTTAAGGACATCTGTTCTTCCATATGAAATAGGTTAGGCTGCCTATTTCTTACTGAACTCATGGAATGGTTCTGCTTGTGACCCTCTGCATGCTGCCTTTTAGTGAGTGAGGAGTTTGGCGTTGCCTAGCAACCCACTAACTTGTACAAACTCATCTTTCCCTCACAGAACGAAATGAAGGAAAACCAAGCAAAGTCAGTGAAAGACAATCTTTGTAGTTTCAGGAGTAAATCTACATGTGGCTTTTGTCCAGCACTTAGATGGTTGTAAATGCAGCAACTTGTTTTAAAAAAAAAATGCACAATTTACTTCCCCAAAAAAGTTGCTACTTGCCTTTTCAAGTCGTTGAAGAACACACATTTGATATTCTCTTATATGTTATAGTAACATAACGTATAAACTCAAGGCTTTTTATTCCTTGTGATAAATCCTGTTTTAACATGTCACAAAACAGGAACCAGCATTCTAATTAGATTTACTCTATCAAGATATGGTTCAAATAGGACTACTAGAGTTCGTTGAACACTAAAACTATGAAACAATTACTTTTTATATTAAAAAGACCATGGATTTAACTTAAAAAAATCCAAGTGGAGGATAGTAATTTTTGTTTACTTTTTTAACCAAACTGAATTTTTTGAAAGACTGTTGCAGGTGTTTCAAAAGAAAGAAAAATTGTTTTATCTAATACTGTAAGTAGCTGTCATATTCTGGAAAATTTAATAGTTTTAGAGTTAAGATAACTCCTCTCCTTGGTTAGGGAAGAAGAAAGCCCTTCACCACTGTGGAACGATGCCGTGGCTTTAAAGTGTAGCCCTACATCATGCTTCTTTTGAGAATTACATTTGGTATAGTTATAATTACAGAAACTGACTCGTTGTCAGTTTGCAGGTAGATTAAGCACAGTACTCATCACTCTGGATAGATTGAGATGTTCTTTCACAACAGATGAATGATCTGTAACACTGTAAGATACTGATCTTTACAACTGTTTAATCAGTTTTATTTTTGTACAGTATTAGTGACCTAAGTTATTTTGCTGTCCCGTTTTTGTAAATCAAATGAAATTATAAAAGAGGATTCTGACAGTAGGTATTTTGTACATATGTATATATGTTGTCCAAATAAAAATAATAAATGATAAAGATTGAATTGTTCCAGCCATTATGTGTTGTAAAAGGGGCATGTTTTTGTCATATTGGGGGTTACTTCTTTAACTTGTGATGAGTGCAAAGATGATTTACCCTAGGCCTCCTTTCAACACGTGAGATATTTGTGTAGACCTGTGTGTATTTACTATTCACAGACCTCTGAGGAAGTAGATGGAACGGAGGCCACGTGAAATCACTTTATTATACTGGAGGGGAATATTTATATTTCAGGTAAATCACTTAAAGAGGTTTATAAAGCTCATAACTGTTCTGGTGTGTGCCAGGAACTAGTCAGAGGATATTACTCGGATTGTTCTCTTGAGATATGATATTGATAAGAACACACAAGTTGAAGTCTCAAAGGCAAAACCATAGACCCATTAAACCAAGTGAAGATGAATACCAAAGTGTGTGTGTGTGTGTGTGTGTGTGTGTGTGTAATTTAGTCTAGAGAATCTAAAACCTGTCATTGTAGTATAATCTAGTATAGATATATACTAGCTAGCTAGTGTTTGTTAAGGTTTTATTGTATGCTAGTCACAGTGCCGAGTGTTTAGGACTTTTTTCTCATTTTATCTTTTCAGCAGCTCTGTACAGCTCCTTACAGAAGATACCATTGTTATCCACATATTTCAGATGAGGAAATTACTAACTTGCTAAAAGATACATCTAGTAAGTGGTATAGACCATATTTAAATCTGGATCTGCTGAATCCAACCCTCCATCTGTCTATGCCTGCAGCAGGTTATTTGCATTTGACTCATTTTATTGAGCAACTGTTAGTGCCACACATTGTTGTCACTGAGGACAGGAAGGTGACAAAAACGTACCAGCTCTCTGCATTCAAGGAGTTTATGTGTTAGTGGATGGAAACACATAAGCAAGTAAACAAATTATCCATGTGATTTTGGATGGTGATAAGAATTATGATGGAAATAGAGTTGGGTGACTTGAGTGTTGGGGAAAGGCTCCTTTAGATTGAGTCTCCCTGAGGGGACTTAAACATTTGAGCTGGGACCTGGGTGACACGGAGGAGCCAGGCCTACAGTTGTAGAGGGAGTGAGGAGAGCCAGTACGAGGAGTTCGGCAGGACGGTGATCAGGATTTTGGAGGAACTCAAGGAAGGTGGGGTGGCTGGAGTATAAACAAGGAAGATGAGAGGGGATGGGAAGTAGGGATGGTTGGCACGGGCCATATCACGGGGCCTGGTATTGCAGGTTACAATGTGATGTTTGATTTTGATTCTAAGGGCAGGGCCGGGCAGTGTTATGGAAGTTTGCAAGCAGAAGAAGGTTATGATCAGATATATATTTCAAGAAGCTCTTTCTGGGTGCTGGGTGGAAAATGGAGTTTAGAGGGGCAAGAGTGGAAGCAGGGAGACTAGCATTTGTCCGGGCAAGAAATGATGGTTATTTGGACCAGTGGAAGTAGGAAGAAGTGAATAGTTCCAAAAACCCCTCTGAGGCAGAATCATTGGACTTGAAGATGTTAGGATGTCAGGGGTGAATGATGAAAAGGTCCCGTCATGACCCTCAGGTTATTATGGCCTGAGCAACAGGTTAGTGAAGTTTGATAAGGTGGAGGAAAGGAGAAAGCTGGTGTGAAGGAAAGTCATGGACTCGTCCGGGGACACGTTGAGGTTGATGTGCCCGTCAGACATCACGTGGACATGTTGAGAGAACAACGATTGTGTATACTAGTTTAGAGCTCAGAAAAGTGGTGTGGACTGGAGATTTGGAAGTCACAATCATGTCTGATGGTAACTGAAGCCACAGAAATGGGATCACCTGTGGTAGAATAGAGAGAGGGTTAGAGTCTAGAACAGAGGGGAGGGGAGATAGAAAGTTAGCTCAAGAAGTAACAAAACTTAGAAAACTGCAGGGTCCTAGGATAAGGGGCAGTTGGGGAGGCAGAGTAATCAATTGCGTTGAATGTCACTGGGGTCTGGAGTAAGACTAGTACTGAAATGTGTCCACAGTATTTAGGTATTTGAGGTTATTGGTGACTTATTAGAATAGTGGAATAGTACATTAGAATAGTGGAAATAGACCTCTGGTTGGGTAGGGAGAAGATAAATGAGGTGGAAAATCACAAATTGCACAATTTGTAGAAAATGAAAACAAAACAAAAACAGCCTTGATCAATACACAGCACAAGATAGGAAAAAGAAAGGAGACACAAGAAAACCAAACAAAATAAGAAGGAAATTAGAATCCACGTGTCACCTAAATCTCCTTATTTAAAGTTAGATTTTTCAGTTTGGATCAAAATATGAAAGTGTGTGTGTGTGCGCGTACGCACGTGCGCATATTTCACTAGAGCCTCACCTAAAATGAAATGACAAGGATTATCTTCATCTGGTAAAGATAAACAAGGCAGAGGCCAACAAAAAATAATTCAGCAGTAGTCATACTGAAAACAAAAAAGAATGGAATTTAATGTAAAAAAAACTGGGTGAAAGAGGGGATTACTTTATACGGGCACATTCTGTGTTGAAGATGTAACAGTGGCTAGTAACATTCCATCAAAATACATAAAAAGAAAAATAAAAAACAAACAAACAAAAAACAGCAGGAGAATTTCATGAAAACTACAGTCTTATCCAAAAAAGAGGATTTTGGTAATATGCATATTCTTTTCAAATATTCATGGAATGTGTACAAAAATATGATATAATAAGACTGTAAGTAACATATTAGAGACTACATTTGCTGACCACCAGGCAATAAAGTGAACAATTCACAATAAAAGGATAATTTTTAAAATACCAGAAATTAAAATTTGTCCTAATTCTTAGATCAAAGAGAAAATACAAATTATAATCAGCATTTAAGTCAATAAAAACAGTGAAAACTGTATATCCAAGATATACCCAAAAGCTTTACTTAGAAGAAAAATTCAGAGCCTGATATGTTTTTATTATTATCCATGAACAAATAAAACAATCAATTCAAGAAGCCAGAAATTGAGCAAAATCTGAGAAAAGCATGAGGAGAGAATAAAATTAAAGTGAGATTGACATATAAACCCAAGAGGTGGATCTTTGAAAATACCAGTAAAAGTTAATTTTGAAAAGCAAAACAAGAAAAATAGAAAATCTAAATAATGCATGATATTACGAATGAAAAGAGAGATTATAGATATAATGATCTAATAATTTTGGACATTTTGATTAAATGGCTTTCCTAGGAGAACAATTTTGATGAATAGCACAGTATAGACCAAAATCTATAAAAGGAGTTGACAAATGTCAGAGAATTTCAGCACCCAGATAATTTTATAGGCAAAACCTTTCAAATCTTTAGGGAACCAATATTTTCTTTAGAATTTAAACTGTTAAAACATAAAGCATAGAAAATGATGGGAAACGACTCAATTCACTGTAGGAAGCTAGTTTAACCCTGACTTACAAGAATAGTCAAGAATATTTTGTAAAAGAAAAGTGGGAGAATTTGCCCTACCAGGAACTACAGCCTGTTTTAAAGACATAATACTTTAATATATTTTATAAGAGTGACATTCCAGATCAAAGGGGAAAACAGGAAATATCCATTGTGTTTAGCCAGTTGATTATCTGAAAAAAAATCAAGGTACATCATACTATATACCAAATTAACTCCTATATCTATTAAAGCTTTAAATAAAATGATTAAAGCACTTGAAAATATAGGTGAAGATTCATATATCATGATTTGGGGGAGAACTCAAATATACAAATCTAAAGGTAGAAACCAATAACAGAAAGATTAATAGATTTAACTATTTAATAGTGTGAAACTATTATAAATGAAAAATTACCCTAAACAAAATTAAAAGATATAGATATGGAAAAATGCACTTCAAAAGGGTTAGTATTGGGATTTCCCTGGTGGCACAGTGGTTAAGAATCTGCCTGCCAATTCAGGGCACATGGGTTTGAGCCCTGGTCCGGGAAGATCAACTAAGAGCAACTAAGTCCATTTGCCACAACTGCTGAGGCTGCACTCTAGAGTCCGCAAACCACAACTACTGAAGCCCGCGCGCTTAGAGCCCATGCTCCGCAACAAGAGAGGCCACTGCAATGAGAAGCCCGCATACCGCATCGAAGAGTAGCCCCCACTCGCTGCAACTAGAGAAAGCCTATGCGCAGCAACAAAGACCCAACGCAGCCAAAAATAAATAAATATTTTTTAAAAAGGGTTAGTACTTTAATATATATAACTTCTTACAGGTCAATATGAAAAAACATATTTAGAAAAATCCAGCAAATGGTATGAATTGACACTTTATTTATTGACAAAAAATCAATAAATATTTTTAAATGTTCACCATGCTTTCAATGAAAAACACAATGTAAAAAAAATGAGGTACAGTTATATTTGCCTATGCATTTAGTGAAGATTTAAAATATAAAGCACCCATTTTGTCAAGAACTGGGGGAGATGGGCATATTGTTAGTGGGAATCCAGATTGGTACATGTTTTCTAGGAAACAGTTGGGCCATAAGAATTTTAAAACTATAAAAATGTTCTTAAGACTTTAAGAAGAGATGTCTGGAAGGGAGGTGGGTATGAGGCATCCATGCTTCTTATATTGTCCCTCTTCCTCTTCCCTCCAGCTAACTCAGGCTCCCATCATCTCTCACCTGTATTCCTTGAATAGCCTCCTAACTAGTCTAGTTTCCTCGATGTTTTCCTCTTTTAACTTCATCTTCCACTTTGCAGTGTCAGTGTCCCAAATATAAACTGTCCATGTCCTTACTTTCACAAGGACCACCCGTGTCCCCATCACTTACAGGATTAAGGTCAATCTTCTTAATATGGCTTTCAAGGTTCTCTATGTTCTGATCCCTGCCAAATTTGCTAGGCACACCTTTTTTCCCCACTATTTTGCCGTCCATTCATAATACCCATCTGCTTCTAATTTTTACAGATGTGTTACTTCTGTTCATATTATTCTTTAAATTTAAAATTCAGTGCTCTCCTCCCCTTCCTCCATCGCTCCCCCAATCTTTGCAGTGAAAGCTGTACCTTCCCCCAGGAAGCTTTCTATGACTTTTTGGGCTGGGTTAGGTACCCATCCATTTGCTCCCACAAAACGCATTTATCTACTTACTCTACATTATGTTTATTAGATTCATTCATGTCATTGTAAGTAGGTGTAGTTTGTTCACTTTCATTTCTGTATTCAATTATAAGAATATTCCACAACTGTTGTTGAATAATTTCTCCAGGTTTTGGTTAATATGAATAGTGCTTCTATTAGCAATCTTGTGCATGTGTTTTGGTGAACATATGTACTCACTTCTGTTGGGTATATATCTAAGACTGGAACTGCTGAAGTCATAGGAGGCCATCAGCAGAATACTAAAAATAGCCCCCAAGAATCCATGCCCTAATGATAGATTTTCCAGGTGGGCTTTATTGGGAGATATCCAGGTGGGCCTAATATAATCACACCAACTGCTTTAAAAGCAAGAGTTTTCTCCAGTCGGGAGTAGAAGAGCACGTCAGATTTGAAGTGCAAGGGATCCTTGCTGCATCCTTGGGGGCTTGACGATACAGGGGTCCACATGTAAGGACTGAAAAGTAGTCTCTAGGAGCTGAGGGTGGCCCTCCGCTGATAGCCAGCAAGGAAACAGGACCTCAGTCCTACAAACTCAAGGACCTGGATTTTGCCAACAAATAGGATATGGCTTTCTCCCCAAAGCCTCTAGATGAGGATGCAGTCAGTCCTCCCAACGCTTTGATTTCAGCCTTATGATACCCTGAGCAGACAACTCAGCCTCACTGGGTCGGACTTCTGATCTACAGAACTGTGAGCTAATAATGATTTTGCTTTTAAGTTTGTGGTAATTTGTTATGCAGCGGTAGAATACTAATACATAGAGTTTGCATGTATTCATTTTAGTAGATGCCGCCATCAGCCGTGTATGAGTTTCAGTTGCTCTGTAAAATCAATACATGTTGCTTTTAGCATAGTCACAGAATATAAAGCACCTAGTAAAAATTTGCCTGATTAAATGTCTAAGTATTAATCATTAGTGAAATAAAAGTGAAATGTAGCATTCACTTTCTCATGTAAAACAAAATTCTATAAATGATAACATCCATTTCTTAAAAACTATAAGAATGTTCATATCCTTGACCAAGCAATTGCATGTCCAAGGAATTATCATGAAAGTCTGCAAAGATTAAGTTGCAAAAATGTAAATGGTGGTATTGTTTATGATAGTGAAAATTTGAAAACAATCTCAATATTTAGTTCTAATGAATCTTTTTTTTTTTAGAAATTTATTTATTTTATTTATTTATTTTTGGCTGCATTGGGTCTTCATTGCTGCGCTCCGGCTTTCTCTAGTTGCAGCGAGTGGGGGCTACTCTTGATTGCGGTGCGCAGGCTTCTCATTGCGGTGGCTTCTCTTGTTGAGCACGGGCTCTAGGTGCGTGGGCTCAGTAGTTGTGATTCTCGGGCTCTAGAGTGCCGGCTCAGTAGTTGTGGTGTACGGGCTTAGTTGCTCCGCAGCATGTGGGATCTCTCCGGGCCAGGGTTTGAACCCGTCTCCCCTGCATTGGTGGGCGGATTCTTAACCACTGCGCCACGAGGGAACCCCTCAAATGAACTCTTTAAATAACAGTGGAATATGGTGCATCCATTACAAATGATATAGAACAGCTTTTCACCAAAGGATATTCTGTAGAACATTAATTTTCCAAATGTTACATTATAGAAGGATTCCATGATTAAATAAGTTAAATAAGGGATACTCTGGGCAAGGTGAACCAGGTTTCTCCAGTGGAGAATTTTGTAAACATTTGCTCTAATCAAGCAGGCATTGTTAACATCTGAGGTTCTGACACTGCAGAATTGCACAAACCTGTTTGATTATGGTCAGTTTGCTTTGTTTTGGGGGACGTTTTGCAAATTAGACTTTGAGAAATGACACAGAAACATGTTCTTGATGTATTTGGTGCAAAGTGGTACAAACAGCGTAGTCCCACTTTAAAACATAAAGGAAGAAGGCTAGAAGAATTTAAATTACACAAAAATGTTAAACGTGATGATCTCGATGGGCAATTTTTATATTATCTGTATTTTTCTAAAGTTTCTAGAAAGTAAATATAGATTACAGTTGTAAAAAGCGGCAACATTAAAGCCCTAGCTCTTCAACTGGGGTTAACTTGTTATATGGTCTGGCCTTAATTAAATTCGATTTGTTAATGGTCTGCTTCTGGGCTGCCTCTCTTACCATGGCAGGCCAAGCTGGGGGGTCACATCCTCCCGTTGGTTTGGGTTGATTTGGGGTGGCCTCTGGAGCTGCTGTGCTCTCGTCACCCCGGCATCGAAGCTCTTGCTTCTCAAGCTTCATCTCTTCCGAGTGCAGCTTTTGTTCTTCCCATCTTCACTATCAACTCAGTTCTTCCCAGGTCACAATACCACGTTGAAGGTTTTCTGAAAAGACCAACGCATGTTCAAACCCTACCTGGGAACCAGGTGGAGGCAAGGCACTTAAATTTTCTCAGTCTCACTTTCCTCAACTATGAAAGGTGTGCATGTACATGTAATACTATAGTATTAGTAGTACATTAGTACACACAATGTAGTAGTATTGTTGTGAGCAGTAAATCAGTAAGACTTAAACACAGTACTAGGTTTTCAAGAAATATTTGTTCTCTCCATCTCTCACCCCTAGAATTAACATGGCCTTCCATTAATCCTAGGGGTTACCACCTGGTTTCTCTCTCATGGGTGGGTCCCGTTTTCTTACATTAGGTTTTGTTTACAAAAGAATGTGAAGTGGAATGGGCAGGTGGTGTTTGTGTGGCAGTCAGCAAACTATGGCCCCTGGTCAAATCTGATCCACAGCCCGTCTTTATAGAGTCAGCAAGCTAAGAATGGCTGCTACAGTTTTAAATGGTTGAAGAAATCAAAAAGAATTTTATATCAGACACCTGAAAATGATTTAAAATTCAAGTGTCAGTGTTCATAAATAGTTTTATTGGAACACAACCACTCACTTTATTTGCATGTTGTCTATGGCTGCTGTCACACACCTTCAGTGTTGAGGATTAGTGACAGAGACTGTACAGCCTACAAAGCCGTATTTCCCATCTGGCTCTTTGCAGAAAAAGTCTAGGCTCTAGACTCTAGGCTAGGCTCTTATCTAGGCTCTAGGCTATTTCTTATTTAAGTATTTGTTAAAGACCAGCTTTAAATATGAGACATGGTGCTCACTGGATTGCATTTTTTAAGTAATCAAAATAAATGTCTCTTGAAGGCTTGAGTTTTGAAGTTTCCATTTCCACCCTTTTTCTTTAACTTCAGTGAAGTCTGTGATAGGTTTGAAATGCAAACCTGGCACAGCTAAGGCTGCATGTTTCTTTCTAGATGCTCTGCCTGTCTGTTAGTTAAGAGCCACCAAGTTAGTGGTCAAGACTAGCTTTTAGGGTTAAGCTTTTAGGTTATATACCTATTTTTAAGTAATTATTTCAGATTTGTTTTTTATCATAGGTTTCAATTGATATTTAATCAGCAATGCCTTAGAACACTGCCTTTGTCGTTGGCCTCCCTTGTTATTTAGTTTATAAAAAAGCATCTGAGGAGATGCTTCTTTCAAGGGGCCCTGTGATCTCTTTGTCATGTGAGGATTCCTGTGCAGTGAGACCACTGTCACTGTCACGTTTCTCTGTAGGTGAGATGTTCAGATACTAATGGTAAGTATTCTGTTGCATAGTGCAAAGGGCAGTCCCCTAACAGGGACAGTAGGGTGTCTTGGGTAGAGGCTCTGCAGATTTTTTTCTCCTTTCTCCTCTGAGAATGGGTATTTTGGTGGAGACTATATGCAACCTGGCCAGCTCTGGCTGCGTAAATTTTATAAATAGGTACAATGAGCCTAAATAATTGGAGGGTGAGTCCAACATATCTTCCATTCCGTTTATAGTTCTTTCATAAAGTAAAAATCTATTAAATGCAACTAACTAAGCAAAATGTTACACATGTGAGCAGGATTTAAAGGGCCACAGCCCTGTGTTTGAGTGGTAATAACAAAGCCAAACCGAATTCGATTTGCTTATTCTGAGAGACCTTTGTGTTGTTCTCAGGCAGAAATACCACACCGCCTGGAGACTCAGAGCAGGCAGGTTTTCTTCTGTGGCCAGCTCTCAACAACCATATTTGACCAGTTTTAGAATACGCTTGCTCTCTGTTAGTCCTAGGAGAAACCTTAGGATCTTGTATCTTCTTTGCATTTTTACTAGCTGCAAACCATCAGTGTTGGCAGAATTTCCCCATTTTCCTAAAGCAACAGGATACCAGCCCTTCCCTACTCCCTTTAGCCCCTTGATTTCAGCGCCTTGTCTCTACTGGGGTCTTTTCTGAGAGGTTCCTGCAGATTTTAGACCCCTGCCGAGGCCAGACTTTTTACTCTTTTGCATAACAGTTATAAATAGACAGATCTCCCAGAGAGGAAGTGCTAAATTGTCTGTAGCTTCTCCAAGCTTTTATTATTTTCTAGGATGCGCTGATTAATTTCATTATGTAGTGTTTATGCCGCCCAAGATTCCAGCTAACTTCCCCCATTTTTAAGGGAGCCAGGGATAAATGCATGCTAAACCGCTTATTCTCTATCTTTCTGGGTCGAGATCAGCATTGACGTGAAAGGTACTGTTCCTAAGTACCTCTGGTAGCAGCTAAAAATGTTTTCTTTTTCTATAGAAATCAAAGTCACTTTTTAAAAGCCTACAATCACTTTCTGTGTTTCTCTGCTGGTCTTGGGTAATCAGCTTTGGGCATGCTAAAAACTAATTTTCTGTTATCACCACCCATGGAAATCCCAGTTGGCCTCTGAGAAATTTACCTAAACGAGTCATCCTTTATGCATGTTTCAGTCTTATCATTTTTTTTCTCTTCAGAATCCCATGAAGGAATGTCTCAACATTTGAATATTTACATTTTGTGTCATCCAATTTAAATATCTGAGAGTTTACATGTTCTCCAAAAGGCATTTCAAAATGAGGCTGCCTGAAGTTTACTTTTGAAACTGGCTTTTATTTATTTTTCCCCGGTGCTTCTGTGCTCCCCCATCCCCCCAAATACTATTTGAAATCTTGATGATAACATATACAGAAACACAATGGAAACAATAAGGTCAACATATTCTGGGGAAATAGACTAGAAAATGTGGCTCATTTGAAAGTCAGAATAAGCTTCTTTTCTTTTCTTGAGATGGGGGAGTGGTGGGTGGGAGGAAGGGGGGGAAAGGGGCTGAGTAAACTACTATACAGTTTTTCATGAGAAAATGTTGCACTTAAGAGAATTGAAGTATAAAGGTCAAAAGACTGCATTTACTCAGATGAGGTAACACTGTTATTAACCATGGAAGGTTGAGTCCATTTTTAAAAACAAAGATTGGGCTGCTCATTCTTCTGGGCTCCTGAGCACACAGCATCATGAAATTACAGCTTTCTGTTTACTCTTGTCTTTGCCCCGAAGCTCTTAGTAGCTTGACCTTATCTTCATGTAGCATCCCTCCAACCCAACCGCATCCTTTGAGGGCTTCCATACCTTGTCTCTCCCAGATATTCAGATTGGCCCCAACAATGTTGGGGAAGAAGTGCTTGTCTGCTGCATTTGCTAAGTTGGACTGTATGAGTCTGGGACGGAGAAGGGCCATCTTTCCTGGCTGCATGAAAAAACTGTGTGTGCAGGAGAAAAAGAGGTAACAAACGTACAGAGGATGAAGAGCTCAGAAGCAGAACCTGAGTGAACCCTGAGGATATGTGAAACCTTCGATACAGCTGAGCCTGTTTCACCCTGTACTTCCCAATTGTGTGTAAGTGAATTGCCTAATTTGTCTCAGCTAGTTTAAATTTAGCTTCTAATGATATAACTTTGTCAACCTAAATAAAGAGGTAAACTAAGGCAAACTTGAATTACTAGAAATTGAGTCAGGAATAGCAGAGGAACTGCAATTTGGGAAATGCATGCTCCAGCAAGCTACAGGCCAGTCCATTGAGGGTTAGGATGGGCTGTATTTATGGACAGGGAGTGCAAAGAGGGGGCATCCGGCCAGAGTCCAAGCAGTGAGTTCATTGCCCTGAGGATGGAGAGAGATTCTTGGCGGATGTTCGTTTGTCAGGAGATCATCTCGGTTCTGTGAATCAGGCATTTATGGGGAATCAATCTCTCAGTTCTTAAGTTTCCTTCTTCGGAGGGCACATTGGTGAGATTCTCCATTTTGCATCTTCCAAGTATATTTCACATTTTTTTAGACTGTGTTACTTAGTTTATCCATTATAAATCAAACAGCATTGCAATGTTACATTGACCAACGGTTCTTTTAGGGTCTGTTTTTTCCAGAATGAGAGGGAGTCCGGGACCCAGGTGGTAATTTTAATGTATCAGGGATTCCCTCCCAGACTTTTTTGTTCCTCTCAATCTAATATATTTGAGTTGTTTTAAATTGTTTATACCTATTCTGCTATGTAAGCAATACTTTCATTGTTTACAGTTATTAATCTTTAATTCCTAGTAAATTGTCCAAGAGCAAACTGGTAAACAAACAAAACACTGTCTTCTACGGTCAATTCACAGATAGATAACATCTGTTCATTCCAGGGAGCTTTTTTTTTTTTTTTGCTGTACGCGGGCCTCTCACTGCTGTGGCCTCTCCCGTTGCAGAGCACAGGCTCCGGACGCGCAGGCTCAGCGGCCATGGCCCACGGGCCCAGCCGCTCCGCAGCATGTGGGATCTTCCCGGACCAGGGCACGAACCCGTGTCCCCTGCATCGGCAGGCGGCCTCTCAACCACTGCGCCACCAGGGAAGCCCCAGGGAGCTTTTACAAGTTAAAAAATTTTAAGCAACTGCTTTGTTCTAAACTACTTAAACTTTTTTTCAGTCAGGGATGCCACTTTGCCTGTTTGTCAACACGTTCCACATTTTCTATTGGGTATTTTTCTCACGTTTAAGCAGCTTTTCTTCAAAACAGAAAACCCCAAACCTCTAATAGGATGATTAGTTTTTTATGGCATATTCCTGAAAAAGTGTTATAAGCATCAGAGTGTAAAAGCAACATGTGAGAAGCATTGCATAGATTATTTGTCATAAATTTAATCTGCTACAAAGAAAAGGTTGGAAAGAACCTAAATATCCATCACGCAGCCTCAATTAAAAACATTATGACAAATTTAGAAAATGGAATAAAATTTGCTGTTAAAAAGAATGAGGTAGAACGTACGTGTGATATGGGACACTTCTCAGGATAGATGTTGTGAATAGCATTATTCATTCATTCAAAAACTATTTATTGAGTACCTTCTAAATGCCAGATAGTGTCTGAGCATTGGGGACACAGAATTTAAGATAGACAAGCTCTCTGATTCTCATGTCCACATTAGTAACACATATTTCTATTTGTGAGGTTTTTTTTAAGTGTATCTATAAGTATATATAAAAGTATAATTTAAAAATATGCTTGTATGTATATGTACATATATACACATGTACGTATACACATACATATATGCACATACATATATGTACATATAAAATGTTTGCTTTGCAATCTTCTGGAAGTATACCTAATAAACTGTCACAGTGATTGCCTCTGGGGAAGGGGGGGGGAACTCTGAGGTAAGAGGGAGCCTTCCTTGTCTACTATATATGTACCATATACATATATTACCTTTCCAATTGAAAATAAATGACTTTTAAAGTATAACTTTCCAATAATTATAAGCAGTATTTGTAACCTTCACTCTACATATATAACCATTGTTTGTTAAGGTAGAAGAGTCATTGCTGGTTGAAAAATTGTGAAACCATGACTGGAAATACTCATTTCCCAGTAAATCTGTCTGCTTCTGTGTGATCATGTCTGGCATTCGGTAATACTTGTGGGAAGTGAATAAAGAGTACAGTACAGAAACTGGAGCAAGAGGCAACCCAAAGTAGAAAAGCATAAACACAGAAGAAAGGGGGAATAATATTAGTAATAAAGAAGTACAAAATAAGGAATGGGTTGGTGAGAATTTTTGGTCTACACTAAGAAAACAAGGGGAAAAGAATCAGGAGATACCCTGAGCTCAAGGGAGATTTAAGAGTCACCATTAGAACAGCAGTGAGGCAGTCGAGCAATTTCTGGGTACCAAATATTATAAGGTAGCAAATTCAGAAGGCGATTCATGAGAGGAAGAAGAACCAAGGCTTCCTTCAGTACAAGGTGTTGTGGAGACTCTGCAGGAACAGAATGGACCCTCTGCCCCAAATTTGGTTCAGATGTCAAGATTAATGATGCCTCCACCACAGCAAGAGGTATGGAAAGGTTTATTGTTCATATAACAAGACTTTCTGGAGAGAGCAGAGGAGGCCCCAAGTTTATTCAAAATGACTTGAGAGCAAGGAGAGGAGAGTGGTGTGGGTTTTATTGTGGTTAGGGGCTGAGGTCAGGGTGAAGCTTTCTGCAGGTGGGTAGGGGCTTGTGAGGTTTGAACCACCTGCTGGCATCGAAGGAGGGGGCACCTGAGCTGTCTTGTCAACTTGCCCAGATGTGGGGCACAGGAGGAAGAGGCTTATAAGCCTCAGAAGTCAAATATCAACAACTCAGTCAGGCTCTATTGCACAAGGTCCGATGAATTTAGAATAATTTTCCATTATTCCATTTCCATGTGAAAAAGATAGAATGGGAGAGAAAATTCTGAATTTCTACTGCCTATGTTTTAAGATTGGTAAGGAGGGAGTATGGTTCTGGAGAGAAAAAGATACCCAACGGACAAGGACAGCGTGAAAACATCATGGGAAGGATGATACAAGACATTTAAAATGCCAGGCAATCTCAAAGATGATTTAAGGAGTCAATGGATTTGCAGGCAAGATTGCTACAATGTTAGAAAGTGGCTACAGAATTCAAAGTTAAAGACGGGAACTCATGGGACAGGTTTTGTACCCAAAAAATAAATTTAATTTCAGTATTAAATTTGTTTATATCCATTTTGGCTTGGCAAAATATTTGAGGTGATAAGACCAATATAAAACCAAAGTTAGAAAATATATCTAAAAACAAGAAGGAAAATATGATCTCTCCAAAAGAAGGATATGGAGGTCAGTCAGATACAGAAATTCAGCAAGAAGGCAGTCAGTAGACCAGGGCTCGGGCTCTGAAACAGGAAAGGGGATGCTCAAGTCTCAGTCCTGCCGCTTACCCACTATGTAACTTTGAGTAAACAAGTGACTTGATTTTCTTTTTAAGCCTTAGATACCTCCTCTGCAAGCTGGAGATGATACCAGGACTTATATAGTGGTTGTAAGGATTAAATAAGATAGTATATATAATCTACTGAGCACAGGGTATGGAGTTCAACCAGTGCTGGTATTAACATATTAATATAAAAAGATCCTGAGAGTACTTGGCAAAAAAAGGGAGGAGTGAGGGTGGCTCTGTTTTGGAGCGTGCATCATCTCATTTAATCCCCATAACAACCCTGTGAGGCGGATACCATTACTATCTCCACTTTACAGATGCTGAAATAGAAACAGGTGTTCTGTCACTAGTCCAAGGTAGGCATTGGAGCCAGCTTCCAAGTACAGGTAGGTCTTCATGGCTCCAAAGCCTCCAGGCTGTCCTATACCAAGATGCTTTTCTTTGCTACTCATTAATGGATATTTTTCAAGTGAGAAAGGAGAGGAAGAACAATGGGTCTTAGAAAGAATAGAAATGTGAAAGTCTATAAATGAGTATGAGTCAGAAGAAAGGAACCAGGATGTAAAATACATTTGAGAATTAAAAAAAAAAAAAAGGAAAAATAATGGCCATATGTATATTGTGTTAAAAAATGCAATGTTGGTGGAAATTTTCTTGGCTAGGTGATGGAGGAAATTGTATGTAAATGTGTAAAGTGTTAAGATAGCTTTTATAATTAAAACCTGTGAGAAAGAGATATGAAATTGCTTTGGCAAAATTAAAGGTACTTTACCAATAAGACAGTATTAGAAATGAAGTATTCTTTAAATGCTTCTTGATAATGTTCTAACTAAGGCAGGTTTTAATGGCTTCAATCTTTTAACTGTTTTTTAAAGTTGAGTTTGGTGCACAGTAAGTGGAAAGAATGCATTTATCCAAACAGCTCCTCATTTCCATGTTCTTGTTTTTTGTTGATTTAGGCGGGGGTGTCTCTCTTAACTTCCAATGACTGTTCCAAGACAGTCTCAAAGGGTGGCATTATTATTTGGGTATACATACAAAATTTATGCCAATAGCAACCAATCCTGGTCCCAGTTATTAAGTTTTTAATATTCCATGCGTCTCACAGGTTGCTTCATTCAGTATTCTCACTTTAAATTCGTTAACGTTTAGTTTCTGAAGAGCCAGAATGTGTGGAACTGAGCAGCAGAAAGAATGTGATGAGAATATCACAAGAAGAAAACAGTAACTATATACTACAGTTCCAGAATACTATAATGAACAGTCAAATGGCGAAGTCCAAGCAAGAAAACAAATGTTGGTGTCCTGCCCTCTTGTTCACCTGCCTTTCATAATTCTCACTGAGACACAAGCCAGCCATCTCTCTATACTCCTACCTTGTGTTCTCCTTAGACCCAAATCCAACAGAAAACTGTACTCCATGGTAAAGCAGCCTCTCTGTAAAGACTTTTCATCCATTTGGAAGCTTAGCTGAGGCAAGAGGACAGATAATGAACAGAATCTCTCCACCTGAGCTCTATGGGTTCCAAAGTCTTCCTACTTATTTCTGTAAAATGAATCCAGGTCTACACAGAATAGTTTTATATTTCCACACTAGGTCTATTTCTTCTTCTTTTATATTCTAATCTCCCTCAGAAAACACAATGGTAATCAATTTATCAAGCTGGGCAGTCTACTTCCCTTGTACTCAGTAATGATTTTTAAGACTAGACTTTGGCTGTAACTTCTGTCGATTTTAATAATATGATAGCTATTTTACCAGCAAAAGCTAGTTTATTCAGGGGCAGTCAGAGGAATTGGATTCAGAATATGTGAACTATGGTGGACAAGAGGCAAATCCAGAAACAAGGAAGGGGAACTTGCTTTTATAGGAAAAAGGGGAGAGTTGGAGCAGCTGTAATAACGAATCCCTTGGAGGAAGTTGGGAGTCCCAAGTATGAAGGCTTCCCATTGGTTGGGTTGCTACAGTTTCTGATTGGCTGGACTGTCCCAGGGCAGAGTTTTCTTCTTCCTGCTGAATAGTAATATAGGTAATACTTTCCTGTCGGAGTTGTATCCGTAGGTTTCTTCCTGTTTGGAGTAATTGATGATGCATGGCACCCATGACAGCTCCCCCTACAGACTTGTCCCAACTCCAACTTTAGCTGAGGTTTCTTTAATTCCACAGTTCATAACAAGTTTGGGTTATAATCAGCCGAGAAGCTCTTCTCCTCTCTCTATAATGATGACAAATGGGTCATTTTTAATTTTAAAGGAGAGAATTTTTGCTCATTCTATATCAAAACCCTCTTTTGGAGACTCCAAGGAATTAGTATCAACAATAGATAAGGCAAAACAACCAACAAACATAAACAAGTAGGCAAGACTTTGCAAGAATTAACTTTCATGCTATGATTTGCTCTGGAATGAAAGTCTCTTTACTATCAAAGTCTCTTTTTATCCCCCAATCTGTCAGTTTTAAGTTCTCAATATTTTATCAAATCAATGATTTTAATAGCTTTGGTGAGTTAGGATTGACATACAAGAAACTGCCTGTATTTAAAGTGCACAATTTATTTTGACATACGTATACCCCTCATGAAAACCATCACAATCAAGATAAACTTATCTCTCAGCCTCCAAAGTTTCTCACGCCTGTTTATAATTGCTCCATCCCATTCCTTTCTACTCACCTCTACCACATACCCAGGCAACCACTGATTGTTTTCTAACGCTAGAAATTTGTTTTTATTTCCAAGAATTTTATATAAATGAAATAATACAGTTCTGTTTATTTTGGGGTGGTGACTATGGCTTCACCGCTCAGCATAGTTATTTTTGAGCTTTATCCTTGTAATATTCCATTGCACGGATATACCATAGCTTACTGCTTATCCTTTCATCTATTGATGGGCACTCGGCTATTACAAAGATAGCTTCTATAAACATTTATGTAAAAATCTTTGCATTGACATGTGCTTTCAATTCTCTTGAAATACTTAGGAGTAGAATAACTGTATCATATGGCATGTGTATGTATAACTTTTTAAGAAACGGGCAAATTATTTTCCAAAGTGGCTATGTCATTCTACTTTCCCAACACTTGTAGGAGAGTTTCAGTTCCTCTGTGTCTTTATTGACCCTTGGTACTATATCTCTTTGATTTTAACCATTTCAGTGAGTGTGTAGTTGTATCCAATTATGATTTTAATTTGCATTTCCCTAATGACTAATGATGTTGAGAACTTCATAATGTGCTTATTTGCTTGCATATCTTCTTTAGTGACTTTTCTGTTGAAACTTTATGCCTATTTTAAAAATTAGGTTATCTTCTAATTTGGAAGTACTTTATATGGTCTGGATATAAGCCCTTTATCAGATATATGCCCTGAAATTATTTTGTCCAGTTCATGACTTGTTTTTTTTCTTCTTTGCAAATGTCAGATGGTTTTTAATTTTTTAATTGAAGTACAGTTGATTTACAATGTTAATTTCTGTTGTACAGCAAAGTAATTGTCATATATATGTACATATACACACACATTCTTCTTTATATGATTTTCCATTATGGTTTATCACAGATATTGAATATAGTTCCCCGTGCTATACAGTAGGACCTTGTTGTTTATCCATTCTATATATAATAGTTTACACCTGCTAACCACAAACTCCCACTCCATCCTTCCCCCACCCCGCCCCCCTTGGCAACCACAAGTCTGCTCTCTCTGTCTGTGAATCTGTTTCTGTTTTGTAGATAGGTTCATTTGGGCCATATTTTAGATTCGGGCCATATTTTAGATTCCACATGTGATATCATATAAGTGATATCATATGGCATTTGTCTTTCTCTTTTTGACTTACTTCACTTAGTATGATAATCTCTACTTCCATCCATGTTGCTTCAAATGGCATTATTTCATTCTTTTTTATGGCTGAGTAGTATTCTATTGTATGTATGTACCACATATTCTTTATTCCTTCATCTGTTGATGAGCATTTAGGTTGTTTCCATGTCTTGGCTATTATGCATAGTGCTGCTATGAGCATAGGGGTACATGTATCTTTTCAAATTATAGTTTTGTCTGGATATATGCCCAGGAGTGGGATTGCTGGATCATATGGTAATTCTATTTTTAGGTTTTTAAGGAACCTCCATACTGTTTTCCATAGTGGCTGTACCAGTTTACATTCCCACCAACAGTGCAAGAGGGTTCCCTTTTCTCAACACCCTCTCCAGCATTTGTTGTTTGTAGACTTTTTGGTGATGGCTATTCTGACTGGTGTGAGGTGATACCTCATTGTAGTTCTGGTTTGCATTTCTCTAATACTTAGGGATGTCGAGCATCTTTTCATGTGCCTATTGGCCATCTGTATGTCTTCTTTGGAGAAATGTCTATTTAGGTCTTCTGTCCATTTTGGGATTGGATTGTTTGCTTTTTTGTTGTCGAGCTGTATGAGCTGTTTGTATATTTTGGAAAGTAAATCCTTATCGGTAGCGTCATTTGCAGATATTTTCTCCCATTTTGTAGATTGTCTTTTTGGTTTTTTTTGTTGATGGTTACCTTTACTGTGCAAAAACTTGTACGTTTGATTAGGCCCCATTTGTTTATTTTTGTTTTTATTTCTATTGCCTTGGGAGATGGACTTAAAAAAAAGTTGGTATGATTTATGTCAGAGAATGTTTTGCCTATATTCCCTTCTAGGAGTTTATATCGTGTCTTATGTTTAAGTCTTTAAGCCATTTTGAGTTTATTTTTGTGTGTGGTGTAAGGGTGTGTCCTAACTTCATTGATTTACTTGCAGCTGTCCGACTTTCCCAACACCACTTGCTGAGGAGACTTTTTCCCATTGTATATTCTTGCCTCCTTTGTCAAAGATTAATTAACCGTAGGGGTGTGGGTTTATTTCTGGGCTCTCTATTCTGTTCCATTGACCAATATGTCTGTTTTTTGTCAATACCACACTGTTTTCATTACTGTAGCTTTGTAGTATTGTCTGAAGCCTGGGAGGGTTATGCCTCCTGCTTTGTTCTTTCTCCCCAGGATTGCTTTGGCAATTCTGGGTCTTTTATGGTTCCATATAAATTTTAGGATTATTTATTCTATTTGTGTGAAAAATGTCATGGGTAATTTGATAGGGATCATATTAAATCTGTAGATTGCTTTGGTAGTATGGCCATTTTCACAATATTAACTCTTCCAATCCAAGAGCATGGGATATCTTTCCATTTTTTTGAATCATCTTCAGTTTCCTTTATTAATGTTTTATAGTTCTCAGCATATAAGTCTTTCATCTCTGTGGTCAGGTTTATTCCTAAGTTTTTGTTTGTTTGTTTTTGGTTAGATTTTAAAACGGATTGTTTTTTACATTCCCATTCTGATATTTCACTGTTAGTGTAAAGAAATGCAACGAATTTCTGTATGTTAATCTTGTATCCTGCTCCTGTGCTGAATTTGTTTATCGGCCCTAGTAGTTTTTGTATGGAGTCTTTATGGTTTTCTATCTATAGTATCATGTCATCTGCATATAATGATACTTTTACCTCTTCCCTTCCAATCTGGATACCCTTTATTTCTTTTTCTTTTCTGAGTGCCTTGGCTAGGACTTCCAATACTATGTTGAATAGAAGAGGTGAGAGTGGGCATCCTTGTCTTGTTCTAGGTTTTAACAGGAAGGCTTTCAGCTTTTCACCCCTGAGTATTATATTGGCTGTGGGTTTGTCATAAATGGCTTTTATTATGTTGAGATATGTTCCCTCTATACCCACTTTGGTAAGAGTTTTTATCATAAATAGATATTGAATTTTGTCAAATGCTTTTTCTGCAGCTACTGAGATGATGGTGTGGTTTTTGTCTTTTCTTTTGTTGATGTGGTATATCACATTGATTTGCATATGTTGAGCCACCCTTGTGACCCTGGGATGAATCCAGCTTGGTCGTGGTGTATGATCTATTTTATGTGTTGTTGGATTCAGCTTGTTAATATTTTGCTGAGAATTTTTGCATCTATATTCATCAAAGATATAGGCCTGTAATTTTCATTTTTCATGGTGTCTTTGGTTTTGGTGTCAGCGTGATGGTGACTTCATAGAATGTCTTTGGGAGTGTTTCCACCTCTTCGTTCTTATGAAAGAGTTTGAGAACGATGGGTAAAATTTCTTCTTTGTATGTTTGGTAGAATTAACCTGTGAAGCCACTTGCTCCTGGACTTTTGTTTGTAGAGAGATTTTTGTTTTTTAAATTACAGATTCTATTTCACTTCTAGTGATTGGTCGGTTCACATTATCGATTTCTTCTTGATTCAATTTTGGTGGGCTATATGTTTCTGCATAGAAACTTGTCTAGGTTATGGAATTTATTGACATGTAATTGTTCATAGTATTCTCTTATGGTATTTTTGTATTTCTGCAGTATTGGTTGAGATTTCTCACTTTTGTTTCTTAATTTATTTACTTGGATTCTCTCTTTTCTTCTTGGTGAGCCTGGCCAGAGACTTGTCAATTTTGTTTACCTTTTCAAAGGACCAGCTCTTGGTTTTACTAATTTTTTAATATTGTTTTCAATCTCTATTTTATTTATTTCCTCTCTGATCTTTATTATTTCCTTCCTTCTGCTGACTTTTGGTTTTGTTTGTTCTTTTTCTAATTCTTTTATGTGGAGGTTAGGTTGTTTATTTGAGATTTTTCTATTTTTTGAGGAAGGCATGTATCACTCTGAACTTCCTTCTAAGAACTGCTTTTGCTGCATCCCATACTTTTGGTATGGTTGTGGTTTTTTTTTTTAATTTATTTATTTTTATTTTTAAAATTTATCTTTGGCTGCATTAGGTCTTTTTTGCTGTGCACGGGCTTTCTCTAGTTGCGGCGAGTGTGGGCTACTCTTCATTGTGGTGCGTGGGCGTCTCATTGCGGAGGCTTCTCGTTGCAGAGCAGGGGGTCTAGGCACATGGGCTTCAGTAGTTGTGGCATGCAGGCTCAGTAGTTGTGGCACACAGGCTTTGTGCCTCCACGGCATGTGGGATCTTCCTGGTCCAGGGTTCGAACCTGTGTCCCCTGCACTGGCAGGCAGATTCTTAACCACTGTGCCACCAGGGAAGTCCCTGGTTGTGTTTTCATTGTCCTTTGTCTCAAGGTATTTTTAAATTTCCTCTTTGATTTGATCATTGACCCATTGTTTTTTTAGTAGCATATTGTTTAGTCTCCATGTAATCGGTTTTTTTCTCATTGCCTTTTCTGTGGTTAATTTCTAGTTTTATGCTGTTGTGGTCAGAAAAGATGCTCGAAATAATTTCTGCAGTCTTAAATTTGTTGAGGCTTGTTTTGTGCCACAGTATGTGGTCAATTCAGGAGAATGTTCCATGTGCACTTGAAAAGAATCTGTATTCTTTTCTTTTTTTTGATGTATTGTCTTTTTATTTTTTCTTTTACCAGCCCTTTCCATGAGCAAACGTTTTAAACTTTGATGAAGTCTAATTGAAAAATTTGATATTTTATAAATTGTGTTTTGGTCTCATATCTCAGAAATATTTGCCTAACCCAAGATCACAAAAGTTTTCCCATTTTCTTCTAGAAGTTTTATGGTTTGGGATCTTATATTTAAGTCTATGATCATTTTGAGCTAATTTTTTATATATTGCAAAATATGGGTCAAAGTGGGTTTTTTGTTGTTTTTTTGGTTTATTTGCTTTGTTTTTTTTAATAGGACTATTCAGTTGTTCCAGATGAAAGGCTATCATTTCTCCACTAAATTGTCATGACAATTTTCTTGAAAATTAGTTGTTTGTATGTATGTGTGTCTATTTATAGACTCTTTATTCTGTTCCATTGATTTGTCTATTTTTATCTCCATAGCACACTGTTTTGATTACTTTACATTTATAATAATTATTGAAATCTTCTGGTGTTAGCCATCAAACCTTGTTTTTTTTTCAAAGTTGCTTTCAGAATTCTCAGTCTTTCAAATTTCTATATGAATTTTAGGATCACCTTGTCAGTTTCTATAAAAATGTTTGCTAGGGTTTTGATTGAGCTTGTGCAGAATCTAGAGATCAATTTGGAAAAATAATAACAATACTGAGTTTCCAACTTCTGAACAATATGTATTTCTCCATCTATTTAGATCTTCTTTAATTTCTCAGCAATGTTTTGTAGTTTTCAGTGTATGTCTTTCACATTTTTTGATTTATTCCTAAGAATTCTGGGTTTTGATGACATTATAAACCATATTTTTAATTTTCAATTTCTGATTCATTTCTAAAATATGGAAATACAACTAGTTCTCTTTATAAAAAATTAATTGAGCTATAACTGACATAATATGCTAGTTTCAGGTGTACAACATAATGATTCCATGTTGGTATACATTGTGAAATAATCACTACAATAAATCTAGATTACATCTGTCACCTTACATAGTTAAAAACAATTTTCTTATCTTGTGATAACTTTCAAGATCCACTCTTAGCAACTTTCAAATAATCAACACATTATTGTTGACTATTCACCATACTGTACATTATATCCTTATAACTTATTTATTTCATAACTGGAAGTTTGCACCTTTTTGACCCCCTTCATCCATTTCTCTCACTTCCCAACCCCCCAGCTCTGGCAGCCACCAATTTATCTTCTGTATCTATTAGGTTAGTTGTTTTTTGTGTTTTGTTTGCATTGGATTCCATGTAAAAGTGGGATCATATGGTATGAACATCCCCCTTTAAATGCTTTTGCAGCAACGCATAAACTTTGCTATGTTGTATTTCCATTTTTGTTTGTCTCAAGAAATTTTTTTAAATTTCTTATTTGATTTCTTCTTTTTTAAATAAATTTGTTTATTTTTGGCTGCATTGGAGCTTCATTGCTGCACGTGGGCTTTTTCTGGTTGCAGCGAGTAGGGGCTACTCTTTGTTGTGGTGTGCAGTCTTCTCATTGCAGTGGCTTCTCTTGTTGCAGACCATGGGCTTTAGGCACGTGGGCTTCAGTAGTTGCAGCATGTGGGCTCAGTAGTTGTGGCTCGCAGGCTCTAGAGTGCAGGCTCAGTAGTTGTGGTGCACAGGCTTAGTTGCTCCGCAGCATGTGGGATCTTCCTGGACCAGGGATCAAACCCGTGTCCCTTGCATTGGAGGGTGGGTTCTTAACCACTGTACCACCAGGGAAGTCCCTTTGATTTCTTCTTGAACAACACATTGGTTGTTAATTAAAGTGTTGTTTAATCTCCACATATTTTTGGATTTTCTAGTTTTTTCCATGTAATTGATTTCTAGTTTCATACTACTGTGGTCAGAAAAGATGCCCAATACAGTTTTAGTCCTCTAGTATTTATCAAGACTTGTTTAGTGGCCTAACACTTGATCTATCCTGGAGAATGTTCCATGTGCACTTGAAGAATGCATATTCTGTTGCTTTGGGGTGGAATGTTCTGTATATATCTGTTAAGTTCACCTAGTCTAATATGTTATTTAAGGCCATGCTTTCTTCATTGATTTTCTGCCGAGACGATCCATCCGTTGATATAAGTGGGGTATTAAAGCCCCCTACCACTATTGTATTGCTGTCTATTTCTCCTTTTAGGTCTTTAATATTTGCTTTTTACATTAAGGTGCTCCTGTGTTGGATGCATATTTACAAATGTTATATCCCTAGTTGGATTGACCCTTTTATCATTATGCCCTTCTTTGTCTCTTATTACAGTCTTTGTTTTAAAGTCTATTTTGTCTGATATAAGTATAGCTACCCCAGCTTTTTTTGTTTTTATTTGCATGGAATATCTTTTTCCATAGATTCACTTTTCAGTCTCTGTGTGTCCTTACATTGGAAGTGAGTCTCTTGTAGGCAGCCTATAGGTGTGACTTTTTTTTTTAAATCCATTTAGCCACTCTTTTCTTTTGATTGTAGAATTTAGTTCATTTACATTTAAAGTAATTATTTATAGGTAGGGACTTACTGCCATTTGTTCATTGTTTTCCTGGTTGTTTAGTAGTTCCTCTTGTTCCCATCTTCTCTTCCTCTTTCCCTTTGTGGTTTGATACCTTTCTGGTATACTTAAATTCCTTCCTCTTTATCTTTTGTATATCTACTATAAGATTTTGCTTTGTGTTACCATGAGGCTTACATATAATAAGAATCTTATTTAAGTCAATAACAACTTAAGATTGATCTCTTTTTTTTTTTTTTTGCGGTACACGGGCCTCTCACTGTTGCAGCCTCTCGTGTTGCGGAGCGCAGGCTCAGTGGCCATGGCTCAAGGGCCCAGCCGCTCCGTGGCATGTGGGATCCTCCTGGACCGGGGCACGAACCTGTGTACCCTGCATCTGCAGGCAGACTCTCAACCACTGCGCCACCAGGGAAGCCCAGATCTCATTTTAAAGCTCTACACAGTTACTCTATTCCATCCAACTTTCATGGTTTTGATATTACATTTATATCTTTTTATCTTGTGTGTTACTTATTATTGTAATCATAGTTATTTTTACCACTTTTGTCTTTCAACCTTCATACTAACTTTAAAAGTGATTAATCCACTACCTTTTCTATGTTTACATTTCCAGTGAGATTTACTCTTTCATATGTTTTCTTGTTTCTAATTAATACCCTTTCTTTTCAGCTTAAAGAAGTCCCATTAATATTTCTTGAAAGACCAGTTTAGTGGTGACAAACTCCTTTAGTTTTTGCCTGTCTGGAAAACTCCTCATCTCTCCTTCACTTCTGATGGATAATTTTGTCAGGTAGAGTATTCTTGGTTGGAAGTTTTTGTTGTTGTAGTTTGTTTGTTTTCTTTCAGCACTTTGAATATATAGTGCTTTTCCCTCTGACCTACGAAATTTCTGCTGAAAAATCTGCTGATAGTCTTATGAGAATTCTCTTGTATGTAACAAGTTCTTTTTCTCTTATTGCTTCTAAGATTCTCTCCTTGTCTTTAACTTTTGACATTTTGAGAAAATGTGTCTTGGTGTGGATCTCTGGGTTCCTCTTATTTGGAACTTGGATCCTGGGCTTCCTGGATCTGGATGCTCTTTCCTTACCCAGTTTAGGGACGTTTTCAGCCGTTATTTCTTCAAATAATTTTTCTGCCCCTTTTTGTCTTTTCCTTTTGGGAGCCCTATAATGTTAGCCCATTAACGTTACGAATGTTAGCCCATCTGATGTTTTCCCATAAGTCCCTTAAGCTATCTTCTTTTTTATATTTAGTTTTTCCTTTTGCTGCTCTGATTGGGTGAATTTTAGTACCTTGTCAACAAGTTAACTGTTCCTTTTTTCTACTTTGTTTAGTCTCCTTTTGAACCATGTAGTGTACTTTTCAGGTCAGTTATTCTTCAGCTCTGTAACTTTTGTTTGGTACTTCCTTATATTTTCTATCTCTTTGTTGAATTTCTCACTGTGTTCATTTATTTTACTCTCCTGTTCAGTGAGCACCCTTATAACCATTACTTTGAACACTTTATCAGGTAAATTACATTCTGTTAAGGTTTTTTTTTTTCCTGAGCTTTTATTCTTTTGTTTGGAACATATTCATCTGTTTCTTCATTTTCTTGACTTCCTGTGTTGGTTTCTTGAAGTAGATAAAACAACCACTTCTCTCAGTGTAAAAGGAGTGGCCTCGTGTAGCAGATGAATCTTGTTCAACCCTGCCCTAGCCTCTGGTTGTCTCTCAAACCTTTGTGATTGTCCAAGCACCTATTATACTTTTAATAGCTCCCAGTAGTTAAAGGTGTGCCAAGACCTGTACTACACGTCCCAAAAGGGGAGGCTCTCAGTCAACACTTAGATTCAGACAGATTGGAATCCAAACCCCCAGACAGCAGATTTTAAAGTTTGCAAATATCTACAGTCCTGTGGGACCACAGGCTGGTCTACAGTCCTGTGGGACCACCAACCACCAGAGCCAGGTGATCTGGAGGTGTCCCCTCGGCAGAAGTCATACAAATCAGGGCTCCAGACAAGAATATAAGCTCTTTTCTGGGAGGTACCACTGAGCCTTAGTGAGAAAGAGGGAAAGTGCAAGGATGGAATCCACTGGCCTGTGTTCCCTGAGATCAGCTCCATAGACCCCTAGATGTGTGCCAAACCTGAAGCTGCTCCTCAGGCCAAAGCTCCAGGAGATTCAACTAGGCCTCTTTCACAGAACGACCGTGGGTGTGTTTCAGTCTTCTGTCTGCGCAGTGTCCTGGATTTGGTAGCCTGCCAAGAACTGCCTCTCCAATTCTTACAGTCCCTTGGGACCCAGGAACACAAGACCCTCTGGCCACCAGAGCAGAGGCAGTCAAGGTACGTCCCCTGGTTGGTAGCTGCAAAAACCAGAGCACCAGATGTAAAAGCCAGGGTACCTGACACATGTGAGAGCTCCCCTCTGGGAGATGCTGGTGTTCCGGAGGATGGCAGAGCCCCCTCTTCTGAGGTCTGTGGAAAAGATTACAGGCAGCCCTTAGATGTGTGTTTAATTAGAAACTTGCCCCTCAGGCTGCATCTGTGATGTGATGATTAGTTAATAGGCCTCTTTCACAGAGAGATTGAGCTCCTGGGTCTCTTGCTCTTGCTGTGCCCTGGGAATGTTAGCTAGTTAAGAACTCTTTTTCTTTGGTTATAGTTCTACTGGCTACCAGAGCCAGATCATGTGGAAGGGTCCCTTGGCAGCAGCTACAAAAACGAGGGTGCCAGACAAGGGTATAAGCTCCTCTCTGGGAGATACTGGTGAGCTGGTGAGGCAGAGGGAGAGCACAAAGATTGTGCCCACCAGCCTCTGTTCCCTGAGACCGCTTCCTTCCTTAGGCCATTAGTTGTGTATCAAACCAGAAGCCTATCTCTTAGGCCAAAGCTCCTGGACCAGCAAATAGGCTTCTCTCACAGAATGACTGGGAGGGGGTTTGAGTCTGCTGTGCAGTGCCCTGGGCGTGGTAGCCTACCAAAAACTGTCTCTCTGATTGTTACAGCCCCAGGGGACCTAGAAATGCATGCTCTCCTGGCCTCTAGAGTCAGGCAATCAAGGGGCATCCCCTAGGCAGTGGCTGCAAAACTCAGGGCATCAGACACATGTAAAAGCTCCCTTCTGGGAGATACTGGTGCTCTAGATCACAACAGAATTAAGAGCATGAAGATGATGCCCACTGGCTGTAGTGAGGAAGTAGGGGAGCATAAAAATGAGGCCTATAGGAATAAAAGAGAAAGAAAAAGAGGGCATCTGTTGGCTAAGCAAGGCGGAGTGACAGCACATAGATGGCCCCCACCAGTCTCTGTTTCTGGAGAGTGTTTCAACAGCTCTTAGATGTGTGTGTATAAAAATAGATGCCTGCCCCCCAGGCCAATGCTTTAATATATGAAAACGAACCTCTTTCACTCAAAGTCTAAATGCAATCGGCTGCCTCAGCTGAGCCCTGGGGAGGGTGAGTCTAAGTGTGCAAGCCCTTCTAGAGCCATTTCTCAGATTGCTGTAGTTTTGTGGGTCTTGTGGATGTGAGCCTGGTTGGTTTTCAAAGCTAGGTATTTGGGGGTTCATCTCTCAGGTGCAAGTATTAAAAGTTGGAGTGCTTGATGTGCCATTGATACCCTTCAATCCTCAGGGAGAAGCTCTGGGTTTTGAATTCCCTTCTGATTTGGGGTCACTGTATCAACAGTGGTATGTATAGCAAGATTGTGTCCCAGCCATTTCTACCCCCTTTTTAAAAAAATTTTGTTTATTTTATTTTGGGCTATGTTGGGTCTTAGTTGCTGTGCGCGGGCTTTCTCTAGTTGCAGTGAGTGGGGGCTACTCTTCATTGCAGTGCGCGGCCTTCTCATTGCGGTGGCTTCTCTTGTTGCGGAGCACAGGCTCCAGGTGCGTGGACTCAGTAGTTGTGGCTCACAGGCTCTAGAGTGCAGGTTCAGTAGTTGTGGCGCATGGGCTTAGTTGCCCTGCAGCATGTGGGATCTTCCTAGATCAGGGCTCGAACCCATGTCCCCTGCATTGGTGGGCAGATTCTTAACCACTGTGCCATCAGGGAAGCTCTCTACCCATTTTAATGTGGTTTTCTTCTCATTTGCCCAGTGTAGTCCATGCTCAGCCAACATTTAAGTTTTTTCCAGGGGAAGTTTGTTCATATGTAGCTGTAGACTCGGTGGGTCTGTGAGAGGTGAGTTCAGGATCTTTCTATTTCACCATCTTGAACTGGAAATCTAATTCTTATATAGTGATCTTGTATCCTGTAAATTCACTTAACTCACTTATGGGCTCTAGTAGAGTTTTTATAGATTTCATCAGATTTTCTATATAGGGGAGCATGACATTTGTGAAAAAAAGGCAGTTTTACTTCTTCCCTTTCCAATATAGGTGGTTTTTATTTCTTATCTCTTGACCTTATTGCACTGGCTGGAATCTTTAATGTTGAGGTTTGGCATGTTCGTCTTCTTCCTGATCTTAGGGGAAAATTGATTGTTTTTCACAATTTAGTATGATGCTAGTTGTAAGGTTTTAAGTAAATGCCCTTTAATGCGTTGAAGAATTTTCCTTCTATTCCTACTTTTCTGAAAATTTTCATCAGGAATGGATGTTGGATTTTCTCAAATGATTTTCTGCATCTATTGACATAGTCAGAAATAATTATTTATATATTTATAGATGAATGTTCTTTAGTTTGTTAATATGATGAATTATACACTGATGGATTTTCAGATGTCAAAACAATCTTGCATTCTTGGGATAAACTTCACTTGGTCAAATGTATTACCCTTTTTATAAATTTTGGATTCAATTTGCTAAAATTTTGTTTAGGATTTGTGTGTGTGTGTGTGTGTGTGTGTGTGTGTGTGTGTGTTACGTGGGCCTCTCACTGTTGCGGCCTCTCCCGTTGCGGAGCAGAGGCTCCGGACGCGCAGGCTCAGCGGCCATGGCTCACGGGCCCAGCCGCTCTGCGGCATGTGGGATCTTCCTGGACCGGGGAACGAACCTGCGTCCCCTGCATCGGCAGACGGACTCTCAACCACTGCGCCACCAGGGAAGCCCTCTGTTTAGGATTTTTGATATTTATAACATAGGAATATTGGTTTGCCATTTCTCTGTAATATCTTTGTCTGGTTTCGGTGTCAGGGTAATTCTGTAATCAAAAAAAATCATAATCACCAGCGAAGCCCTCTGTTTAGGATTTTTGATATTTATGTTTATAACATAGGAATATTGGTTTGCCATTTCTCTGTAATGTCTTTGTCTGGTTTTGGTGTCAGGGTAATTCTGTAATCATAAAAAGAGTTGGGAAGTATTCTCACCTTTTTAATTTTTTGAAAGAGTTTATGAAGAATTTGTAAATGTTCAGTGGCATTCACCTGTGCTGCCCTGTGGGCCTGCAGTTTTGTGGGAATGTTTTAAACTACAAATTCAATTTCTTTAATAGATAGGCTCTTCAGGTTATATATATTTCTTCCTTGGTAAGCTTGGGTAATCTGTGTCTTTCAGGAAATTTGCCCATTTTATCTAAGTTGTTGGATTTACTAGCATAAGGTTGTTCATAATATTTTCCCAGATTATTATTATTACACTTATGTGAAAAATCTCATGGGTAATTTGATAGGGATCATATTAAATCTGTAGATTGCTTTGGATATCCTCTGAGGCATTTTATTTGCATGTGTGTATTACATCCCTAGAAAAAGATCCAAGTATTTTCCCTCCAGTGTGTTTTCGTCTTGCTTCTTCATGGTCCATGATGCCAGCTGAGGTTGTCAGTACAGTGAAAAGAAACTAATGGGACGGGAGCACGTTATTCTGACATTTTTCTAGATCTTTGAGTTGCACATCAAATCTGGGGCTGATCACTCCACAGTTATTTAGCCTGCCTATGAGGCTCACAACAATTTCCCCAGCCCTGTGATCATCGATGATTTCAAATTTGCCAGTGTAACCATGATTCATCATCACAGTTAGAAACCTGACGATGACTTTGGAGCATGACCTAATAAGAACCTGGCGTTTGCCTCTTTTTTTGGCATTGTTGATACTATTGAGAGTATCAGCCAGGACATTCATGCACACCAATATGGCGGCACAGAAAGATGGTGGAAAGAGCAGGATGGCCATATTAACAATATGCTTCCAATCCAAGAGCATGGGATATCTCTCCATTTCTTTGAATCATCTTCAATTTCCTTTATTAATGTTTTATAGTTCTCAGTATATAAGTGTTTCACCTCTTTGGTTAGTTTTATTCGTAAGTATTTTATTTTTGGGGGGTGCAATTTTTTTATAAATTTATTTTATTTATTTTTGGCTGCTTGGGTCTTCATTGCTGCACGCGGGCTTTCTCTAGTTGCGGTGAGCGGGGGCCATTCCTCCTTGCAGTGCGTGGGCCTCTCATTGCGGTGGCCCCTCCTGTTGTGGAGCACAGGCTCCAGGCACGCAGGCCTCAGCAGCTGTGGCTTGTGGGCTCCAGAGTGCAGGCTCAGCATTTGTGGCACACGGGCCTAGCTGTTCCGCAGCATGTGGGATCCTCCTGGAACAGGGCTCGAACCCCTGTCCCCTGCATTGGTAGTCAGATTCCTAACCACTGCGCCACGAGGGAAGCCTGGGGGTGTGATTTTAAAAGGGATTCTTTTTTTACATTCCTTTCTGATATTTCATTGTTAGTGTAAAGAAATGCAACCGATTTCTGTATGTTAATCTTGTATCCTGCTACCTTGCTGAATTCAGTGATCAGTTCTAGGGTTTTCTATCTATAGTATCATGTCATCTGGATATAATGACACTTTTACCTCTTCCCTTCTAATTTGGATAGTTTTTATTTCTTTTTCTTACCTGAGTGCGTTGACTAGGACTTCCAATACTGTGTTGAATAGAAGAGGTGAGAGTGGGCATACTTGTCTTATTCCAGATTTTAACAGGAAGGCTTTCAGCTTTTCACCCCTGAGTATTATATTGTCTGTGGGTTTGTCATAAATGGCTTTTATTATGTTGAGATATGTTCCCTCTGTACCCACTTTGGTAAGAGTTTTTATCATGAATGGATGTTGAATTTTGTCAAATGCTTTTTCTGCATCTACTGAGATGATGGTGTGGTTTTTGTCTTTTCTTTTGTTGATGTGGTGTATCCCATTGATTTGCATACGTTGAACCATTCTTGTGAACTTGGGATGAATCCCATGTGGTCATGGTGTATGGTCTTTTTTATGTGTTGTTGGATTCGGTTTGCTAATATTTTGTCAAGAATTAGTAATTTAAAAAATATGGTAATAGACCAGTGTAACCCAATACAGATTGGGGTTTAATAGATGATAAAGATGGAATTTCAAACTAATGGAGGAGAGGTAGACTATTTAGTATATGGTATTGGCACTACTGATTGGGTTTTTTTTTGGGGGGGTAGGGGTGGGGCTTGATCCCTCCCTCATTCTTATATCAGAGTCAACTATAGACAAAACAGAAATTTAAATGTAAATGCAAAAGTATAAACATAATGAAGAAAATATGAGTAAATTATTGATATCATCTAAGAGTAGGAAAGACCTTTCTGAAAATGACATAAAATACCAATTGAAAAATCTGATTAAAACAAAATTGAAAAAAAACCCCACAAAGCCAACAAGTCTTATCTAGAACAACTTAAAAACACCATAAACAAAATCAAAAGGTATATTGGGAAAACTATTTATAACTTTTTATAACATCATGGGAAAATGGAGATTATATATATATTTATATATAGATAGATATAGATAGATCTCCTAAAAATCAGAATGAAAAAGTCCCTAGTAGAAAATAATGGGCACAGAACGTGAACAGATAATTAAAAGAAGAAATACAAATGATTGAGAAACATAAATATAGGCTCAACCCCAGTAATATAATGATGGTTTAAATTAGAGCCAAAATAAAATACTATCTTTCTTGCCTACCAGATTTATGAAAATTAAAAAGACTTTCAATATCCAATAAAGTCAGCCTTTCATATACTTGGGTTCTGCATCTACAGATTCATCCAACCATGGATCACAAAAACTCAGGAAAAAAAATTCCCAGAAAGTTCCAAAAAGCAAAACTTGAATTTGCGATGGGCTGGCAACTCTTTTTTTTTCTGTGGTATGCGGGCGTCTCACTGTTTGTGGCCTCTCCCGTTGCGGAGCACAGGCTCCGGACGCGCAGGCTCAGTGGCCATGGCTCACGGGCCCAGCCGCTCCGTGGCATGTGGGATCTTCCCAGACCGGGGCACGAACCCGTGTCCCCTGCATCGGCAGGCGGACTCTCAACCACTGCGCCACCAGGGAAGCCCCAAGGACTGGCAACTCTTTACATAACATTTACATTGTATTTACAACTATGTATTTAGTATTTGCATTGTATTATGTATTATAAGTAATCTAGAGATGACTTAAAGTATCAGGGAGGATGTGCATGGCTTATATGCTAATACTGCACTGTTCTATGTAAGGGACTTGAACATCCAAGGATTTTGGTATCCATAGGGATCCTGGAAACAATCCCCCTGAGGATACCAAGGGACAATTGTATATAGGAGTGTGATAATTCTGTACTACTGTAACAGAGACAAAACAAAGTGGTTTAACAAAGATGCTCAAAGATGATCTGTCTTACTGCTCTCAGGGCTTTTGCAACTTTTGCTCCATAATGCCAACAGCCCCTTCCAATTTATGTCCTGTCTTGCCTTGGATTGATGTGGCTACATTGTGCTCTCCCAGGCTGGTCTTAAGTCATGCCCAACAAGGGTCAGACGTTTCTTGTCTAAATGGGGCTGCTGTTCTCATGTTGCACATGGGCCCCTTGCTTCTCCTCCTCTCCTGGCAGTACTGTGTGGAAGGCAGGGGTGTGGTCAACAGAGAGTGAGAACCTGGTCTAGGAATGCAGTGATTCTGGCCTAAAGAGCTCAAGAGAAGTCACTGTTGGAAAATCTGTTGTTCTATTTTCATGCTATAAAATTCCGAATGGTAAATTTTACATGACTAGAAAATGAATGATGGTTCTTGTTTTCCTGCATACTCAGGGTAATGCTTGCTCTCATCATCAAAGAGCACAGTGTCCCTCTCTGACAGTCACTGGAAGTGGCTGGATGCTGCACTCTAGGGAGCAATAATGTAACCAGCATTAAATAATTGGTACTGGGGGACTGCATAGGTGAGATGACCTGTATTGTTTCAATATAAACAAATTCCCAAGAGTTATGGTATTTAAAGTAATAACACAGTTGCTACTTTTTTCTCCAGGTGGGATATAATGTTAGCCAGAAAGGGTGATTTGTCAATAAAGAAGAGCTAGTTCCTGGACCTGAACAGGAAAATATGATGCATTTATTGAACAATAAACAAATATTTAAGTACTTTCTACTCATTATTCTAAATCTTCATCAATAAATCACTGTACCTTACATGGACCAATAAATTTTGTAATACATTTAAAAGCTAAGTTGTTTACTTTGTAACCAGAAAGAAGTACAGGTTTTTTAAAAGACTAGGAAGAATTACACCAAAGTTTTATAGTGATTGTGTCTTGAGTGTTGGCTTCTTAAGAGACTTTTAGGTTTCTTTTTTATGTTCTATAATGTGGTCACAATAAACTAGAAAATAATAACTTGGACATGGCCACATAGATAATTAAGTAGAAGAAACAAATTCTCCTTGAGTTCAGAGGCCATACTCTTTTTTTCTCTTAAAACAATTTAAAAAATAAGTAATAAAAGGTATATAATTCAAAACATACAAAAGGACTAGTGAGAAATAAATCTTCCTCCCAATCTGTTGTTCAATTATCTAGTTCCTTTCCTCAGAGACAGCCACTGTTAGTTTCTTTGTATCCTTCAAGCGACAGAAAATGTAGCTCTGTGTATGTGTGTATTTTTTCTTTTTAAACACAAATGACAAATACACACACACACACATACTCTTCAGTACTTTGCTCTTTTCATTGATACATCCTGGAGATCTGATCATGTCAGTATATAAAAAACAGACAACTGTACATTATTATATTAAATGGATATTTGCACCATGATTTATTAACTCATCCTCAACCTACTGCTATTTCAAAGAATATTGAACTTAATAATATTCTCACACATATGCTTAGAAATACATGTGAGAGTATATAGGTGGGATAAATTGCTATAAGTGGATTTGCTAAGTCAAAGGGGATACTTATTTAAAGAATATTGCTAAATTACTCACTTCAGAGGTAGTCCCAGTTTTACACTTTCACCAAAAAAAGCATGTATATATTTCACCCCAAGCTCGCCTACTTCCTGAACTTTGCCATTTCCCATGCTCTTTTTAGCGTAGCACACTGCCTGGCTCTGAGTCCCAATTCTAGCATTTACTAGGTTTGTGACTTTTGGAAGTCAATTTAATGTCTCTGAACCTTCACCCTTAATGAAGATAATATCCATTTTCCATAGTTTCTATCAAAGTTAAAGGTGATATGTGAGAGACGAAACATTACACACATGGTAGGCAGAATCAATATTTTTATATATTCTACATATAAATAGCTCTTGTACTTTTCTTCCACTTCTCCCCTTCTATTCTTAGACAGCAACTGTTGGGGCTTTATTATTCACCTACTTGCTTTCAGTATCTTTTTCACATGTCGTCCCCCCTTCCCTCAAATCTGATGGTCAAATGAATCTTCCTGAATTCAAGTTCTAGTTGTTACTTCCCTGCCTTAAAAAACAAAAACAAAGCCAAAGCCAAACCTGTGTAACTAAGTGGAAATTCTGTACCGTATTCTCCATTATCTAGCCCCACTCTACCTTCCTAAGTGATTAGAGAGGTAGCTATCACAAGTGCATCTACTATCCATATATTGATTAATACCAGACAGATGCTTTGCTAATTAGTACAGCAAATGTCAGAAATGGGTTTTTATTAAATTGATGGGTTGTCATTAGCATGATGAATGTTAGAAATGGACTCTCACTGAGAAATTACAGATATTCAAGATATGTATTAATAGATTGGCTAAAATGTTCAGACACTCCCCATTATTTTGTCAACTGGGTGTAAGTTCTATGTGCTTTACCCTTAGAGGTGGTTCCCAAATTTTGAACACCCAGCAGTTCCATGGCCAGACTTCGGGTCTAACAATTTCTGGTTGTTTCATGTCCATTTAAAGGAATATTATCACATCTGGTATGAGTGAACCTGTCATGCAAAGTGTGATCAAATCACCCAAACTGGTGAAGAGCAGGACTTCATCAGAGTTACAAAACAAGTTGTATGGACAGTTTTGTGCTTGCTTGTAATAATGCTCAGCAAAGGTGTGAGAGGCAGAATTTGATCTAAGACTGACTTTCATCATATCCTGTTAAACAAGGGTGTGGGGGAATAGCTAACTCTCATCCATGCTAAACTTTTTTTGCCAGTAAAATCCCTAAGAGTTGTACATGACGACATTGTCTTGGAGCAGTTGGGAATAATTGGATGTACATTTATGACATTGTGAACTCCCCTCTCAATTCCAACAGTATTAAATCTGCATATCACTTAGTGCATTTCAAAATTTGTCTTTGTGGTCCACTTTATTCCACTGGTAGACTAAGTTTCTTAAAAAATTTTTTAAAAAATTGTTTACCTTTTGACCCCCTTCACCCATTTCTGCTACCTCTTCCCCCAACTACCCCTGGCAACCATCAATTCATTCTCTGTATCTATGAGGTCGGTTTTTTGTTTGTTTGTTGTCAGATTCAGTATTTAGGAGAGATCATGCAGTATTTCACTTGACATATTCCCTCGAGGTCCATCATGTTGTCACAAATGGCAAGATTTCAATCTTTTTTATAACTGAATAATATTCCATATATATATATATTCACATTTTCTTTATCCATACAACTATTGATGGACACACTTAGGTTGCTTCCGTATTTTGGATATTGGAAATAATGCTGCAATGAATATGGGGATACGTTTATCTTTTTGAGTTAGTGTTTTTATTTTCTTCAGATAAATACCCAAAAGTGGAATTGCTGGCTCATATGGTAGTTCTATTTTTAATTTTTTGAGAAACCTCCATACTGTTTTTAATAGTGGCTGCACCAGTTTACACTGCCACCAACTGTGCACAAGTGTTCCCTGTTATCCACATCTTTGCCAACACTTGCTATTTTTTGTCTTTTTAGTAATAGACATTCTAACAGGTTTGAGGTAATAACTCATTGTGGTTTTGATTTGCATTTTCCAGATCATTAGTGATGTTGAGATTCTTTTTTTAAAAAATTTTTTATTGAAACAGTTGATTTACAATGTTGTCCTAGTTTCAGGTGTACAGCAAAGTAATCTACTTATATATATGAGTGTGTGTGTGTGTATATATATATATATTTTAAATTCTCTTCCATTATAAGTTATTACCGATATTGAGTATAATTCCCTGTACTATACAGGGAGTCCCTACTATACAGCAGGTCCCTGTTGGTTATCTATTTTATATATAGTAGGGTGTATATTTTAATTCCAAACTCTTAATTTATCCCTTCCCTCCCCTTTGGTAACCATAGTTTGCTTTCTATATCTGTGAGTCTATTTCTGTTTTGTAAATAAGTTCATCTGTGTGATATTTTAGATTCCACATATAAGTGATATCATATGGTATTTTTCTCTTTCTGACTTACTTCACTTAGTATAGTAATCTCTAGGTCCATCCATGTTGCTGCAAGTGGCATTATTTCATTCTTTTTTATTGCTAATATTCCATTTATATATATATATATATATATATATATATATATATATATATACCACATCTTCTTTATCCATTCATCTGTTGATGGACACTTAGGTTGCTTCCATGTCTTGCTATTGTAAATAGTGCTGCAATGAATATTGGGGTGCATGTATCATTTCAGATTATGGTTTTCTCCAAATATATGCCCAGGAGCGGGATTGCAGGATTATATGGTAGCTATTTATTTATTTATTTTACTTCTTTACTTACTTCACCACGCAGCATGCGGGATCCCTGTTCCCTGACCAGGGATCGAACCCATGCCTCCTGCACTGGAAGCACAGAGTCTCAACCGCTGGACCACCAGGAAAGTCCTGGTAGCTCTATTTTTAGTTTTTAAATGGACCTCCATACTGTTCTTCATAGTGGCTGTATCAATTTACATTCCCACCAACAGTGTAGGAGGGTTCTCTTTTCTCCACATCCTCTCCAGCATTTATTGTCTGTAGACTTTTTTTTTTTTTTTTTTTGCACTGCACTGAGCAGGCTGCGGGATCTTAGTTTTCTGACCAGGGACCAAACCTGTGCTGCCTGCGAAGGTAGTGTGGATTCTTAACCACTGGACTGCCAGGGAAGTCCCTAGACTTTTTGATGATGACCATTCTGACCAGTGTGTGGTGATACCTCACTGGTGTTTTGATTTGCATTTCTCTAATGATTAGTGATGTTGAGCATATTTGCATGTGCTTTTTGGCCATCTGTATGTCTTCTTTGGAGAAACGTCTGTTATTTTTTTTGGCTGCATCAGGTCTTTGTTGTGGCTTGCAGCCTTCTCTCTAGTTGTGGCGTGTGGGTTTTCTCCAGTTGTGCGTGGGCTCTGTAGTTCTGTCACACGGGCTCTCTCGTTGAGGCACACGAGCTCAGTAGTTGCGGCATGCGGGCTTAGTTGCCCCATGGCATGTGGGATCTTAGTTCCCTGACCAGGGACTGAACCTGTGTCCCCTGCATTGGAAGGCAGATTCTTTACCACTGGACTACCAGGGGAATCCCTAGAAATGTCTGTTTAGATATTCTGCCCATTTTATTATTGGGTTGTTTTGATATTGAGCTGTATGAGCTATTTGTATATTTTGGAGATTAATCCCTTGTTGGTCACATTGTTTGCAAATATTTTCTCCCATTTTGTAGGTTGTCTTTTCATTTTGTTTATGATTTCCTTTGCTTTGCAAAAGCTTTTAAGTTTAACTAGGTCCCATTTGTTTACTTTTGTTTTTATTGTCATTACTCTAGGAGGAGACAGATCCAAAAAGATATCTGCGATATGTTTCAAACAGTGATCTGCCTGTGTTTTCCTCTAGGAGTTTAAAAATATCTGGTTTTACATTTAGGTCTTTAATCCATTTTGAATTTATTTTTGTGTATAGTATTAGAGAGTGTTCTAATTTCATTCTTTTACACATGGCTGCCCAGTTTTCCCAGCACCACTTATAGAAGAGACTGTCTTTTCTCCATTGTATATTCCTGCCTCCTTTGTCTTAGACTAATTGGTCATAGGTGTGTGGGTTTATTTCTGAGCCTTCTGTCCTGTTCCATTGATCTATATGTCTGTTTTTGTGCCAGTACCATACTGTTTTGATGACTGTAGCTTTGTGGTATAGTCTGAAGTCAGGGAGTCTGATTCCTCCAGCTCCATTTTTCTTTCTCAAGATTGCTTTGGCTATTCAGGGTCTTTTGTGTTTCCATAAAAATTAAGAATTTTTTTTTTTGTTCTCGTTCTGTGAAAAATGCCATTGGTAATTTGATAGGAATTGCACTGAATCTGTAGATTGCCTTGGGTAGTATAGTCATCTTGACAATATTGATTTTTTCTATCCAAGAACACAGTACATCTTTCCATCTGTTCGTATCATCTTCGATTTCTTTCATCAACATCTTATGGTTTTCAGAGTACAGGTCTTTTGCCTCTTTAGATAGGTTTATTCCTAGGTATTTTATTCTTTTTGATGCAGTAGTAAATGGGATTGTCTCCTTAATTTCTGTTTCTGATATTTTGTTGTTAATGTATAGGAATGCAAGAGATTTTTGTGTATTAATTTTGTATCCTGCAACTTTACTGAATTCATTGATGAGCTCTAATAGTTTTCTGGCAGCATCCTTAGAATATTCTATTTATAGTATCATTTTATCTGCAAACAGTGACAGTTTTACTTCTTCTTTTCCAATTTGCATTCCTTTTATTTCTTTTTCTTCTCTGATTGCCATGGCTAGACTTTCAAAACTATGTTGAATAAAAGGGATGAGAGTGGGCATCCTTGTCTCATTCCTGATCTTAGAGGAAATGCTTTCAGCTTTTCACTGTTGAGAATGATGTTAGCTGTGGGTTTGTCATATATGACCTTTATTATGTTGAGATAGGTTCCCTCTTTGCCCACTTTCTGGAGACATTTGTTTGTTTTTTTATCATAGATGGAGGTTGAATTTTGTGAAAAGTTTTTTCTGCATCTATTGAGATGATCATATGGGTTTTATTCTTCAATTTGTTAATGTGGTGTATCACACTGATTGATTTTTAGATACTGAAGAATACTTGTATCTCTGGGATAAATCCCACTTGACCATGGTGTATGATCCTTTTAATGTATTGTTGGATTTGGTTTGCTAGTATTTTGTTGAGGATTTTTGCATCTATGTTCATTAGTGGTATTGGCCTGTAATTTTCTTTTTTTGTGGTATCTTTGTCTGATTTTGGTACCAGGGTGATGGTGCCCTCAGAATGAGTTTGGGTGTGTTCCTTCCTCTGCAATTTTTTGGAATATTTTCAGAAAGATAGGTGGTAACTCTTCTCTAAATGTTTGATGTAATTCGTCTGTGAAGCCATCTGGTCCTAGACTTCTGTTTGTTGGAAGTTTTTAAATCATTGTTTCAATTTCAGTAGTTGCGATTGGTCTGTTCATGTTTTCCATTTCCTGGCTCAGTCTTGGGAGATTGTACCTTTCTAAGGATTAGTCCATTTCTGTTTGGATGTCCATTTTATTGGCACGTAGTGGCTTTTCGTAGTCTCTTAATGTCTTTTGTATTTCCGTGGTGTTTGTTATAACTTATCCTTTTTCATTTCTAATTTTATTGATTTGGGCCCTCTCCATGTTTTTCTTGATGAGTCTGGCTAAAAATGTATCAACTTTGTTTATCTTTTTCATGTATCTGTTGGCCATCTGTATGTCTTCTTTGGAAGAATGCCTATTCGGATCTTCTGCCTTTAAGTAGGTATATGTATTTTTTCCTATTAAGTCATATGAATGCTTTATATATTTTGGATATTAATCCCTTATCAGATATATTATTTGCAAGTATTTTCACCCATACAGTAGGTTACCTTACCATTTTGTTACTGGTTTCCTGTCCTGTGCAGAAGCTTTTTAGTTTGATCTAGTCCAACCTGTTTACTTTTGCTTTTGTTGTTTTTGCTTTTGGTGTCAGATTAAAAACATCATTACTAAAACCTGTGTCAAGGAGCTTACCACCTATCTTTCTTCTAGTTTTGTGGTTTCAGGTCTTATGTTTAAGTCTTTAATCCATTTGAGTTAATTTTTGAGTATGGTGTAATATAGGGGTCCAGTTTCATTATTTTGCATGTGGCTGTCCACTTTTCCTAACGTCATTTCTTAAAGAGATTGTCCTTTCCCCACTGTGTATTCTTCGCTCCTTTGTCATAAATTAATTGATCATATATGTGTGGGTTTATTTCTGGGCTCTTCTGTTCCATTGACTTGTGTGATTGTTTTTATGCAAATAATGTACTGTGTTAATTACTATAATTTTGTAATATAAGTGGACCCTTGAACAACATGGGTTTGAACTGCATGGATTCACTTACACCTGGATTTTTCACTAAATACACACTACAGTACTACACAAGCAGTGTGGAACTGCAGATATGGAGGGCTGACTGTTAAGTTATACACACAGATGACTGTGTGGCAGGTTGGTGCCCTTAACCCCTCCATTGTTGAAGAGCCAACTCTAGTTTGAAATCAGGGAGTGTGATGCCTCCAGCTTTGTTCTTCTTTCTCAAGTTTGCTTTGGCTATTCAGTGTCTTTTGTGGTTCTATACAAATTTTAGGATTGTTTGTTCTATTTCTGTGAAAAATGTCACTGGAATTTTGTTAAGAATTTTATTGAGTTAGTAGATTGCTTTGGGTAGTACGGACATTTTAACAATATTCTTCCAATCCATTAGCACAGGGTATCTTTTTATTTGTGTTGTGTTCAGTTTCTTTCATTAACATTTTGTACTTTTCAGTATACATGTCTTTCACCTCCTTGGTTAAATTTATTGCTGGGTATTTTATTCTTTTTGATGTAATTGTAAAAAGGATTGTTTTCTTAATTTCTTTTTCTGATAGTTCATTATTAGCATATAAAAATGTAAGAGAGTTTTTGCATTGATCCTGTATCCTGAAATGTTACTGAATTCATTTATTAGTTCTGTCAGTTTTTTGGTAGAGTCTTAAGGGTTTTCTACATATTGTATTATGTCATCTGTAAATAGTGAGTTTTAGTTCTTTCTTTCCAATTTGGGTGCCTTTTATTCCATTTTCTTGCTTAATTGCTCTAGTTAGGACTTTCAATACTGTGTAGAATAAAAGTGGTGGAAGTGGGCATCCTTGTCTTGTTCCTGATCTTAGAGAAAAAGCTTTTAGCATTATACTGTTGAATATGGTGTTAGCTGTAGGTCTGTCGTATATGGTCTTTGTTATGTTGAGGTATGTTTCCTCTATCCCCACTTTGTTGAGAGTTTTTATCATGAATGGACGTTGAATTCAGTCAGATGTTTTCTGCATCTAATTAGATGATCGTATGATTTTTACCACTCATTTTGTTAATATGGACATTGAAACATCCTTGCGTACCTGATATAAATCCCACTGGATCCTTTTAATGTATTGTTGAATTTGGTTTGCTAATATTTAGTTGAGGATTTTTACATCTGTGTTCATTAGGGACATTGGCCTGAAATTTTCTTTTCTTGTGGCATCCTTGTCTGGTTTTGGTATCAGGGTAATGCTGGCCTCATACATTGAGTTCGGAAGAATTCCCTCCTCTTCTATTTTTTGGAAGAGTTTGAAAAGGGTTGGTATTATTTCTTCTTAGAATGTTTGGTAAAATTCACCAATGAAGCCACTTAATCCTGAACTTCTGTTTGTTGGGGAGTTTTTGATTACTGATACAATCTTGTTACTAGTAATCGGTCTGTTAAGATTTTCTGTTTCTTCACAGCTGCCTTGAAAAGTTGTATGTTTCTAGTAATTTATCCATTTCTTCTAGATCATCCAATCTGTTGGTGTATAATTGTTCGTATTGGTCTCTTCTAATCTTTTGTATTTCGGTGGTATCAATTATAATTGATTATATTTTATAATGGATACCACTTTCATTTCTGATTTTATTTGAGTCCTCTTTTTTCTCTTGGTGTGTCTAGCTAAAGTTTTTTTTTTTTTTTTTTGCGGTACGTGGGCCTCTCACTGTTGTGGCCTCTCCCGCCGCGGAGCACAGGCTCCGGATGCACAGGCCCAGCAGCCATGGCTCACGGGCCCAGCCGCTCCGCGGCACGTGGGATCCTCCCAGACGGGGGCACGAACCCACGTCTCCTGCATCGGCAGGTGGACTCCCAACCACTGCGCCACCAGGGAAGCCCTCTAGCTAAAGTTTTGTCAATTTTGTTTATCTTTCCAAAAAGCAGCCCTTAGTTTCCTTGATCTTTTTTATTGTCCTTTTAGTCTCTATTTCATTTATTTTTGCTCTGATCTTTGTCATTTCCTTCCTTTTACTAACTTTGGTCTTTGTTTGTTCTGCTTTTTCTAGTTCCTTGAGGTGTATAGTTAGGTTGTTTGAGACTTTTCTTGTTGTGTGAGGTATGCATTTATAGCTATGAACTTCCCCCTTTAACTGCTTTTGCTGCAACCCATAAATTTTGGTATGTTCTGTTTCTTTCTTTTTTTTTGGTCTCAATGTATTTTTAAACATTTTTTCAATTTTAATCTTTATTTTTGGCTGCATTGCGTCTTCATTGCTGCACGCAGGCTTTCTCTAGTTGTGCCACTTGGGAGCTACTCTTCATTGTGGTTCACGGGCTTCTCACTGCAGTGGCTTCTCTTGTTGCAGATCACGGGCTCTAGGTGCACGAGCTTCAGTAGTTGCAGCACGTGGGCTCAGTAGTTGTGGCACACGGGCCCTGGAGCGTGCAGGCTTCAGTAGTTGCAGCATGTGCACTCAGTAGTTGCAGCACGTGGGCTCTAGAGTGCATGGGCTTCAGTAGTTGTGGCACATAAGCTTAGTTACTCCACGGCATGTGGGATCTTCCCGGACCAGGGATCGAACCAATGTCCCCTTCATTGGCAGGCAGATTCTTAACCACTGTGCCACCAGGAAGTCCCTCAAGGTATTTTTTTTCTTTTGACTTCTTTGACCCATTGATTGTTCAGTAGTATCTTGTTTAATCTCTACATATTTTTGCATTTTCCAGTTTTCTTCGTGTAACTGATTTCTAGTTTTATACTGCTGTGGTCAGAAGAGATGCTTGTTATGACTTCTCCTAAATTTATTAAGACTTGTTTAGTGGCCTAACATATGATTTATCCTGGAGAATGTTCCATGTGTACTTGAGAAGAATGTATATAGTGCTGCTTTGGGATGGAATGTTCTGTATATATCTGTTAAGTTCACCTGATCCAATTTGTCATTTAAGGCTGTGGTTTTTTCATTGATTTTCTGCCTAGATGATCTATCGATTGACATAAGTGGGGTATTAAAGCCTCCTACTATTATTGTATTGTTGTCTATTTCTCCCTTTAGGTCTTTAATATATGCTTTTTACATTTAGGTGCTACTATGTTGGGTGTACAAATATTATGTCCCCTAGTTGGATTGACCTCTTTATCATTTTGGAATGCCCTTCTTTGTCTCTCATAATATTCTTTGTTTTAAAGTCTGTTTTGCCTGATATAAGTATAGCTACCCCTGCTTTTGTTGTTGTTTTCACTTGCATGGAGTATCTTTTTCCACTGATTCATTTTCAGTCTGTGTCTGTAAATCTGAAGTGAGTCTCTTGTAGACAGTATATAGATGGGTCTTGTTTTTCTTAATCCAGTCGTCCACTCCATGTCTTTGATTGGAGAATTTAGTTCATTTACACTTAAAGTAATTATTGATAAGTAGGAACTTATGGCCACTTGTTCATTGTCTGCTGGTTGTTCTGTAGTTCCTCTCTGTTCTCATCTTCTCTTCCTCTCCTCCTTTGTGGTTTGATGACTTTCTTTACTGGTAGACTTAAATTCCTTTATCTTTTATATATCTACTACAAAATTTTGCCTTGTGTTACCATGAGGCTTACATATAACAACTTATATCTGTAGAAGTCTTAAGTCAATAACAACTTAAGACTGATCTCATTTTAAAGCTCTACATTTTTACTCTATTCCAACCAACCAACTTCTATGTTTTTGATATTACATTTATATTTTTTATCTTGTGTTACTTAATTATTGTAATCAGTTAGTTTTACTTTTGTTTTTTAACCTTCATACTAGCTTTAAAATTGATTAATCCTTTTCTATATATTTCCAGTGAGATTTATTCTTTCATATATTTTCTTGTTACTAATTAATACAGTTTTTCTGCTTAAAGAAGTCCCACTAACATTTTTATAAGACCAGTTTAGTGGTGATACACTCCTTTAGTTTTTGCTTCTCTGGAAAACTCTTTATCTCTCCTTTAATTCTGAAAGATAACACTGTCAGGTAGAGTATTCTTTGTTGGAAGTTTTTTTTTTTTTTTTTTTCTTTTCTTTCAGCACTTTGAAAGAGTGCCATTCCCTTCTGGCCTACAAAATTTCTGCTGTAAAATCTGCTGATAGTCTTATGAGGATTCTCTTGTATGTAGCAAGTTGGCTTTCTCTTACTGCTTTTAAGACTCTCTCCTTATCTTTAAGCTTTGACATTTTAAGAAAATGTGTCTTGGTGTGGATCTTTGGGTTCCTCTTCTTTGGAACTCTCTAGCCTTCTTGTATCTGATTGCTGTTTTCTTCCTCAATTTAGGGAACTTTTCAGCTATTGTCTCCTCAAACAATTTTTCTGCCCCTTTCTCTCTTCTCCTTCTGGGAGCCCTATAATGTGAATGTTACCCTATTTGATGGTTCCCTAAGTCCTTAAACTATCTTTTTCATTTTCTTCCCCTCATGCTGCTCTGATAGGGAGAATTCCACTGCCTTGTCTTCAGGTTAGCTGATTATTTCTTCTACTTTATTTAGTCTCTTGCTGAACCCTCTAGTGTACTTTTCAGTTGTTATTATATTCTTCACCTCTGTGACTTCTGTTTGATAGCTTATGTTTTCCAATTCTTTGTTGAAGTTCTGTGCTCATTTATTCTACTCCCCTGTTTGTTGAGCATCTTCATAATCATTACTTTCAACCCTTTATCACATAAATTACTTATCTCCATCTTATTAAGCCTTTTTTCCCCCTGAGCTGTTATCTTGTAATTTTGTTTGGAACATATTCCTCTGTTCCTTCGTCTTCTTGACTCCCTATGTGCAGTAGATAAAACCACCACTTCTCTCAGCGCTAAAGGAGTGGCCTTGTGTAGCAGATGAAAGTTGTTCAACCCTGCCTTAGCCTTTGGTTTCCTCTCAAACCTTTGTGATTGTCCAAGCACCTATTATATTGTTAATAGCTCCCAGTAGTTGAGGGTGTGCCAAGACCTGTCCATGTCCCAGGGGGAGGTTCTCACTACCTAGATTCAGGCTGATGGGAAGCCAGATCCTCAGGCAGCAGCTTTTAATACTATGGAAATATATGGAGTCCTGTGGGACTCCAAGTGTAAACCCTGTTGGCTCCCAGAGCCAGGAAATCTGGAGGTATCCCTGGGTGGCAAAAAAGCTGTGGCTCCAGACAAGTGTATAAGCTGTTTTTTGGGAGATACCAGCAAGCTGGAGCAAGGCAGAGGGAGAGCACCAGGATGGCCTGTATCCCTTGAAAACTTTGTAGGCCACTCGCTGTGTGCCAAATTTGAAGCCTGCTTCTCAGGCCAAAGCTCCAGGACAAGTAAAGAGGCCAACTTCACAGAAAGACTGGGGTGAGGGTATATTTCAGTCTGCTCTGTGTGCAGTGTTCTGCCAAGAACCGTCTCTGTGATAGCCACAGTCCTGTGGGGCCCAGGAATGCAAGCCCCCCTGGCCATCACAGCCAGCCAATCAAGGGCCGTCTCTTGGGCAGAAGCTGCAAAAAGTGAGGACCGGATATAAAAACCAGGGTACCAGACGTGTGTCAAGCTCCCCTCTGGGAGACACTGGCACTCTGGAGCATGGCAATGGGAGAACTTGAAGATAGTACCCCTCTCCCAGACCTCTGGAAAATATTGACAGCCCCCAGATGTGTGATTAGCCAGAAGCCTGTCCCTCGGGCTGCAGCCATGATTTTTTATAGGCCTTCTGCACAGACTGAACTCCTGGGTCTGTTGCCTCTTGCCGTTCTCTGGGGATGGTAGCTATTTAAGAACTCTTTCTCCATTGATTATTGTCCTGTGGGACCCACTGGCATAGGCCCCATGGTTACCAGAGTCAGGCAGTGTAGAGGTACTTGCTGGCAGCAGCCACAAAAATTGGTGGGGCACCGGATTTTTCTGGTGACACTGATTCTTATAGTCCTATGGGACGAGGAACACAAGCTACCCTGGCCTCCAGAGCTAGGCGATCAAGAGGTGTTCTCCAGGCAGTGGCCAGCAAAATAAGGGCATCAGATGCATGTGAAAGCTCTCATCCGAGGTACAGTTGTGCTCTGGAGCATGGCAAAGGGAGAGCATGAAAATAGCACTTGCCAGTCTCTGTCCCCGGAATGTCCTAGCCAGCTCCCAGATGTGCATGTCAAAGTAGATGCCTACCCTCAGGAAGGCTGATGCTTCAATTCAAGCAGGTGAGCCTTCTTCCCTTTATGTCTGGGTGTGATAGGTTGCTTCTAAGCTGGGTCCTGGGGTTGGTGAGTTTGAGCGCACCAGCCTTTTAAGAGCCATTTTTCAGATCACTACAGTTTGGGTCTTGGGACATAAGCCCCCGTGGTTATCAAAATTAGATTGTGGCTTGTCTTTCAGGTGTAGGTCTTAAAAGTTGGGGTGCCTGATGTGGGGTTCCAACCCTTCATTTCTCATCAAGAAGCTCCAGGTTTTGAGTTCTCTTCTAATTCGGGACCCGCCAGGGGTGGGGTTTATGGTGAGTTTGTGTTCCAGCCTCTCCTGCCCTCTTTGATGTGATTTTCTTGCTTGCCTGATGTGTAGTCATCACTCAGCCAGCCTTTAGGTTTTTTTTTAAGAGGAATTTTCCATATGTAGCTGTAGACTCAGTGTGTCTGTGGGAAAAGGTGAGTTCAAGATCTTTAAGATGGGGTTCGCCATCTTGAACCGGAATCTCCACCCTAAACTAAGTTTCTTGACAGTGGAATCAGATGCAGGCTCTATTTTTTATTCAAAATACACAGCATAGTGCTTTCCCAGTGGTACACGTAAATAAGGATTGACTACATGAATAATGGAATAAATACGCTCATATATCGGTCAGTGTTGTGAGAAAGGGCATTCATTCATGCTACAGTTACTGAGTGCTTACTATGTACTGATAAGCATTCTTCTATGTCCTGGGGAGGTAGCAATCAACACAAAAAAGTCTGTGTCTTCAGAGAACTCATAGTCTAGTGAAGAAGACAGACAAGGAACAAAATATGTAATGATAAGTAGTGATAAATGCTATGAAGAGAAACCAGGGTAAGAGCACAGTAGAGCAGCTTAGGGATGCTATTTTAGATCAGGGTAGAGTGGGGAGATATGTAGAAATCTTGAAGGCTGTGACAACTGGATTTTTATGTGTGTGATGGAAAACCTACCAAGTCTTTTCTCTGAAAACACTGTCAATAGGCCATAGGGTAATCAGTTATCTCCTTGGGTCTGTGACAGAGACTCCTGCTTGTCCCCAGTATTCACCCTCCCCCTCTCGAGTAACAGAGTGGCTGAAGTTTAACTAGTTACATAGACACATAAGTAAAGATGACATATTCAAGGCTCTCTTGCAGGCCATCTAAGGTTTCAACCTAAAAATATGTATACTTGCCTTATAACTGGTTTCTTTAGGTGGTTTAAACCTTTTTTTCTTTTATTTCTTGACTCATTTAGACTACTTTCCTTGCAGGCAGACAAGGGACTACATTTTCTATCCTTTTGAACATGGACAGCCAAACACTTCTGTAAATGGTAGGCATTCAATAAACTTTTCAGCAAATCTGAAAACCAAAATGACTCTTACGAAGGTTCAAAGTATGTGAAAACAGTTCTCATTTAAAATGACATACACCAAAGGAATATGAAAATATGCATTTATTAGCAACAAAGTAGCATTTCCCAGAGAGTTTTTTTTCCAATTACACACACACACACACACACACACACACATACACACACACACACACACACACAATAGCAGGACAAAATTACACTTTTTTTTTTCACTGCACAGCTTGCAGGATCTTACTTCCCCGACCAGGGATTGAACCCGGGCCCTCGGGAGTGAAAGCGTGAAGTCCTAATCACTGGACCACCAGGGAATTCCCTCAAATTATATATTTTTTACACACTAAAGATTCATACTCCAAAGAAAATAAGCACATGTCCACAAGACAATTAGAAAGCAGCAAGAAATCTTTCCTTTTACTTAATGCTAAAAACCTTTTAATTTCTCTCCTTACACAAATCAATGAAGATTTTGTCATTAAAAATACTTGCTTGTCACCTTAGGGTTTTAAATATTTTATTCATCAAATCAGACTGTTACTTGAAGTTTTTACAATTTGTATGTAATTAAAATCAACTTTTACAGAAAATATGTGAAGCTTCAAGTGGCTGAGACTAATGCGCTAGACTTACTATTCTTCACAGGTCAACATTCAATGTAAAAACCAAACATTTGTCCACTAGAAAGGAAACGCTTATAAACAAGGTATGGAATAATTATTGGCATATGTAAACTGAAAGGTAGTTTGACCATTTTATTTTCAAACACACCTAATCTTCAAACTTCTTTTTCACATTGATAATCATTTTGCAGAAATAAGATGACTGGCACTAACTCAGACAATAAACAAACTACACCAAGCACATATTAGTAAAGATACTTTGGTGGAAAACGAAGTATTAAACAACAAAAACATTTGGTAACATCCATTTACTAATATGTTACCAAGGTTTTCAAGGTTTACATGAGTTGTTTGCACTAGTGAAAATGTTATTTTAAAATATTTTCATAGTATATGCATTAGACTTAGTTTAAGAGGGGAAGGCTCTTTTAAAAATTTTATGAAGAAAAAAATAGCTTTTTAAAGAGAAAATGTCCAAGTAAGAGGTTTATTTTTTGACCTAACAAGAATAATTTCAGTGGCTATTTAAGAACATACAAAACCCAAATTGACTGCAATTCTTCAACTTAGTCAAGCTGCCAAGTCAAAAAAATAATTCTATTACCGGCACAGATCCAGTCCATTGTTCAAAGATACGTCCTTGATCTAGTCCATTATTTTACAATATTTAAAAGAATAGAATTTGTTTTGGCACTGTTAATTAATATAATGCAGAGATAAACAAATGATTTTCTCATCTAATTCTTTCACGTTGAAAGGACAGTTTAAACTAGATTTTCTAAGATAATGGGGTAGGATCAACACTGTAAGTTTTAGGACCTATATAAGCTTAGATTCTAAAAACATTATGGTTTTAAACAAATCAATACTTTTCCTCACTCTTTACATAACACTGAGAAATTTCAAATATAAACTGTAGAAACCAGTATATGAAATCTTAAGAAAAATCTTACTAAAAATAATTAAGAAAATGCTTTAGAAATTTAAGATGTAAAATACAATTGACTTTAAATTAAAAAAAGGAAAAAACCACCAAAACCCAAAAAACCTCACCCACATTTTACAGGGTTATTCTTTAAAAACCCTTGGCACTTGATTTTATTCTCTGTCAATCTTTTGGTTGCATTTTTTGCATCATCTAGTGGCCACCTTGTGGCATTTCAAAGAAGTCCTGCTACCATTTTTGAACCCCAATACTTTTCCCTTCTTTGAGATACTAATATATAGTATCAAGTTTCATAAAACTTTTTTTAAAGGCTCATAAAATTCCATTTCCTAGTGGAGATAAGGTATCTTTTTAATAGGAAGAAATGAATAGATTTGCCATAAATTATTACTATACATTAGACTAGACATTTCCATATCAAATTTTAAAAATTAAATATAACACTGGGAGAAACTGTGGCTTAAGCTGTAGAGTCATCTTTAGACTCTAAAAGTAGTTATTGCAAGTAAAGCTCAGGGTTACCATGTCAACTAAACTTCTTGTAATTGATAAGCCCTTCCACTGTACCTTTGATTTGAGTAGCAAATACTTTTAAAAATGGGGACCCAATGACTTATGGTCAGAGTGCTAAGGACTCAAGAAGACTTAATTTTTACTACCAGATGATGTTGCACAAAAAGAAGTTGTTATGGTCTCTTTTCATCGACCCATTTGTATCTAATAGTGGGTTTCCAAAAATAACTGATCTTTTAGTCTTAATGAATCTCCTAACTTTTATTCAGTTGAGCCACACTTATATACAGGATTTAACAGAAATGTCCCAAAGTTCTTGCCCTTTACTTTTATTGAGAAGGCTGAGTGAATGTAATACGGCGCCGCCTCCTTTGGAAAGCCTTTAAATTCCATCTGTTTGGTTCTAGCATATGAGGACCATTGTAGACAAATAACACCGTCATCTTTTCATTATAAGGAAGATTTTGCAGGAGCTGTAAGTGTTAAAACAAACTGTCATATAATGCTTTCCGTTAAGAAGCACAACTTTCCAACCTTACATGTGTATAGTCAAATATATTATTTTATTTGTAATATGAATGAAACTCTTAAGTTCTCAATTCAATATACACCCTGCCCGACTGTGATCCTCACTTGAATTAGCACATCTGAAGCGCAGCCTAAGGAATCATCAACATGCCTTGGGAGCCCTCTATATTCATAGGCCAAATGGGATCATACAACTTCTTAGGTTGACCCTTGAAAAGTGTGTCCTCCAGAATTTTCCTAGGATACTTTCACTCTTTTATCCACAAAACACTTCTCAAGCAACTTCTATGGTGAGGCACTGTGATAGACTGGTAGCCTGAAAAGTGTATATAACAGGGAGGTTTGGTTTATAGGCCAACATGTTTGGTAAACAATAGGGAATTAACAGATCTAGCTACTCAACAGGGTATTCTGCTGGAAAAAGAAGACAGATTATACTATTCAATAAAAAATTGAATTTAAGATAGGATTTCCAATGAAATTTTTCATTGAATACTTTAGTTAAAAAAAATCTGATTACATTAATAAATACATCTTTGATTACTGTACATCAGTTTTATAACTGACCCACAAAAGAAAATTTCCCATTGTAATGGTCCTAGCTTATGGAAAATTCTCTGTGAAGATAATTCTTTTTTTTTCTCCAAAGTTAATATATGAACAGAAGATCATGGGGCACTTAGGACTGCCTCTGGGCCAAGTCAGTGGCAGTGGTGAATTAAAAAAAGGCAGAGCACAGCACCAAAACAGACCTTTCTGGAGAAATGAGAAGGACCAGCGTTCTAGGGTTTATATTCTCCTGTCATTTTTTAGTGCTAAAAGAGGAACTTCTTTAGAGGAAGAATAAGTGCCAAAAGCATGGAGGAAATCTCAGTTCTAGAACATAATACTATGCCTCCTATGTTTCTTCCTCTGATAACAAGGTTTCTGATTAAGTATGTCACTGGTACTTGTCCCCTTTAATAATATAAATATTACTATAATCCTTTTAGTTCTATTTTGGGAGTGTTCCTGCTCATATTTACATACTGGGCCAAAATCTGCTACATGTTTTAGCCACGAGGGACTTCTGAGTATGGGTATTTTTAGGTTACTTATTACCTACCTTTGGTGTAATAAAGAAATACTGAGATGTGTTTTCTTTACAAGCAGTATTTACAACCATTTCAAACACTCTCCGTTCATTGATTGGGTCCATTCCCTAAACAATGACAATAATGATTAGATTTAAATCTATTACAAGATACAGTGAAACCCAATAAAAGAATAAGCTATACCTGATTGATCTCATCAACTACTCTGAATGGACATCTATTAAGCTCCTGAAGTGCCATCAAGTATAACATGGTAGAAACGCTTCTTTCGCCTCCACTTTGATGATGAGGAGTTAATTCATGTAGTTGAGTGCTACTGCGAAATTTGACTCTAATTCGAATTCCATATTTATCATAGTCTTCCTATAAAACATTCAAAAAGTTGATGAAAGGTGAGAGTTTGGTAATTCCATACAATTTTTTGAAAATAGACTGAATCAATCAATTATAAGAGTAAAGAACTTAAAACCTCATGATATTAGTTTTATCTAAATAGATCCTTGGAGACCTCTAGAGCTTGCAGAGAGTAAGTGGTTCTAATATTTTACTGTTTCAGTTTATTTATAAAATACGGTTTTAAACCATTCTGCTTTATAGAATGGTTCTGAGGATTAAACAAGATAAACCTAGAAGTGCTTGGCACAGTGTCTGGTACACAGAAAGTATATTATATGTTATAACACATCCCTTCCTTCTAACAAGCCCACACTATGTAGATGACAATTCTCATGGCAGGTCTAATATCTTACTAAAACTTAAAGTGAAATGATGTTTGCTATCCTTATGTCTCACACTAAGCAGATAAAGGAGTCATGGGGCAAAGTTCCTAAGGGGAAATAAAGGTGCTACCTTGCTTTATAAGGGAAAAATTTCAACATTTACAAAACTAGAGCCCTAAAATAAGCTTAATGTATCTACCATCAACTAGTCTCAACTATGATCAATACATGACCAATCTTGTTTCATCTATAACTCCACCCACTCCTCTTTCCCAATTATTTTGAAGCACATCCCAGTTCATCTCTTTATACATTTCTTTTTTAATATGTATATTTTTTTCATGTGGACCATTTTTGAAGTCTTTATTGAGTCTGTTACAATATTGCTTCTATTCTATGTTTTGGCTTTTTGGCTGAGAGGCATGTGGGATCTTAGCTCCCCGACCCAGGGACTGAACCCACACCACCTATACTGTAAGGCAAAGTCTTAACCACTGGACCACCAGGGAAGTCCCTCATTACACATTTCTTTTTTTTTCAAATTAATTAATTAATTTTTGGCTGTGTTGGGCCTTTGTCTCTGTGCAAGGGCCTTCTCTAGTTGTGGCAAGCTGGGGCCACTCTTCATCGCGGTGCACGGGCCTCTCACTATTGCGACCTCTCTTGTTGCGGAGCACAGGCTCCAGACGCGCAGGCTCAGCAGTTGTGGAACACAGGCTCAGCCGCTCTGCGGCATGTGGGATCCTCCCAGACCAGGGCTCGAACCCGTGTCCCCTGCATCGGCAGGCAGACCCTCAACCACAGCGCCACCAGGGAAGCCCCTACACATTTCTTAATGGAAATCTTATTTTACCCACAACTGCAATGCATGAACGTAGCTCAAGAAATTGGTACTAAATTTCTAAATATTTTTATTCTTGTGAACTCAAATTTTTGATCAAAAGGAAACCACTGATACTATATACTATGCTTCAGTTATGTTTACCAATTTGTTTATGACCCTTCAAACTTGAGTAGTAGATTCAAAAAGCAATGCATTTGCTTACCACACCTGAATAACCATTACTTAGACTGGATATGAAAAGACTTTGTAAGGTATTAGTCACTAATCTCCAATGTCACCAAAAAAAAAAAAAAAAAAAAAGGTGAGCCTGATGGAATCCCATATATGGTCTTTTCCTTCCTTAGGACAATTTTTTTGTAAGCAAAATTTTCACAGATGTAACTTTACAGTAAATAAACAATTTACATGTACTTTTAGCATATAATTAAAATTACTTGCCAGGAAACATTTCAAATGCAATTTTACCTCATTTTCTGTATGGAGATCAATTTCACCAGCACACTGCATGGAACTAAAAAAATTGCTAAATTTTTCATTAATTTTTTCTACCAGCTCTTTTAAAGGATTCAGCCACCTTTCTTTTACCTGCAAGTAAAGGCAATATAAAAACACAATTTAAAAAGTGTCCTTGCACTGATACAAAACTTTATATAAAACAAATTTAATATCAATATCAATCTGGTCATGAGAACATATGCTTCTAAGAAAAAATGCAATGTATCATTTCATTTTGCATTATCCTACATTACCATATGATTAATGGTAAGCACATGAGAAAAAGAAAACGGTTGAATAATTACCTGTGAAATGTTTTCCCTATATTTATCCAGTTCAACATTCTTTATCTTTAGTTCCTCAGTTAATTGCTCTATTTCTTCTTCTCTTTTTGTGTACTCCTCAACAACCTGGCAGAAAAAAAATCTTTAAGATTAATCTACCAAAGGATAAAATTATAGAAAATTTTGCATCAATTAAAACATTAACTGAAAATGCCACTTTTGTTGCATTGTTTGTATGCAGTTAATTTATGTTCTTGTAACATACTGAAAATGCCATTTTTTATCCTTGAAAAAATAGACACTGCAGTATTTCAGGTTAGCCCAAGTATTCTTTTTATAAAGAAAAGGCACAGAACACTGTGTTCCTTAGGAAGAATCTATTTAAAATTCTAATAGATTCAGAATCTGGCATTTAAAAGCACATTGTTCCTGCTGTCTAGCTTATTATTACCAAGAGCTCCAGTACAGAGTGGGAGGCAAGTACTGGAGGGATGTGTGTGTGTGTGTGTGTGTGTGTGTGTGTGTGCGCGCGTGCGCACGCGCGCACACATGCGTTTCTGTTTGGGGGAGGGTGTGGTGACGGTGGTGGCTGCAGTGGGCATTAGGGAAAGAGGCATACTGTAGGATTCAGTCCTGTGAAGCAAGAAGCTCTTGATCTTTCTTCAGTTAATAAAGCATCAATTTCATCCAAGGTGTTTGGAAGATCTTGGAAAGCCTAAAGAAGAAAAAAATTGTCCATTATTATAGATAGTACAGTGAAAACAGTTCAAATAGTTAAAAATATTCTGCTGAGTTAGTAAGTATCTACTATGTGTTGAACAGCATGCTAGCACACAATAAGGAATCAAAGGAATTATAAACACGGCTTTTTGCTTTCAAAAAGCTTATACTTTAAAAGAAAACAAAATGTATATACTTAATAACACGGGCTAACACCTTAAGGCAATGTATTGATGCTGAGTATTAAAATAAGCAGTACATATCATACAGGTTATGGAATTCAGAGAAAGGAAGTATCAGTTCATGCTACAGGAGCTACAAGAGAGTAAGAGAATTCAGGCCCAGATTCCATCTCTGAGCCTTAAAGCAAATGGCTAGGGAAAAGTAAGGCAGAGGGGAGACAGGAGCTTGGAAAAAAGAATGAGCACTGCATACCATGGGGGGTGAGGAGTTGTGTCCATTTGGAATGGTGGGTACTTGCTGAATTGGTAGAATGGGTCCAGAATATGTGGGGCATTGAAAGAGAGCAAGAAGTTAGAACTTTATACTGTACTTGTGAAGAACTACAAAAGCATCCTAAGAATCCAATTACTTTGACAGTAGAATTTCACCACAGTACTATCTTCTGAGACCATGCCACAGAGACAAATTAGAGGAGATACTTTATTGTGGGGCGAGGCAAAGCAGTACATTGCTTTTTCACCACAACCTGCGAAAGTTTATGTACTACAATGTACAAAATGAATACTGAAACCTTGAAAAAGATCCTAACATACTGCATTAATCTAATATCTTAACCTTTTGGAAAGCAGTTCAACTTCTACAGGCCTTCAGATATTTGTTAAGTATATTTTTGTGAATCTGACCTGTCCATTGAGATTTGAACTCATGTGCTAAACACTTGGTATCTTCATTTGACTCTTTAATAGACAAATTTAAGATGGTGAAACACAAATCTTCAACTTCCTCACCTTCCCCACCAATTTGAGCAAACTGATTTGTCCTTCAATCTTTTCCATCTCAGTAAATGAACAAATTTAGGGGTTCTCTCTCTTACCCTTCAACTCAAATCCATTACCAAGTCCTGCTGGTTCTGTCATTAAAAGATACCTCAAGTCTGTAAACTGCTCTGTGTCTAATGCTTCCACCCTAATCCATGCCACAAAAATCTCTTGGCTGGTCCAAAGCAATAATCTTCTATAAATGGTCTTTGTGCTTCCATTTTGGTATCCCTACTTTATTTTCCATACAGCAGTTGGAGTGCTCTTTTACAAACTGAAGTTGTCCTACCTCTATAACTCTTCTGTTTAAAATTCTCCAGTGGGTTCCATCTCTAAATAGAGCCCAAATTCTTTCTATGGTGTATAAGGCCCTACAGGATCTGGCTTCTGCCCCTCTTTCTGCTTGGATTATAAATTGTAGCCCCACTGAGATTCTTTCTATGCTGAAACAGGCCAAGTATACTTCTGCCTCAGGAGCTTTGTATGAGCTATTTCCTCTGCCTGGAATGCTTTTCCCTCAAACCTTCACTTGACTGATTTCTTCTCGTCATTCAAGACTCATCTAAAATAGTATATTCTCAAAGGAGCCTTCCCTGACACTCTAGCCCCTTACCTTGTTTTATTCTTCTTCTTAGTACCTCTTGCTATCCCCGACATAATCTGTTTGCTTTTTGATTTGTCTTCCCCACCCTCCAGACTAGAATATAAATTGCAAGAGAGAAGAAAGTATGTGTGTTTTGTTCAGTGCATGTGATATATAGAAGGTAATCAATACATTTTTAATGAACACATGAACTATGCTCTAATCTTGTTTCTTTCAAAAACAGTACCATGTATCAAGGACAGAATCATGCTACTTTCTGAAAGAAAAAGTTAGTACAGGTATTGTACTAATATTTACTTATTTTATAAACACAATGTATTCTGGAGAAGGTTTATTTTTAGAAACAATAGCCCCTCAATTTTCTTACAAATATCTACTAAATTCCTATTATGTATCCAAACAGATCCATTCTCCCTAGTTTCTGGGTCTGAGAGCATAAAGCACAATCTTTGAGGATATGAAAATTATAATCCAAATAAGTTTTATTTCCAGTTCTATTTATATCTTTAGCAGACATTTCATTATCTACTGAAATAGATAACATTTGAAATTTAAAAAGCCACACAAATACCAGATATTTAAAATTTTATTTCTAATTTTACTTTGACATTATTCTGAGAGAGTAAGTATGTAGGCAAGGTATTATTCCTACCTGTCAGATAAAGCTTTGGGTCACAGGGCTACCTAATTAATGGTGGAACTTGGAAGAAAGGGCAGCATCTTCTCATTTTACTAACTGAATGATATGTCAGAATATAAAATACACATAATGTAAAGAAAGAAAGGCTCTTTTTTTCCTTTCCTTAGCAACAGATGTCAGCCATAAAGATTCAGCTCCCACTCAACTGTAAATAAACACCCTAATTTCCAGGAAAACATTTTCATTTTGCCTTCGTTTGTCTAAATATCACCTCTCTTTACTGTTCCTTATATATCAATTACTGGTACTATGTTTCCATGAAAAGCTATAACCCGTCTCCTGACCCTACCTATTAAAAGGGTGCTTGGGAAAAAAAGCTTTTTACTGGAAGAATGAATGTTAATGGCATTAATAATTTTGCAAAATAATACCCATGTTTTAACAACTTTAGTATGAAGCACTAAGACTGACTGGTGTCCAAGTCTGAGTATAGTGAAGAAAATTCGTTGAGCACAATTACTTGACATACATACTCAGTTTAAAAATTGTGGCGGGGGGGGGGTGGGGGGGATCTCATATTTTATGGCACATTGTGTTTTTCATGGCCCAGTACAATGCCTAACACACTTTAAGCCTACAAATAGCCGTCTTAAATATGTTAGCTTGTAGCGTTATATACTTTTTATACTTACTGTCTGATATTCTTGAGGAATGGTCTGCTCTGCACCCAGGTTACATACTTGCCTGGCTCTCTTCATAAGTTCCCTGCATTTCTGCAATAATCTCTGTCTACTTTCATCCAACTCGATGAAATGTTGCTAATACAAGAAAAAGAAATATTTTGAAAATTTGTGTGTTACTGTTAAGTCAGAGGGCTGTTTTATTAAACCACCACATTATATCAAATATATTATTGAATTTTGACTGTGATAAGCAAATCATCCGAAAACATATCTCAAACCATGACTGATTTTATTGTAAAGGTTAAATTTGAACTTAAACTTCACAATATATCGGGACATTAATAATATGGCATTTCTTGAATCTGTAAGAGCTCTGAAATTTAAATTTAACTGCCTTTTTCTGAAAGTTTAATTTAGCTATGTATAATTATACTCTAATAAAATTTGATATATACAGTATGTAGGCTTCATATCCAAATACTCAGCATTCAAATGTAAGCAGAACCTTTAAAGGTTTTTATTTAAAACATTAAATTTAAAACATTTAAATAATGTTTGATAGTTTTCCAAGCACCTTTCAGGTAGCTATCATTTATTCATGGACCCATTCGTTCCTTCACCAAATAATTACTGAGAACCTATCACATGTCAGTATTTTATTATACACTGAGCATATAGAAAGGTGAATAAGAAGGAAGATACACAGTCATTAATTACCATACAAGAAACAGCTACTATTTACTGAAAGCTTATGTGCTAGGTGCTTCACAGCACTGTATAGTATTATTATCCCCATTTTGCACATTAAAAAAGAAAGAGGAATTACACAAAAGAGTATGTGTGTGGTGTGGGCAAGGGACCACAGAAGCTATGACAAGTGAATGATCTTAAAGGACAAATAAGAAATTACTAAGAGGGAGCAGCAGAAGGTATTCCCAGGATAGGTGATTTAAAACGTACAGGCCATGGAAGCCTCCAGGGCCTGCTTATTTAGGGAACAAGAAATTCAACGTGGCTGGAGAAGAGGTAAGCATGTAAAAGATGAGAGTGGCAAGGTGGGCAAGAGCCAGGTGGCAAAAGTTTCATGTGTAACAAGAAGGGCATTGTGGAGGACATGGAAGCAACCTAAGTGTTCATCGTCGGATGAATGGATAAAGATGTGGCACATATACACAATGGAACATTACTCAGCCATAAAAAGAATCGAAATTGAGTTATTTGTAGTGAGGTGGATGGACCTAGAGTCTGTCATACAGAGTGAAGTAAGTCAGAAAGAGAAAAACAAATACCGTATGCTAACACATATATATAGAATCTAAAACAAAAAAGGGTCATGAAGAACCTAGGGGCAGGACAGGAATAAAGACACAGATGTAGAGAATGGACTTGAGGACACAGGGAGGGGGAAGGGTAAGCTGGGACGACGTCAGAGAGTGGCATGGACATATATACACTACCAAATGTAAAACAGATAGCTAGTGGGAAGCAGCCGCATAGCACAGGGAGATCAGCTCGGTGCTTTGTGCCCACCTAGAGGGGTGGGATAGGGAGGGTGGGAGGGAGGGAGACGCAGAGGGAAGAGATATGGGGATATATGTATATGTATAGCTGATTCACTTTGTTATACAGCAGAAACTAACACACCATTGTAAAGCAATTATACTCCAATGAAGATGTTAAAAAAAAAGAGAAAAACAAAGGGCATCATGGGATGCCTTCTGTGTGCCAACCATGGTTATCACCCCCATCCTATACGGTAATTAATATAATCCTCATTACCATCTTAAAGAAATGTATTATCTTCTTTTTTATATGTGGTTCAGAGATAATTAAGTTGGAAATAGCAAATGATTAGGTTCCTGAAAAAGAAAACAGGTCTTAGCTTGCTCTTTCCATCAAACTTTGGTCTGCACAAAAAGTACCAGAGCAGGGGTGAGATAGAGGGAAGATTTGTTAAACAGTATTGATGTCCCAGCCACAAGCCAGATCTAACAATTAAGACCTCTGGGGCCAAGGCTTGGACATTTGCATTATTAATAATGTCCTGAGGTAATTTTTATGCACACAAGTTTGACAGCAAAGAAAGTAAACTAAGACAAAAGTTAGTAAAAGTATATATATACTGGACTGATCTGAAAATGCAAGCAAGCCTTTACACTGATCAGGTAGTATCAATATAAAGTTTCCTTGAATGGATTCCTTGGCCCCTACACAGCAAGAGAAATAAAAGAAAATTAAAGACTCCCAGTCACCCTTACTCTGCTCTCTAGAGCCCATTATACTCAGGCAAATGCAAAACATGGGACAGCTAGACAGAACTAAACACTCCTAAAGTCTTCTCTTCCTACTTCCTATTCCTCTGGATCTTGCTAAAGTGAAGTATTAGAACATTATGGGAAAGAAATATTCCCAAGCTGAATATCTGGGGCTCTGGGCTTAGGACAAAAGCTCATTTAATAGTTTCCTTCTGTTTGGTGGCATATGTTTGATAAAATCTTTATCAGAGGGCCTCCCTGGTGGTGCAGTGGTTAAGAATCCACCTGCCAATGCAGGGGACACGGGTTCGAACCCTGGTCCGGGAAGATCCCACATGCCGCAGAGGAACTAAGCCCACGGGCCATGTCTACTAAGCCTGTGCTCTAAAGCCCGCGAGCCACAACTGCTGAGCCTCCGAGCCACAACTATTGAAGCCCCTGTGCCTAGAGCCCAGGCTTCGCAACAAGAGGAGCCACCGCAGTGAGAAGCCCGTGGACCACAACGAAGAGTAGCCCCTGCTCGCCGCAATGAGAGAAAAGCCTGCGCACAGCAATGAAGACCCAATGCAGCAAAAAAAAAAAAAAAAAAAAAAAGAGACAGTGTTGTTTCTATACATACATGTTTGTGACACTATTCACATAGCACCTGTTCTTCCCCCACCCCATAATTCTTACTGAGTTTTTCTGCGGGGGTGGGGTGCAGAAAGAGTCCAATTATATAAGATAACACTGTAAATTCAGGCTAGTGAAAAGGGCTTATTTACATTTCTTCATAGAATCTAGCCTTTAACAGTTAAAAGGCCACAGAAACAGTTCATCTGTGTAAAACATAAGGGGAGAAAATGGCAAACTTACAAAATATCCCCCACCAACATCTCAGAAAAGATTACTCTGTAGGTACATACCCTGAAAGAAATGAATAAGTATTATCTTTTCTCTGAAAATCTTTTGATAAAGTTCAATTGTTATGAAAGTTGTACAGAAATACCTTGACACTAAACAAGAAAAACCTTCTCTAAGAGGGCCCTCTAGTGGAAAAATCAGATTGTTCACAGAATTTCTTACTGAATATATGTTGCACATAAACTTAACACAGTAAATATTCTACTTAATTTATTAAAATAAGAGTGAAACACAATGAAAGCCATTTTGGTGTGAAAGGAATTAAACTACGTTCTAGGTAGCATAAACTTATGCTTAAAAACTGGCTGTAGATCAAAACATTTCTTCCTCAATTTTCCTTTCATATAAAGAAAAGAATCAAACTTCATTCCAATTTAATTGATTTCAAATTCAAATGTTAACCATAAGTTTTCGTTCATATTGGACTGCATATATGTTTTAGAAATATGAAAAGTATTTAATCTTTAAGCAGCTTAAAATTTTAACGTCGAATTTGAAGTGTAGAAATTAGTGGTCTTCTGACATTTTAATATACAAGCTTACAAATTCTATTTCAATCAATCTAATAGTAAACAGTGACAATAATACTATTTACTTGGGAAAGTATTTTTTCCCGCCAAATACATATATCTCCTTTAAATTGGAAAAAAAAAGTCCTCTGAAGTTGTTTTTTGTGGGAGAGTAGTAAGCAGGCAGGCAGAGGAAAGAACATTAGATGAAAGCACAGAATTTCTAAATTTAGTATTAGGGTAAATAAATTTAACAACTTCCAATTCTTGTAATATTAAACCTGATGTAAATCTATACTTCTTAAGGAAATATGGGCTTCATGCTAGGCACACACTAAGCACCATGATATATATTATTGAATTTACTATCACAAATATCCCTGCAAGTTAGGTACCATAATACCTATGGCTGAAGACAGTAGGCTTGGAGTGGTTAGGAACGCTGCCCAAAGTAAAAAACCAAGTAACCTGTACATCCATCTGTCCCCTCCGTATCTGGATTCAGTCAGCTTATTAACTAGTCATAAAAATATTCCAGAAGGTAATGACATACCTCTGGAGATGTTTTATGGGTCTGGAACCCTTTTTCCCCTATTTGCCTTCCAATAATTTGAGGAAGTTTGAAACTCAGTGGTGGTTAGTTATCCCTATCCCTAAGTTCCTTCACGAATACAATCCCTACTGAATTTTTGTGTCAGTCTTCTTTTGTGAACTTGTTTTCATGATCAGGGTAAAAGACAAACCCTGAAGTGGCAGTAATGGTTCCTTAGTACAACCTGCAGTGTGTCCAAAGGAGGAGGGGAGGGAGGGAAGGAAGGAAGGAAATGATTTCTTTTTGTTTCAAATGCAGTAGGACAGCAGAAGAATAGGTAAGAGCAAATATGGGTAAGTGACAGCAAACATGAGAAGGAAAAAGAGCAAATGAAAGAGAAAATGAACTACCAAACACTTATTCTCTGTATCTTTTACTCATCATTCTTGACTGTTTAAAATGTGTGGTTGGTGACTATGATCAGTCAGTAACAAAACTTATCAAAACATAGTGTAAGAAATAAAAGAACCTTACAAAAGGGTTGGTAAGACAATTAAGAATAAAAAACACTTAATAACTTTCAGATGAACATATAAAAAAGGGAAACCATGCTGCAAAATATTGTTGAGGAAATACATAATAAAGCCAGGGGTAGTATCAAATAAGATTAGTATGGAAAAACCTGACTAGATGTGTGTGTGAGTATGGTAAGAGGCTGAGAACTGAGTGGGTATTATTTCCAGGTAACAAAATCTAGAGTGACACGCAGCTAATCAGATTATTTCTCTAGACAGTATAATGTGGCCATCTTTGTAAAAAATTAGTGGCTCAAAGATTGAAAACAAAACCTCCTCACAAGTACTTTCCTACTCTCCAGAGTAGTTAGCTCAACTCAAAATATTACTATTTCTGCTACTACTAACAAAATGGATGAGTCACAGTTTGCACCTAATCTTAGTACATCTATGTGAACTAAGGCTGCTGAAGAGTATCTCTAACCATGTCAACAGGGGCTGAAGTCTGGGAGAGGGCTTACTCCAAAGTGAACATGATTTTGTGATACTTATGTAACATGACACCCATAATTTTCTTAAGTTCTCATTGACACTTAATTCAAAAACAAAACTTCAGGCAGCAGGATCAAATACTGTCTCGTGTGACCTGACGGAAAGCTCCATCTATCTGCATAAGGGGTCAATTCCTTCATGAAATCTCTTCTATAACACCATACTCAACAACCAGGTTCACAGGCTCAATCAATGAAGAAACTTTGGCATGGGCTCTATCATTATTTACCAAGAGAACACACGATCTGCAGATGACTTCCCTTATGCTCCCACGAAGTAAACACTGATGAGCTCTCCACTGGAAACTTGTTCCACATCCAGCACCCACCCCCCCACCCCCCACCGAAGTTTCTTTGCCGGATCTCTTCTACATATTCAGAGTGACTACTGCTACACCCGCTGCCTTCCTGTCTTCCTCCACCCCTTTTCTTTGGGTGGGGTGGAACTTTCCCCTCTTCCAACCCTCCTGTTTTTGCTCAAACTGAACTACCCACAACCCTAGGATATGGAACCTGACCTTCAGCTCCTTTTGGCTAGGTGTGTTTGTGCTTGCGTACTTTAAGATGCTTACCTGCTAGCAAAATTCTTGGTTTTTTCCCATTTCTTCTAGCCATAAGCTTTTTCAAGAAGCCAGAGAGTTTGAAGAAGCTGGCTTCAGAATAATGAAGCTCTTCTTCTACTCTGATTTAATCTTTCCATTCATCTATGCAATCCTATGGCTACCCAGCCTCTAAAGACTCTTTCCACTGAAAGATACTACTATAGTTCACTTTTACCCAACACGTTTGTTTCTGGTAAGTGTAAAGTGAATCATGTACAGACCACTGCCAGAAAGGAGTATATTCTAGCAAAGTAGAAGAATAGATAGGAAAGGGTACAAGGGGACTCTGAATACATGAATAGTCTTAAAACCCTGCAACAATTATGGCGAAATGTTACATCTGTTAGAAGAGACAGTGGACACATGGATGTTATATTACTCGTTTTACTCTTGTATATAAAATTTCATACTTGAAAAAAGACTTCATAAGTTTTTTCCTTAAATTTTTCAGTTCTGAAGTGTAACTAATGGATAAATAACCTGCACATATATAAAGTGTACAACTTGATGAATTTTGACAAATATGTACATCGGTGAAACCATCACCACTAATAATGAACATGTCTATCGCCTTCAACAACTGTGTATCCGTCTGTAATCCATCCCACTGTACCCTTCGCAGGTAACCACTGATTTATTTCAGTCACTAAGCATTCTGCATTTTGTAGAATTTCATATTTTTTAGCATTACAAAGAAAGTTGCTACACATTTGCGTACTAGTCTTCCGTGGACGTACACTTTTATTTCTCTTGGGTAAATACTGGGAGAGGAATGGCTGGCTCACACGGCAGGTATATGTTTAGCATTTAAGAATCTCTCAAGTGGTCTTCCAAAGTGGTTATTCACTTTAAATCTCTACTAGAAATGTATGCAAGTGCCAGATGCTCCACACCCTCACCAGCACTTTGGTTTGGTCAGTCTTAAAATTTTAAATCATTCTAGTAGGTCTGTGGTGATAGCTCATTATGGCTTTAATTCACATTTCCCTACTGACTCATAAGGTTGGGCACCTTTTCATGTGATCATTTGCTCTCTGTATACTTTAGTGAAGACTATGTTTAAATCTTTGGCCTGTTTTTTTGACTGAATTGTCTTGCTTATATTGATGATTGTTAAGAGTTCTTGTTATAGTATCTATCGGGGGTCAGCAAACTTTTTCTATACAGAGCCACTAAGTAAATATTTTAGGTTTTGAGGGCCACATACAGTCTGTTACATGTTCTTCTTTTTTTGGGTGGAGGCTTTTAAAAATGCAAAAACTATTCTTAGCTTGCAGGGACTTTACATAAACAGACCTCAGGCTAGATTTGGCCCATAGTAAGAGCCCTTCATCTAAATACAAGTCCTCTGTCAGATGGATGTTTTGCAAATACATTTCCCCAGTGTGTAGCCTGCCTTAGCAGTGTCTGTCTACTGAAAAATTTTTAATTTTGAGGAAGCACAACTTCTGATTTCTTTCCCTTTATAATTCATGCTTTTAGTGTTCTATTTATTCTATTTTGTCAAAACTAAGGTCACTAAGATTTTCTCTTATGTTTTCTTCAAGAAGTTTTATAGCTTTAGTTCTTACATTTAAGTCTATGATCCATTTGTATATGGTATGAGGTAAGGGTGGTGGTTCATTTTTTGTATGTGACTATTCAGTTGTCCCAGCACTATGTTAAACTATTCTTTCTACGTTAAATTGCCTCAGTATCTTTGCCAAAAAACAACAGACTGTATATATGTGTATCTATTTCTGGATTCTCTGTTCCACTGATCCATATGTCTATTTTTACACCAATACAATGGTGTCTTCATTACTGTAACTTTGTAATAAGTCTTAAAATTAGGTAGTTTCTGTCATACAATTTGTTCTTTCTCAAAGTTCTTCTAAGCCCACTGCATTCTAGAATAAGCTTGTCAACTTCCAAAAACTAAAACCCTTCCAAAAACCCTGCTAGGAATTTTACCGAATCTACAGATTTGGAGGAGCACTGGCATTCTAACAAATCTTGAATCACTGATCCATGAACACAATCAATTCCGTTTACTTTTATAGTTTTATAGTTTTTAGTGTATAGGTCATATATATCGGGCTGGCCAAAAAGTTCGTTCGGGCTTTTGTAGCATCTTACAAATAAACCCGAACGAACTTTTTGGCCAACCCAAAATATATACATCCCTATGTACTTAATATTTTTGATGCTATTGTACACAGTATTTTAAAATTTCAGTTTCAAATTGTTCACTGCTAGCAGACGGAACCACAACTGATTTCTACATATTGAAACTTGTATCCTGCAACCTTGCTAAATTCAACTAGAAGCATTTCTGTACATTCCTTAATATTTTCCACAGAAATGATCACACTTGTCTGAAATGGGCAAGTCTCTTCTCCCTTTTCAATATGTAAGCCTTCTCTTTTTCTTGCCTTGTTGCACATTTCTAGTAGAGATTTAAAGATTTAAAGTGAATCAACCTTGTATTTCTGGGATAAACTCATTTAGTTAGGATATACTACTCTTATATACTGCTGAATTTGATTTGCTAACATTTTATTAAGAATTTCTTCATCTATGTTCATGAGAGATATTGGTCTGTAGTTTTCTTTTGTCTGGTTTTGATATCTAAGGCTGGCCTCATATAATGTGTCAAGACGTATTCCCTTCCTTTTCACCTTTTCTAGACTTTAGGTAGAATTGATATTAATTATTTTAAATGCTTGGTAGAATTCAACAGTGAAGCCACTGGGCCTGTAGTTTTCTTTATGGGAAGACTTTTAACTACAAATATGATTTCTTTAGTAAATATAGGGCTATTCTAATTAGCTCCTTCTTCAGTGATCTTTGATAGCTTGTATCTTTTAAGAAATTTCATTTCAATGAACAAATCCTTTTAATGTCTGTAGGATTTGTACTGTTATGCTCTCTCCTATTAAATCCCTCTTCCCTACATTGTGGCCTAGAAACTCTCCAGGCAATAAGCTAATTAAGGCAATTGTAGAGCTCACCTGGTTCTGTTTTCCCTTCTCTTAGGGAATCACTGTCCTGTGCTGCCTGTTATTCAATGTCTGAAAATCTTTGTTTTATATACTTTGTCCCATCGTTTAGTGGTTTAAAATAAGAGGGTAAACTGAGCCCCTGTTTCATCATGGCCAAGAATAGAAACATTTACTTTTTATTATGGGAAATGCAGAAATATATGAAACAGGAGAGAGAACAGTATAATAAACCTTTATGTATCTACCATCCAGCTTCTTCAACAATTTTCAACTCATGACCATCACAGTTTCATCTACACTCGCTCCCCACGTGGCCCCCTCCCTGGATTATTTTGAAGCAATTCCAAACATTATTTTCTTTGTAAATACTACGCCAATGTATTTCTAAAAGATAAAAAAAATTCATAACCACATTATCAAACTTAAAAAATACTGTCAGTAAACTCTAATATTATCAGATATTGAGTCAATATTCAAAATTCCATTTCTTAGAACTTCTTCTTTAAGTAGTTGCTTTGCTCAAATCAGGATCAAAATAATGGCCACACATAGTATTTGGTTAGTACGTTTTTTAAGTCCCTTTTAGCTTATACATTTCCTCTCCCCTTTTTATCTTCGTTACAGTACTGCACTGCCCAATAAAGTAAGGCACAAGTCATATGTGACTAGAGTTCTGAGAGAATAAATCTTTAATTTAAAATAATTTAAAATCAATACTCACTTTAGCCACCAGAAAATGTTTAGAATAATCTGAGTATATGAATTTACTTTTGCAACTCTTAAGTTTTATAAAATCTAATATTTGTGATGAAAATTTATCATCTAAATTCAGATGTAGGTATTTATTACAGTATTTTGAGGGCTTATTATAAAATTGTAAAATATCTCAATAATTTTCCAATATTGATTACATGTTGAAATAACATTTTAATTTACTGAGTTAAATATACTATTAAATGGATAATTTTACCTATTTCTTTTTACTTCTTAAAATTTGGTCACTAGAGACTTTATAATGACATACAGCTTGCACTATATTCCTATTGGACAGCACTAAAGTAAATGATTTGTCCGTATATAGTCCCTTACGTTCTAGATTTTGCTGACTGTATTCCTGTGGAGTCATTTAGCATATTTTTTGCTCTCCTCTATTTCCTGTAAACTGTAGTTTTAGAGCAATGGTTCTGAATGGGGGCAATTCTGCTCCCCAGGGCAGTGTCTGGAAATATTTTTGGTTGTCACAGCTGAGGGAACGGTGTACTACTGGCATCTAGCAAATAGAGGCCAGGGATGCTGGTAAAGACAGCCCCCCACAAAAAGAATTATCCAGTTCAAAATATTCATAGTGCTGAGATTGAGAAACCTTGTTCTAGAGGCTTAATCGGGTTGAAATTTGATTTTTTCACAACATTAGTTCATAGGTGGTGTTGTGTTATGTCCTTCCATCAGGATACACATAAATAAATATCTGGCTATCTTTTTGTGATGTTAGCAGCTAATGTGATCCACTGATTCATTAGCAGCTACAAGGTGGTGATATTCTAACACTATAATTCCATCTGCATTTCTTTCCTTTTCTTTCTTTTTTTTTTCCTTCTGCATTTATTAACTGAAATACTTCTGTAAAGAAAAACTTCCCCATCTCATTTGTTTATCCTAAATAGTTCACATAAAAAAGACAGCATAAATGCTAGATTCTTTCTTTGCCATTTTTTTTTTCTTTGCCATTTTTGAAAATCATGAGCTTGTTCCCAATATCCTCCAAAGGTGACCATTAATATTTTAAGCATCAATTATGAAATTAATAGGTTTATCATATATTTTTGATTAATATTTTGAGCCTTTTTGACCCCCAAAGATCCCTTGTGCTCATTGTCCTTTCATTTTAAACCTTTTTGAATCTCTTTCTTTTAGATGTGCCTCTCATATTATGCATAGTATTGGAATTTACTTCAAAAAATTTTTTAAAAAGATAAATTGTCTCCATTTATATTTAATGATATGATTGATGTTTGGCCTAAGTTCTGCCATTGTGTTGTCTTAATATGTATATAAATTAAATATCTAATCTTCAGTGATGTAATCTGTTTTATATTGTCCCCTTCTCCCTTTTTCATCTATTGTTGGCATTTAGGAAAGCGTTTTTTTTTTTTTTTTTTTTTTTTTTTTTTTTGCGGTACGCGGGCCTCTCACTGCTGTGGCCTCTGCAGTTGTGGAGCACAGGCTCCGGGCGCGCAGGCTCAGCGGCCATGGCTCACGGGCCCAGCCGCTCCGTGGCATGTGGGATCTTCCCGCGGCATCAACCTGCGTCCCCTGCATCGGCCGGCGGACTCTCAACCACTGCACCACCAGGGAAGCCCAGGAAAGCTATTTTTATTTGAAAGATTATTTATGTGCGAAATATCTTATGCAATATCCTTACGGCCTTAGTATCTTTTTTGAGATACTGGTTCCTACTATAAACAATATTGAAATTCTCCCTCATTTCCCTCTCCCTCTCTCAAAGCATCTAATCTGAAGTAGTATCCTTTTATTTCCTGATAGTACCTATAGGACAATCAGCAAATATATTCCATTTTACTTACACTGTCTCCCTTCTCCCATGTTTAGACTGTTGTGCCTTTAGCTACTGTGTCAGCCTTATAATCACATGATACATGCTTACTATCTCCTTAGTCTATCCTGTAGTTCTAGTTCTCCTCAGTAAGCAGCTTTGTTCTGCAAAGCAGTTTCGGTTAATTTGAGAGTTCACAGGGCCTAAACCACCACCCCAGCACCACCTGACCTTTCTTGAGTCTATGGTCACCTCCCAGTTTCAGCTGCTCTCAAATTGGTCTGCTGAACTTTCCACACCAAATGGGGCCTCTTTTCTTTAGAGATGAGTACCTGTTGGTGACTTGATTTTTAGATTCTTGGAGCCTTCCCTCTGCTTCTTACCACATACTTTCTGATACCACACCAGTCTTGATGCTGCTGCTGATTTGATCTTACCCACCTATAGTTTGGAGTTCACAGGTGTTGTAAAATATAGAATTTGACTGATGTTTGTCCCTGGTTCTTGGGAGGAAGACTCTAAAACCCTAGGAATTGTCTGAGTGATAGGAGTGTCTGTCTTTGTTATTCATGGGCCCCTACTAGGATCACACCTGACTTTACTATGCTAAGGAGTGACTCAGGATGGGCGAAGGCAACGCCAGAAAGACAAATCATGTGACTAGAGGGGAGGGCTGGGGCTTTGAGTCTTATTATTGTCCTCCCAATCTCTTGAATTCCAGGGAGGAGGGCTGGAGATTGAGTTCAACCACCTGGCCAATGATCCAATCAATCATGCCTAGGTAATGCAACCCTAATAAATGTCCTGAACACTGAAGCTCCATAGAGCTTCTTGGTTAGTGAACACACTGATGGTAGGAGGGTGACACATCCTGATTTCACCAGAAAAGTGTACAGAAACTGTGTTCAGGACCCTCCCAGACCTCACCCTACATGTCTCTTCATTTGACTAGTAGGGATTTGTAGCGTTTATAATAAAACTGTAATTGTTAAATATAGCCTTTTCTTCAGTTCTGTGAGTCACTCTAGTTAATTACAGAACCTGGGGGAGTCATAAGAGCTCTTGAATTTGTAGCCAGTTAGTCAGAAGTGCAGGTGGCCTGGGGACCTCTGAACTTGCAGTTAGCATTTGAAGTAAGGGTAGTTTTATTGAGGACTAAGCCCTTAACTAGCCTGATGTTAACCCTGGGTGGTTAAGTGTGAGAATATACTGCAGTACACCTATAGGGATACCTTAAAGCTTGGTTTGTTGTATATGTTGTCCATGGGTTGTTTGTTAACTGTTATGTTATCCTAGTTGCTCTAGTTGCTCTTCTGTTTTTGGGAAAGGATTTGAAAGACTCAGAAACTATCCCACTGTTATACTAACTCATTTTGTTGCTAGTTCTTCTCTGGAATTTATGTTAACTTAGTACATCACCCCCGACCCCCCACTATTTCGATATTTATCATCGTTTCACAGGTATTAACAGAAGGTTAAATCACGAAGATTACACACTAAGGCCACTCTCAGTGTTGACTAGAACTCATCTGCAGTTTACTTTATGGGATACAAACTGCAATAAAAGCTACTAGTTGCTGCTTGATAACAGTAACAACTATAATTTATATTGGTTAAGAAAGCAGACATGAGACTTTGGTCTTCAAGTGACTAAATCAGGGACTCTAATTCTCTTTTTTGATTATTACCACACCTCCCCCAATCAAATAACATAAAATGCAGAATACATACAAAGGGTTTCAAATATTGCTTCCTCATCAGCAGGATGCATTAAATTTGTAAATTAAAGAGCATAAAAAAACTGCATATTGCAAGGCATGATATATATATATATATATATATATATGTATATACATACACCCCCCCCCCCCACCGCACACACACATTTTCAAACTGGTCTGAAGCCCCAAAATAAAAAATAAAAGTAAACATTTTACCTCTGTGAGACGTAGCTGTGATGAAGCAGCCATATAATCTGATTCTAATTTGTTCTTCTCGGAGATCACTGTAGTATTTTGAAGAATTAAATCTACTTTTTGTATATGCAAAGAAGTACAAATCTAGGAATAAAAAACCCCTATGAGTTTGTTTTACAACTAAGAAAAACAGTACAGTTTCTTTTAAAAAACAAAATTATAAACCATGAAAAAAATAACATTTTTCTAATGTGACTGATACCTCTCTCAAATAAATCTTTTTATAATTTTATTTTAAGAGAATTTTAAAGTTTTCTTGTATATTTGAGTCATCTGGAATAAAATAATTTAGCTTAATGAGTGCTTTAAACCAATTTACTGATCTAGAATGAGAAATGTCCAACAATACAATCTCTTGCTAAGATTTTGCTGTCGACCTGCAACAAAAAAAATATGACTAAAATTAAGAAAATGGCTTACCTTTATCAGGTTTGTTAATTCAGTAACAAGTTTGGCTTTTTGAACATTTATTTCTTTGATTTTGGTGCTTGCTTTTCGTTCTTCCTCTTCAAGGTTGCAAGTATCCTGTTCCATCAGCTTTAAACTGTATGAAATGCATAATGATGTGGAAATCAGAGAAAACACAAGGATTGAGCCCAAATTCCAAGGCCCCCTGCTGCTTTATGGGTGGGCTATTTAGCAATGCTACTCAGATGTTAACTGCTAGCTTCTAGGTTAAACAATCATTTTGTGTAACCACTCAAGATTGAAAATATTTTTTGAGATAGATAGAGTATGTGCCCAGCATAGTCTAGGTAATGCTAGTGGCTAATGGTATAGGATCTGGAATCAGAAAGATGGATTTAAATTTCCTCTTTGCCACTAATGAGCGATATAACTGAAGAACTTACTTCTCTGAGCTTCAGTTTCCTCATCTATAAACTGTAAATAATAATAGTACCTCTCCACTGGGCTCTGGTGAATACTAAAAAAAGGCAAATTCTGGAACACACTTAGTATAGTGTCTGGCCCATAACTGATAAACATTGTTTATAAATATAGTCCCTTCCCTTAAGGAGCTTAACTGTGGAGATCTGATTAACAGGTAAAAAATATATGTAATGAAAAGGCAATACAACAATCCTAAAGGTTAATACTTTGCTCTTTAAGATGAAGAAACTAAGGCTCAGAAGTTGTTACCTAAGATCCCAGATACTAAACTGTAAGATGTGTTTGACATCAAAGTCCAAGTCTTTCCACTACATCATGTTGCCTCAAGGGAAGAATCAAGAACAAACGATGGAAGCAATAATAAACAAGAATGAATAAGTTCAGTGGATGCTGTAGAGAGTGGACTGAACGGTACATGAAGAGACTTTGGGGAAGACAGGGAGGAAATTAGAATGGGTGGAGTGAAATAAGATTTTGAAAAACCTGAAAGCCAATCTAAAGGAAAGCAGTATTTAATTAAATTTCATGTAGTAAAGGTAGGGAGCTATAAGATATTCTTGAAGGGGGTAGGAACGTGAAAAGAAGATAAACTGGATGACAGTATTCTGGACGCACTGAACGGAGAAGGAGACTAGTCAAGTAGAGACCATTAACCATGTCACCACTGCAGTATTCCAAAGTGAGTAACTGGAGGTATGAGACAGCAGGATGACAATGGCTATGAAAGGTTACTGCACTACAAAAATCAACATTACTTTATGAGGAGAAAGTTTAGCTTTAGACAATGAGTTCAATACAGCAGTCCAACAGTAAATGTCTTGTAGATGACTGAAGACAGAAGTGAAGGGTTAAAGTAGAAAAAAATTCTAGGCAGTCAGTTAGACTAAATAGCTATATCTTGCTTTAAGCAACCAAGGTACATTACTGACTTTTTAAACAAAAGTTAATGTGCAATTGTTTGCTTAAAATTTTTTTCTTAAAGCATTTTAAATAATTTATGAATGTGTTTAGAAACACTATTATATTAGATCAAGGTAAACTTGTACCTTATTCAAGACTCAGCTCTCATTTATTATGTTATTGATATCTATATTTTTATTCTATAGCAAAGAAGCATAAAAGAACAATCACAACAGAAAGGTCTGTGCTGTGTCATGACAGGGCATGGGAAAAGCCTTGAAACTGGAAGCCACAGTTCCTTTCCCCAGACTGAACACCCTAATAGCTTTTATCCCATCTTATATATTCCAAGTTTCTATAAAATATCTAAATTCAAAATAAAACAATAAGTTCTGAGAACAATGGCCTGGGATCTCACAGTAAGCTAGCATAATGTAACAAAGTCATTCATGGGTGAATGATGCACTTAAAGTAATGTAGGAGTGCACAACTTCACTGATGAGTTCGCATTCCATGTTGCAATTAAACTTTCACAAACCACACCTTGGCAAGTTTTGATAATACATACACTGAAAAGTCTATTAAAGCACTTCTCCCTTTTCCAGCTGCATATCTATGTGAGGCCAGATTTTCTTCATATACTTCAACCAAAACATCTCACAAACCAGTGAATGCAGAAGCACATATGAAAAACAACTGACTTCATCCAAAGAGATTTACAAAAATGCAAAAACAATGTCATTCTTCTTGCTAAATGTATTTTGTTTGGAAAACTTTTTCATAAATATGTTAATGTATGGCTTTATTATCGTTTTAATGAATTTAATTTCTAATTTGGTAAATATCAATAGATATAATCCATAGAAACAAAACTTCCTCAAGGTCCTCAATAATTTTTAAGAACAGAAAGGGGTCCAGGGATGAGAACAGCAGATCAGGGAACAGAAAAACTCACAACACTTAAGATTCACCTCCCTTTGTCCCATGTTTTGGGTAGGAGGGTAAGTAAGTTTGAGAGAGAAATTGTACGCAGATTGCTGGTGGGAATTGTGTCGTCATTACAATGTATAACTAACAATATCCTTATAGTGCTTTTGTACCACCCACCCAGCCCCCTTACCCCAAAATAGGCTGAAAGATACCTTCCTAGTTTGGAACTAATTTTTTGTTCCAGTTGTCTTTTCTTGGTTTTCCTTTCAAGAAGCTCCTTCTTCTTTTGTCTAAGTTCATTATCTTTGTGTTCTAGATGTTTGTTTGTCTCACGTAAGGCAATCAACCCTGATTCTACTGCTTGCAATTTTCTATTAATTTCCTATGGAATATGCAATATTGTTAGTATATTTAAAAAACAGGCTAACGTATTATAACTCCAGTTAATATTCTTTATTAATACTCAAAATAACCAATCTTTAACTTAGATATAAAAGACATAACACCGTACATTCTCTGACATAAATCATACCAATGTTTTCTTAAGTCAGTCTCCCAAGGCAATAAGAAATAAAAGCAAAAATAAACAAATGGGACTTAAACTTACAAGCTTTTGCACATGAAAGGAAACCAAAAACAAAATGAAAAGACAACCTACGGACTAGGGGAAAATATCTGCAAAGGATGCAACTGACAAAAGCTTCATTTCCAAAATATACAAACAGCTCATATAACTCAAAAATAATCCAATCAAAAATTGGGCAGAAGACCTAGATAGGTATTCTCCAAAGAAGATAAACAGATGGCCAATAGGCACATGAAAAGATGTTCAACATTGCTAATTATTAGAGAACTGCAAAGTGAAACCACAACGAGGTACCACCACATACCAGTCAGAATGGTCATCAAAAATGCTGGAGAGGGTGTGGAGAAAAGGGAACCCTCCTACACTGTTGGTGGGAATGTAACTTGGTGCAGCCACCATGGAAAAACAGTATGGAGGTTCTTCAAAAAACTAAAAACAGAGTTACCATATGATCCAGCAATCCCACTCCTGGGCATATATCCAGACAAAACTATAATTTGAAAAATACATGCACCCCAGTGTTCATAGGAGCACTATTTACAATGGCCAAGACATGGAAACAACCTAAATGTCCATCAACAGATGAATGGATAAGGAAGATGTGGTGCATACATACAATGGAACACTACTCAGCCATAAAAAAGAACAAAATAACGCCATTTGCAGCAACATGGATGGACCTAGAGATTATAAGTGAAGTCAGAAAGAGAAAGATAAATACTATATATCACTTATATGTGGAATCTAAAATATGACACAAAGTTACTTACAAAACACACTCATAGACATAGAGAACAGATATGTGATTGCCAAGGGAAAGGGGGAGGCAGGGGATGGATGGATTGGGAGTTTGGGATTAACAGATGCAAACTATTATAGATAGAATGTATGAACAACAAGGTCCTACTATATAGCACAGGGAACTATATTCAATATCCTGTAATAAACCACAATGGAAAAGAATATGAAAAAGTATATATCTATAACTGAATCACTTTGCTATACCCCAGAAACTAATGCAACATTGTAAATCAACTGTACTTCAATTAAAAAAAAGTTTTTTTAAATGACCAACCTTTAGCTGTTCTTCTAAGTGTCGTCTTTGCTCTAGATCCACAGTGACTGTGAGAAACTGGGCTACTTTTAGGGATGTGTTACTAGAAATAACTTGGTTTGAATAAAAAGAAGTTTTCACCACAAACTTTTCTTCTGCTGTATAAATTTGTTTTAATCGGGTTTCTTGTATTACCTATAATGTAAAATACGCATTCAGTGCACATCTAAGAATAATTATGACATATTTTTAAAAGGACTAACGAATTAAAAATACAGATCTCATGAATTTTAGAAGATCAAAATATACTAGGATATACTTTATTTTTTTAAAAATGTACCCAACATCTCTAAAAAGGTGAGTGATAAAATTCAGGTTATTATTTGGGAAAACACCACTAAGGAAGAGAGAACTGGGAGAAAACCAAAACAACCACCAAAGTTGGCTATACTTCTACTTCACTATACAATCTCTCCCAAGTAAGTGTACTTTTGGGACTTTATCTACAGAAGAGATACCAGGAGTCAACTTCCCTGTAGACTGAACTGTGTTATCTCAACTAACACATTTACTCTCCCCTCCCCTCAGTTATATTGTTCAAAGATACATAATCTTATATTTAATTCCTGTATATTTGGGGAATACTTAATGCACACACTTTTCAAGGACTTCAAAGACTTTGCATTTTTTGGAGATCTTTTCTCTCAAGAATTTATTTAAGGAGTTTCATAAACTAATGCACATTCTAAACACCCTAACATTGGATCTGTTACTGTTATTTATAAAGAATAGGCTGCTGTAGTTTTTTCCAATCTCTAAAGGTTTACTACCAGTATTCTTGTGGCTTCTCTCTAGAAGTTTAAGTGAAGAGATAAGACATATTTAAGCATACTTAGTTTAATAGGGTATAAACTGGCATCCACAAATGCTGAATAATTTGAAATGAAGGGAAAGCCTAGATGAGGTTAGCCTACCCACATTTCATGAAAATAAGTTTTAATCAAATTGAAACTGACAGAGATGGTGGGAGTGCTCTCAGCAAAAAGAACATTGTTAAGCTAAGGAGGTCAGCAGACAATTGAACCAGAGACCAGCCTTGGAAATTAATGAGAACAACTGCATAAATAGAGTATAATCATTTACAGAATCTAAAAATGTCAGGACTTGATAATAAAGCAAAACTTACACTAAAGAATGTTATTTTTATTCTAAGGAAGAAATATAGCCATTATTTGTCATTAGGTAGACATGAAACATTAAGACTGAATTTCCTCAATGAAGGCTTGTATCTTCTGAAAGATGGCTAAGACAATGTCAAGGGCTTTATTAGGTGTCTGACTTTGCTTTACTATATACAATGTTATTTTTCTAGTACAGACAGTAGAGTTAAAGCTCTCTAGATGACTTAACCAAAATGTTAAAAAGTGCATAAAAATCAACTTGAAGCACTGTTCAAAAAGTGAAAGGATTTTCCAAGTGCAGTACTGCTCTTTTCTGCCCCAAAGTAAAGCTATGAAAGCCCTTACCAAATTTTCTATAGTCTTTCTGCAATACTAAAGAATACCTACTATCCTAAGCTTCAGAGATAGCACCCTACCTACCTCTGAAGTTATGACAGAAATTGGATTGGTCTATGTATATAGTCTTGTCCTCTTTTTTTAAACCCCATCTATGAAGACCAAAGAGAGAGGTACACCCACATGGAGAGTTGTATTTTTGGTTTCCCCAAATGGTCACCATAATATAATTTTTAATCAAAGACACAGGCAACTTACCATAAGTAATAATGGCTTGTCTGTGCAAAATGGGATAGTAATGAGCCCCCATTTCTATCTTCTGTTAATGAGGTATATAGAGGCCCCGAAATTACAAATGAATATCCTAGGGATACTTGTAGAATGGTTGTTAAAAAATTTAAAACACATTCTCTAATAAGTTCACTATTATAAATAGCAGTTAGGTCTGTAATTGGGTCCTACAAGCAGTATTAATATGGCAACTTGGTATTAAGGAAAAATCTTTTCTAGAGGAGACTTCTTCCCTGTTTCTCCCTTTGATAAAAGCAATGAAGGTGGTTTGGAGTCTTAGAGATTACTTGTAAGGAGAAGAAAACTCCAAGCATTAGCAGAATATAGGAACTTAGAGTTTATGTAGCTGTACTAGACAGGAAAATGAAATCCTATTAAGGGGTGGTCATTCACATGAGATAATCTTAAATGGAAACTTTAAGGGGAGGGCTTACCAAAGCAGTTACATATCCTACCTAGCCTACCATCCTAAAGTATAATTTGTCTGAAAAACATAATACAAGAATTTAAATGACTAAACCGTTAATGTTTGAACAAATGTTTGTCAAGCAAGGCAGAATCACATAAGAGAGCCACGTGTCTCTTCAGGTTTTAACTACCCTACATGTATTATTTATTTACTCTAGGTCAGCGGTCCCCAACCTTTTTGGCACCAGCGATCAGTTTTGTGGAAGACAGTTTTTCACAGACCTGGGCTGGGTGGGTGGGGGGGATGATTCAGGCAGTAATGCAAGTGATGGGGAAAAATGGGGAGCGGCAGATGAAGCTTCGCTCGGTTGCCCACCGCTCACCTCCTGCTGTGTGTGCAGCCTGGGGGTCGGGGGCCCCTGCTCTAGGTAACTCCACACCACTCCTGTCGTCAAGTATTAGTCAACATTCACTGTCCTATGTCATATTAAAAATGGAAAATACCAAGATAATTTCTGTATGGTTAGAAACAATGGCATGTTTCTCTAAATTACAAGTTTTCCTTGACTTTAAGCTAAGAAGTTTTAACAAAACTACATTTTTGGTACTGATTCAGTACTTTCTTACCTGTTCAATTCTTTCTCTGGTTCTTTCAGTTCCTACAGGAACTTCATGAATGTGATACTGGCAGCAGAGGTAACTCATGACAGGATCAGGTGCATCAAATAACTCTCGCAAATAAGAGAAAAATCCATATTGTCTGAAAGGAAAAGCAACTATTAGGTTTTTCTTCTTAAAATATCATTTAAAAAAAAATCCTAGTTGACATGTGGTGACTAAACAATAAATAAAAAATAAATTAACAATGGTACAGAAAGTATTTTCTTTGTATAGTTTAGCCACTTAATATTAAGTAATTAATATTCAGATTTATTTCCTTGTCCAAAAAGTTTAATATTTATAATTACAAACCATTAATCTCTTCTTTTGTTGCTTCTACCATTGCTTTTATACAGAATTAAGACTTTATTTACTTATAGCTGTTTTATAATTGCAGTTTTTCCATTTGATCCTTCTGGAAATTATGTTTATATTATGAAGTGATGATTTACCCTTTTATTTTCCCAATAACTAACCAACTATTTTAGTAGCTTTTACTAAGTAGTCCAATATTATTCCACTGATTTAAAAAATCACCATCATATACTAACTGATACCATGGTCTGTTCCTGGGCCTAGATTTTTCCTTATTTTAGACTTAGGAAGAGATCCTAAAAGGGAATAATTCAGCCTATAAGAAACATATTTATGTGACAAAGAAATAATTAAAATATATTTGAGAGAAATGATTATTCAATATTCAAAGTAACAGCTTAGTTCTAATAATATTTTCAAGACTTACTTGAGTTCATTCAATGGTCGTGAAGGTGCTTTGTCTGCATATGAACTCTTAGGAGCAATAACAGCATTCACTCTTAATTTTTTATGGTCACGAACCTTAATATAAGGAAAAGAAAATATTACCTTAATTACCATATACTCAATCAAAAGAATTTTTAAAGTTATGGTATTCTTATTGGCATTCATGGGATGATCAGAAATTTGAACACTGACTAGCTATTTAATGGTACTTATAAGAAAATTTTTTAGTGTGATGATATTGTAGCTATGTGTTTTCACAAAGAGTACATTTCTTTTGTTATTTCCACCGATAAATTCTATCAAACAGATAAGGAAGCAGTAATACCAAAAACCTTTTCAGAACAAAAAGGAAGGGACAAGTCATTTTATGATTCCAGTATAATCCTGACAAAAGTATTACAATATCCCTCATGAACACATATACAAAAATCCTTAACAAAATATTAGTAAACAGAATCCAGCAATATACGTGACCAAGTAGAATTTATCCCAGGGATGTGAGATTGGTTGATTTTGAATGCTACATCAATCCAAGTTATTGTATTATCAGAATAAAGTACAAAAGCCATATGATTTTCAGCAAACTAGGAATAGAAAGAAATTTCCTCCACATGGTAAAGGGCATCTATGATAAGTATACAGCAGACATAATACTTAACTGTGGAATATTGAGTGCTTTCCCCTTAAGCCTGGGAATAAGCAGGGGTATCAAATCACACCACTTCTTTTCAACATTGTCCTAGAGGTACTAGACAATGTAGTGAAGCACAATAAAGAGGTAAAAGATTAAAAAGGAACAAGTAAAAAGATCTACTTGCAAGGGTATGATTTTCTACACAGAAAGTCCTGTGGAATCTATAAAGCAACTACTAGAATTCAGGAAGTGAATTCAATAGTGTCACAAGATACACATCAAATGAAAATATATCAAATTATATCTATGTACTAGCAGTTAACAACTGAAAAATGAATTTGAGAAATCCATTTCTAAGAGTGTCAAAAATTCATAAAATACTTAGGAACACATTTAACAAAAGATGTGCAAGACATAAAACACAAAAAAATAAAACACTGCTGAGAGACAAGATGGGATGGTGGAATGGAGGAATTTCATGGTGGCACAGATTAGCAATGTTCAAACTACTTTCACAGTCTAGAATGCTGTGACTACTTTCACAGCACTCTACACTTGAACAAATTAGTAAATAAATTGATGATAAGGGGGAGAAGGAGGTGTTTTTCACTGCTACAGTAGGAAATTACAGATATGCAAAGGAGAAAGAGTAGAAGGTACCCTGTTGTGTTCGACTGTAATTGGAAGCATCAGTGTGAATTCATGGTGCCCTTATGCACTCTTGTTCTCCAGATAAATATAGAAATAAGGGTTTGCATGCAAGGGCTAAGAAGCAATGAGACACTAGCAGCAATGCACACATCTAACACACAGATCTTGGTTTCTAAAAACTAGGGTTCTTTGGAGAAAAGGCTGATTGTAAGGCCCAGACACAGCAAGGTAAAGGTATAAGTGAACACCTTGCTCTCCCCAAAAGTAAGTACTGCTCAAAATATGTTGGTAAAGGCTTCCCTGGTGGCGCAGTGGTTGAGAGTCCACCTTCCGATGCAGGGAACACGGGTTCGTGCCCCGGTCCGGGAAGATCCCACATGCAGCGGAGTGGCTAGGCCCATGAGCCATGGCCGCTGAGCCTGTGTGTCCGGAGCCTGTGCTCTGCAATGGGAGAGGCCACAACAGTGAGAGGCCCGTGTACCGCAAAAAAAAAAAATGTTGGTAAAATAACGTACAGCGGTCAAGCTGAAGGTCTCACTGGCCAAATGTGGGACAATTTGAGCATTAAAATAAATAATGATAGTAATGGATTAAAATCCATAAAACAAAATTCTATGAATTTTATATGATATAATGACTAAATAAATGGAAAAGAAAGAGCTCTTCCTTATAGAATACCAACTAATAAATATAGAAAGAATGATGAGAATCATTAATGGTTCTTAAACCTACTAGGCAGTTACATGAGCAACAGGATATTTTTAAAGGCTCAAAGTATTTCCTCACACATAATTACCAACAGAAAAATAGTTTTACTGTAATGCTTGTTTTGAGGACAAATTTATTCCAAGCAATTTATATATTAGGGGACAACTTAAACATTATGTGATTCTCACATTTGCTTAGGTACAATTATATCCATAACAAATATAAGCTTTTCTCTAGGTGAATGCAAAAAATTGCACCCAACTGAATGGAGCTGTGTAGGAATAGACGTAATTTGTGCACAAATACACAGACACACACACATCCCTCTCAAACATCTACCAGCTGCCTGAGTTCACTACATATTATGAGCCACCCCTCAACCACATCTGGTGTTACAACTTTCCATCCAATTTCAGGTAAGTGCTTTATAATTGTTTTACCTACTACATAATTCACATACGGAACCCTTCCAATGCCTACTTCCACAAGCCAACTTCAGGTCTTTCAATAAGGCACAGGGTTGTAACATACAGTACAGGGAATATAGTCAATATTTCATACTAATTTTGTACATTGTGTAATCCATAAAACATCAAATTACTATGCTGTACACCTGAAACTTATAAGTCAACCATACTTCAATAAACAAATAAAAAAGAAAAAGCACATTTATTGTATCTGCATATTTCTTAATAATTTAACATATGTAAAGCTGTGCTTCCCCCCCTCCACACCATAGCCCCTGTGGGTTTTTATTATACAATTCTGCAGTACAGTAATTTTTAGGAATTATATATTGCTTATAGCAAAACCACCTGTACTTTGCTATGGAGAAATAATAAAGCAGGAGAAGACAAGACGGAGTAGAAGGATGTGAGCTCACCCCCTCTTATGGAAACACCAAAATCACAACTAACTACCTCTGGCAAAAAAATGCTGGAACCTACCAAAAAAGATACCCTGTATGCAAAGACAAAGAAGAAGCCACAATGAGATGGTAGGAGCAGTGCAATGGCGATAAAATCAAATCCCATACATGCTGGGTGGGCGACCCACAAACTGGAAAATAATTATACTACAGAAGTTCTCCCACAGGAGTAAAAGTTCTGAGCGCCACGTCAGGCTCCCCAGCCTGGGGGTCTGGCAACAGGAGGAGGAGCCCCCAGAGAATGTGGCTTTGAAGGCCAGCGGGATTTGATTGCAGGAATTCCACAGCACTGGGGGAAACAAACTCCATTCTTGGAGGGCACACACAGGGCCTTGCGTGCACCAGGACCCAGGTAAAAAAGTAATGACCTCATAAGAAACTTACCTGCTAGTATTGAAGGGTCTCCTGTGGAGGTTGGGGGGGGGGGTGTCTGTGGCTCACTGTGCGGACGAGGACACTGGTGATGGTAGTTCTGGGGAGTACTCATTGGCATGAGCCCTCTTGGAGGCTGCCATTTTCTCATCAAGACCTGGCTCCACCCAACAGCCTGTAGGCTCCAGTGCTGGGATGCCTCAGGCCAAACAAACAACAGGGTGCGATCACAGCCCCATCAATCAGCAGACCAGCTGCCTAAAGCCTTCCTGAGTAAACAGCTGCCTGATAAACACACCCCTTGACACAGCCCTGCCCACCAGAGGGGCAAGAGCCAGCTCTACCCACCAGTGGGCAGGTACCAGTCCCTCCCACCAGGAAGCCTGCACAAGCCTCTTAGACAGCCTCATCCACCAGGGGGCAGATGGCAGAAGCAAGAAGAACTATAAGCCTGCAGCCTGCAGAATGGAAACTGTAATCACAGAAAGTTAGGCAAAAATGAGACAGCACAGGAATATGTTCCAGATGAAGGAACAAGATAAAACCCCAGAAGAACAACTAAGTAAAGTAGAGATAGGCAATCTACTTGAAAAAGAGTTCAGAGTAATGACAATAAAGACGACCCAAGATCTTGGAAAAAGAATGGAGGCACAGATCAAGAAGACACAAGAAATGTTTAACAAAGACCTAGAAGAACTAAACAACAAACAGAGATGAACAATACAATAACTGAAATGAAAAATACACTAGAAGGAATCAATAGCAGAGTAACTGCGGCAGAACTGGTAAGTGAGCTGGAAGACAGAATGGTGGAAATCACTGCTGTGGAACAGAATAAAGAAAAAAGAATGAAAAGAAATGAAGACAGTCTACGAGACCTCTGGGGCAACATTAAACACACCAACAGTCACATTATAGGGGTCCCAGAAGGAGGAGAGAGATGGAAAGGACCTGAGAAAATATTAGAAGAGATAATGGCTGAAAACTTCCCTAATATGTGAAAGGAAACAGTCACCCAAGTCCAGGAAGCACAGAGGAAGCAGAGTCCCAGGCAGGATAAACCCAAGAAGGAACATGCCAAGATACATGGTATCAAAATGACAAAAATTAAAGACAAAAAATATTAAAAGCAATAAGGGAAAAGTAACAAATAATGTACAAGGGAACTCCCATAAGGTTATCAGCTAACTTCTCAGCAGAAACTCTGAAGGCCGTGATGAAAAGGAAGAATATACAACCGAGGATACTCTACCCAGCAAGGCTCTCATTCAGATTCGACGGAGAAATCAAAAGCTTTCCAGACAAGAAAAGGCTAAGAGAATTCAGCACCATCAGACCAGCTTTGCAACAAATGCTAAAGGAACTTCTCTAGGTGGAAAAGAAAAGGCCACAACTAGAAACAAGAAAATTATGAATGGAAAAGCTCACTGGTAAAGGCAAACATACAGTAAAGGTAGGAAATCATCTGCTAAACAAATATGATATCAAAACCAGCAATTATGAGAGCACAAAGGCAGGATATTGGAAATGCATTTTAAATTAAAAGATCAGCAACTGAAAACAATCTTGTTTATATATAGAATGCTATACCAAAACCTCATGGTAACTGCACACTGAAAATCTACAATAGATACACATGCAGAAAAGGATAAGGAATCCAAACACAACACTACAGTTAGTCATCAAATCACAAGAGAAAAAAAGAGGAAGGGAAGAAAAAACACGTACAAAAACAAATCCAAAACAATTAACAAAATGGCAATAAGAAGCTACAGTCATCAAAACAGTATGGTACTGGCACAAAAACAGAAATACAGATCAATTGAACAGGATAGAAAGCCCAGAAATAAACCCACACACATATGGTCAATGAATCTACAACAAAGGAGGCAAGACTATACAATGGAGAAAAGAGAGTCTCTTCAATAAATGGTGCTGGGAAAACTGGACAGCTACACATGAAAAAATGAAATTAGAACATTCTTTAACAAGATACATATAAATAAACTCAAAATGGATTAAAGACCTAAATATAAGACCAGATACTATAAAACTCTTAGAGGAAAATATAGGCAGATCACTCTTTGACATAAATCGCAGCAATATCTTTTTCAAGCTGTCTCCTAGAGTAATGGAAATAAAAACAAAAATAAGCATGGGACCTAATCAAACTCAAAAGCTTTTGCACAGCAAACGAAACCATAAACAAAATGAAAAGATAACCCACAGAATGGGAGAAAATATTTGCAAACAAAGAGATTAACAAGGGATTAATCTCCAAAATTTACAAACAGCTCATGCGGCTCAATATCAAAAAAACAAACAACCCAATCCAAAAATGGGCAGAAGACCTAAATAGACATTTCTCCAAAGAAGATTTGCATTTAGAAACTAAAATGAAATATCACCTCAAAAAAAAAAAAAAAAAAAAAAGGGACATCCCTGGTGCCACAGTGGTTAAGAATCCGCCTGCCAATGCAGGGAACCTGGGTTCAAGCCCTGGTCCAGGAAGATCCCACATGCTGGGGAGCAACTAAGCCCATGTGCCACAACTACTGAGCCTGCACTCTAGAGCCCACGAGACACAACTACTGAGCCCACGTGCCGTAAGTACTGAAGCCTGCGTGCCTAGAGCCCATGCTCCACAACAAGAGAAGCCATCGCAACGAGAAGACCGTGCACCGCAACGAAGAGTAGCCCCCGCTTGTCCCAACTAGAGAAAAGCCCGCACGCAGCAACAAAGACCCAATGCAGCCAAAAATAAATAAATAAACAAATACATATATTTTAAAAAAAGAAACATCACCTCACACCAGTCAGTATGGCCATCATCAGAAAGTCAACAAACAATAAATGCTGGAGAGGGTGTGGAAAAAAGGGAACCCTTTTGCACTGTTGGTGGGAATGTAAATTGGTACAGCCACTATGGAGAACAGTACGGAGGTTCCTTAAGAAACTAAAATTAGAGCTATCATATGATTCAGCGATCCCACTTCTGGGCATATATCCAGAGGAAACCATGGTTCGAAAGGATACATGCACCCCAATGTTCACTGCAGCACTACTTACAATAGCCAAGACATGGAAGCAACCTAAATGTCCATCAACAGATGAATGGATAAAGAAGATGTGGTACATATATACAATGGAATATTACTCAGCCATTAAAAAGAATGAAATAATGCCATTTGCAGCAACATGGATGGACCTGGAGATTATCATACTAAGTGAAGTTAGTCAGACAGAGAAAGACAAATATATGATACGGCTTTATGTGGAATCTAAAAAAATTGATACATATGAACTTATTTACAAAACAGAAACAGACTTACAGACTTAGAGAATGAATTTATGGTTACCAAGGGGGAAGGGTGGGGGGGAGGGATAGATTAGCAGTTTGGGATTGACATGTACACACTGCTATATTTAAAATACACAACCAACAAGGACCTACTGTATAGCCCAGGGAACTCTACTCAATACTCTGTGATAACCTAAATGGGAAAAGAATTTGGAAAAGAATAGATACATGTATGTGCATAACCGAATCACTTTTGCAGTATACCTGAAACTATCACAACACTGTTAATCAACTATACTCCAATATAAATTAAAAATTAAAAAAACGAAAAAATCAATAAAGCAAATAGGGCAAAATGTGAATAATTATTGTAAATCTGGGTAAAAGGTATATAGGAGCATATGTATGACTCTTGCAACTTTTCTATAAGTTTGAAGTTATATCAAAATAAGTTATTAAAAAGAATGGAGTGGAGGTATAATGAAACAATATTGGCCATAAGTCAATGTATCAATGATACTAGTATGCAGAATTCATTTAAGTTTTAAATATCTATTGTTTTAGTGGCTACACTAAATAAAATTGATTTATACAATGAGAAAGTAATTTCCTTTTCAATTCCCTTTCAATATTTCTAATTATACCAATGAGTAAGTTACATACGGTGTCATCATGTCTTTAACTCCTTATTACCTCCTTTTAAAAAAATCATATCATCTGCTTTCGAGAAGCAACAGTACAGATCTAGGATTTACTAACACTGCTTTTACTGTCTTTACTGTAATGTAAATTATTTGTTTTTCTAATTTGGTAATGACATTATACTTCCTTTCAGAATATTTCATTTCAGTAACAAGAAGTGAAGTGATTTAAAGAAAAATTTTAAATATTAGTATAGTTAGTACCCAGATATGGCAAAAAATTGTGATGGTAGTACACGGTAGTATGCAGAAATGGCAAACACCATGAAGAAGGTTTGTAAGTTACTGAAGGATGGGAAATGGTACTCTAGTAGATATAATTACAGGAGGAGGCTTTATACAATATATTTCAAAATTTAAGATATACATACAAAAAGTGATACATGTAAGAGGAAGTTCTAGTCCTAATGATGAGCCCCTATGGAAAGTTGTCACAGTACAAGAAAAAAAAAAAAAAGGTCAAATTTCCAGGAACCTGTCATATTATTAATATATGGTTCAAATTCTTAGCACAGGGGAAGAAGCATGAGTTTTTGAGGCAAATCCAGTTACTCAGTGTAGGCTAAGCTGGCCATTTGCAAAATAGAAATCATCTAATTACACCTGACTCCAGACCCTTCACACTGTGTCATGTCTCACAGACTTGTAATCCAAGTAACCTACTTCTTCAGTGACATCAGTTCAAGAACTCACTGTTTAGGCTTAAATAGTTCTAAATAACACAAATGCTTAATTTTTTGGAGACCATTTTATAATTCTGTAGATTCAACTTTTTTATCCAGTCATCTTTTATTCACATTCCCTGTCAACTCCAAACCAGAAGGAGGGCAATACGTAAAAGCCAAAGAAAGTAAAGATTCTTTCCAATCACTTGTGTACCAGAGAAATAGAGGACTACTTAAGCCGATTCATGGTCCTGTCCTCACTTAGACTTACTAGAAAAAGTTTAAACAAAACAAAATCTAAACCTCATCTTTCCAGGGCTTTTTAAAAAGTAGACGGCGTATTGCAAAAGGAAAAAGAAATCTCACTGGCAAGGATAGTAACATACATAGCTAACAATATGTATTATACAGATATATAACAATATATAATAAAAACAATAGTACCCAACAAACTGTTCTAAACTTTTTCATTTAAAAAATTATTTAATCATCACAACCATCTTTTGAAGTAGATATTATCTCCACTTTATAGTGAAGAAATTAAGACACAGAACATTTAGTCAACTTGCTGAAATCAGCAGTAAAGTCGGAATTCAAAGCCTGGTAGCCTATCTGTAGAGTCTCTACTCTTAACTAAGCCATGATGTCTTCCAGTGGCTTATATTCTTGGTCAGTAGTGTTTTTCTAGTCAGATACAGAATTCTCATTCTTTTTAAAGTTTTTTATTTATAATGAGCAACAACATTATATTCCCCACAAAGAAAAACGGAGTTCATTCCAATACATTTCCTAAAAGGATGTCCAAGACCAAAGTCTCATCATTATGATGTTTCTCTTAAAACAATGTGACAATTACTCTTCATATTAATTCCCAATGGTAATTTCAAAAAATGTTAAAGATGGAATTATGGGCTGTTGTTCCTCTTATAAAACTAATTCAATCTTCAGTGGTATAGACAAAAGAAATTAGCAAATTTGAATAATTTTACACAAGAGTTACTGATGGTAAAATAGGTCATTATCATTTTTTGCTCTAGGTTGAGGTTGAAAACTCAAGCACTGGAAGCTAAGTGTGAAGTGAATTAAAATATTACAGTACTTGCCTCTTTGAGGAAAACCTCCATATCTTCTTGACTTTCAAACACAAAAGCTCTCAAGTCATTTGATGGAATATGATTTTCAATATATTTGGCATTTTTGTTATCTTTCATATTGATCTAAACAAAACAAAAAGAAAAGTTGATTTTCATGAAACCCAAACTGACTACTAGAACATAATTATACTTAACTTAGATTTATTTAATTAGGTTAAATAAATCGAGAAAAAAGTGACCAAAAAAGAACAGTTTGGTATTGAAGAGTCAACATTTTTAAACATCTATTTAATTTACTGTCCAAGACATAGTAAAACAAAAGCCAAGACTTTAACAGCACCTAACGCATATTGATTTTGATACCATCTAAGAAATAAAAAGTTCCCTTCTGGCCAACTCACTGAAAACATTTGAAATAGGGTTAGATTGTAACCTGAGTATAAACATTTCTCATCTGTCCCCAAACTTTTAATATTTTTCTTCTTAATCTTTAAGAGGAATTCATGCTATCCATGGCAAAAACTAATTAGTATAAAAATACAAAGGCCTAAATAAAATTTTATGAAACTAATGAAAAAACTTGCTATGGATTAATTATAACTATTGGTGCTTTCAAGAGAAACCCTAGGTTTGTACTACCAGAGCATAAACTTAATTACTTACTCAAAAAATACTAACTAATTAGACATTTTTGCACTTGAGGCTCAGTGCTATGGAAGATACTAAGATAGTTCAGGATCTAGGGCTCTGGGATCAGACAGATGTCACCTCCATTCCTATGTATGACCTTAATCAAGTACCACCTAAATCTCTGAGAGCTTTAGTTACTTCATCCTAAAATGGGTAGAGTACAACAGTCTATATCTCAAGGGACTAAATGTGGATTAAAAGAAATAATACCAAAAAAAATTAGTAGACTGCTTGTCACATAAATGTTAGTATTATTTTAAATTACAGAATATTGATCAGTATAGAAAGATGGGAAAACTAAAAACCAAGCAAACAAATGAAAAAATCAAAGCCGTATAAAATACCATCACCCAGACATAAACACTACAAACATTAGATGTCTACTGTTTCACTTTTTTTTTTTGCATTACGCGGGCCTCTCACTGTTGTGGCCTCTCCCGTTGCAGAGCACAGGCTCCCAACACGCAGGCTTAGCGGCCATGGCTCACGGGCCCAGCCACTCCACGGCATGTGGGATCCTCCCGGACCGGGGCACGAACCTGTGTCCCCTGCATCAGCAGGCGGACTCTCAACCACTGCGCCACCAGGGAAGCCCATTTCACAATTTTTTTGGTACCAAGTTATTGGGTTGGCCAGAAAGTTCATTTGGTTTTTCCAAAAGATGGCTCTAGTGCTTAGTTGTCTTTAACTTCGTTCAAAACAACTTTGTTAGACTATATTGTGACAGCTGTCATATCAGCGTGTATTTAAAAAAAAAATCAAAATTGGTGAATTTTTGTGTAGCCATTTTAATACTGAAGATGGAAGAAAAAAGCAACATTTTCGGCATATTATTCTTTATTATTTTAAGAAAGGTAAAAACGCAACTGAAATGCAAAAAAAAGATTTGTGCAGCATATGGAGAAGATGCTGTGACTGACTGAATGTGTCAAAAGTGGTGTGCGAAGTTTCGTGCTGGAGATTTCTTGCTGGACAATGCTCCACAGTCGGGTACACCAGTTGAAGTTGACAGCTATCAAATCGAGACATTAATTGAGAACAACTGACTTTATACCAAGCAGGAGATAGCCGACATACTCATAGTATCCAAATCAAGTGTTGAAAATCATTTGCATCAGCTTGGTTATGTTACTTGCTTTGATGTTTGGGTTCCACATAAGTTAAGTGAAAAAAACCTTCTTGACCGTATTTCTGAATGTGATTCTCTACTTAAACGTGATGAAAACGTTCTGTTTTTTAAAAAAATTGTGATAGGCCATGAAAAGTGGATACTGTACAATAATGTGGAACAGGAGAGACTGTGGGGCAAGTGAAATGAACCACCACCAACCACACGAAAGGCCGGTCTTCATCCAAAGAAGGTGATGTTGTGTATATGGTGGGATTGGAAGGGAGTCCTCCATTATGAGCTCCTTCCGGAAAACCACACGATTAATTCCAACAAGTACTGCCCCGAATTCAACCAACTGAAAGTGGCACTTGGCGAAAAGCGTCCGGAGTTAGTCAACAGAAAATGCATAATCTTCCATCAGGATAATGCAAGATGGCATGTTTCTTTGATGACCGGGCAAAAATGCTTATTGCTTGGCTGGGAAGTTCTGATTCATCTGCCATATTCACCAGACATTGCACCTTTGGATTTCCATTTATTTCAGTCTTTACAAAATTCTCTTAATGGAAAAATTTTCAATTCCCTAGGAGACTGTAAAAGGCACCTAGAACAGTTCTTTGCTCAAAAAGATAGAAAGTTTTGGGAAGATGGAATTATGAAGTCACCTGAAAAATGATAAAAGGTAGTGGAACAAAAGGGTGAATACATTGTTCAATAATGTTATTGGTGAAAATGAAAAATGTGTTTTTACTTAAAACCCAAAGGAACTTTTTGGCCAACTCAATACTTTGTTGTAAGGAATGGTACAAATGAAAAAAAATATAAAGTGGGTGTTTGCTACAACTTACAGAAAGGGTAAAGTAATCCCAATATCACCATAGGAAGTCATCTTTTTTTATAGTTATGGATAAGCCAGCATAGGACTTAGCTCTCATTATCACTCTTCCCCAGGGTGCATTTATCAGAGACATTCTGCCATATCAGATTCTGGGGCCCATATCTTGTATAAGTTGGTTACACAGTCATCTATTTTTTTGATGAATTTCACCTGCTCGTTTAGGTAATGAGTCTCAGAGAAGTCACAGAAGTAGGGGTCATTTTTGTCATTGGTCAGTTTGTGCATTTACAGTAGTGACTGATTCACAATTTTTTCCAAGAGTAACACACACTCCATTGCATTCATTGTCTGGTTTCCTGATATCCTGAAGGAAGATATGGCCCCTTGTTGGTTCTGAACCTTCATCAGCTTCTTAGCGAGCTCCTTCTCCTCAAGAGATTGATGAAGAAAATATCTGGCAAAGTTCTTCAGAGCCACATCTTTACAAAGTAGTAAGACATGGACAGGTAGACATAGGAGGTGTCGCTTTCCAAGATGTTCTGGTGGTTGATGGCAGACTCCTGTTTCACAATTTTTAAAAATGAAATCTTTCTATATACCCTATCCTGTAATCTGTTTTATAAGTCATTAACATACCACAAATGTCCCTTTATATTAGTAAATAGAGACCTATGGCAACATTTTAAAGGCCTATGGAGGTGGTACAATGCATTTCAACTAGATTTTGAAGGGTTAGGTAAGTGTATGGGCAGGATGCAGTTGGAAGAAGGTGGTAGTAAAAGTAAAAGGTTGTTCCAGGAAGGGTAAGATAACAGAGTATCTCCCTTTATCTCAGACTCAAATGTAATTTAAAAAGTAAATATATGCCAGCTAGTAATCTGACTTGGTGATAGGCTACTATCAGGAAATCAAGTGACAAGAGGATGACAAATCTAATAAAGTCCAGAGGTATTGTTTTGAGGTTGGCATTTTAATAAGAATCTGTTGAAAATTACACTTGCATTCTAATTTATAATACTAAGGGTCACAGTATTTCTTCTTGTGTTTTCTTTCAATCCTTACTGGATTAATCAAAACAGTAATGTCTGCATCCAAATTAGGTATTCCCTTCTTGATCGAGCAAAAATATTCTAATGATTCATACCTGAGCAAGAAGAGAATACAGTATTATGCACACTAATTTTGCTAATATAATGCAAACTATATGAAATGACTTTGAATAAAGCATAATATAAACAGGAGTTACAGAATATAGAACTTTTCATGAATCCTACAAGGATCTACAGTGAATTCTTTCCAAAAAAAAAAAATCATCTAGCAAAAATAATCCTTTTATCATTTTGAAGTTTTAAGTGTGTGTGTGTGTGTGTGTGTGTGTGTGTGTGTGTGTATAAAACATGTCATTAGCAAAGAATGTGGGTTTTACTTTTTCATTCCTTCTCATGGCCCAACTTACCATTTAAAATATTTTAGATGGAAATTTTCCTAGTAAATCCACACCCGCATTTCATTAAATGATTTACTAAACACAGCTTGCCCTATTCTTGATGACTCATGATCATTAATAAGACTTATCAAATGTTTATAAGGTCAATAAATTGTTGGTTTCATTCTCAGAATCCTCAGAATGCTTTATTTTTGTAGCAGATGATTTTGTTGTCTATCCTGTCAGGTGTTCCATATCAACTGTATTTATTTATTTATAGCAGTTTTCTACCCCTTTGGCAGCATTTAATATATTGCCTGTTATAACTGAAGAATAGCAATTGCCAGAAGGAAACCAGCTAACCAAGTTTACACATGATTCTTGGTCAATAAGTTGCCAGTTTCATACTTCTATCAAGAAAAAGTTCATAGGTTTATTATCAAGGACGCTTTAAAAAGCTCATGTATGGATTCAGCAGCATACCAGATGCCACAAGTCTACTAATGGAAAAGCAGGGTGTTAAGAAGACTATGAATTCTTAAAACAACAAAACCTACAATGATTACAATAATAAAACTAACAGATACTACTAAGATGAACAAATTTCTTACCGTGAGCATTATGGGTTCACAGACTCTTTGCTTAAATTTGTCTCTGTTATTTCTCAGCCATAAAACAGCATCATATGTATCACGGTATCTCTGTCTCAGCTTATCTTCCTTTTGATTCATAAGGTTGTCAAAACGCACAATATGATCATCCACACCTAAAATTGGAAAATAAAGCATTATTCCTCTGAAAACTTTAATTAGCGAAATAATCTATTAATAACATAAAAGAGTATCTTAGATCTAAAGGTTAAAACACCACTCAGCAAGTACCCAACACAGTGAAAAAGACCCACCCTGGACAAATCATTCTTAAGTTTCTAAACACCTGGGATAAAAGATGATCTTTAAACTACCAAAAATAAATAGGTCACATACAAAATAATGAGAAAACACTAGATTTCCTATCAAAAGACAATGGCAATAGGCCTTCAGGATTCTGAAAGAAAAATTATTTTCAAGCTAGATTTTTATAACACAAAAATAAAAAAGGGGATAATGAAGTAAAGATTTTTCAGGGATGCAAAGACTCAAATTAATTCCCAAATATCTCTTCTTAGGAGGTTATGTGAAGATGTACCCTTACAAAACAAGGAAGTAATTTAAGAAAAATGAAGACACAGAATTCAGGAATAGCTTTTTATTCAACACAGAAGAGGTGTGAGACAAGTCCTAGGTAACAGCCATAAGGAGACCTTGAGAACAATCAGTTTAGATGGGAGGAGGATGGAAGGTCTCAGAACTCAAGAGAATGCCTGATAATTTTTTTCCCAATTTAAGGAAATGCTAAAGTAAATGGTGTTTCTAAAAAATGGTAAATTAAAATCCTAAAAAAAAATTATCAATGAACAGAAGTTAGATCATAATGCACTACTTGGCTCTGCTGTGAGCAAGTTTTATTGTTGTAATAACATAAATAATACTTAATATTTCTAGCTAGTAGAATCAACCCATAAACAGACCATATAAAACTTAATTATGGGTCTCAATAAAGTATGTTTTCAGCCTTTAAACTATAAAAACCAGAGTACATATTAAAGAATTAAAGGGAGGAAAGTAAAAAGAAAGGCTAGGAGTATCAGTATTTTTAGCTTATAAATGTGCATTCAAGCATTATCAACAAATATTAAATGACAAAAAAAGAATATTATTAGTAATAAATAAACATTAATAAATGTTAATGATTACTAATATTAATATAAGAATCCCATTTGGGGAATTACAATAATAGGTAGGGGAGGTGTCATGAGTTGAAATCCACATCTGAGGCAACAAAATATTAAAAGATGATATCTAAAGTTGATTAGCCAAGACATGGTAAAATAAAAATATGATTAAAATATATGAAAGACTATTAGAAAAAATTACTGAAATAGTTAAGAGTGCTTACTCTTGATAGTGGGTCTGGAAGTTGGAAAGGCACTGGGCCACCCTTCTTGTCTAGTGTTATTATTTTTTTTAAACCATACACCTAGCATTTTGCTAAACATATAGACAAATTTTTTTACTAACTGACCTTAGTCATATATACTGAGCTGACAGAATGTAAGATCTCCTCTAACTGAATAATGCTATAGATCTAGCCACACGGTCTATAGCAAAGAAAAAAAAAGATGAAATTGGACAGGCTTCAAGGAGCAAAGCTAATGGAAGATTATGAAGGCTAGAATGAAGCGATTAAATTTGACCTGAGAAAAAACAGAAAAGTGAATGACTGTAAAGAAAATAAAGCAAAGTATTTTTAGAGAATTAAATCAACTGCCATAATCTGACATAAGACAATGGTCTGCTGCAGCAAATCATTACACAATAGATATAGGTAATTAAGACACTAAAATGGAAGAACTGAACTGAGCTTCCTCAACAAGCAGACATGAACACTTAGAGACATGATCAGGGGAAGAAGAAAACCCATCAACAGAGACATATTTCCATTTTATAAACATGTCCTCACTGTAAGTTTAAAAAAACTTACTCTTCTTCTCCTTCTCTAGAGTTTCCCTCTCTCTACGCTTATCAATTATCTCGCCTTCACATAATGCCTTTTCATCTTGAACTCGTCTCAGATCATTTGTAATGGCATCAATTTGGGGTTGAAGGTTCTCACAGTTTTCTGTGGTCTTCAGTTCATTTTGCAAATCTTCTATCATTTTGCGGGTATTACTTATTCTCCTCTGTCGATCATGCTCTTCATTTTGTTTTACTGTTAAAGCCTGCTGAAGCTCCTCAATCTAATAAAACAAAAGCAGGTTAGCACTGGAGATTGTTTTTTCTCCTGGTTATTAGGCTTTTATAGTAAAACAGTTTTAAAAATGCAAACAGCCTAAGAACATGGGTTTTTTTCTCACTAAAAGGTATCCTATTAGAATTAAACTGTTACTCCTACCAGACCACCTGTCTCTTTATTTGTTCAGCAATACATTCCAAGTACCTAGGGCAGTGGTTAGCATATAGTTAGCATTCAGTAAATATTTGCTAAATAAACGAAATATTTATAAAGCCAATCAGCAGATTTCTAAATATTTATAGGAAGATTTCACATACTATACATCATAAAACTGAAAACAGTCACATGGTATACCACAGACTTTCAATAAACCAGCAATAGAAATGATGGTGAAGATTATGTCACCCTACTAGTTTAAAACCACAATAAACTATTTTCCTTCCATTAAATTATTTTCTACTAGCACTTCAAATTAGTATTTTGAGATTTTAATCCTCAATCTGTATGTTTATATTCAGGGTAAGTCATTAAAAAAAACCAGATCATGCAACTTACCAGTGGAATTTTTATCAAAACCATACATGGTCTACCTAAGACAGAGTTATGATTTTCTTCAAGACACAGATGCATACACCCAATGTATTTTTTGCAAAAATAGAATTTTGTGTTAAATTAGATAAGGTTAACATATCATATAATTTGCTTATTAGTTACCTTTCTTTCCAAGTCAAATTTACTCCCTCTTCCTCCCCATTATAAATGTATATATTTATGACATATTCAATATAGAAAATATGGAAAATATAGAAACTTAAAACAAATAAAAAACACCTAAAATCTTAAGGTCCTTAAACATTTACATTTTAATGCCAGCCTATATCCATCAATAGAGCATATACGTTTTAGCAAATGGCATTACTAAAAATTTATCGAGAGCAGTTTCTCATTACTTCCATGTCCTTGCAAAACAAAAATTTAATACCTGCATAATGTTCTTTTATATAGATATACCACATTTTATCCCATTCCCTACGGTTGGAAATTTGGGTTATAATCAATTTTCTTTTCTAAAAGTTTAGCTTTGACAGTGTCAAGATAATGAACTGAATACATGCCAAAATCTCCTCTCCTATAACAAACATGCAGAAGTGAAAGATAAAATATTATGTTTGAAAAAATTAACACTGTGTGTGTGTGTGTGACTGCAAATTAACAATGTTCAATGGGCCCAAAAGAAGCAGACAAGAAGCCACAGTGTTCAGCCAGGAAACCCATGGAGTCCAAGGCTTTTAGAAGAATAAACTGGCACGTCATGGGAGACAGAGAATTAAGAATCACCAAACACATGAGGAAGTCCAAGTCCATCAAAAAGGGACAAGAAATTTAACAAATATAACCGCTACAATCCCAGAAAAATAGAGACCACCAAGCTACCAAAAATCACTGGGCTGCTGAATAAATTTTATACCAAGAGGTCTTTGTCTGACATTGACCTCAAAAACTGAAAAGCAGCTTGATGGTCCCATGTCCTAGCTAAATTTTCTGAGTTCTAACTTTAACTCATTTGCCACCTTCATCTAAAAAACTACCATAACTAACTAATTCCATCACACCCATGTTTAGCTCAGGCACAGTAAGTCCAAGCCTCCTGGATCATGCATATTCGCTAGGATACCATCCCCATTACTGCTATCTTCAATTTCTCTGAATGTTCTCTCTTCTTGTTCTAGCTAAAACTTGGCTATTCCTGGAAGATACTTCTCCCTAGAGACCTTTCAAATGGTGACCTTTTCCTCCCATAATTCTTCAGAGTACTTCAGGACTCAGAAGTGGGGAGGGTGTCCTTATCAATCTCCACTGTACTACTTCCTCCGTTAATTGAGCCCCACTTCAGGTCTTTGAAGTTCATATGATCAGACTTTAACACCCATTATCTTTGCTATCTTAACTACCCCCCTCAAAGTCTTTCCTCACCCTCTTCATTCACTGATGCCTTTAGCACCTGACTCACTGTCTTTCTCTCCATCATTATGCTGGGCATAATGGAACTCCAACATACATACAGAAAATCAGTCTAACTCTTTGGCCTCTGTGCTCCTTGACTTCTTCAACTGTCTTTTCCTAAACACCACCTCAGCCACCTTCTCCTACAGTTATATTAGATTATATCTATAGTTATATCTCTGACTAGATCATGTAGATCACCAAAAATCATACCACCTCTGAAAACTATTTCCACAATCCTACTCTTTGATCACCATCTCCTTTCCTTACATTTTCACTCACTATGGTCTTCCTACTGCAACTATCCTTTGACTGCACAGGGTCCTGTAATCCACTGACCCTACTATCTTTTCACAATCCACCATCCCCCTCATTCCTTTCCTTAACTGGCTGAGGTTCCACAACTCTAGAATCACTCCCTTGCAAAAGCCTCTTGACCCTCCACCATTCCTATCTCACATTAACAAGGAAAAAGCTTAGTCCTTATTAAACCTAAATAAATACGTTCTATTTATCTGTGTCTAAACAACTAAATTGGAGAAACTCTTGAAAACAGGTCTTACTTCAAATTTATGGCCACAAAACTTAAAGAGGCACTCAGAACTCTCAGAAAAACCTACTACATTTTTCTAATAAATGTATGTTCTCATTCTGAGATGAATTCACATCTTTTCCTCCTTCCTCAATCTTATATTGCTAAAGGCTCTCTACTCACCCAGCTAATGACCCTGTCTCATATTTCATTAACAGCAGTGTTAAAGTCAGAGTACTCTGATCAGAGTACTTCTCCTCCTTTCAAAACCATCAACCTACCTCCATCTGTACTCACTCTGCTTTATCTTATACAATGTAAGGAGAGTTCTTATAGCTACCTAAATCTACCCCTCCAGGGCTAGTCCAAGCAGTGTTTCTCAAATTATTTATGGTGAAGAATCATTAAAATAATTCTAAGTAATCACAAGTCAACTTTTATCAAATACAGCTACAAAAAATTGCTAATAATCACTTTGGTCAATTAGCAATAATCAATTGCTAATAAAACAGTTTGGCAAGTCCTTCAAAAGTTATATGTACACTTATGATAGTCACTTTTAGGAACTTATCCAAAAGAAATGAGAGCATATGTTATATTACATAAGAACTTGTACAAGAATACTCACGGCATTTTTTGGTAATAGCCCTAAATCAGAAACAACCTAAATGTCCATCAACAGATGAATGGATAAACAAACTATGATCTCAAGAAAGTTGGAAAAAAAAAAAAATCAAAGTGAACAAAGATAAAAATACAACATATCCGAATTTGCAGGACACAGGTAAAGGCAGTGATGAGAGGAAAACTTATAGCATTAAGTGCATACACACAAGAAAAGAGGAAAAGTCTCAAATCAATAATCTGAGCAGAACCTGGAAAAAGCAAAACAAACCCACATCAAGCAGCAGAAAGGAAGTAATAAAAATATGAACGACTTTAATGAAATTAGAAAAATAACAGAGAAAAGCCAATGAAACAAAGAGCTAGTTCTTTGTAAAAAACAATAAAATTAACACACCTCTAGCAAGAATGATCCCCACCCTCATACCCTACCAAAAAAAAAAGACAAAGTAGACACAAATTACCAACATCAGGAATGAAACAGGGTTAACATTATCACTACAGAATCTACTGACATCCAAAGGATAATAAGAGAATTTATGCACACATAAATTTAACAATTTAGACAAAATGGACCAATTCCTAAAAAAACCCACTAATTACCACAACTCAACCAATACGAAACAGATTATTTGAATTGCCCTGTAACTATTAAGTAAACTGAATTCATAATTTTAAAACTCCAAAAACAAATCTCCAGACCATGAGAGTGTTATTTGAGAATTATTCAGAATATATAAAGAAGAATTAACACAAATTCTACACAATCTCTTCCAAAACTGAGAATAGGAGGGAACACTTCCCAGTTCATTTTAAGAAGCTAGTTATTATCTTGATACCAAAAGCAGGCAAGTATGAAAAGAAAACCACAGAATATTGCTTCTGAAGATAGACACAAAAATCCTTTAAATGTTTGCTAACAGAATTCAACAATACGGAAAAGGAGTTATAAATTTATACAGCATTAACCAAGCAGGGTTTATTTCAGAAATGCAAGGTTGATTTGATATTCAAAAATCAATGTAATCCATCATCTTCACAAGCTAAAAATGAACATGTGCATGATCGTATCAATAGATATGCAGAAAATGCATCTGACAAAATCCAACACTCACTCATAATATTCTCAGAAACACAGGAATAGAGAACTTCCTGATCTATAAAAAACCCTACAGCTAACATTATACTTGATAGTGAAAAAATGAATGCTTTCCTCCTAAGACCAGGAACAAGGCAAGGATGTCCACTCTAACCATTCTTATTCAACACAGTGCTGGAACTTCTAGCCGGTGCAATAGGCAAGAAAGGAAATAAAGGGCATAAAAATCAGAATGGAAGAAATAAAGCTGTCTCCATCTGTAGATGACATGACTGCTTATAAAGAAACACCCCAAGTAAACCATTAAAAAAAATATGGAACAGAGAAAAAGAAAAATCAAAAGAAAAACTTGGGTATAATCCAACAAAACATAGAGAACTTATATGCTGAAAACTACAAAATACTGATGGAAAAAAATCAAAGATCTAAATAAATGGAGACATACCGTGTTCACAGTTTGGAAGATTCAACATAGTAAAGATTTCAATTCTCCCCAAATTGACATATGTTTAATGCAAGTCCCATTAATATCCTAGCAACATTTTCTGTAGATATAGAAAAGATTTGGCTGTCAACAGGAATGGCAAAGGAACTCTGAAAATCCTCTCCTCCAGAAAAGTAGTGAAAACATTGACAAAAATTATCAAAATTAACTCTTTCAGAACTCTGGAATTTAACCAAAGGCTTTTCAACAAGCCAGAGAGCATTTACTCAAGAAAAATGCTCGAATCTTGGTAAAAACAACAAGCTTTGTGGTGTTTTGAACATGCCCTATTCCTATTCCCCTCTCCTCAGTTCCTTGGCAGCCTTGAAAACCAACAGCCCACAGTCATAGTGAAATCAGCAGCCTAGGAGCTACGGGAGAGATCACAAAGCTAGAGAACTTTCACATTCTCAATCTCAGAGAACTATCATTATCTGATCTGTCTGGCAGTTTCCAGGAAAACCTTACTTGCAAAGTTTATCTCCATTTGACCTGACTCCATAGCTTGCACACTGCAAAAGACCCTTTTCCTTGGAGGAAGCTACCAAAAACAATCAGTGGCAATTGTTTAACAACAGAGCTGCCTGGCGTGAGATAACAGTGTGGCAAACAATAAGCTAACCAAAAAATTTAAAAGCAAAAGCTGGAGAATACGATGCCCATAGGAAGTTTTGGTAGCTCCTGGGAATCTAGAAGGTCATATGCATGCTTGAATTAGGACTGTGCATGCCCAAGGCTGTATGCATGCCCTAGAAGAGCTGAGGAGGCCCTTATCTCTCACAACATTCTGTGCAAATAGGAAGTGAAAGCTGAAACAGAGTTGTAAACTAGCAGTGGAACTTAACCAACACTTTCAACAATTCAGGAAGTATTTGAGGACAGAATCTTGGTGGAAAGTGAAAACAATGCCTGGCTGAGTGGTGAAGGTGTGAACCGACATGCATTCAGAGACCCTCAACAAACACTGGGAGATATACTAGACTGGGAGACATTATAGTCATTTGAGAAAATACCTGTCCAATAATTAGCTGACCATTAACTAACTGAGCAGAGACTTCAGTAGTCACATATGACAAAGAAAACAGAATTCACAGAGTTAGGAAAGTAATTAAAAAAAAACAAACAGTAACAACATCATCAGCAAACAAAAATAACACAAGCCTGGGTTAAAGGGGGACAACTGATTTCAGAGTTGCCACATCCGGCTATTTAAACTTTATAGTTTCAACAAAAAATTAAAACACAGTCAACAAAACAAGAAAGTATAACCCATACACAGGAAAAAACAGCAGTCAACAAAAAATGTCCCTGAGGAAGCCCAGAAACAGTTACAAAATAATGACTTTAAGACAGCTATTTTAAATATGTTCAATGAACTAAAGGAAAACATGTCTAAGGAAAAGAAAGTAAGAGAACAGTGTCTTATTGAATAGAGAATATCAATAAAGAGAGAAATTATAAAAAAAGAGTCAAGTAGAAATCCTCAGTTGAAAAGTTCAGTAACTGAAATAAGATTCACTAGTGGAGCTCAATGGCAGATTTGAACATGCAAAGCAAAGATTAAGTGAGCTTGAAGATAAGTCAATTGAAAGTATTCAGTCTGAGGAACAGAAAAAAAGAAAAAGAAATAGAATGTAGGACACCATTAAATATATCAAAATATGTGTAACAGGAGTCTCAGAAGGAGAGAAAAAAAAGAAAGCAGGAAGAATATCTGAAGAATAATGACCCTAAGCTTCCCAATTGTGATGAAGAACATTAATCTACACATCCAAGAAGCTCCATTAATTCCAAGCAGGATAAACCAAAGGTGACTCACATCTAGAAATTACATAGTTAACTGCTGAAAAGAAAAGGAGAGAATTTTGAAAGCAAGAAAGAAGTAACTCATCATGTACAAGGGATCCTCAATAAGATTAATAGCTGATTCCTCGTCAAAAACCATGGAGGTCAGAAGGCAGTGGATGTTATATTCAAAGTACTGAAAGAAAACCAAGAATTCTATACCCAGCAAAACTATCCCTCCAAAAGAAAGAAAACTTAAGACATTCTCAGATAAACAAATATTGGTAGAATTCATCATTAGCAGACCTGCCCTACAAGAAATACTAATGCAAGTCTTTCAGAATGAAATGAAAGGACACTAGACAGTAACTTGAAACTACACAAAGAAATAAAGAGCACCAGTAAAGGTAACTACATATGTAAATAAGAGACAATAAAAATGTATCTGTTGTTTGTAACTCTTCTTTTCTCCTATCTGATATAAAAGACAACTGTTGTGGTGTAATAAAAAATATATATTTGGTTTTTTGTCCCCAGTTCCTGGCTCAGAGGTCTTAAAAACCTTAGAATTTCCTGAGTGACAGAAGTGTCTTTTGTTATTCACACTAAGTCCCTTTTGCAGATACCTGATTTTATGCTAATAAGACGACTCTTGGCAGGGTCCCTATACAGCTTCAGAATAGAGACTGATTACCAGAAGAACCAACCACATAATTAAGGGGTTGGAGCTTTCAGCCTCACCCCCTGCCCTCAAGGAGTAGAGAGAGGCTGGAGATTGACCTCACTCACCAACAGCCAATAATTTAATCAATCATATCCAGGTAATGAAACTCAATAAAACTCTTGAACAACATGGTTATGGAGCTTCTGGGTTAGTGAACATGTCCATATGCTGGGAAGATGGTGCACCCAGAATGGGATTAGAAGCTCTGCACCACTCTAACCCCCCGTACCTTGTGCTACGCACCTCTTTCATTTGGCTGTTCCTGAGTTGTATCCTTTATAATAAACAGGTAATTGTTAAGTGTAACATCTTCCTGTATTCTGTGAGTCGTTCTAGCAAATACTGAACCTGAAGTTGGCGGTGGAGCGGGGTTGTGGGAATCCCTGAATTTGTAGCAAAGTCAGAGAGAAGAGTAGGAAATCTGAGGTCTGGGGAATTGAGACTGGCATGTAAAGCCAGGACTATCTTGTGAGACTGAGCCATGAAATTGTAGAATCTGCTTTAATTCCAAGCAGTTAGTATCAGAACTGAATTGAACTTTAGGACACAAAGTTGGTGTCAGAGAATCACGCAATTATTGCCACAAAAATGAAACTATATAAATAATTATAAAACTACGTTGATAGGCTTATAATGATTAAAAATATAACTGGTATGACAATAACACAAAGGAAGGAGAAGGGAATGGAGCTATATGGGAACAAAGTTTGTATACTACTCAAGTTCATATTAATATGAAATAGATTATCATAAATTAAGATGTTATTTATAATTCTAAAGGCAGTCACTAAAACAATAGCTCAAAAAATACACAGCAAAAGAACAAGGGAATTAAAATGGTACAATAGAAAATATTTAACACAAGAGTAGCCCCTGCTCGCCGCAATTAGAGAAAGCCTACACACAGCAATGAAGACCCAACACAGCCAAAAATAAATAAATGCACAAATAAATAGAATATATGAAATACTGTTTCTCTATGGCTTAAAAACTTTCAAAGCCTTCTCATAGTTTCTCACTGCATTTACAATCAAATTCAAATTGCTTTCTTTTTTCTTCAAGGGTCTACCTAACATAGTCTCTGGCTACTTCTCATATCTGCTACTTTTCAGGAACAATACACTTGTCCCCTGGTATCCTCAGAGGGTTAGTTCCAGCACCTCTCCATTCCCCCCACCGTCTACAGCTACCAATATCCACAGATGCTCAAGTCTCTTACATAAAATAGCATAGTATTTGCATACAACCTACACACATCATTAGTATGGGATGCAAAGGTACATCATTATTGTGGTTTTAAAGCTGTACGTAAGACATACTTTGTTTTTACTGTATGCTTTTACTGAGTGATCTATTCCCCATCCCAAAGCAAACATGAAAAAAAATTACATTAAATGTAAAAAATAAAAATAAAATCATCTCTAGTACAATGTAAATGCTATGTAAAAAGTTGCTGGTGTATAACAAATTCAAGTTTGGTTTTTGGAACTTTCTGGAATATTTTTTTTCCCAAATATTTTTGCTTAGTGGTTGGTTGAATCCACGAATGCAAAATCCATGGACATGGAGGGCCAACTACATTAGACCCAAGAAGACACTGAGGCAGACTGTCAAAGTGCTAAGGAAAAAAAAATTTGTAATTTAGAATCCAATATCCAGCCATATTAATATTCCATAGTGACTGCAAAGAAGATAGTTTGCAACATACAGGGACTCAGAAAGTTTATCACCCAAAGAACATCTCTAAAACACCTACAGAAGACAGCCAGTAAGAAAAAACCCCCCAAAATTCCTACCTCTTCAAAAGAAAGAATCATAAGAAGTGTAATATAAATAGAAACATGATCAAATAAGCCAATAAATATATTATTAAGTCTAAATAAATACAGATAGTAGAAAATAACATCTTAAATAACTGACAAGTAAAATTTCTGACGACACTGGCATGAAGAGGAGGAAAAAGAAATAAAAGCTTGCTAAGATTCTGATCTTAATTAAGTAGAATGAAAATACTGATTAACTTTTTTTATTAAGAAAAATATGTTATTTAAACTTTAAGAGTAATCAGTAGAATAGGCTTAGAATATATAACTTTAGGGAAAAAAATGGAAAAAGAAATCCTTGAGCAACAGAATGTAGAAAGGGGAATAGGAAGAATCAAACAAAAAGCATAGGAAGTAGAAAACAATGGTAAATGTGAACTGGTTAAACTCCTTTACTGTATGAAAAAGTGTCTCTCACACCAAACTGAAAAAATTACAAAGCAAAACCCAGTATATGTTATTTATAGCAGATAAAATAAAAACATGATGCAGAAAGAACAAACAATAAAGCTTTAAAATCTAGAAAGCAAGAACTAATACAATTACAAGGAAAAATAGACAAATCTACATTCACAGAAGGTACTGATACTTTAAAATGGATGTCATGTTGGTAAGAAAAAAAAATAAGTAGAACATTTGCATAGTTATAGTAAGCTTGATATATATATAGCTATATATCTATATTTATATGTATAAAAAAATCCCTGAAGACAGAATACATTCTTTATGAATGTATGAAGAACACATACAAAACCAAATATAAAAGTCCAAAAGAGGTTTCCAAAAATTCTAAAATAAAGTCATAAAGGCCACATTTATTAATCATAAAGCAATATAACTGGAACTACACATTTTTTAATAAGCTTAAAAATTCCATATCCAAGTAAATTGAAACAGTAAGAACTCCTATGTAAGCTTAAACAAAAACATTTAAATGAGAATTATGAAATCTTAAACAGGAAAGCAGTACATATCACACATATGAAATGTATAACCAAATGATAACCAGAAAAAAATCTATACCCTAAAATGTATTAAAAATTAAGAAAGGCTAAAAATTCAAGAACTTACAAAAGTGACAAACTGGCAATTATGATAAGGGAAAAAAAGAAAACATTGGTTTTAGGAGTACTAAACCACTTAAAAGGTTGGCATAACACTAAAAAAAACCAGTTAAGGATGGAATAAAATAAAATTTTAGGTCAATCTCAGATGGTGCAAAACAATCCTAAAAAGAAGATTTTCTATTTGAATCCAGGAACATATTAAAATACCAAGTAAGATTTATGACAAAATGCAAGGACGGTTCAATGTTAGACAACCTATCAACCTAGTATTCCCGTTTGGGGTTTTAAAGGTGAATCTTTGTGCCTTTTTCCTTCTAAACTCTAACAAAATAACAGAAACGGAGCAAAAAGGGCTCAATCTCACAAGGACAAAAGGAGTAAGGGAGGAGACATCAATAACTGGAGATTTCAATAAATACTCAGAAGAGTAAATGTAGTAGAGGGACAACTAATTTAGCAGCCTATTATAGGAACCACAGTGTAAAGGGTGAGTGAAAGAGAAAGAAACAAGAAAAGAACTGACTCTTCTTAAAAAAAAATATCCTGGAGACTCTTAGAACTAGGAAATGTCAAGTAAAAAGACATTACATATTAAGTAAGATTTTTATGGAAAATGTTATTTTACATTGGGGAAAGTAGAGTGTGGCACTGGGAGCTACTTCTGAGTTCTGCAAGTCGTTTAATTTTGTTGAGTCTCTATTTCTCTACCGGGTATTTGGATACAATGGTGACTGCCCTGCACATACTTTAGAGGGATTTAGAGAAAGGAGATTTTGCTATAAATACATTATTGTTGAGCCTTCCAAAGTAAATTAAAAAAAAAAAAAAAGAGAGAGAGAAAGACACACACACCCCACATAGAGAATTACCCCTACCAACCCTACACTACCCTCCTACCCCAATGCCTTCACACCACCTCTATGCACACACCTTGAGCACTAGCGCTAGCAAGCAAGCTTCTGTCATGAAAATGTGAGGTTTATTCTCTGGAGAAGTTAAATGAGAGAGGATTGGAACTTGAAGATAAAGGCATAGGAAAAGGGGTAAGGCTGAAAACTGAGAGATTAACGTCATGCTTTAAACACCAGGAATGCTTCAAGACATGCATCTATCCCTAAGAAAGGTAATACAAACTTTAGTTTCTGAATGGTCCTGGAGAACAGAACCCCAAATACATTTTGGGATCTGTTAGCTAAAAAGCCCACTTTCTTGCCCAATTATCCTAAAATAATTTTTTCATCAAGTCCCATCCATGCACAATGAATTTATAATCAGCTTTTTTAATACCCAACTCTTAATATAAACAAACAACAGAATAAATCCCTTATAATTTCTGCTGTTAAGATAACTAAATCCAACTTTACCATCACCCTATTAAATACATATCTATTGCACCCTATAATGCATATCTATGAGTAGTTTAGAGCCATTTTCCCCATTTATCTTCTGTGCAAGTGCTATACTTCCAAAGCTTAGTTCCCCTCACAGATTAAGATAAGAAATAGAGAATGAGGAGGATCTCAGACAATTCCCAAACAAGAAGGTGTCTCATAATCTACACCTGAACACAAAAGTTAGGGCAAATTAACATAACAAAAATTTCAATACAAGATCTTACATGTTTATCTTTCCTTTCTATAACATCTTGCTTTTGTTTGCATTTTTGAGATGTCTCCTTAATATCTGTTGCCTGTAAGATTGAACCAGAAGAGGGGAAGTTAGTTAAAAATTCAAGCAAGGCAATTATGTGACCCCACTCATCCAAATATTAAGTTGCTATTTAAGTTTACCGACAATGATTTTCCATGATTTCTTTCCAACTAAATTCATAATTATCACCCAAAATACCAACAATTATTTGAAAATCTATGAAAGGTTATTCCTATAGATATTAAAAATAGCTGCAGCAATATGCATACATATGTTTCTGTATCTCTTCACATTTATTTCCTCATGTTATTTTATCCTAGAAACGATTATATAGAATTGCAGGGTCCATTCTCAAAACAATATCTGACGCCAAAATCTCACCTAAAGGTTAAAAGCCATGATCACAAAAAATTTTAATTTACATTTTCAAAATATCAAGAATATTCCATAGGCCATTATATTATTTATTCCAAGAAACATCAGGATTTTTATATTACATTCCTCCAAAAGGGCATATAGTTACAAAGCATGTATAATAAAGTCACAAAAGGAGTTAAACGTTTCTAGGAATACTACTCTGAATCCTCCTGTTATTAAAACAATAACATTTCATTTTTCTCTTTTTATGTCTTGGAATTTCTATAGAGTAGCAAGCTCCTATAAAGTAGCAAGTGATGATTAGGACCTTGAAAGACCTGTGGTAGTAGAATTCCTAGTAAAAGAACTTAAGGAACTAAAGTTAACAAGTAAATCTACAAAGCATTTTAAAAGACCTGCAAAATATTTTTTAATTTGCTAAAATAAAATACAGGAAATCCAAAATTGAGCCAGAAAAGTACCTTCTCTTTGATTCGAGCCTCCAAATTGTGACGCTGCCTTTCAATTTCTTCAATGCGTTGTGTTATAGGAATCTGCCCTTCTTTAAGTTTTCTGACCTCATCCTTCGCTCGGTCCCGAGCTAGTTTTACTTCTTCATAGTCCTGACGAACATTTTCATATTCCTTGTAATGAATTGAAGAAAGAGAAGTTAATGCACTCCTAGCTTAAAGTAACACAAATACAAAAATCAAGGTACAGGCAGAAACCAAATCTATGAAAAACACGGTTTTGAATCCCTTTGGCAGGTCTATTAATAAAAAATTTGCCCTCTGAAACAACTTCAGAAATAGTAAATACCAACATAATGATTAACTCAGTGATACTCACTGAGAACTTGTCTCTATCACTAGACCAGACTCTCTGTCTTCCATCCCTTCCTGTTATTGAAATTTACATCCTAATGGCTTCTAACAGTAGGACCTCCTCTAGTCTCTCAATAAAGAAGGCATTCAAAAACATATAAAGAACCAAAAGAAACTCAGTTATGAAAAATAAAAATGAAAAAACAAAAGTAAAATGGCTCAAGAGAAAAGCAAAATGTAGCAACCAGGTGAAAATGATGCTTGTCACGTCACAGGAATTAATAAATATTTGCTAAAAAAAATTAAGGGGAGTGCTAAGAGAGCATATAGTAAGAATGAATGGGATGAAGAAAGGTAAGAAAAGAATACAAATAAACATTAGAGTAAACCAAAAAAATGAAAAAAGACTGAAATCAATCTTGAAAGAAAAGGGAGAAATCAAAAGACTTCAAAAGACAAATATAAAGCAGGTGCAAGAATAATAATGGACATAGGATAAACCTAATCCAAATGAGCTGAAGGAAGAAAAAAGTTTAAGAAAATGGAATTATGGGAAAGGATAGGGTGAAGCAGGGGTGGTGGGGTTAGGGTGGGTGGGAGAAGTTCAGAAATAAAGCCACATATTTCTCCAATCTAATAATTATTTCCATCCTAGCCTTAAAAACATTATTAAACTTTCTTATTTTGTTTCACCCACTGAAAAGTAATGTATAGAGGGAAATGAATCTTTGGCCCAAACTGTGGTTTTAGACAGTATACATCACAGAGTGACTAAAAACAGTAGTTTCAGTAAGCTTATGAAGCATAATGAGTAGAAGATTACAATTAATATCCTTCAGCTTTCTCTGTAGCTGAAGCTGATATTAGTAGCACACTCAAAGTAAATTCTCAGTGACCTGAGGACACTCAAAGATTTAATTTTTACATATGTAAACATTTTAGCTCATTAACATTTTATAAAACAAAACTATCTGTTGACTCAAATCTGGAAAAATTAAGGACACAGACTTCATCAACATGCAATAACAACACAGCACACAGTTATATAATAACACAAAGAAAGAGATAAATGTTACTATGTATGATATACAAAGCAAAAATGAACAACAGCACCTAATTTGAATACACAGCAATTAGTGCCTTCTTTATAACTTTTCTCCTAATTAAAGAATCACTATTTTCACCTTTAATAACTCACACTTACCACCCATGGCCTTTTTGCTTCAAGCATCTCAATCAAATCTAAATGTCGCTTACGTTCATAGAACCTCTCCACATCTTGTTTATATCTTTCATTCCTCTGAATCATCTTCTCTAGATATTCAGTTTTCTCTTTGCATGAGGTCTAAAATAAATATTTATTTAACAATTAGTTTAACTGAAGAAAGACAAAAGGTCAAAGCTTTTAATAATGAAAAATGTACAGTGCTAACAAAATTTCACAATAAATGATTCCATAGGAGTTCTTAAGAACTGTGTGAAACTAATGTGCACACCTGAATTCTGGTCTAGGTTCTACTATTTATTAATTATGGGACTGTGAGGAAGCCCTGCCACATCTCTAAGCCTGGATTCTTCTTGCCTAAAGAGAAGAGAGGTATCTGCCCCATTCACCTCAACGGTGGAAGCAACTCAACCTACTACAGGTGAAAGCTCAACAAAAGCTGTAATATGACATACAAATGAAGAGTGGTATTATTATGATTACTATGTTATAAATACCAATGACTGAAGGACTTAGAAATGAGATAAAGGAAAGCTAAAATTCAGCCTTTATATTGTGAATTAACAAATACCAAAAATGTACTCAGAGCTTAGTAGAATACGTTTGTTTTCTTTCAGAGTTTGGTAGGTAGTTTCAGTGAGTGTTTCAGAGGGGTGTATTAAGATTGTTTGATGTCGTGAAAAGTAAAAGGACCGACAGAGTATATAAAGTAGGATAAAATAATTACGACTCCTTTGGCCATTCACTCTGAATAAGTATAACAATAAAAATAGTATTAAATTATAATAAAGCTCATTATCAAGTACAGTTACAGTTTAAGAGAAAGCATTTGTTTACAAGATTTCTCATTACAAAAATTTACTGAATTTATTTTAGCTGCTGAGATATGGAAAATGATTCATTAAATAAAGCACCTTTTTGAATGATATGCTAAAAAGAACATTTTAATTTATTAAAGGTGAAAATAAAAATCAAACAGTGCAACTAAATGTACAGTTCTTTTACAAAGTCCATCCTCACACAACTGAAAATATGAGAACTGGCTCAACAGAGACACTATATTAAAAGCTACATATCTGCTGTATTACCCAAAGCCTTACACAGCGCCTGGCATATAGTAGGTGTTTAGTAAATACTGAATGAATAAAAGAATAACACTGAAACTTCCTGAGAGAAAAAAAATACTTTATAATACTATTATTGGTTCTTTAGAACAGGGGTCCCCAACCCCCAGTCTGTAGACCGGTACTGGTCCGTGGCCTGTTAAGAACCAGGCCGCACAGCAGGAGGCAGGCAAGTGAAGCTTCGTCTGCTGCTCCCCATCGCTCGGATTACTGCCTGAACCATCTCCCACCCCTCCCCCCGTCCGTAGAAAAACTGCCTTCCATGAAACCGGTCCCTGGTGCCGAAAAGGTTGGGGACTGCTGCTTTAGAAATTCAATTAATAATGTATATTTGATGAAATGATAGTCAAAATTTTCAAACTTTATATAAAATCCATTCCCACTTTTTGTCACCTAACTTAATTAATGTTAGCAACAAAATCCTAGGTGAAAAAAATCACAAATATATGAATGCACTCAATGAATCAAAACTACTATTTACTTTCCCACATTTTGAGACATAGAAATCAATGAGAGACATAAAATGAGTTGTCTATTTATAAATACCTCTAGTTGTTTTTCTTTCTCCCTGAAGTTTTTGAGTTCACAGTGGTATTTGTGCATTTCTGGAGGACCAATTGACTTCTCAGTAGCTTCAAGGAGTTCAATTTTACTGAGTTTAGCAAATTCTCCAACTTTATCCTAGAGCAAAAAACTTAAATATCAGTTAATATTATCGTTTATAAATATCTTCAAAACATTTTTCATTCAATGATACTTGTCAAGAAGAAACTCATTTAAAAGAAAAAAATCCCTTTTATTTTGAGATGTGAATCTTAATATAAACGCTGTCCTTCATATATCATTCTTTAAAATAATAAACTTAGGGTATAAACTGTCATCTTTTTGAGAACCTAAAAAAAATTTCAATGTCAATATTTCCAGGTTTTAAGTTTTATACACATTTAACAAATAGTTTGGAAAGAAAAGAAAAAATAGTCCCCTGGACTGAAATGATTATCTACTACACATAATTTGGAATGAAATACTAGAAGTTAAAAAAAAAACACACAGAGCAATTTAAAACATCTACTTCTGTAGACAGTCTTATAACAGCTGATAAATACTTTAAAATTTTAACTTTTCTTTCACTTGGACATAGTAATCAAATCATCAGTTTCTGAAGAAAAAAATGAACTATAATTCAGTCACTAGACTGCATTCAAAGACAAATTTAAAAGATCTGATTTTAACATATAACATGCAATATCAGGATGTTTTATTTTTACTAAACAAACTTAAAATATGAAAGGTTTTTAGAAGGCACATCTATAGATTTAAAAGTCTTACTATATAAAATATTTTATACAAACACACTGATTAAGAAGTTGTTTATTAACAAAATTTTACGAGTCTATGAATGAGAGCACACAGCTGTTCAAGCTACTCTCTGTACTTAAAAATAATACCTTTATTTCCTTTACAATACTTTAACAGGCTCATTAATTGAATATTTCCAAATTACTACAAATTAGTAAGATTATACTGTAAGAGATGAGATGCTACCTTTTACAAAGAACTGTTAGTAAGTATTAAGACCACTATGCTCATTTTAAATAGTAACCATTACAATACTCTTAAAAAGTGTTTACATTCTTATATGACATAAAGAGGAAACATACACAAAATTTCCCCACCTTCACATTTAATTCTCTCATACCTGAGGTAGAAACTGGCAAAGATTGCCCACTTGAATATTTAAGGCTGCAACCTGCTCTTCTACTACTTTCTGAGTTGTAGATTTTTTGTTGATGAACCAAAAGGACTGATTTTTTGCCACATCAATCTCACGAGTGATTACAAGATTTCCAGAAGTCCTGAACCTAGTTAAAAAATAAATTAAAAATATTTCTACTCAAAATACATAATTTTAGAAATAAAATTTCTAAAATTCTCTTGCATCAAAGGTTGCCACATAGGATTATTATTATAATTTTTATTCCTTTTGACATTTTGGCCCCTCCAAAGAAGGAAAGCCTGACATTAGTGATAATACGTAACTGACCACCTGTAGGTTATTACTCTTTCAACATTTGAAATTATTTAAACTGTTAAAATAAAATTAAAACAAACGCCAATACTAATTCCCAAACACTGCCAGAGGAGTTATTTATCCTTTAATCATTATGCTACACTCCAATCACGTGTTGACTACAATTTTAAATGGGTTGGTATATAAAAGCATACAACAGTTAAACCTCGAAACTCTACTTGGAAAATGTATGAATGAAAACTAACTCTTACATATGCATTTCCAGACATCAAAACCAGCCTGCCCATACAGGTGGCCCATGGTTTCCTCATCTTACACTCCACCACTCTGAATTCAGAGGAGACTGTACCACATGACTATAAGGAACATTAAAAAATAGAAAATCTGAAAGAAGGGTATTTACTTATTTCTTGATTTAAAAGTACTACTGCTTCACACCTCCTATCTACTCATCCATCTTCTTCACTGGCAATCAGCAGCATGGAAGAAGACCTGGGACCACCAGAGAGACAAGGTGCCATTGTTCGGGTGTGTGTGAGGAGAGGGGTGGGACTGCCATAGAAGCTCCTTTCTCTGCACGCGTACTTTCAGGCGGCAGGGCACCACCTACAAGAGCTCCAGGGATGGGTGCGAGCCACCACTGCCATCTAGGACTCCAGAGATGGGCGTGGACTGCTGCCGCTACCAAGGGTCCCATGAGTGGATGCTGGTTGTTTCCCCCACCTCCTGGAAACGTGTGCAGGCAGTGCACCTGCATAGCCCCTATCAAGGGATAACAGCCAGCACACGCTGAGGAAAGAAACGGCAAGCATCCAAACCAAAAGCAACCCTCACACCAAAAACATATTAAACCCACACAAGGTACACAAGGACACTTCTGCATATAAATAGCCCTCCAAGACTACGGTATATAATTGTTTCTCCTAAATACACAGAGTAAGAGGGATATAAGGGAACCATTCCCAGTGAAAAGACCAAGACAATTCCCCTGAAGGAACAATGAAACAGACCTCTTCAGTCTAAAAGACACCAAGTCCAAAAAGAAGGTAACAAAAATACTGAAGGAATTAAGAAAGGCTATCAACAGAAATGCAAATTACTGTAAAAAGGAAGTAGAAACTATAAGGAAGAGACAAGAAAAATTAGAAAATTCATTTGCCGAGACAAAAGCTGAGCTAAAGGCAATGAAGAGCAGAATGAATAATGCAGAAGAAAGAGTAAGCGATCTGGAAGACAGAATAATGGAAATTACCTGATCAAAACAGCAGACAGAAAGCCAAATGAAACAAACAAAAAAGCAAGCAATATAAGAGACCTATGGGATAATACAAAGCATGCCAATCTACGGATAACAAGGATTCCAGAAGGAAAAGAAAGAGAAAAGAGGATTGAAAATGTATTTGAAGAAACTATGGCTGAAAACTTCCCAAACCTAAAGAAGGAAACAGATATCCAGATATAGGAAACAGAAGGTCCCAAAACAGATGAACCCAAACAGACCTACATCAAGACATATTATAATAAAAATGGCAGAACAGCGCCACTTAAAGGAGCTCCAGAGACGGGCGTGAGCCGCGGCTAAAAGCACGGACCCCAGGGACAGGCATGAGACACTAAGGCCACTGCTGCGGCCACCAAGAAGCCTGTGTGTGAGCACAGGTCACTATCCACACCTCCCTTCCAGGAGCCTGTGCAGCCTGCCACTGCCAGGGTCCCGGGAGCCAGGGGCAACTTCCCCGGGAGAACACACGGCGCGCCTCAAGCTGGTGCAACGTCCTGCTGGACTCTGCCGCTGCAGGCCTGTCCCGCACTCCATGCCCCTCCCTCCCCCTGGCCTGAGTGAGCCACAGCCCCCAAATCAGCGGCTCCTTTAACCCCGTCCTGTCTGAGCAAAGAACAGACGCCCTCCAGCGACCTATACGCAGAGGCAGGGCCAAATCCAAAGCTGAGCCCCGGGAGCTGTGAGAACAAAGAAGAGAAAGGGAAATCTCTCCAGCAGCCTCAGAAGCAGCGGATTAAAGCTCCACAATCAACTTGATGTACCCTGCAACTGTGGAATACCTGAATAGACAATGAATCATCTCAAATTGAGGAGGTGGACTTTGAGAGCAAGATTTATGACGTTTCCCCCTTTTCCTCTTTTTGTGAGTGTGTATGTGTACGCTTCTGTATGAGATTTTGTCTGTATAGCTTTGCTTCCACCATTTGTCCTAGGGTTCTATTCATCCGTTTTTTGTTGTTTTTTGGTTTAAAAAAATTTTTTTTCTTAATAATTATTTTTTATTTTAATAACTTTATTTTACTTTATCCTCCTTCCTTCCTTCCTTTCCTCCCTCCCTCCCCCCCTCCCTTAGACAAAAATCATCCCAAATTGAGGAGGTGGAATTCGAGAGCAAGATTTATGATTTTTTCCCCTTTTCCTCTTTTTGTGACTGTGTATGCTCCTGTGTAAGATTTTGTCTGTATAGCTTTGCTTTCACCATTTGTGCTACGGTTCTACCCATCTGTTTTTTTTTTTTTTAATTTTTTTTTCTTAATAACTATTTTAATAACTTTATATTATTTTATCTTACTTTATTTTATCTTCTTTCTTTCTTTCTTTCTTCTACTAATTCTTTCTTTCTACTTTTTCTCCCTTTTATTCTGAGGTATGTGGATGAAACGCTCTTGGTGCTGCAGCCAAGAGTCAGTGCTGTGCCTCTGAAGTGGGAGAGCCAACTTCAGGACACTGGTCCACAAGAGACCTTCCAGCTCCACATAATATCAAACGGTGAAAATCTCCCAGAGATCTCCATCTCAACAACAGCACCCAGCTTCACTCAACGACCAGCAAGATAAAGTGCTGGACACCCTATGCCAAACAACTAGCAAGACAGGAACACAACCATATCCATTAGCAGAGAGGCTGCCTAAAATCATAATAAGGCCACAGACACCCCAAAACACACCACCAAACGTAGACAAGATCCAGCCTCATCCACCAGAACACAGGAACTAGTCCCCTCCACCAGGAAGCCTACACAACCCACTGAACCAACCTTAGCCACTGGGGACAGACACCAAAAACAACGGGAAGTACGAACCTGCAGCCTGCAAAAAGTAGACCCCAAACACAGTAAGATAAGCAAAATGAGAAGATAGAAAAACACACAGCAGATGAAGGAGTAAGATAAAAACCCACCAGACCTAACAAATGAAGAGGAAATAGGCAGCCTACCTGAAAAAGAATTCAGAATAATGATAGTAAAGATGATACAAAATCTTAGAAATACAATAGAGAAAAGACAAGAAACGTTTAACAAGGACCTAGAAGAACTAAAGATGAAACAAGCAATGATGAACAACACAATAAATGAAATTAAAAATACTCTAGATGGGATCAATAGCAGAATAACTGAGGCAGAAGAACGGATAAGTGACCTGGAAAATAAAATAGTGGAAATAACTACTGCAGAGCAGAATAAAGAAAAAAGAATGAAAAGAACTGAGGACAGTCTCAGAGACCTCTGGACAACATTAAACACACCAACATTCGAATTATAGGGGTTCCAGAAGAAGAAGAGAAAAAGAAAGGGACGGAGAAAATATTTGAAGAGATTATAGTTGAAAACTTCCCTAATATGGGAAAGGAATTAGTTAATCAAGTCCAGGAAGCACAGAGAGTCCCATACAGGATAAATCCAAGGAGAAATACACCAAGACACATATTAATCAAACTGTCAAAAATTAAATACAAAGAAAACATATTAAAAGCAGCAAGGGAAAAACAACAAATAACAAACAAGGGAATCCCCATAAGGTTAACAGCTGATCTTTCAGCAGAAACTCTGCAAGCCAGAAGGGAGTGGCAGGACATATTTAAAGTGATGAAGGAGAAAAACCTGCAACCAAGATTACTCTGCCCAGCAAGGATCTCATACAGATTTGATGGAGAAATTAAAACCTTTACAGACAAGCAAAAGCTGAGAGAGTTCAGCAGCACCAAACCAGCTTTACAAGAAATGCTAAAGGAACTTCTCTAGGCAAGAAACACAAGAGAAGGATAAGACCTACAATAACAAACCCAAAACAATTAGGAAAATGGGAATAGGAACATACATATCGATAATTACCTTAAATGTAAATGGACTAAATGCTCCCACCAAAAGACACAGATTGACTGAATGGATACAAAAACAGGACCCATATATATACTCTCTACAAGAGACCCACTTCAGACCTAGAGACACATACAGACTGAAAGTAAGGGTATGGAAAAAGATATTCCATGCAAATGGAAACCAAAAGAAAGGTTGAGTAGCAATTCTTATATCAGACAAAACAGACGTTAAAATAAAGACTATTAGAAGAGACAAAACGGACACTACATAATGATCAAGGGATCAATCCAAGAAGACGATATAACAATTATAAATATTTATGCACCCAACATAGGAGCACCTCAATATATAAAGCAAATACTAACAGCCATAAAAGGGGAAATCGACAGTAACACGTTCATAGTAGAGGACTTTAACAACCCATTTTCACCAATGGACAGATCATCCAAAATGAAAATAAGGAAACCCAAGCTTTAAATGATACATTAAACAAGATGGACTTAACTGATATTTATAGGACATTCCATCCAAAAACAACAGAATACACATTTTTCTCAAGTGCTCATGGAACATTCTCCAGGATAGATCATATCTTGGGTCACAAATTAAGCCTTGGTAACTTTAAGAAAATTGAAATTGTATCAAGTATCTTTTCCAACCACAACGCTATGAGACTAGATATCAATTACAGGAAAAGATCTGTAAAAAATACAAACACATGGAGGCTAAACAATACACTACTTAATAACGCAGTGATCACTGAAGAAATCAAAGAGGAAATTAAAAAATACCTAGAAACAAATGACAATGGAGACATGACGACCCAAAACCTACGGGATGCAGCAAAATCAGTTCTAGGAGGGAAGTTTATAGCAATACAATCCTACCTTAAGAAACAGGAAGCATCTCGAATAAACAACCTAACCTTGCACCTAAAGCAATCAGAGAAAAAAGACCAAAAAACCCCCCAAAGTTAGCAGAAGGAAAGAAATCATAAAAATCAGATCAGAAATAAATGAAAAAAAAATGAAGGAAACAACAGCGAAGATCAATAAAACTAAAACCTGGTTCTTTGAGAAGATAAATGAAATTGATAAACCATTAGCCAGACTCATCAAGAAAAAAAGGGAGAAGACTCAAATCAATAGAATTAGAAATGAAAAAGGAGAAGTAACAACTGACACTGCAGAAATACAAAGGATCATGAGAGATTACTACAAGCAACTCTATGCCAATAAAATGGACAACCTGGAAGAAATGGACAAATTCTTAGAAATGCACAACCTGCCAAGACTGAATCAGGAATAGAAAATAAGAACAGACCAATCACAAGCACTGAAATTGAAACTGTGATTAAAAATCTTCCAGCAAACAAAAGCCCAGGACCAGATGGCTTCACAGGCGAATTCTATCAAACATTTAGAGAAGAGCTAACACCTATCCTTCTCAAACTCTTCCAAAATATAGCAGAGGGAGGAACACTCCCAAACTCATTCTACGAGGCTACCATCAACTTGACACCAAAACCAGAAAGGGATGTCACAAAGAAAGAAAATTACAGGCCAATATCACTGATGAACATAGATGCAAAAATCCTCAACAAAATACTAGCAAACATAATCCAACAGCACATATAAAGGACCATACACCATGATCAAGTGGGGTTTATTCTAGGAATGCAAGGATTCTTCAATATATGCAAATCAATCAATGTGATACACAATATTAACAATTCAAAGAGAAAACCCAAATGATCATCTCAATATATGCAGAGAAAGCTTTTGACAAAATTCAGCACACATTTATGATAAAAAACCCTCCAGAAAGTAGGAATAGAGGGAATTTTCCTAAACATAATGAAGGCCATATATGACAAACCCACAGCCAACATCGTCCTCAATGGTGAAAAACTGAAACCATTTCCACTAAGATCAGGAACAAGACAAGGTTGCCCACTCTCACCACTCTTATTCAACATAGTTTTGGAAGTTTTAGCCACAGCAATCAGAGAAGAAAAGGAAATAAAAGGAATCCAAACTGGAAAAGAAGAAGTAAAGCTGTCACTGTTTGCAGATGACATGATACTATACATAGAGAATCCTAAAGATGCTACCAGAAAACTACTAGAGCTAATCAATGAATTTGGTAAAGTTGCAGGATACAAAATTAATGCACAGAAATCTCTGGCATTACTATACACTAATGATGAAAAATCTGAAAGTGAAATCAAGAAAACACTCCCATTTACCACCGCAACAAAAAGAAAAAAATATCTAGGAATAAACCTACCTAAGGAGACAAAAGACCTGTATGCAGAAAATTATAAGACACTGATGAAAGAAATTAAAGATGATACAAATAGATGGAGAGATATACCATGTTCTTGGATTGGAAGAATCAACATTGTGAAAATGACTCTACTACCCAAAGCAATCTACAGATTCAATGCAATCCCTATCAAACTACCACTGGCATTTTTCACAGAACAAGAGCTAAAAATTTCACAATTTATATGGAAACACAAAAGACCCCTAATAGCCAAAGCAATGTTGAGAACAAAAAAACAGAGCTGGAGGAATCAGTCTCCCTGACTTCAGACTATACTACAAAGCTACAGTAATCAAGACAGTATGGTACTGGCACAAAAACAGAACAGGATAGAAAGCCCAGAGATAAACCCATGCACATGTGGTCACCTTATCTTTGATAAAGGAGGCAGGAATGTACAGTGGAGAAAGGACAGCCTCTTCAATAAGTGATGCTGGGAAAACTGGACAGGTACATGTAAAAGTATGAGATTAGATCACTCCCTAACACCACACACAAAACTAGGCTCAAAATGGATTAAAGATCTAAATGTAAGGCCAGACACTATCAAACTCTTAGAGGAAAACATAGGCAGAACACTCTATGACATAAATCACAGCAAGATCCTTTTTGACCCACCTCCTAGAGAAATGGAAATAAAAACAAAAATAAACAAATGGGACCTAATGAAAATTAAAAGCTTTTGCACAGCAAAGGAAGCCATACACAAGACCAAATGACAACCCTCAGAATGGGAGAAAATATTTGCAAATTAAGCAACTGACAAAGGATTAATCTCCAAAATTTATAAGCAACTCATGCAGCTCAATAACAAAAAAACAACCCAATCCGGAAATGGGCAGAAGACCTAAATAAACATTTCTCCAAAGAAGATATACAGACTGCCAACAAACACATGAAAGAATGCTCAACATCATTAATCATTAGAGAAATGCAAATCAAAACTACAATGAGATATCATCTCACACCAGTCAGAATGGCCATCATCAAAAAATCTAGAAGCAATAAATGCTGGAGAGGGTGTGGAGAAAAGGGAACCTTCTTGCACTGCTGGTGGGAATGTGAATTGGTACAGCCACTATGGAGAACAGTATGGAGGTTCCTTAAAAAACTAAAAATAGAACTACCATATGACCCAGGAATCCCACTACTGGGCATATACCCTGAGAAAACCATAATGCAAAAAGAGTCATGTACCAAAATGTTCATTGCAGCTCTATTTACAATAGCCCAGAGATAGAAACAACCTAAGTGTCCATCATCGGATGAATGGATAAAGAAGATGTGGCACATATATACAATGGAATATTACTCAGCCGTAAAAAGAAACAAAATTGAGCTATTTGTAATGAGGTGGATGGACCTGGAGTCTGTCATACAGAGTGAAATAAGTCAGAAAGAGAAAGACAAATACCGTATGCTAACACATATATATGGAATTCAAGAAAAAAAAATGTCATGAAGAACCTAGGGGTAAGACAGGAATAAAGACACAGACCTACTAGAGAACGGACTTGAGTATATGGGGAGGGGGAAGGGTGAGCTGTGACAAAGCGAGAGAGAGGCATGGACATATATACACTACCAAACGTAAGGTAGATTGCTAGTGGGAAGCAGCCGCATAGCACAGGGAGATCAGCTCGGTGCTTTGTGACCGCCTGGAGCGGTGGGATAGGGAGGGCAGGAGGAAGGGAGACACAAGAGGGAAGAGATATGGGAACATATGTATATGTATAACTGTTTCACTTTGTTATAAAGCAGAAACTAGCACACCATTTTAAAGCAATTACACTGCAATAAAGATGTTAAAAAAAAAAGATGATGTGGCACATATATACAATGGAATATTACTCAGCCATAAAAGGAAACGAAACTGACCTATTTGTAATGAGGTGGATAGACCTAGAGTCTGTCATACAGAGTGAAGTAAGTCAGAAAGAGAAAGACAAATACTGTATGCTAACACATATATATGGAATTTAAGAAAAAAAAATGTCAGGAAGAACCTAGGGGTAAGACAGGAATAAAGACACAGACCTACTAGAGAATGGACTTGAGGATATGGGGAGGGGGAAGGGTAAGCTGTGAAAAAGCGCGAGAGAGGCATGGACATATATACACTACCAAATGTAAGGTAGATAGCTAGTGGGAAGCAGCCGCATAGCACAGGGAGATCAGCTCTGTGCTTTATGACCACCTGGAGGGGTGGGATACAGAGGGTGGGAGGGAGGGAGACACAAGAGGGAAGAGATATGGGAACATATGTATATGTATAACTGATTCACTTTGTTATAAAGCAGAAACTAACACACTATTATAAAGCAATTATACTCTAATAAAAAAAATTAAAATGGTAAAAGTTAAAAATAAAGACAAGATTCTAAAGGCAGCAAGAGAAAAGCAAAGAGTTAAATTCAAGGGAACCCCCATAAGACTATCAGCTGATTTCTCCACAGAAACACTGCAGGCCAGAAAGGAGTGGCAAAATATATTCAAAGTCTTAAAAGGGAAAATTGTGCAACCTAGAATACTCTACCTAGCAAGATTATCGTTTAGAATAGGAGGAGAGATAAAGAATTTCTCAGACAAGCAAAAACTAAAAGAATACAGCAATACTAAACCTATCCTAAAAGAAATATTGAAAGGTCTTCTCTAAATAGAAAAAAGCAAGAAGATATAGGAAGGAGGAAATCACAACTGGAAAGTAAACTACTTAAATAAGCCAGTGTACAGATCAAAAAGAAAAAAAATAAAAAACCTATTTGTGAAAGCTATGATAAAGACAAGGAACAGCAAAAGAATAAAGATGAAGATGTAAAAAAAGGATATCAAAATCATAAAAGGTGGGGAAGAAGAGTAAGAAAATGTAGGTCCTTTTTTTTATTTAGACTGTGTTTGAGGCTGTATGACTATCAGTCTAAAGCAAGCAGATATAAGAATGGGTTAACATACTTGAAAAACAGGGCAACGATAAATCAAAAACATACAATAGATTCACAAAAACCAAAAAGAAGAGGACACAAGCATAAAATAAAAGAAAGTAATCAAGTCACAAAAAGAAAAACAAAAAAGGAAAGGAACAAAGAAGAAACATACAATCAACTGGAAAACAAGGTTTAAAATGGCAATAAATGTGTATGTATCAATAATTACCTTAAATGTCAATGGACTAAATGCTCCAACAAAAGACACAGAGTGGCCCACTGGATGAAAAAACAAGAGCCTACAATATGCTGCCTACAAGAGATCCACCTTAGGACAAAGGACACACACAGACTGAAAGCAAGGGGATGGAAAAAGATATTTCATGCAAACGGAAATGACAAGAATGCGAGAGTCACAATACGTGTATTAGACAAAATAGATTTTAAAACAGAGGCCACAAAGAAAGATAAAGAAGGATACTATATAATGATAAAAAGGTCAATAGAAGAAGAGGAGTTTACACTCATCAACATATATGCACCTAATATAGGAGAATACAAATACATAAAACATACTAGCAGACATAAAGGCAGAAATTGATGGGAATACAATAACAGGAGACTTTAACACCCCACTCACGTCAACAAACAGATCTTCTAGACAGAAAATCAATAAGGTAGCAGAGATCCTGAATGATACAATAGAACAGTTAGACTTAATTGATATTTTCAGAACATTACATCAAAAAAAAAAAAAAACCCAGAAAACACATTCTTTTCAAGTGTACATGGAATATTCTCTAGGACTGACCACATACTACGGCACAAAACTAACCCCAACAAGTTTAAGAGTACAGAAATTATTTCAAGGATCTTCTCCAACCACAATGGCATGAAACAAGAAATCAACCACAGGAAAAGAAATGAGAAAAAAATAATTACATGGAGACTAAACAACATGCTACTAAAAAATCAATGGGTCAACGAGGAAATCAAAAAGGAAATTAAAAATACCTGGAGACAAATGGCAATGAAAACACAACCATACAAAATCTATGAGACGCAGCAAAAGCAGTTCTTAGAGGGAAGTTGACAGCAATACAGGCCTTCCTCAAAAAATAAGAAAAACCTCAAATAAACAACCTAACCTACCACCTAAAAGAATTAGAAAAAGAAAAAGAAAACCTAAAGTCAGCAGAAGGAAGGAAATAATAAAGAACAGAGAGGAAATAAATAAAATAGACATTAAAAACACAACAGAAAAAAATTAGTAAAGCCAAGAGCTGGTTCTTTGAAAGGGTAAACAAAATTGACATGCCTCTGGCCAGGCTCACCAAGAAGAAAAAAGAGAGAATCCAAATAAACACAGTAAGAAATGAAAAAGGAGAAATCTCAATCAATACTGCAGAAATACAAAAAACCATAAGAGAATACTATGAATAATTATATGCCAACAAAGTTGACAACCTGTAAGAAATGGACAACTTTCTAGAAACAAAGAGCCCACCAAAACTGAATCAAGAAGAAAGATAATTTGAACAGATCGATCACTAGAGGTGAAATAGAATCTGTAATTAAAAAATAAAACAAAGCAAAAAAACTCCCTACAAACAAAAGTCCAGGACCAGATGGCTTCATAGGAGAATTCTACCAAACATAGGAAGATCATACTTATACTGATCCTTCTAAAACTCTTTCAAAAGACTGAAGAGGAGGGAACACTCTCAAAAACATTCTATGAAGCCACCATCACCCTGATACCAAAACCAGACAAAGACATCACCAAAAAAGAAAATTATAACATCTTTGATTAGTATAGATGCAAAAGTTCTCAACAAAATATTAGCAAACCAAATCCAACAATACATAAAAAAGATTATACACCATGACCAAGTGGGATTCATCTCAAGTTCACAAGGATGATTCAATATATGCAAATCAATCAATGTTAATACACATTAACTAAAGTCAAAAGCCACATCATCATCTCAATAGATACAGAAAAAGGATTTGACGAAATTCAACATCCATTCATGATGAAAACTCTTACCAAAGTGGGTATAGAGGGCACATATCTCAACATAATAAAAGTCATTTATGACAAACCCACAGCCAATATAATACTCAGTGGTGAAAAGCGGAAAGCCTTCTCGCTAAAACCTGGAACAAGACAAGGATCACCACTCTCAACTCTTCTATTCAGCATAGTATTGCAAGTCCTAGCCACAGCACTCAGAAAAGAAAAATAGAAGGTATCCAAATTGGAAGGGAAGAGGTAAAATATTTACTATATGTAGATGACATGATAGTATACATAGAAAACCCTAGGGCACCACACAAAAGCCACTAGTGATAAATGAATTCAGCAAAGTAGCAGAATACAAGATTAACATTCAGAAATCAGTTGCATTTCTTTACATTAACAATGAAATATTAGGAAGGGAATGTAAAAAAACAATCCCTTTAAAAATTGCACCAAGGGCTTCCCTGGTGGCGGAGTGGTTGAGTCCGCCTGCCGATGCAGGGGACATGGGTTCGTGCCCCAGTCTGGGAAGATCCCACATGCCGTGGAGCGGCTAGGCCCGTGAGCCATGGCCGCTGAGCCTGCGCGTCCATGCTCCGCAACGGGAGAGGCCACAACAGTGAGAGGCCCGTGTACTGCAAAAAAAAAAAAAAAAAAAATTGCACCAATAAAACCCCTAGGAATAAACCTGACCAAGGAGGTGAAAGACTTATATGCTGAGAACTATAAAACATTAATAAAGGAAATCAAAGAGGATTCAAAGAAATGAAAAGATATCCCATGCTCTTGGACAGGAAGAATTAATACTGTTAAAACGGCCATACTATCCAAAGCAATCTACAGATTTAATGTGATCCCTAGCAAGTCACCCATGACATTTTTCACATAACTAGAACAAATAATACAAAAATTTATACGGAACCATAGAAGACCCAGAATTGCTAAGGGAGTCCTGAGGAAAAAAAAAAAAAGCAGGAGGTATAACCCTCCCAGACTTCAAACAATACAACAAAGCTACAATAATCAAAACAGTGTGGGGTACTGGTACAAAAACAGACATATGGATCAATGGAATAAAATAGAGCCCAGAAATCAACCCACACACCTACGGTCAATCTTTGACAAAGGAGGCAAGAATATAAAATGGGAAAAAGACAATCTCTTCAGCAAGTGGTACTGGGAAAGTTGGACAGTTGCATGTAAATCAATGAAGTTAGAAGACACCCTCACACTATGCACAAAAACAAACTCAAAATAGCTTAAAGACTTAAACGTAAGACATGACACCATAAAACTACTAGAAGAGAGCAAAGGCAAAACATTCTCTGACATAAATCGTACAAGTGTTTTCTTAGGTTAATCTCCCAAGGGAATAAAAACAAAAATAAACAAATGGGACCTAATCAAACCTACAGCTTTTGCACAACAAAGGAAACCATAAACAAAATGAAAAGACAACCCAAAGAATGAGAAAATATTTGCAAACAATGTGACTGACAAAGGCTTAACTTCCAAAATATACAAACAACTCATACAGCTCAATAACAAAAAGACAAACAACCCAATTGAAAAATGGACAGGAGACTTAAATAGATATTTCTCCAAAGAAGACATACAGATGGCCAGTAGGCACATGAAAAGATGTTCAACATCAGCAATTATTAGAGTAAATGAAAACCAAAACCACAACAAGGTACCACCTCATGCCGATCACAATGGCCACCATTAAAAAGTCTACAAATAAATGCTGGAGAGGGTGTGAAGAAAAGGGAACCCTCCTTCACTGTTGGTGGGAATGTAATTTGGTACAGCCACTAAGGAAAACAGTATGGAGGTTCCTCAGAAAACTAAAAATAGAATTACCATATGATCCAGCAGTCCCACTGCTGGGCATATATCTGGAGAAAACTATAATTCAAAAAGATATATGCACTCCAGTGTTCAGAGCACTACCATTCACAATAGCTAAGACATGGAAACAACCTAAATGTCCATCAACAGATGAATGGATAAAGAAGATGTGGTATATATATATATATATATACACACACACACACACACACACACACACACACACACAATGGAATACTACTCAGCCATTAAAAAGAACAGAATAATGTCATTTGCAGCAACATGGATGTAACTAGAAATTATCACACTAAGTAAGTCAGAAAGAGAAAGACAAATACCATATGATATCACTTATATGTGGAATCTAAAATATGGCACAAATGAACCTATCTACAAAACAGAAACAGACTCACAGTCATAGAGGACAGACCTGTGGTTGCCAAGGGGGAGGAGGGGTGGGAAAAGGATAGGCTGGGAATTTGGGGATGGAACTACATCCAATCTCCTGGGATGATCCATAATGGAAAAGAAAATAAAAAGGAAGGTATGTATGTGTATAACTGAGTCACTTTGCTGTACAGCAGAAATTAGCACAACACTGTAAATCAACTATACTTTAATTAAAAAAAAAAAAAAAAGGAGAAAAGAAACCATCCCCAAAAGGCTATACTGTCACCGTGAGGGTAAACTAGAATTACTCCATTACCTCCACCACCACCCTCAGGCACAGCAAGGCCAACTTGCCTGTATCAAACTATGACTCGAACTGTGAAATGAAGAAAAATTTTACCCTGAGAGTTACTAACCCCAAGTCACTCTCAAACAGATTTGTATCTTGAAGTTACATGACAGACGTAAGGAGGTTCAAAAACCCTCAAACTGAGACTTCTGTATATTGAGATACTGGTTTAATAGTATCCAATGATCTTTAACAGAAGTTAACAAAAATTCTCTCTGCAGGAATCTACCTTTATCATCAAAGAGTTTAACACAGATAAAGTTCCAAGAGAAAGGAGAAGCTCGCTGGAAACACACACACGCAAGAAAACAAAGCTTCAATAGTAAGAGCTAGCAGAAATCAAAAGTAAAATCATATTGGAATCAAAGGACTCAAGTATAAGTACGTTTATTATATTTTAAGAAATAAAAGATTGAAAATATAAACAATAGATCTGAAAAAGAACCAAAGAGAAATGGATCTAGAATGCAACACAGACATAAAAAGATGAAAAATATGAAAGATCTTAAGAGACTTGGATGACTGAGAAAGCCTAACATCTGTCTTGTAAGAGTTCTGGAAGGAAGGGAGGCTAAGAATGGGTCAGTGGCAGCATGTGGAGAAATAACAGATAAGAATTTTCCAAACTACAGATTTAAGAATAAATCACAGTATTAATAAAAAATAAATCCACACATAAATATATGATGTGAAACTATAAAACACCAAAAACAATTACTAACAAAGAAACTAAGATTAGATTCACAACAGAAGACAATGGAATACTTTGCACATGCTGAGAAAATATCTATCAGTATAGAATTTTATATAAAGCAAGTACTTCTTTCAAGATTTAGAGCAAAATATTTACAGACAAAAACCGAGTGTTAGAAGAGCTTCATTAAAGGAAACTTTAAAGAATGTCCTCGGGCAGAAAGTGATCCCAGAGGGAAGAAAACAAATGCAAGAAAGAAGGCAAACAGAAAATATGTAGCGTAATTCTAAACAAACATTACAGTTTAAATTAATAATAGTTATTATATCTTGAAGAGTTTAAGAAACAAGACAGAATTAAAGTAGCATATAAATTCAGAGAAAAAGTTATAAAAAGCACTCTAAGATATTTATTCAGTAGGAAGATGAAAATTTAATTAAGTCTAGACTCTATTAAAGTATTTGTTAAAAATTCTAATAACCATTAAAACAAGAGAAGAATGCATAATTTCCAAAACAATAAAAAAGGAAAAATTAACCAAACAAAAAAATCCAAATGAAGGCAAGAGAGGAAACAAATACTGAAAAGTGGGCCAAATTAAAGGCACAGAATAAGGCAGTAAAAATAAGTCCAAACGTATAAATAATTACAGTAAATGAACTGTATGTATTATTTAAAAGACTATATGAAAAACACCACCCCACTATCCTTGTTTAAATAAGATAAAAAAGATATTAAAAACTTTAAATGAATGAAAGAAAGATAACCAGGAAAATATTTAAAGAGAAAGCTGCTAACTACACTCATTAATAGCAAATTAAACAGATTCTAGAGCAAAACGTCTCGAAAGATGAAGAAATCAGCACATAACAATAAAGAATTCAATAATGTCCTGAAAATATATAAGGCAAAAATTGACAGAACAAGAGTAATTGACAAATCTACATAAAGGAATAGTGTAATACACTTTTCTCAGTAATTAAGGAATTGATCTGACAACTGCAATCAGCTAAAATACAGAAGATTTAGCAATATAACTAATAAGCTTGAACTAATGGACAAATACTGAACATTGCACATACAACAGCAGAATTCTCATTCTTTCAACAAACAAGTAACAATTACAAAAGCTCAGTACAAGTAAGTCTCAACAAATTTCAAAGGACTGGGAACATAAAGACCATCTCTCTCTCACTCACACTCACTCTCTCTCTCTCTCTCTCTCTCTTTCTTTTACCACACTACTATCAAGGTGGAAATCAATACTAAAATGTAACAGGAAAATCACTACATTAGAATCTGAAACAACTTTTAATTTATGAACTCAAAAAGAAAATGAAGAAAACATTCACAACTGAAAAGTACAAAAATACAATATACCAAAATTTGGGAGATAGAACTAAAGGAATACTGAGAGGGAAATTTTTAACCTTAACTATTTATATCAGGGAAAAAACAAAAGACTGAAAATTAGTACAATAAATATCCATTTCAAGAAATTAGAATAAAAGAAACCAAAAGTTTAAAGAAGAATTAGTAAAGGTAAGAGTAAAAATTAATGAAATAGAAAGCAATGATGTTAAGACAGAAATAACAATGCAAAAAGTTAATGCACTAAAGAAGACTAATAAAACTAACAAATCAATTTTTTCCAAATCATGAAAAAAACATGAATGAAAGAGGGGAATACAACTACAGAAGACACTTAGATAATATATATTATATATGAGACAACATAATACAAATATAATAAAGTTACATAAGAAGCTATTATTTAGCCCAATAAAATTAAAAGCTAAGATGAAAATTTTTTTTAGAAAAGTATAAACTACCATGATTCAAGAAACAGAAAAACTAAATAATCCACTATCATTAATTAAATAGTTAAAAAATTAAAAAACAAAAAAACTCGAGGCCCAGATGATTTTGTCAGTAAGTTTAACCAAACAGTCAAACAACAAATATTTCACAAATAAAATACAGATGTAAAAATCCTAAATAAAACATTAGAAAAGCAAATCTAGCAATGCAAAAATTATGACCATACTGCATTTATTCTAAAAATGCAAAACTGGGTGAATATCAGGAAATTAACTGAATTTAACAATTAAAATAATATGATCAATTCAATAGATGCTGATAAAATTCATTAGCTAGCCATAATTAAAAGAACACCAAATCAGGAACAGAAAGTAAATGGTATCAAGGAACCAAATAAATGGTATCTTCCAAAGTCCTACAACAAATACCTCATTTCACTGCAGCCACGCTACCATTTTTCTGTTCCTCAGAAACAACAAATTTAATTCTGCCCTAGATCCTGAGCACAAACTCTTCCACCTGCCTGGAACACTCTACTCCCAGTTCTTATAGTTCTTATTTAGTTCTCAACTCATGAATATTCTCAACAGGCCTTTCCTGAACATTCAACAGAAATAAATAAAAGCACCACCTCCCCTAAACCTTGCCAAGGCCTACAATGAGCTAAATCTAATTTAAGTTCTTTGTCTTCATTTTACTCGACCTATCGGCAACACTGGACACATATCACTCCCTCCTCCTCAAGCCATTCGAGCCATTCAAAGTACTGCTTTCCAGGTACTATATTCTTTGGACTCACTAGCATTCTTCCCAGTTTCCTTTCCCTATATTCAGCCTCTAAATGCTGCAGTACAACAGGGTCTAGCTCTTAGACTTCTTTGCTTTGTATCTTCTCCCTTGGAGATTTCAATCACCCTACTGCCAACTCCCCAAACGTATTATCTTTGGCCCAGACTTCTCGCCAAACGATAGGTTAAAAAATCCAATTGCCCGTTCAACATTTCTACCTGAATGGCTATATAGGCATCTCAAACTTTACTCTGTATTTTACTGACCCTGAAAAGCATCTGTTTTTGTTATTGTTCTTTTCCATCTTACAATTTCTGAAACTGGGTTGCACATTTCAAACTGTGTCATAGTTCAGTTGGAAGCTGCATTTTACAAATGGTGCCATCTTAATTTGATGAAATATAATTTACTCCAAAATGACCTTCTGATCTTACCCTAAAACATCCTGACGCAGGTTTCATTACCTCAGCTAACAGAAACTCCACTCTTAAGCATGCCAGATTATCTATATATGTACATGTCCTCTTTGATGCCTCTCTTTCACACCCTATATTCAATTTGTGAGCAAATCCCAAACTATTTTAATTTTCTCTTAGGGTTATTATTATTCATCACTACATTGGTATCCTTGCTTTTGCCTCTGTTTCCTATTTTTCACACAGCAACCTTAATGGTCTGGTTAAAATTTAAGTTAGATTATGTCACCTCTCTGCTCAAATCCTGGTGGCTTCCCATCTTATTCAAAATAAATGCAAATTCCTTACAGGTCTACAAGGCCTTATGAGCTGGCTCCCTCCCTGATATTTTCAGAACTTACCTTTTCCTGTTCAATGCAATCCAGTGACTCTAGGCACCACTTCAGAGTCTTAGCATTAACAGATTCCTCTGCCTGAAATGCTGTTTGTCCAAATATCTCCATGCTCATCCCCTTATTCTCTTCAAGTCTTTGTTCACATAATACTTTCTCAGGGAGAACTTTCCTGATCACCTTATTCAATACTGTAATTTCCACTCTGGCATTCCCCATATTCTCTTCCTGCCTCTATTTTTCTACACAGTGCTTATCACCATCTAACATATTTTATTACCTATTTGTTTATGTCTCCTCTTCACCTCTAACCATAAATTCCATGATGGCAGAATGCTGTATCCCCCAATGAACTAATAAATATTTGAAAAATGATTGCATAAATGCATGTCCGAGACTATTCTATCCACTGTTGCCTTCAATGGATATGTGGTCAGTTAATGCATCTGTTCAACAGCAATGACAATTCCAACAACTAAAAATGAGCCATTTTGTGTCTGGTACTCTCAAAGCCACATGGACCCTAATGGAACAAGAGAGCACAACATAACCATGTTGAGTATGGGGAAAGGGAAATCTCCCCTTGTGCCAGACTTGGTAACAGAACTCTGGTTAATAGTCACTGGTTAGATTATTAGAGCAAGCAGCTACTGCACACCAAGTAGTTAACCTATTTAGATAACTAAGAAGACAACTGGGCTTTGGTGATTCAAAGTAGAAAGTCAGGAGTGCTTAAGACCTGCAGCCATCCATAATGGACTTTTGAAACTTAAATATTAATACTTCCTCTGTATTTTATAAATATACCTGGCTTAGTATATTTTTTCAGTTTCAATATCTAAGAAACCATTGTGATCAATCAATGGTACCAAGGCTAACCCAGGAGTATCTTTGGCAACAGGCATACCTCGGAGACATTGCGAGTTTGGTTCCAGACCACCACAATAAAGTGAATACGGCAATAAAGTGTGTCACACGAATTTTTCGGTTTCCCAGTACTTATAAAATTTGTTTGTACTATACTGTAGTCTACTAAGTGTGCAACAGCATTACATCTAAAACAACAATGTACCTACCTTAATTAAAAATACTTTATTCCTAAAAAATGCTAACCATCATTTGACAATGCGGGGTTGCCACAAACCTTCAATTTGTAAAAAAACAAAAACAATGTATCTGCAAAGCACAATGAAACGAGGTATGCTTGTATTTTTAAAAATTGAGATATAATTCACATATCATACAATCCACCATTTTAAAGTCTACAATTTGATGGTTTTTTAAAAAATGGTGGTAAAATGTATAAAATTTACTAGTTTAACCATTTTCAGGTATACAGTTGAAAGATTGTGTGTAGCAACAACGGTTTTTAAATACATTCACAAGGTTGTGCAACAATCACCACCATCTAATTCCAGAATATTTTCATCTCCCAAAAGAGGAGCCCATACCTGTTAAACCAATCACTCCCCATTCTTTCCTCTCCTCATACCCCAGCTACCACTAATCTATTTTCTGTCTATGGATTTGCTTATTCTGGACATTTCATATAAATGGAATCATGCAACATGTATTCTTTTGTGTCTGGCTTCTTTCACCAAGCATTATCTCTGCAAGGCTTACCCATGTTATAGGATCTATCAGTACTTCAATCCTTTTTACGGCTCAATAAAATGTCATTGTATGGATATATCACATTCTGTTTACCCATTTATCAGGTGATATACATTTGAGTTATTCATAATTTTCATTATTAAAATTAGGAAAAAGCTACTTTTGTGTCAATGAGCAATCAATCTCTAGAACAGTGACTGACCAAAGAATATTTGTATTTAATATTTGACAGATGCTGCCGAATAGGATATAGTGCCTGTACTCCCACAAACAGTGCACAGCAGGATTCACTTTCCTATACCTTCATATGATTGAATTTTATTTTAAAAATTTTCTAAGCTGAGAAGAAAAGAATCCTCACCTTGATTTCCTTGATAACTAGTGAGGTGTAGCCTCTTTATATATTTACTGGCCATTTACTTTGCATTAAATTTCTTTGCTTATTTTCTATTAAGTGGTTTATAATTTTTACTGACTTGATGAAACATTGGTATTTTGATAATTTTGAGACATGTATGTACATGCTTTCTGTACTGAAAATGTTTCCTCCCATCTGTCACTCATTTTTAACTATGGCACCATTATATTTAGCTAGATTTCTATGGAGCCTAAATTTCTTATTTTCCTTTATTTGTTTATTTTTTTCGAGGCAAGGCTTTATTGGGTCTAATGCTGCAGCATAAGGGGGTGAAAACAAGAGTCAGGTGCCCATGCTCACTCCACAAGAGGAGCTGCTTGGGTCCTTAAAATGGGTAACAACAGGGGCAGGTACGTGGGTTGGGCAGGAGGTACAGCTTAGGTAACCTGTCCACTGCCGTGGTGGTGCTTTGTGCAGGGATTATGCACAGTGCCCTGCTTTTGCTCCTGGCGCCTCAACTGGTTTGTGGCTTTTTTGTATCTTATTGTTCATAACTGCCGCAACTGCCATGTGTGCAGTTATTTTTAGTCCCTTACAGTTTCTTTGTATTCTGTTGCTTCAGGGGAAGTTTGTCCAGGTTCAAGTGCTCTGGTAAAGGGTCCCAGGTACCCAGCCTATCTCAAGTGGAGACCTGCTGTTCTCAGCCTAGCTTTCCTCGTGATTTGGCAGAGGCCGTGTAGTTCCAGTCATCAAAGCCTTCTCTTCCTTAGAGCTCTTCCTATCTTCCTTTATATTGTTATTGGCTATCCTGTTCTACTTAGAAAGGCCTCTCCCTTTCCTGAGATTTAAAAAATATTCTACATTTTTTCCTATCATTTTCAAAGTTACATATTTTTTTCACTCAGCCTTTAACACATCGAGATTTTATTGATGTACAGGGTGGCTAATAAAGCTCTATATTTATCCATTTTAAAAATTAACAGCTAATTATTTCAACTCAATTTGAGTAATTTATACCCGATGCTTAAATTGCCACCTTTACAATAAATTAAATTTTTATGAGGAAAACATAGGAAGAACACTCTTTGACATAAATCACAGCAAGATCTTTTTTGATCCACCTCCTAGAGTAATGGAAATAAAAACAAAAATAAACAAATGGGACATAATGAAACTTAAGTTTCCATGCAGCAAAGGAAACCATAAACAAGATGAAAAGACAACCCTCAGAATGGGAGAAAATATTTGCAAATGAATGAACGGACAAAGGATTAATCTCCAAAATATATAAACAGCTCATGCAGCTCAATATTAAAAAAACAAACAACCCAATCCAAAAATGGGCAGAAGATCTAAACAGACATTTCTCCAAAGAAGTCATATAGATAGCCAAGAAGCACATGAAAAGCTGCTCAACATCACTAATTATTAGAGAAATGTAAATCAACACTACAATGAGGTATCACCTCACACCGGTCAGAATGGTCATTATCAAAAAACCTAGAAACAATAAATGCTGGAAAGGGTGTGGTGAAAAGGGAACCCTTCTGCACTGCTGGTGGGAATGTAAATTGATACAACCAGTATGGAAAACAGTATGGAAGTTCCTTAAAAAACTAAAAATAGAACTACCATACGACCCAGCAATCCCACTACTGGGCATAAACCCAGAGAAAACCGTAACTCAAAAAGACACATGCACCCCAATGTTCATTGCAGCACTATTTACAATAGCCAGAACATGGAAGTAACCTAAATGCCCATCGACAGATGAATGGATAAAGAAGACGTGGTACATATACACAATGGAATATTACTCAGCCATAAAAAGGAACGAAATTGGGTCATTTGTAGAGACGTGGATGGATCTAGAGACTGTCATACAGAGTGAAGTAAGTCAGAAAGAGAAAAACAAATATCGTATATTAATGCATATATGTGGAGCCTAGAAAATGGTATAGATGAACCGGTTTGCAGGGCAGACATTGAGACACAGATGCAGAGAACAAACGTATGGACACCAAGGGGGGAAAGTGGTGGTGGGGGTGGGATGGATTGGGAGATTGGGATTGACATATATATGCTAATATGTATAAAATGGATAACTAATAAGAACCTGCTGTATAAAAAAATAAATAAAATTCAAAAAAAAATTCTTATATACATTTAGAACTGTTCCTATTTTCTCCATTCTGCTCCTCTAATTTTCTGTACGAATTCCATACTATTAACAGCTTTATTAACTAGACAGCCACATGTGAAAGAATGAAATCAGGACATTCTCTAACACCATACACAAAAATAAACTCAAAATGGATTAAAGACCTAAATGTAAGGCCGGATACTATAAAATTCTTAGAGGAAAACATAGGCAGAACACTCTATGACATAAATCACAGCAGTATCTTTTCTGGACCCACCTCCTAGAGTAATGAAAATAAAACCAAAAATAAACAAATGGGACCTAATTAAACTTAAAAGCTTTTGCACAGCAAAGGAAACCATAAACAAAACGAAAGGACAACCCCCAGAATGGAAGAAAATATCTGCAAACAAAGCAACCAACAAGGGATTAATCTCCAAAATACACAAACAGCTCATGCAGTTCTATATCAAAACAACAACCAACCCAATCAAAATATGGGCAGAAGGTCCAAATACACATTTCTCCAAAGAAGACATACAGATGGTCAAAAAGCATATGAAAAGAGCTCAACATCACTAATTATTAGAGAAATGCAAATCAAAACTACAATGAGGTATCTATCACTTCACACGGGTCAGAATGGCCGTCATCAAAAAGTCTACAAACAATAAATGCTGGAGAGGGTGTGGAGAATAGGGAACCCTCCTACACTGTTGGTGGGAATGTAAATTGGTACAACCACTATGGAGAACAGTACGGAGGTTCCTTAAGAAACTAAAAATAGAATTACCATATGTTCCAACAATTACCATACATCCCACTCTTGGGCATATATCCAGAGAAAACCATACATGCATATTTGAAGAGATACATGCACCCCAATGTTCACTGCAGCACTATTTACAATAGCCAAGACATGGAAGCAACCTAAATGTCCAATGACAGAGAAATGGATAAAGAAGATGTGGTACGTATATGCAATGGAACATTACTCAGCCATAAAAAAGAATAAAATAATGCCATTTGCAGCAACATGGATGCACCTAGAGATAATCATACTAAGTGAAGTAAGTCAGACAGAGAAAGACAAATATCATATATCACTTTCATGTGGAATCTAAAAAAAAAATGATACAAATGAACTTATTTGCAAAACAGAAACAGACTCAAATTTCGAAAGCAGACTTGGGATTGTGGGGTGGGGGTGGGGGACTTGGAAAGAGATAAATTAGGAGTTTGGGATTAACATATACACACTACTATATATAAAACAGATAATCAACAGGGACCTACTCTACAGCACAGGGAACTCTACTCAATATGCTGTAATAACCTATACGGGAAAAGAATCTGAAAAAAAATGGATATATGTATATGTATAACAATGACTTAGCTATATACCTGAAACTAACACAACACTGTAAATCAACTATACTCCAATATAAAAGAAAAATTAAATTTTAAGAAAAGGCTTATTTTACACTTTAACATCTGTTACATAAATGTCTTATTCATGATTCTACTTTTCAAGACCTCTTGGGTTTATTCTTCCCGATGAACTTTATAATCAACTTATAAATTTACCTGTTGAGACTCTTATTGGAATTATATGAGATTTATACATTAGCTTGGAAAGGACTGACATGTTAATGGTGACTACAAATTTATATTTTTAGAACATAATATGCTTCTCCATTTATTCAGGTCTTGGCTTTGTATCCTTCAGTAAAATACCACCATTATATTTTAATAAGTTGAGCATAACCTCTTTAACTGTTTTCTTCCATGTGTGCCTATTTCTCATCTCTACATAAATTCTAAAATTTTCAACAATTTTTTAAAAAATTTTCAACAATTTTTGAATAAAGATCACTTCCTCATTTCCTATAAAATAAAGTATTAGATAATCTTTAAGAGCTATTTCAGCTAAGAAAATTCAATAACTTTCTATAAACACTCCAAAAAACAACACTCTAAAAATCACCTAAAGGATGTGCATATTCATATATAAAAGACAAAGTATCTGCACCAAGGATGGTCAACTGGTTTCATCTTGAAGAGTAACTCTCATCCATCAGAAATGGCTGCCAAGAGTGGTAAACTCAGAACATCTAGGTTTAAGGGAAAAGAACACCATAATGAATTATCAATTTCTACCATGAGGGAGGGAATGGAAAATGGTGACATAAATGCCAAGTATCTGCCATACACGAAGTTCACCAAACTACTAACAGTGGTCGTTTCTAGAAGTGGAATTATGGCAAGAAGGCTTTTGTCTTTTTACACTCCTACATTGTTTGCATTTTTTTAAACAAGCAAATATTTTGCTTTCAAAATCAGAAAAAAGAAAGCTTAAGTTTGTAAAAAATACTGCAACTTCTTAATGAATATTTAATAGTGGTATATTTCTATTTCATTATCTCCCATAAATTTCTAATTTCCTTAAGAATTTTTCCAGAAGAAAGTTCTTACAATTCAGGTTTTAAAAGATGCATTAAGGGACTTCCCTGGTGATGCAGTGGCTTAGACTCTATGCTCCCAATGCAGGGGGCGAGGATTCAACCACCGGTCAGGGTACTAGATCCCACATGCACGCCGCAACTAAGAGTCCAAATGCCACAACTAAGGAACCCACCTGCCGCAACTAAGACCCGGCACAACCCAAATAAATAATAAATAAATAAATAAATAATTTTTTTTAAAGATGCATTAAAAAAAACCAAAAACAAAACAAAAAACACCTTACCTCTCTAGATAAAGTATCCCTTAAATATTATTTCCAATATCTATGCCACAATACTGTATTATTACTCTTGACTAAAGTCATCAGGAAAGCATGAACAGAAACTAAGAAGTTATGTAGGCAAATGTGGTTTTAGCACTTTTAACACTTACAATTCAATTTCAACCATGCCTTTGGAACATCCTCTCTTCACAAAAAAGCCAACCTAAGATATAAGAAAGACAAAGTGAGCTGTGTGATGACATTCCCAGGTTAACAATGAGCGATTTAGCAAAGTCATCATTTGTCAGATTCTTTCAATAACTACTCTGTACATTCATTCCCATCACTTTCTAATTGTATCCTTCCCAGATTTAGACTCCTCCATTGGTTCCACTCACAGATAGTAATCATCTAAGTTACCATTTATTGAACCTTCTATGTGCCTAATAGCCTCTTACAAAGTTCATGACAGAGCCAGTAAGTAGTGCAGAGCAAGGATCTGAGCCCAGGTAGCCCAGCTCCAGACCCTGGGTACTTCTATGGAGTTGCACAGATTAAATATTATTAACAATCACTCTAAAAGTACTCATCCTGTTATTAATTAGGATACACCTACCACCCAGCACTTAAAAAAAAGAGCAATACATGTAGTAAATACAATTTAAGTAAGTACAATTTATATAGTATAATAGACATATTTAAGCTAGTTTCTATATATTTGAGCATAAGTATGAAAAAAGACCCTGGGCCTAAAAAAATCAGATTGGATCTTAAATTAGGCTGTAAGTAAGTAATACTTAAAAAAAGGCAAAAACTGCACCTTGCAAATAATTGTCTTTTTAATAGTGATGATGACAATTATAACCACAACAGTTGACATTTATTAAGCATTACTAAATGTTTCTGTGCTAAGCACTTTATATACAATTTTCTCATTTAATACTCATGAGCAAAGTTATGAGCTATATGTTACATCCATGTTATAGATTATGAAAGTGAAACCCAGAAATATGAAAAAGCCTGTTCCTGTAACAAGAAAGTACAGCTTAATGATCACGAGTACAGGCTTTACCGTGTCTAGTTCAAATCTCAAGTCTGCCATATACAAGCTGTTTGACCTTAACCAGGTTACTTAGCCTGTGTTTCAGTTTCTTCATAGATAGGGAAAACAGTGGCATTTTTGTAGAAGTGGGTCATCTACTCATTAGCTTGCAACAATTAAAATACTTCGTACCAAATGGAAGAAAAGATCAGGAGGAAGTTTTTATTATAAAGTATCCGTACAGGTGGTACAGAACATGCTTGTACTAAATTTTTGTTAGCATTTAAATAGAAATACAATATTAAAAAGGTTTTTTTGCTAAGAACTTGGACATCCCCTAAACACAAGGTCTGCAATCTGTCATCTAAGAAACACTGCACTGCACTCCACAGCTTCCTTTAAAAAGTCTACCACTCAAGGGTGAGGAGAGATGTGTCTTCTTTATGACACAAATAAATAGGAAGATTGGTGAACACTGTTACAGCCCAATCCATTCTGACCATACAGCCCTTGGAGTACAATCCAGCAGACCATTACACAGAGATAAGGATTTTATAAATGATTTCTGAAAATTACATATCAGGAATTTCCTGGCGGTCCAGTGGTTAGGACTCCGTGCTTTCACTGCCAACAGCCGGGGTTCGATCCCTGGTCAGGGAACTAAAATCCCACAAGCCGAGCAGTGGGCAGTGTGGCCACAAAACAGACAAAACTACGTATCAATATTTATAAAAATCTGAGTGGGTCCTTGGAAATTATCTACCCCAACCCGTTCTTTGAAATAAAGAAAAACTGAGTTCCAGACAAATGACTAAGGTTACAAAGCCAATCATTAATAAAGCAGTATCTTTTCTACCTCATAAATGCCTCCCACAGAGCATTAAAAAATCATATTTTGAATAGGTTATTTATAATCATAAGGGGTGTAAAACTCAATCTTGTAACCTACATTAAATTTTAAGCCTGGCTTAGAAACCTGTAATATCATTTTGATAATATCGTAATATTTACAACAGTTTTAGAAAAATGAATCACTTCAAGTTTAAAAAATATTTTACAGTGAAGTAACAACTCAACTTTTAGACTTTTAAAAAAAAATTATTTTATTTATTTTTGGTTGCTTCGGGTCTTTGTTGCTGCGCATGGGCTTTCTCTAGTTGCGGTGAGCAGGGGCTACTCTTTGTTGCGGTGTGTGGGCTTCTCATTGCGGTGGCTTCTCTCGTTGTGGAGCACAGGCTCTAGGCGCGCAGGCTTCAGTAGTTGTGGCATGTAAGCTCAGTAGTTGTGGCGCACGGGCTTAGTTGCTCCGCGGCATGTGGGATCTTCCCGGACCAGGGCTCGAACCCATGTCCCTTGCATTGGCAGGCGGATTCTTAACTACCATGCCACCAGGGAAGCCCCTAGACTTTCTTTTTAAAACATGTTTTTATGTGAAATACATACCACACAGTAAATATGAACTTTATGCACTGTTTAATAAATAACAAAACAACCATGTATCTACCTATTTAAGGAACTGATCACTACCAGTGTATCTGACATTCCTTAATTCACGCCAGTTATGTCCTTCTCTCTCGACAAATGTAATCTCTAAATTGATTTGCTGATAATTCTTTTGCTTTTATTTTTACTGTATAAATCTCCAAATATTAAATATATATTATATATATATTTGATCATTCCAGAAACAAATTCACATTACATGTATTTTTCTGTGATGGCATTTTTCCTTAAAATTCTGTTTTTGAGATTTAACCAATGAGCCAAAGTTTGCTTTTACTGTCATATAATATTCAATTTTATTTGACTATACTATAATTTATTGCAAACAATGTTTCTATAAATATTTCCATAATTTCACCTAGTATAAATGGACACAAGCTTACTAAGGTACCTAGAAGTAGAATTTTTGAGGGACTGGATATAGGCATTTACAGATTTACTAGGTAATGCCATATTTTCCAAGGGGGGTTGTACAAATTCATATTCCCACCAAGAATGTATCAGAGTTCCCACTGCTTTATATCCTTATAAGCCACATGGCACCACAAGAATTTTTGTGGCTCTAATGGATACACCATGCCAGGGTTAATTCGTTTCTCTGATAATTAATGAAGCTGAGCATATTTTCATGTATTTACTGGCTGTTTGGGATGCCTCTTCTGTGAGACATCTGAGCATATCTTTTGCTCGTTTATCTTCTGAGTTGCCATTATTTTGATTATGTAGTCTAGATACCAATCTTGTTATATGTGCTATATATATACCTTCTCTCATTTGTCACTAGTCTTTTCTCTACAAGTTGTCTTTTGATGAACAAAAGTTCCTTAATTTTACTGTAGTTGAATTTATCAACCTTTCCTTTGCAGTCTATATTTTTATTTAAGAAATTCTTCTTTAATCTGAAGTTACAAGGATATTTTCTTTCTTTTTTTTTTTTTTTGTGTTTTATTTTTTGCGATACGCGGGCCTCTCACTGTTGTGGCCTCTCCCGCTGCGGAGCACAGGCCCCGGACGCACAGGCTCAGCGGCCATGGCTCACGGGCCCAGCCGCTCCGCGGCATGTGGGATCTTCCCAGACCGGGGCACGAACCCGTGTCCCCTGCATCAGCAGGCGGACTCTCAACCACTGCGCCACCAGGGAAGCCCTACAAGGATATTTTCTTCGACTACCAATCTTTTCCAGAAACTTTCTGTTCAATCACATTTAGATCTTTAATATACCTGGAACTGATTTTTGTTATAGTGTAAAGAAAGGACTCAATTTCATTTTTTCCTATACCAATAAGCAATTGTCTCAGTAGTATTTATTCATCTCTTCCCCACTCATCCACAATGTCAGTTCTGTCATAAATCAAGTTTTTACTAATCATGGCTTTGTATCTGGGCTCTTTATTCGGTCACATCACACTAGTCTATCCTACACCAATACCACAATGTCTTAATTTACTGTAATTTTGTATTGTCTTGATATCTGATAGGCAAGTTTTTCCATTTTGTCCTATTTCTTTAGAAGTATCTTAGCTATTGCTGGCCCTTTACTCTTCCACCTAAAATTTAGAGTCAGCTTGTAATTTATATAGACAGTATAGGGATTCTGACTGGAATGACACTGAATATGTAGAAGAATGACATTTTTATATTAGATCTTCTTGTCCATTAATACAGTGCATCTCTCTAAACTTCAATGTTTTTAAATAAAAATTGTAATTTCTGCATATAGGTCTTACACGACTTTTATTAATTTACTGCTATGAAACTTGTACTTTTGTGGCTGTAATGTCCATTTTTAAATGCATTTTCTGGTCTTTGTTAGTATATAGAAATGCAATTGATTTTTGTTATACAACTTTTCTTGGCAGGGTCTCAGTTTTTATTTCTAATCTGATAATTATTTTTAAGTTATTATTGTTTTTGTTTTTGTTCTTGCGGTACACGGGCCTCTCACTGCTGTGGCCTCTCCCGTTGCGGAGCACAGGCTCCGGACGCACAGGCTCAGCGGCCATGGCTCACGGGTCCAGCCACTCCACAGCATGTGGGATCTTCCCAGACCGGGGCACGAACCCGTGTCCCCTGCATTGGCAGGCGGACTCTCAACCACTGCGCCACCAGGGAAACCCTAAGTTTATTATTAATTCTAATCAATAGATATAACTCACAGAAACAAAAGGTTTTGGAGTCCTCAGTAAGTTAAAGAATGTAAAAAGGTCCTTGCCTTAGTCTGGGCTTCTATAAAAAAAATACCACAGGCTGGGTGGCTTTAACATTTATTTCTCACAAATCTGAAGGTTAGGAAGTCTAAGATCAAGGTGCCTACAGAGTCAGTGTCTGGGTTATACAATCTTATATCCAGTAATCCTGATAAATTTGCATATTGATCCATCAGGAGGCTTATCTGGAGTTTCTTTGTGGTTTTTATGCAGACACTCACATAATCTGTGAATGACAGTTTTCTTTCCAACATGTATCTTTTCTGTTTTACCTAGAACTGCCAGTACAATGTTCAATAGTAATGGTAGTACGCAACCTTGACTTGCTCCTGAACTTGCTGTACATTTTCATAGATATCTTTTGTGAAATTAATAAAGGTCCCTTCTATTCCTAGTTTGCTAAGAGCTTTTAATCATACATTACTGTGGAATTTAACTGAATGCTTTTTCTCTATTAAGATGACCATAGAGTTCTCCTTTAAAATGTGGTTGATTCTTAGGAAAAAATTAACATAATACATCTCTCACTCCTTGAATAAATTCAATTTGGTCATGATGTGTTATGTATTATTAAATTCAAAATGCTACAGTTTCTTTTTTGTGTGTGATTTTTGCTTCTAGATTCATGAGTGAAACAGGCTTGTAATTTTTCATTCTATCCTTGATTGATTTGAGTACCTAGGGTCACATTCTCTGTGTAAAATAGAAACTTACTGCTATTAGGACTAATCCACAATTGTCTTTGTCTTTCTCTATGAGAAAAAATTTACCAGCTAATTTATCTTTTCTACTTAGTCAGTTTTGATAATTTAAGTAGTTGTAGAAACATTTATAGTTACAACTTTTTAAAAATTTAAACTTGAGTGGCATAATGATTCTCATAATATTCTTATATAATCTTTCAAACCTCTGCTGCATTCTTGTAACACCCTCGTGGGAGTCATCAGGGCAGTTTGTGAATATTCTGATTCTCCTTTCAAGCAAACGACTGCACTTGCTCTTTCTCTCTGATCCAAGTTATGGCTTCATGACATGCTTTGTCCAATGAAATATGAGCGCAACATATATATTTACTATTGAAAAATATTCACATATAAGTGGACCTGCGCAGTTCAAACCTGCATTCTTCAAGGGTAAACTGTATATACTGAAATGAAGATTCTATAAGGCTAAAAAGTACCTAAGTGACCACAAAGGGCCTACACTGGATAAGCAGCAAGAATTAATCTTTTGTGTATTTAAACCACTTAAATTTGGGGGTTTTCTGGATCACAATTTAACATATCTTAACTATTACTTTTTGCCATTCCTTATATTTTTTTCTTCCTTTCTCTCCCTGCCCCCAGAAGTTACTGATTTAAATAGTATTTTTGAAAAGCAATTTCTAGTTTTGTGGTTCCTACTGAATCAGTTTATTATTTTATTAATTTCTGCTCTTACTTTTCAGTTTCTATTAAAATTTCTTCTTTGACCTGTGGATAATATAGAAGTACATGTTTCATTCTGAACAAATGGGAAAATTTTAGTTATCTTCTTTATTATTTCTATCTTAATAGCACTGTGGTCAGAGAACATAGTCTATGTGGTAGCAATTCTTTGATATTTTTTGATATTGCTTTATGGCTCAGTTTATGGTTAATTTTAAGAAATATTCCATTTCTGCTTAAAAAGAATGTATGCTCTACCAATTGTTGAGTGCAGTATTTACAACATGTCCATTAGTTCAATCTAACTGTTGTTCATACCTTCTATGCTCTTATTAATTTTTTATCTGATTGGATCTATTGATTACCACTAGCTCTTCCACTATAATTCTGGAGCTGTTAACTTGTCTTTAAGAACTCTGTGATTGTGCTTATATATTTTGGAACTAGATAATGTGAATTTAAGTTGGGAGCTGAATTATCTTCTTGCTGAACTGAAACTTTCATCAATATTTAATGACCATCTTTATCTCTAAAAGTTCTTTTTTCCTTTAAATTCTATTTTGCCTGGTATAAATTCAGCTACACCTACTTTCTTTTGTATAATATTTGCCTGGTATGTATTTTTTCATCCTTTTACTTTCAACTTCTCTGTAGTTTTTTATTTTAGATATGCTTATTGTAAACAAAACAGAATGGAACTTTATTTATCTACTCTGACTTTCTCATTTAACAAGAATGTAGAGCATTTATTATTATTGTGAATGTATTTCCACTATCTTTTTTATGTTTTTTAATAATATCCTTTTCTATATTTCTCTTTCTTTTCTCTTCCTCCTCCTTTCTTGACACTCCTTCTGGGTTGTTTGGGCAGCGGTTATTTTTTTCTCTACTTCTCTCTTCCTACTTTAACCTTCCTTGTTTGGAGATTATATATTTCAATTTTTTTACTGGCTTACCCTAGAAATTTTAACATGCATATTTAGCTTAATAAACTCTGAAGCTAACCAATTATTTTAACTTCCTCCCAACAATACAAATTCAAAGAATACTTCAACTCTGATCACTTCCTTCCTGTCGTCCAGGAAGGACATGTAGTACTATCTTCTTTGATTTAAAAACTTGACAAATGAGACATTAGTATTATTTTACACAGTTTACTTCCCTACATGTTTACCATTTTTTTGCTCACCATTTCTTCTTACCTCTCAGACTTCCTTCTGGGATCATTTTCCTTCTTCCTAAATTATATACTTTCAAAGTTCCTTTATGAGCATCTCAAACTGTTCTTTTCTTTCCCCCTCTGTTTCCATTCTGAGACAATATTACTTCTATGTTTGGTATTCTGGAATTTACTACAATGTGTCTATTTGTGTATTTCTTTCATTTACCCTGTCTGGGATATATTAGGTATCTTGAATCTGAGGATTCAAGTTTTTCAACATTTCTGGAAAATTCTTAGTCACTCTTTCTTGAATATTGCCTCTTCCTTAGTCCATTAACTATCAGGTCACTATCTCTATTTCACACTTTTTTCTCACTTTATCTCTATATTGCATTTTTAGAAAAACTGTCAAGTATTTTGGTTCACAAATTCTCAAATATGTCTGCTTTGTTGTTTTACCTGTCCATGAAGTTTCCCTCCCATGTACTGTTATTTCTTTATGTTCTATTTGATTCAAATTTACCTGATCAAATTTTTCAAACTTACCTGATCTTTTTTGTTACTTATTCTTTTGCTATACTTGCAACCTTCTTTCAGTTCCTTAAATAAATTAAGTATTCCTAGTTTACATTCTGTATCTACAAGCTTTGTAGGTCTGATTGTATAGTCTGTTGTTTTTGTTAGCTCTCATTTTTGGTGATTCATTTCCTCCTATGCTTTGTGATGTTTTTAGGTATGGATTCATGAATTTCTTAGAGCTTTATGTTGAGGACTGGATTGAGGATCTTTTCCTTCAGAGGATTTGCATTTGCTTCTGCCTGAAGAGAGATGTTACTAACTGGGACCACTTTAAACTAAAATTACAATGTATGGGATAAGACTTGTTTGGGAGATTTTCTTTTTTTATCTACTGTATTCAGAGCTAACAATGAGATAAGTAACCTCACTGTCCCACTTTGTGATTTTTTTTTTTCTTCTGCTACATGCAGTGCTTGGCTTCTAGTTTTATCTTCTAACCCTTCTGCACCTTCAGGACCCCCAATCCTATGCAACCAATTCAAAGCCAGGCTTTAGGGTGCAAGGTAAAGCAAATGCCCCTGGGTAAACAACCCCAGAGCTTGTAGAAATCTTTAGATCCAAACTACTTTGTTTGTGCCCTTTGTAAACTTACTTCACCTTTCCACAAGCCCAGAAATACATTTAAAAAGATATATTTTACATTATTTCTAAGGTTGCAGGCGTTACATACTTGGAGAATTCTCTAGGTATATAGTGCACACTACTTCTGGAAATGGAAATCTCCCCACAGTGTCCCTGCCAACTTCATTATTTATATTCAAGCACAACACATTTGCTATACTCAAGGAATGGAGATACAGAAATTGATTTGTTACTAAAAGCAATTCATGGCTTTGAATTCTGTTAAAAAGTACATATGTTAACTCACCTTATCTGCCCGTCCCATGAAAGCAGGTTTGCCTGCTAATCCAAGGCAAATGGCACACACGATGCTGGACTTCCCTGTTCCATTAGCTCCAATAATCATATTCAAGTGGGGCCCAGGAGATACTTCACAGATATCATATGTTCTAAATTATAAAGAGGTGATATTACTAAGCAGAGATAAGAAGTGAAGAATATTTTCTTACCAAAGCACTTTTTCTTCCTTTACCCTTATCATTACCTACAGGCTTCCTCAAATTCTTTTAAAAACCACCTAACCTTACAAATTTAATGTAAGGTTAATTTATAGGTTGTTAATAAACTAGAGGGAAAAAAATCTGTCAGTGGGAGAAATGAAAAAGTGATAATGTGTATCTAAAATAAGAACATTCATGGGAAAATAAAACTTCATGTGCTTTTTTTCAAATATTAAGTCTGCTGAATAAAGCAAAGTTTCACATTATTTACTCTTTAATAATTACAATACATGAGAGAGTACATCAAAGCTACTATACAAATAAGATAATTTTTAACCAAATTATATGTAAGTGAAGCCATGGCTCATCCTGAATCTGTGGATTTTACATTTATATTTCTCTTGAATTAAAATGCTTACTAGCAACTTCTCATAGTCAACCAAATTATTTCTATTCTAATTAGAAAACTGAAGATATATCAAGCCAATAGTTAAATTTTTATTATTACTTAAAAAATAACATCCAATTCCTTTAATATGCTGCCAGACATTCACCAAAGGATCTATTTTTAGTACAAATTCAAGTAAATTTTATTTCTATGGGAGGAAACAAGAGTGCATCATCACCAAGCACTTTTGTAACATTCCCTCATACTAGAAGGCAGCATGCTGTCCAGCACTCTACATGCAACAGTAGCATCTAATCCATATTAGTACTCCGGGACAGCTACGGCAAAATGTGAAGTGAACTCTGACTCAGATATCCTTCTACCTTGTCTTTGAATATTCTGAATTGGAACCCATAAATAATGTCCTGTTCCCACAGGGTCTTTCAGTTAGCTGCCAACTAATTCCCCAAGAGTAAAAAAAACCTTAGCCTCTTACCTGCTAAGTATTTAAATAATTTAACCAAGCACACTTTAACTTTAACACTCAAACAAATTAACAATTCTGAAATGCCACGTGGTAATAAAATAAATACAGGTGGTAAAGAGAGGTATTTTCTGGCAGGTTTCCAACCCCACATCTCTGTACAGCACCTATCTATCTTTTCAGAAGCTTTATTCTAGTAACAGCTGAGTCTTAAAGCAACCCTTTACAATGGCTAAAATAAAACTAGTTTGGGAATTTCAGACATCTGGAAAAGTATCTGACATGGAACTTCTTAACCCAACACATGAAGCCCCATTCTATTAATACTGGAATATCCTGATGTAAAATCTGTGTGACCGTCTTACTAAAATAGTAATGCAACTGGTATTTAAGCAAACAATAAATACAACAGGAAGAAGCATGAGAACTTATGGCCTATACTATACACACAAATATTATAAACAGGTAAAATTGCCAAAAACAAAATAAAGCCTCTGCATTTTTTTTTTTTTTTTGCGGTACACGGGCCTCTCACTGTTGCGGCCTCTCCCGTTGCAGAGCACAGGCTCTGGATGCGCAGGCTCAGCGGCCATGGCTCACGGGCCCAGCCGCTCCATGGCATGTGGGATCTTCCTGGACCAGGGCACGAAGCCATGTCCCCTGCATCAGCAGGCGGACTCTCAACCACTGCGCCACCAGGGAAGCCCAAGCCTCTGCATTTTAAAAAACCTTTCTGACTCTACAATATGTTTACTGGGAATTCCCTTTTTGTGAGTTCCCTTTGCTCTGAGCTCGCCCTGAAAGAGCTAATGTCAGAGGCCCACCCTCTTCTCAGTCTACATACTTTGCCTAGCACCTCATGTATTCTCCATGGCCTCAGGTAGTATCTATACGCTGAAAGTCAGTCCAGATGACCTATATAGATGGAATTCCCACCTCAAGAACTCTATTTGGATAGAGTCACCTCAAACTTAACACATTCAAAATTAAACCCACCATCTTCTCCATCTAAAACCACTCTTATAGTCTCTTAGTGAAGGATATCATCATTCATCTCACTGCCCAAGTCAGAAACCTAGGCATTAGTTTTGCATCATCTTTGATTCTTACCATCTCCTTCATCTCTATCCACACTACCCACCCGCCCATCATCCAATCAATCACCAAATCATGTTGGTAGACAAGCAAATCTGAAATAACTTGTTTTGAAGAAAAAGAAGGACTTCCCTGGTGGCGCAGTGGTTAAGAATCCACCTGCCAATGCAGGGGACATGGGTTTGAGCCCTGGTCCGGGAAGATCTCACGTGCCGTAGAGCAACAAAGCCCGTGCGCCACAACTACCGAGCCTGCGCTCTAGAGCCCGCGAGCCACAAGTACTGAGCCCATGTGCCACAACTGCTGAAGCCCACATGCCTAGAGCCCGTGCTCCGTAACAAAGACAAGCCACCACAATGAGAAGCATGTGCACTGCAACGAAGAGTAGCCCCCACTCACCACAACTAAAGAAAGCCCGCGTGCAGCAACGAAGACCAAACCCAGCCATACGTTCATACATACATACATAAAGTTTTTTTAAAAAAAAAGAAAAAATAGGACCCTTCATAACTTAGCTCTAGCTCATCGTTTTCTACTTTCTATCTCCTTCCCCTATTCTCTAATAAGACCTCTATATTCTAACTATAATGAATTTCTTTCAGTTTCTTGACTATCTTATGCTTCCTTCTTTCTCCAAGCCTTTGCACATGCTATTCCCTCTGCCTAGAAATCTCTCCCCCCACTCTCGATCCCATTCGACTTGGTTAACTACCAGGAATCCTTCCTTTGACTACCCTATTCCAGGCCATTTCGGTTCTCTAAGCCTACTCTTCCTACTTCATTCCTAAAACTCAAAGTCCTCTCATTGTAAAAATAAACAAAACCTCCCCTAGCTCTGCACTTTCCAGCTACCTTTTCTTTCTCCTCTTCACATCCAAGCTTTACTTCCTCACACTCATTCATTCTTCAATGACTGCAAAGTTTTCTGCTTCCACTACTTCAAAGTGTCAGATTTCCTAACTGCTAAATGCAGCAGGTTCTTTTCTGTCCTGTTATCTGACTTCAATGTAGCAGATGATATTTTTGAAGCGCTCTTTTTCCTTGGCTTCTTTGATAATACTCTCCCACGGTTCTCCTCTTACTTTCCTGAACAGTTCCTTCTTAGTCTGTGAGTTCTTCTGCTCGCCCTTAAATGTTGTCATTCCTCCAGGACACCATACTCAGCCTTCTATTCCTATTTATATTCCCTTTTGGGCAATCTCAACCATTTCTGCAATTTCAACAATCACCTATATGCATGATTCTCAAGTCTCTCACCTCTCACATTTTCCTGTAAGCTCCAAACCCTTAAAACTACTGACTATAAAAGATCTTTAAGATGCCCCACAGGAAACTTCAGTTCACAGGATCCAAAAGGCATTTATTATTATCCTCCCCAAATTGCTCCTTCTTCTGCATAGCACTATATATGACCAACTTGCCAAGGCAGAGACTTGAGAAAAATGCTCCATTCCTCCCTTACTCTCATGCCTCACAATTAATCTGCAGCCAAATCCTGTCAAATCTCTTCTTTCTGATCCTACTTCCCACTGCTAGGTTCAAACCCTAATCATCTCTGCCTTCATATTGTAAAAGCCTTCTTGCCTACAATCTTGCACCCTTTCTAAATCATCCTTCACACTGCTTCCAAAGTAATATAAATCATATGTCATGCCCTGCTTAAAATGCATCCTGGCTGCCTACAGGATAAAGTTGGAATTCCTCAGCAAAGGAAACACAGACCCTCAACATCTGTCTACATCTTCAGTATCTACTCTGTCCACATACTAGCTCACATCCTATGTTCTAGCCATACTAAAATACTGGAAATCTCCCCAATATAGCAAACTGTTTCAGGCAGTTCCTTGCTCTTCCCTTTTTTTAAGACTTTCATAACCCTCAGTACAAAGCCCTTCTCACAACTGTGGATGAAATTAATCATTTCATCCTTTGTGCCCGCACGGCATCATGACGCATATACATTATTATGGTAGGTACTTCATTTAATTATATTTATCTTTCCCTATTTGGATTCAAACAGCAATTCACCTACTTATTAGCTGTGTAAACGTCGGCAAATTAACCTCTCTAAGCTTATCAATGGAGGTGATATAAAGAGTTGTTATGAGGAATGAATGAGGGCACTGTGTAAATAAAGCACCTACTTCTATACCTGGCACATGATAGATGCTTGGGAAAAAAAATGTTCCTGTTGTTACCGCAATTCTGTTTTCCCTACACCGCTCTGTGAAAGCTTAAAAAAAAAGAAAAAAAGAAAAAAAAACAGGCCTTGATCAAACGAACTCCAAGGTGCTAAACGGATACACGGTATTTGTGTTAGAACATGTTTACTCAATTCTAAAGTGAGTGTTATGGTTAGTTGTCTGAAGGGTAAGAAAGGAACCAGGGAAGAAAACCAGATTTAAAGGAGTCAAGGGTCTGTTGGGAGGCGCAACAACTGAAAGTAAGGCTCAGTGTTCCTGTACATTTCAACCTCCATCCAGAACAACCTTCACCATCTTTGTCCACCTGGCAACTGCCTACTCCTCACGTATCTGCCGCAGCATCATTGCCACTCTGATTTAACTGTTGCAGCCTCTAAGTTCCCAGAACGCATAGTTTTGTGAATTACAGATTACGTCCTACCTTTCTAGGCCGTGACTCCCAGCGGGCGGAGATCTAATTCCTACTACTTCCAAGGCCCGCCATATGACGCCTTCAAGCAACGTTGGCATTAAGAATTTAAAAACCGTAACACACTACACACACAACTACCGCATCAACACACACGTCGATCTCCACGGCCCACAAGTAAATATCCTCACGGCAATCCCGGCAAGAATTTACTGTCAGACGCACAAACCAGGCACACATCCACCCACCCGGCCCCGCACGCACTCAGCCCGCGCCCCCAGTGTGCAGGCCCGCTCGCCTCCCCCGCCGCGGCACGGCCTCCGGCCACTCACAGGAAGTTCTCCATCGCGATGCGGACGATAGAGCCTTCAACGAAAGGCCCGGACGACTGCAGCGGCAGTGGCGGCAGGGCCGCCGGTGGGGCCGGACTCTTTTTCTTGTTCGGGACTTCCGACGAGGGGCCTCTCGGGAAAGCTCTCTTGGGGGCCAGGGGACTTGGGGTGGACGTTTTCCTGCTCGGAGTCGCCATCCTGGCTGCCTCTCCTCCTGGCTGTGGCTTCCGTTCCCACAGACCCGCAGCTCCGACGCTCCAGCGCCCCACTCCCGCGCGAAGTGAGCGACGCGCGACTCCCCCGCGAGCCCGCCCCGCGCCTGCGCAGTCCAGGCCCGTAGCGTCAGCGGGCATACCCCACCCCTCCCACCGCCCTGTGCAGGGCCTAACCTGAGCCGGCGAGAACAGAGCGGTGGGGCTTGGGAACTCGCGGGAAGCGGATACGGGATTTTCTGCTCTCTATTTTCAGAGGTTTTGTTTGTTTTTAACTCAGAAAAAGATGTCAGTTGCATTTAGTATTTTGAAAGCCTTTTCAGCGCTCCGAGGAAACAGATCCGGGAGGGGACGGAGAGCGGCGTTTGCGGCGGTACCTGGGTGGGCCGGGGTCCCGAGTGCGCCGGGACTCGCCGGTTTGGAGTCCGGCGAGTCTTCTTACTTTGCTTTCAATCAGGTCTCCGTGTCCAAAAAAAAAAAAAAAAAACACACACACAAAAGAAAAAAAAGACTTTTTCAAATGGCTCTATGCCTGCTTCTCCCCTAAAGCATCGCGCTAGGGTCTCCTGCGCTCTCCAACAGATGGAACGACTACACCGCAAAGGTTCTCCTCATTGACTCTCCCTCCACCCCCTCGCTCCCTAATTCTCTATTAAGACTTCCTGGCCTGAGGTTTCTAGAAATCCCCGCTGGCGTCATTGAGAGGGTGCTTCCACTTAAACCTACTCACATTCATCTAGTTAACTCTCTTATTAAAGATGAGGTTCCCTGAGGTCTACGTAGGTCTTCACTCACTCAACTAATAATGTCTAATCTACTAGAGGCTGGGCTGTGGTACTAAGGGATCCAGTCAATGCTGCATGTCTCAGAGCTTACGTTCTGGTGTGTGAGACAGGAACAGAACAAGATAACCTACATATGATCAGGATAATTTCAGGCGGTGATAGGTCCCAGGAAGAAAAAACAGAATGAATGTGATGGAGAGGCAGGAAAGGCCTGTCAGAGGAAGTGATATTTAAGCTAAACCCTGAAGGAACCCGAGCCAGGTGTGGAAATGAGAAAGGAGCATTCCAGGCAAGGACAGAGACTGAGGTGGGAAACAGTGGAATGAGGAACGAAGGGAAGGCAGCGTGGTTGCAGTGAAGTGAGCAAGGTTGCTTAGGGGAGCCTTGCCCATCATGCATTTTATTTTAAAAGCAATGGGAAGCCATTGGATGGTTTTAAGCAGGAGAGGGACGTGATCTAATTAAAGTTTCTAAGTGAGCACTCTGCTGATTCGACAGGGTCAAGCATGGGAGTGGGGAGGCCATTGAGAAAGTTATTGCAGTAGAACCCTGATTCCTGACTCCTGGACGAATGCTCCTTTCCCAGCCTCCTGCTTCTTCCTCTCACACAACTGAAATCTGCGCTCTCTAAAAGTTGTAACCAAAGAAAAGTAGAATAAGTTTTTTTTTAAAAAGTGAACTTGTTATTAGAAAATTTTAATACAAATTAAAATAAAGTAGAATACCGTTATAACTGTTCGAAAGGCAGGAAATAATTAAAAAAATAGTGTTTAGGAGGGCACTATCCTGTCATTTGCTACATTACTAGTAAAAATTTTTTGAAAAGTGACTTGGTACCCTGCTTCAAGAGCCTTAAAAGAGTCAAATTCTTTGAAGAAATGATTACATTTAGGGAAACCTATCCTAATGGAAAAATAATGTAGGTGTAATGGGAGTTGAGAGCAAGGAACATATCTAATCATTTTATATCATCATTAGTTCTTTAGTGAACTACTCAAATTGTGCTCATAAACTTGAAAGTTGGGAAAGAGCCCCTGAACTTGTGATGACCCCACGAATGCACACACACTATGAGTTCTTGTCTAGACAGTCAGCCAGTCATACTCTACCACCATCCTTTGAAAAGGAAAATGTTACTGGGTTTCGCAAACACAATTTGTGTTAAAAGCAGAAATTTGGGGAACACAGAGAAAAACATACACAAAGGGGAAAATTACTCATAATTCCTTTACCCAGACTAATCATTGTTAAGATTTTGGTGTATGTTTTGATATCTTATTTCCTTGTATATGTATGTTATGGCCCTTTTGTTAAAAAAAAAAAAGGATTATACTGTACAAATTATATATACTGTTATTTAACCACCTTTTTCTCATTATCTTTCTATGCCATTAAATATTTTTCTGTAACACAGTTTTAGGTAACTATATAGTATAGTGTAGTATATAGTATTCCATCAAACAGATTTAAATAATCCTCTTTTGTTGGACTCTATGACTGGAAGTTAGCATGAACCAGAGAGACACTGGCAGGTTATACTAGTTCAGTGCTTTCTAATATTAACAATTTCATACACCCACAAAGGTATACACATTTATTTATTAACCAGCCACATCTGGTTTCTTTAATTCCACTGGTGAAAACTGTCTTGAAAGGGGTTGTGTTAAAGAGGCAGAAGGAGGTCTTTGGAAATAGAATATCAATTAACCAGAATCTGATGCTAATGAATGAGTGAGTGAGCCAAAACGGTTAATCCTACACATCCATGATTTAAAGTCCAGTCGTCAGCTCAATTCATCGTGCCATCCTTGCTAGGTAATAGACGTGACAAGGCAACTGTATTTAACTTTTTATTGACCGAGGAATAAGTGACCAGGGGCCATTTTAAGTGATGGCCTTCCAATTCTGCAGAAACTTGAAAACTGACACAAACAAAAACCTGGCAGACAGGGGTAGGGTCAAGGATTATAAATATATTTCACCTCACCAGTAGAATATCATATTCTATGTTCTCTTTCTTAGCTTCACTCTAAGCTTTGGATAATGATGCCGCAATAGCAAGAAGGTGGGGGCACGACGCCTGGAATGGGACACCACTGAGGCCATCTCTGACTGAGACAGTATTCTCTTCCAGTTCTAACAAGAACCCTCACAGGTTAACAGAAATACTCTCCTCTGGTTTATATACCAAGTGAGAGGGAATATTCCTTTTGCTTTTGGTAAATTCATAAAGTAGAAAAGTGAACCCTCCTGGCTTGAAAGGGAGGGAAGAAGTCAGATGCTAAAACCTAAGTCCTTGACTCCCAGCAACAACCCTCCCCCCTCTCCCCGCTCCCAGCACACACGCACACACATATATACACACTTTCTCATCAACCTAGTTAAGGAACTGATGGGGAAGATCTAGGCAGGGATGAGGGTTTCTGAAGAGAATGCGCACCCTTCCCACAGGGAACTGAAACCCCATAAAACACGTTCTGCTAGAGGTAAGAATACCTTATCTCTACAGTTCTTAATTTGTAAAAATTTGTTTCTAACATCATACAAAAGTTGAAAACAATCAAAATATCTGCTTCTTCTTGGTGTAGCAATATTAGTATTAGAAATGGTTGCCATAATAGCTATCATATTTGTAGTAATTGCTAATACTAACAGCATTTGCCATATACCATATACCAGCTGCTGCTCTAAGCACTCTTTCATAACTCATTTTTATATTCTGGATCAATGTCTCAACAGATTTGTCTCTTTCTCAAATTTCCATTTATTGGATACAAAAACCAACTGAAAGATTAAAAAAATAATTAGGAATTAATATTAGGTTTCAGGTGTTCTTTGTGCTGTGTCATGATAGAAAGCCTAGAGCTAAACGGGCCTTCATTTCTTTGGAGGATATAAATTGGGAAAACAATATTAAACCACTCCAGAAGGAATTTACGCTCAACTTCAAGTCTTTGTTGAATGAATTGATGGTCCTCCTTGCGCAGGCTGGGTTGGGAGCCTCTGGGGGGAGAGCAAACATTTCCCCTAACACCCTGTTACCTCCTAAAGGAAAGAAGGTTGGTAATTGTCAGCATGGTGCTAAATCTGTTGAAATCAGCTTCATAAATTATAAAATAAGTGAGTCCTTTGGTATCAGGAACCGAGAGTGACATTTCATCCCAATATGTCCACAAGCTGGGGTGCTGAACTCTCCCATAACTTGTTAGTTTTAAGTTCAATTATATTTCAAAAACAATAAACTCATAGAGAAAAAAATTCAAATTTGTGGTTACCAGAGGCAGGGAGTGGGGAGAGGGGGAATTGGATGAAGGTGATCAAAAGATACAAACTTCTGGCTATAAGATAAATAAGTAGTAGGGATGTAATGTACAACATAATAAATATAATTAATACTGCTGTGTGTTATATATGAAAGTTTTTAAGAATGAGTCGAGTTCTCATCACAAGGAAAAAAATTTTTTTTCTTTCTTTTATATTTTGAATTTATGTGAGATGATGGGTGTTCACTACACTTTCTGTGGTCATCATTTCATGATGTATGTAAGTCAGATCATTGTGCTATACACCTTAAACTTATACAGTGCTGTACGGCAATTATATCTCAATAAAACTGGAAGGAAAAAAAGAAATTAACCCTGAACAATTTGGCATGATTTCATTATCTTTTTTAAATCTATTTTAAAAAATTACATATGAAACATTTGAACACATTCTTCTCTTAAAAATTAGAACAATACAGATAAAATTACTATACACTTGACATTTTTTTCTTCAATCATGTTGCTGTACTCCTTATCCCTCAGAGTTAACTACTCTTATACACTTGTTCAGTGTGTAATGTAATGCCTTTTAAGGCCATTTCAATATTTACATGCATTTTATCTACAGAAAATATGTAATAATATTTTGAGTGTGAATGCATTATGAAAATGTATTATATAAACACACAATGTAGTACATGCATACATATGTAAATGTATTAACATAAAAATATGGTAAGAATAGTTATGCAACAGCTTTTTTATTTAAAAAATATATTCCTGTGATGTATCCATGTTGACAGATATAAATCTGGCTCCCTTTTAACTGCTGTAGAGTTTTTGTATGAATATATCACACTTCATCCATTACTCTACTGATTTGAAATGTAGATTGCTTCCAGTTTTTCAGTTTTACAAACATTGCTTCAGGGAACATCCTCAGACATGTCTTTATGTATGTGTACTAGCATTTCTCTAGGAGAGAGACCAAAAATTACTAGACCATATACCACACTAATTATTTTCCTTCAGTTTCTTGGAATTGTTGCTTGTGGCCAATTTCTTAGTCACTGTGATTATTTGAAAATTATGTCTAAACAAAATTTCTCTCTTTTTCCCCCTCTCTCTAGCATTGGCTTTGACTCAATGATCTCTCTCTCTCTCTGTCACACAGACACACACACACACACACACACACACACACACACACACACACACCCCTCCTCTATATGGTGCCCTCTCTTTCTCCCACCAGGTCCAGGTTCTATGGGGCCTGAAGCTTATATAAATTTTGAAGCCCTCTCTGAAAAAATACCAAATTACACATACAAAATGAGAAGAGTGATTATTTCTTCAGAATGAGAAAATAAACCACAGCCTCAGCACCACTGACCATTGACATTCTGGGTAAAATTCTTTGCTGGCGGGAGAGGAGGCAGCTGTCCTGTGCATTGCAGGATGGTCAGCAGTATCCTCGGCCTCTACCCACTAGATGCCAGTAACATCTCCCCAGTTTTGATAACCAAAAATGTCTCCAGACATTGGCAAATGTCCTGTAAGGGATAAAATTGTCCTCAGTTGACAGCCACTGCTCTAATCCTACCCACTCTTTCAGAGAATAGAAAAAAAAGGAAGATTTTTCATTCAGCTCATCTTATGAGTCTAACCTTGTCTAAATCCCCTAATTTCTAAGGAAATTAAAGAAAAATTTCTGTCATTCTTTCTCATGAACATATTTGCACATATGTAGCAATGTTCAAAACAGCAAATGTCATTACTTAATTGGGTTTATTACAGGAATTCAAGGGTGATTAAATATTAGCAAATCAAATCAATTAACATGATTCTTCATATTGAAAGATTTCAGGAGAAAGATTGAAGCAGGAAAAAAAATATTTTCAACACACATTCATGGTTAAAATTTCTAGGAAACTATGAGTAGAAGAAAACTTCATTTAACCAATAAAAGGCAACACCAGAAACCTTCAGCAAACTCATATTTAATGATGAAATGTTTAGAAATGTTCTCAGGTTCTGGAACAAGTCAAGGATGATACTATCACTGCTTCTATTTAGCACTATATTGGATGTCTTAGCCTGCCAGATAAGAAAATAAAGCAGATAGAGGAGTTGAAAAGGAAAAACCAAAATTGGCCTTTTGAAGAGAGCTGACCTAATAGCAAAAGAAAATTGTGGTAGGCAGAATAATGGCTCCCCCAAAATGCCCACATCCTAATCTCTGGAATGTGTGAATATATTACCTTCCATGGCAAAAGGGAATTTTCAGATGTGATTAAATTAAAGATCTTGAAATGGGGTGATCATCATGGACCATCCAGGTAGGCCCAATATAATCACAAAGGTCCTTATAAGAGGGAGACAAGAGGGTCAGAGATGTTAGAGTGATGGCACAGCTGGATGGGGGCCATGAAGTCTTGGGTATCTAATTATGCTGTTTGTTGGCAGCTGACTTGTGCTTCTAGTGGACTGTTTCACTAAACGTTTTGTGCTTTTGGATTGTGAGTCCTTCCATGCAGTTTTATACATGGGAAACTTGTACAGCCTGGGTTGAATGCATGGCCTTCCAAAGAAGCTTTATATTTGTTTTTACCAGGTGCCCCAGGTGGCCAGTGACATATTTTTAAGTTAAATTTTTAGTGTGTGGATTTCCAGACCATGAAATTTTGATGGACCAAAGAGAATCTTTATATCCTTCGTGATTTTTGGAATCCACACACATATTTGTACTAAACTAAATGCCTTTATTGAGAATTTGTTTATTTAGTTCAGCAATATTTGTTGAGTATGCTAGGCAGAGTAGGTACATAATTGAATATGCAGCCATTCTTGAGGAGATGGACGTAAAAGCAGGAATTTAGGTTTAGCATGATAAATCTTGCAAGGGGTATGAATACAGGTAAGCAGCAAAGAAGAACCACTAACAATGGCTGGAATGGGAAGGGCAAAGTGGGCATTGCCCAGGTGCTGGTTAAAATGAGCCTTGTATTGCGAGTAATAATTTTTAAAAAAGATGATAAAATGACAAAATCATATGGTTGCTTTATCCTTAAGATGGCACTATAAACTCACAATTCCTTTGTAGAGAAAGGATACATAAAAATAACTGTGATTTATCCAAAAATTTCGTTCAACCCTTATAATATAAACTAGAAAGGCTTTTGTGTGTCAGACACTAAGGGCTTGTATGTATTATTTTCATTTAATCTTTACAGCACCCTTAAGAAGTAGAGACAAGTATTTGCCCCATTTTTCAGATTAGTAATAGGAGTCAGAGATGATGTGACTTGCCTTCAGTCACAAAGCCTATAAGTGGCAAAGCCAGGATTTAAACTGAGACAGCCTGAATCTGGAAACCGTGCACTTAACCACTATGTTTCCCCTCTTTATAGTAGTCCACGTTGAAAATGCCACAATATTAGAATGACCGGTACGAAAACCCTCCCCCCACCTCCTCCGGCCCCCGTTCTGGTTAAATCACACAGGAAAACAAGTCCCTTGCATGAGAAGAAGTCAAAGAACCCATGCCTTAGCCCCCAGATAGTGACAGAAGACATCGGGCACCCGAAACACTGTGTTAGAGCTGGTTCTCACCGCTCTGCCCAGACTGCAGTTGGAGGCTTGTCCTGCCCTCCCTTGGCAGATGCCCCTCCTAAGCCCTCCCTGGGCATCTGGTCTCATCGAACTTAGCGCTCTGATTGTGCTGACAGGTTTACATCTCTATTTTCCTCACTAACATGTAATCTCCATGCTTAGTATAATGCCCGGAGCATAAATTTCTCAACAAATCTTTGCTAAACATTTTCTTCTTCCACATTAAGCCAGACCTTGCATCAGAGTTACTATTTTCCCAGTAGCCTCTCCTTTGCTCCCTTCTATACATAATCTCCAACCCAGACAGCAAATTATAGGAGAGAAGGCAATTTGTGTGAAAAAGTAGTTTCCATCTGAAGGACTTATGTGTTTAGGTGAGAATTGGAATAAATGCTAAGCCTGGGTTTAAATGGTTAAGCAGTATTTATTAGCTAGTATGCCTTCCCCTGGGGCATTTCTAAACCTGAGGAAATGATACTGTGCTTACCGTTCTTCCATATTTTCATCCAGGTGAAGTACAGTTAAAATGAAGGCCAAGGCAACCTGGAAAAGGAAGAGAAGTATCCGATCAGCGAATCCTGCAAAAGGGGCATGAGTAAGGGAGGGTAAGTTCATCTGCTCACCTTCCACTTCCTCTCTTCTCTTCTATGAACTTCAGGTTGTTTCTCAGCAACAGTTGGTAATAGTTACCTCCTTCCTTTTTGCCCTAAGTCAATAATTAGCCCCCAACCCCTGCTCCCCACTCCACTTCCCAAAGCTAGTGCTCCAAGTAGTATCTCTGGTTTGGCAACCTTCAGAGCAATTTTGGTAGCCAATAAATCCTCTTGAGCGAGGGAAACTTGGAACCTTTGGTATTGGGGATGGAGTTGGTAGGAGAGTTAGGAGGTTCAGGAGACAGTCTTGTGAGGATTACAGCACAGGTTTGGCAGTGTTGAGTAAAAATTCAAACGAGCCGATTGTAAAGATCTAATTGGCTTTATTGAACAATTCATGAATTGGGCAGCAGCCCATCTAGCAAGTAGAGAAGAGCTCCAAGGAGTTGTATAAAGTGGAAGCCTTTTATAGACAGGAGGGGAAAGGCAAAAGGAGAGAGTGGATTACTTCATCTTCCCGCGAGGGATGGGAAGGGCCTATGTGGCTGATTACCTCATTGGTGCTGACCAGAAAATTCCAGACTGACCTGTTAAGACTACAGTCCTAGGGGAGGTTATAACTGCAGTTAGGTTACCTACTAAGTCTTGGTTTGCTGATGTGGGGCTTAGCACGAGTGACTCTGTTTTGGGCTTGTTGTTTCTTTTTTTCAAGAACAGTGAAGCAGATCAAGGTACAAAGCCAAGCCCTACACTAGCTGCTGAACTTGGACAGATTTAGTTTTCCTACTTACAAAATGGAAATATCACTAGCTCTACCTCATGGATTGTTGTAGGATTAAATGAGCAAATACATGTAAAGGTCTTTGAACGATGTCTGAAAATAATAGGTATTCAATAAATGTTAGCAATGATCATTACCATGGATTTATGTAATCTGTAAGCAAGGAGTCTGGTGAATGACTTCATTCCTTCACCACATATTATAAATCCCTTATTGTGCACTACATACTGTGTTAGGTCCTGACACAATCTTCAGTTCTTTATTCAGCAAATATAACTAAGCTCTGGACAGGAATAATGCTTTGAAGAAATTATAATGTCTAATATGCTGATGAATTAGTCAACATCTTGAAATCTTCCTTCCCCAGTGTTTCAACTCTGTTTAGGGATGTCCCCCCATAGGTAATTAATCATCATAAATAGAAAGGATTTGAGTTACAAAATTTTGCTTTACTATAAAAGTTTATTTTATTTTCTCCATGAACTTCAGGATGTTTATTTTGTATAGTGGAGCATTTTTTGTTTTCTAAGTAATGTGGCATTTGAGGAGCTATAATGCTTTTTACAGATTAATTTACGGGTTTTGACATTCTTGAGTGGGAAAGCCTCCCAAATCCATGAGCACAGTGGATTTTTGGCCACACAAAGCAATTAAGAGGTTTGGGCTATAGGGTCAGAGAGACCTGACTGTTAAATTTCTCCACTTAACAGTGGTAAAATCTTAAGTAATTTTTTCACTTTTCTGCACCTTGGCTTCCTTATCTATAAAAAGGGATAATAATATATCCACTTTGGGGGATGTTTGGTGGGTTAAATTCATTCATTCAAGTATTTATTTGTTGAGTACCTACTATATACCAAGACATTCTTCTGGGTACTGAAACTACAATAGTAAATAAAACAAGAAAGAGTTGTTGTCTTCACAGAGTTTACATTCTAATAAGATAAAATTTGGGAGAAAATTGAGATTATGTGAAATAAAACACTCCTTAAAAATTAATTATTGCATCCATGTTTGCAATGCTTATGTCACACATAAAAAGGCTTAAGAAGCATTTAAGTGTGGCACAGGAGAGATTCAAATTAGAATTGGCAGTTATACAGTGAAGATAATTCTGATAAAGAAAAATAATGTTGAAAAAAGTTAATTGCTAATGAAGAGATTTTCAAATTATTTTTTATTAGGTAATCATAATTTCATAACAGCTGTTTGGGTATACAAATATGTATATACAATTTTCTAAACATGTAAATAAAAGGCAGTAGTCTAGTATATCTGCTTGAATTCATATTACTCAAAATATTACCAAAACATTTACTTTAAAAATCAGTAAAATTGTTTAACCCATTATAAAAATCTGGGGGTATGTGTACATAAACATTTTTAAGCTTGCTTTACAAAAAAAGAGTGCAATTTCTATCCAAGTGTTCAGAGTGACTTTCAAAAGTAGTTTAAAGGGGGAAAAAAGAAGGTAGCATTGCCTTGTAATACAGCATTAATTAATACTGACTTATACCTTGGGACATTCATGAAAGATCCTTTGTTATCACATATGGTAAAAATATTTAAAAATTAATACTCCATTTCTATGAATAAAACATAGAAAATAAGACTTTATTTTCTTAGATTAACTTGTTACTGTGAAAAGCTGCATTCATTCTGCAGACATTACTGACACCTCACATTATTACTTCAAAAATATTTATGATACTTGAACTTCAAAAGAAAACCCACAAGACCTATTCTCCTCCCAGTACATTCACTGAATGCAGATTTAAGTGAGCACATCTCATTTTGATTGTGCCCTTTATTTGCATACTTTAAAATGACTACAATATAGTACATTTGTATTTTTAACTGGTACCAAAATTAAGATGAATGATCTAGGCAAAACCAGCAGCCTGTACTTCTAGTAACAGTTGTCATATGCAAAAAAAAAAAAAAAAAAAAGCCCTGAGTCAGTATTTTTTGCAAAAGTAATGAAAAAGAGTGCTCTGAAGTCATTTTATAACTTATGAAATGGTTAAGACTGTCCAGTATTCATTTGTTTTTTTTTTTTCATTTTGATTGAAGAGAGGTATGGCTTTGTTTACTTAATCCCATTCAGATCATTCCTTAATACTCAATTTCATTTAAGTCCTCAGAATATCCCGATGAGTGCTGAGTTATATCTTCCATTTCTGTCAGGAAAGACAAATAGACAATAATAGTTTTCACTGCAGAAAATACTTAATTTGCATTTTTATGATTTGAGACTATTGCAAAATCCCTTTTCAGTCAAACTTATATAATTGTAAAAATACTGTTACCCGCACAGGATCCTGCTTGAAATTTAACATCATCAATGGCAATATCACTTCTTATTGACACTCCCCGAATGGCTTCAAAAATTATCTGAAAAATAATGAAGTTTGAATTTAGAAATAGAGTCATCCTGATGAAACAATGCTGGTCAAGGGCAAATCCAGGCTGTATGGGTCTGGAAGCCTAGATTGTTCTCAGGGGCCCCCTTTCAGGAAAAGAATACAAAATCACCAATTCAAATTTAGGTACAAAAGGGAATATTTATTTGAAATTTAAAGAAATTCACAAAAATTACTGGAGCCTTGGAGATTCAAGTTCCTTTCTTCTGAGACGTTTTTAGGCAATTTCCCAGAAATGCCCACCTAGAAATGCCTCCTGGTGGTGACCTGGTTTCCGTCCCCACCTAGAACATTCTATTCCCGGTACTCACAGGGCCTATGAGAGTGAGGGGCCCAGAAGCCTAAGCTTCCTTAGGCTCTCCCTAAAGCTACCTTCATACTAGTACTAGGTGGGAGAATTAAAATGACGGATGAGACCCAAGTATGAACAGCAACATATAACAATTAAATTTACCAAAAAGACAATGGGTCACTTATCATGTTAAATACCATAACATCCAAGACACAGCCCAAGAAAAAGAGGAAACCAGTTTCATGACTTTAGATCCTAGAAGAAAATAACTGATCAAATATTCAGGTTCTAAGGAAAATAGATCATATTACCAGCTCTAAGGCTGCTCTGATAATGGTTAATAAACCACCGAATACTCCAGGGAGGCTTGTAGGTAATGAAAATCGTCCAAAAGACACATTTGCTCTACTCATTTTATGAGCAAATGACTCCCCATTGGACTAGTTTATGATTTAAACTAAATCAGAGACTATAAAGTGGATAATTAATAGGCATATGAAACTGTCTTGAAATTAATGACTCAAAGAAGCCTTAACGACGGAAATGTTGCAAAATAACATTAATAGAAATTCTAAAGATATGACCCTAAACAAGAATCCAAATAAATGGCAAAAAGAGGAAAGAATGTCCTAACACATCTTGATAGGAAGATATATGAGTGTAGTTACTAAGTGTTTTGGTTTTCTGGACAACAGTAAAATCTGTTTTTTGACTTCCACCTCTGCAATGGAAGTATAATAGGAAAATCACCTGATGGAATTATACCCTGAATTGTCTTCAGTTGGGCCAAACGCTTGATTTCATACAATCCTCTCCTTTGCATTTCCTTCATATTTGAGTGATCACCATTTTATAGCATCATGATTGCCCCTTTGTATTATTCCCCTATTTGTATCTGTAGAAATTCTATTAAATAATTGTGGTTGTTTTAGAATTAGATAGAAATATTATTTTTTTCTTTCAGTTTAAGTATATTATTTTTTTCAAAAGGTTACTAAGTCATTAGCACATAAATACTTATTGTTGGGACTCCACTACTTGATAAATGGAACATTAGCTATCTTTTGGTCTAGGGGCACCAGGAAAAAAAATTACTGAGATTAAGGGTACCATGAATAAGAAAATTTGAAGACCTGGTCTTAGCTCAGTACCCAGCACATAATAATTCCTACTAAATGTTAGGCAGTATAATGAACAATATGAATGATATAAATATTTCATTGAGCTGAGAATTTGTCTAACACTCTCTTTCAATGGTATCAAAATATAAGAAATCAGGGAGGAGAACACCGGAGAGCAGAGGAGGAAAGGTAAGCAAGGGATCCAAAGGAAGTAAAATCACTTTGTGTTTTTGATCAATGGTGAGTCAGGTTCTGCTTAGTACTTTAATAAATCCCTTAGGAAAGGACATGATTAAAATTTTGCCACTTAATGCATTTTTTTCTACAAAGAAAAAAGTCTGATGACTGGAATATCATCCAGAGGCCACCCAGGTGTTTCCCCTATAGGATAAATCTCAAATGATGGCAGTACTACAGCATTCTAAAAATCACCTACACCTGCCCACCACCACTAGTGATGTACACATTTACTTCTCTAGTTCTGTGCATTTTCCTGATCTCAGTCTCATAGCCTACTTTTTACTTGACACACCCACTTGGATGTCTGATAGACATCAAAAGCTTTGTACATCAAAAACCAAACCAGACCAAACCAACTGTTAATTTCCCTCCTGCACATACCGCCCTCACTCCTCCAGATCTGCTCCACCTAAGGTCTTCCTCATCTCAACAAAGAGTGACTCCACTCTAGCAGTTGCTCAGGTCAAAAACTTTGAGGTCATCTTGACCCTTTCTCTCAAACCCCACATTCCACATGGAAGGAAGTCCTGTGGGCTTCTGATGACATCTCACTTCTTCTGCACAGCCCAACCCACCACTCCTACTCCTCTTGCAGGAGCCCCCAGAGTCTACTCCACTGCAGCCTACTGTCCATGTAGTACCTGGAGTGATCGTTTTAAAATATAAATCAGACTGTATTACCTTAAAGCCATCTGACGGTTTCTCATTGCTTTTGGAATAAATTTCAAACTCTACCATGTCACCCAAGGCCTTACATGAGTATTCCCTGATACTTCTTTGACCTCATTACCTGATCAGCTTGACTTATTCTTTTTCATAGCACTTATTAACACCTGATGTTACATTGTATATTTTTGTTTCACATTTTCTACCTCTCTACCACTAAAATGTAAACTAAAAAAGAGTAGGAACTCTATGCTATGTGCATTGCAGTATCCCCGGCACTTAAAAATAGTAAATGGTCGATAAATATTTATTAAAAGGAGATATTTTGGCCTCATACTATAGGATCTCAGTCTGGATGCCTGATGTAGCTATTGAGATTACCAAGTCTGCCATGGTTATAAAGACCAGAGCTATTTGGGAGAGAATATATTTTTAGAAACAATAATAGTATCTTTTTATAGTTTGGTACTTTAAAGTTTATAAACCCTTCACAAGCATAATCTCATTGGACCCTCACTCTAACTCTGGTGATATCAGCACGGCAGGCATTATTACCCCATTTTGAAAATGTATAAACAGTCTCAGAGAGGATAACATTTCTCCAAGATCACTCAGTGCTTGTGGCACCCAGGGCAATGAGTGTATTTTGGGACTTCTATGGTGGGAGGGAACGTAGAACAGTGGCTTAGAGATACAAACTTTGGAACCAGTCAGATCTGGGATTGAGTTCTCACTCTGCCACTGACCAGCTGGAGATTTAGTTTTCCCCATCTTTAAAGAGGAGCTATAATATCATTTGGAAGAACTCATGCACAGCTCTCAGCACCGTAAGTACCTGGCACATAGAAGATGGCCATTTGCACATGAGTGTCTCTGTGTTTTATGAGACACTAGGACGTTTTGGAGAACCTAGTTCATCGTGGTCTCCAGACAGTCCTGAGGGAATCACAAAATCAAGAAGAAAGTTCCTCATGGCAGATTCACATCTGTTCCATTCTGAGCCAAAGGGAATGGTCTGGAATCTTCTTTCCAAATTGAGAGCTGAAAGTCTCTCAGGTCATTCCTCACCTTTGAACTTGAACACCCCAAGATGCCACCCCAGGTGCCTCACTACTTTGTGCTCAAAAATATTTTCAAACAACAAGCCACCTAGCAAGTCTAGTATATGCAAGGACCTGTACCTGGCCCCCAGGTTAGATGCTGGGAAGTCACCTGTTCCATAGAACTCATAGAACTCATAGAGCTCTTCTGCATCAGCATCATTTGGGGCTTTTAAAAAACATCTGTGCTCAGGCTCTACCTGAGAGACTCAGATTCCTTTCTCCCAATAACAGAGATTCTTCATCTTTAGAGTGCATCAGAATCACCAGGAGGCTTGTTAAAACATAGATTTCAGGGCCCTAATCCCCAGAGTTTCTGGTTCAGTAGTTCTGAGGTGGGGTATTTCAGGTGAATTTCATATTAGGTGCATATGCATTTAGGTGTTGCTGCTGGTCTCAGGACCACACTTTGAGGACATTTGAATAGGGTAGGAGTATGAGTGCCCTGATAGCCTAAAAAATTAATTCATCATCTCTGAATGATGATCAATGATATCAATAAGTTCCTGAGTGATCCATTTTCCTTCTGTAAGCAGATATTAAATCACTATCAAAATTATTCCTGGGGCTTTTTTTCTTTGCTAAAGTTTTACATAATTTTATCCATGCCGAGATAATGGGCCAACAGTAAATAATGGCACATCTTCCCTCTGTCATTTGTTCTTAGCAATCCAGTACCCTAGATGGCACTGTAACCTGGTCACCTGAGCTTCTGCAATTCATTCCCACTTAGATCTGCAGAAAATTAATTTTGGTTAAGGGCTGGTGTAAAATAATGTCTTTCTTTTGGATACTTCTTCCTTAAATCTTCCTTTAAGATTTGCTTAAACCAAGCGGCCAGTGGTTGAAGTTGAGGGGTGCTGGTCCAGAAGCAAGGATGAGGAGGAAGTAGGGCTTTTAGCTGAAGGTCACACCTGGAATTCTATAGAGCAATTTCAGGAATAGTCAGGGGTCTGATGATATCTCCCCAGAGCTTTCTGGAGCCTTGGCTCACGGCAGGCAGGTGAAGTCAGTGGCTTTCAGGAGGCTGCTGCTGATTTCTAGACTAACTGGCTGCTCAATCTCACCCACTGGAATTGAAAAGGCTCTTTCTTATTGCTGTCCAGATTCCCTTATAATTGGGATCCTGTAGGATGGAGCTCTTCTACTGCCCGTGAGAAGACCCAAGGGGAGACCCAGGACATAGGATCGAGACTAGTTTCTTCTGCATCAGTGCGGACAGAGGCTTAAAAATTTACTCTGGACCACATACTCTGTTAAATAGAAGCTTACAACAAAAGCCCTTGTGTGTGGCTAATGATGAGTGAAAGATGCAGCTGCAACAACTAATTAGGTAACACCATGTTTAGAAGAAAGAGAGACTCTGTTTTGGAAGTTTGCAGGGTACACAGAATATACCTGACACTCAGAATGCACCAAGACAAAAATAGATACACTTTCATCACTGAGTTGCAAAAATCACTTTATGCATAAATACCCAAAGCTTTCTCTTTCTGCCTAATTTCCCATTCACTGCTTAGGTTCAGTCAATATAGACTAATTATTTTTACTCTTAAACAAGTACTGCCTTTATCTATGACCCTGAAAAAGAACAAAACATTCTTGATGGTAGCAAGAAAAACAATGAGCATCAGAAGGTTAAAGGAACATTTCCCATCACTTGATTCTTATCTCTTTTGGCTTACCTGGTGTCGCCTCTCACAGGTGTACTCAATCAGCACTCGTAGCCAGGAGATGCTCTGCTCACCTCTTCTTCTCCATAAGAGGGACTCTTCACTGTCACCTTCCTTTTTCAAATAAACATTCAGGAGGCCAGTCCCTGCTCCATACATGTGGTAGAAAAAAGTCAAGCAGTGTTTTCCAGTGACTCCTCGTAGAGGCCTGGACAAGAGTCGTGCTTTTTGTCCGTACACCATGTGGGAAGCCTCGATGTACATGTAGTAGCCTTGACAGCAATGCAACGTCAGGTATTGTTAAAAAGGACACTAATTATATTCGCTTCTTTCTCTTATATATACGTGTATATTTTTCCAGATTATTTTCCATTATAGGTTATTACAAGATATTAAATATCGTTCCCTGTGTTGTACAGTAAATCCTTATTGCTTATCTATTTTGTGTATAGCAGTTTGTATCTCTTAATCCCATACTCCTAAGTTATCCCTCCCCTCTTCTTTCTCTTTTGAGTAGTGTTCTTGGAAACAAATCAGAGTCAATGGATGACTTGACTACAGTACTGATAAAGGATTTATAATTTTGGAGAATATGTATAATCCAAGGAGGATAAATATGCTACAAAATTTAGACCATCAAAATAAGTGTTTTCATGTAATAATTTATAATTCAGTTTAATATACAGGAGGTAATAAATATACTAGTATTGTGCCACTGAGGTGGCAATTAACATATCAGAATTTATCCTACTAATTCGTGGACAATACTCTGAGCTTCTATACACTGGTTTAGGGGAATAGTCAGGTAGATCTGGGTTCAAGTCTTGGCTCTAACATTTGTTGTCTGTGTGACTGTGGTCTAATGGATTATCCTCTCTGAACCTATTTTCAATTTAAAAATAAGGATTAATAAACCTTGCTACAGAGGTGTGAGAATTAAATAATGTGTGCGACATATGCTCACATGTAATACATATTCAAATATGAGTTTCCTGTCCTGCCCTCTTTCCTGAGGTTTTCTGTGACACTTCTTGAAAATATAATTATATAATATTTAATATAATTATATATGACATTTTATATATTATATATCTTATACTATATACTGTACATCGTATACATGTTAATTATATAACACTTTACATTTCCATTTTCCTTTCCTAACTTTAGTTTGCTTTCTAATTTACTGGTTTCAGGCAGAAGCAGAATTAGTTCACATGTAAATAAGGCAGTGGTGTGTTGGAGCCTGTTTCCACTGGCTCCCAACAATCAATTGTGTGATTTCTGTTGGTAGGTCCAAATGGCTTCACATTGGTAGTTTGAAATGGGCCATGATGGAAGTATTTACACCACAGAAATGGGACATAACTACGGATCAGCCCTCCCCACAAAATTGAGCTGGTTGGTATTAAATAATTACCATGAAGCTACTGAAACAGGCAATATATTAATAGTAATTTCTAGAATAATACAGCCATAATATAATTCTGTGCACCTGTGGCTCATTTTTAAAAAAGCCATGCACTCTACATAAGAAGCTCTTAATCTTTGCTCATTTGATGAAAACTTTATATCTCTTCTACCTGAAAAAATATGCACAGGTTTTTGTATGTGATTTCATTATCTTCTTTGCCAATATTGATCTTTTTACATACACAATGTAAAAATAATTTTTACATAGTGTTATCTATTATTTCACACAGAAATTAATGGCTGCATTGAGGGAAGAAAAGAGATCCCAAATAATGCATGCAAATGAAATGGCTTCTAGAGCATCTTTATAGTTTGAAGTTTAATCAATGAGGTCCATTCATTTCCCAAAAGGCAGTGCGTGAGATACCCCAACCAGAACTGATCAGAAGCTCCACCTACGCTCCTTCAAGGCACTCCTCCTCTTCCTTTCCCTCATTTCCGTAAAGACCTGAGAATCCTACACGCTATTAAAAGGGTGGGAGAAAGAGTCCTACCCAATTTGGTCTTATCAAATAGTGAGCACTGTGCAACCCCTTCCCCCAGCGTTTCACTCAGTAAAGTTATCACCCTGAAAAACTGGGTGATCAGACTCATGGGGTGTGGGCTTTGTCAACCAGTCATCCCCATGACCTGCTCTAAAATATTGGGAAAATATTGTCATGTTTCTGGTGTGCTCGCCAATGACATCCTCATTACTAAAACCAGTGGTCAATTTTCAGTCCTGGTCATTCTTGTCATCAGTAGCATTGGACAGAGTAGATCACTCCTGCCTCCTAGAAGGACTTTCTTATCTTGGTCTGTGGGAAGCTGACCTCTCCCGGTTTTTCCCCCACCTCACTGCTTACTCCTTTGCTAGTTCACCCTTTCTTCTCTGACTTCTTGACCCTGGAATGCTCCAAGGCCCAGTTTTTGAACTTCTCTATTCTCACTCACTCCTTTGGTGATCTCATCTTGTTTCATGGCTTTAAATGCTCTGTGTTGTCATATCTCAAATTTAAATTTCCAACCTCTTTTCTGAAATCCAGACTTGTTTATTTAAAGTGCCTAGTAGACATCTCCACATATTGTCAAGTAGACATCTCAGACTGAACATGTTCAGAACGAGGCTCCTAACAGCCTTGCCCTAAAGCCTATCCTAATCTTTCTAGTTGACCAGGCCCCAAACCTGGCCATCATATGCCACTCTTCGCCTCCTCTCACTCTTCACATCCAGATGGTCAGGAATTCCTGTTGGTTCTACCTTCAAAATATGTCCAGAATCCAGTCATTTTTCTCCTCACCACCTCCATTGCTACCCCCTGGTCTGAGCCAGTATCATTTCCCAGGTGGATTAATACAACACTTCCTAACTAGTCTGCTTGCTTATACCCTTGTTCTCTGCAATCTAATCTCAACATAGCATCCACAGTAAACCTTCTAAAACAAAAGTTAGATTTTACCATTCCTCTGTTCAAACCCTTCCATTGGCTCAGCATTTCACTCAGAGTGAGAGCTGAATGCCTGAAAATGTTTAGGGCCCCATACGATCTCCTGCTCATTCTCTTAGCTCTCTGACTCTACCACCTTTCTCCTCACTCACTCTGGGTTGTGTGGTCATACTGAGTTCTCTACTGTTCCTGGAATACAGTAGGTATACTACCACCTCAGGGCCTTATGTGTGTCCTAAACTCTGCTTAGAATGGCTTTTCTCTCATATAGTCTCAGGTCTCACTCTCTCACCTCTAACTCTGCTCAGATATTACCTTTTCTATTAGGCCTATTCTGACTACACCATTTCAAATAGCAATTCCCTTCCTCTGGCACCCCTCTTTCTCTATACCCTAATTTATTATTTTCCACACCATTTAATTGCCTCTTAACATACTGTATGATTTTCCTATTTTTTATGTTTGTCTCCTTCCTCTGGAACGCACAAAGGCAGAGATATTTCCTTGTTTACTTCACTATGCCTCCAGGTCCTAGAACAGTGCCTGGAACATAGTAGATGCTCAATAAATATTTGTTGAATGAACAAATGATTTTTTTCCACAGCTCTAAGCCACAGACCAGTTTGACCATTTCCAAAGCACATGGCTCTACCAAGGTCCCTCCAGTTGCATGAGGATCTTGGCAATGAGACATGTACTTGAATAGGATGCTCCAAGGCAAAGCTGGAACAAGTCCAAGTTTTGATAAAATTAAAGTCATATCAAAGCAAGTGTTCTCAAGCTAGTTCCATACCATCTGATGTATTTTTTAACCAAACACACATTCTTAACTTCATTATCTTCATTCTTTCACTGGCAATAAAATTGCTACACAAGAAGCACTGGGGTTTTTACACCTTTAGCAATGAGAGGAAATTTTGTTGTTCTTTTCTCTAATATTTCCTAACTTAAGCAAGACTAGATATAAACAAATACAGATACACAAAATCCTTACAGAAGGGTGTATTTAATTTAATTCCATGGAAAATAAAGTCAAAGCATGAAATGACCACGGTTTCTCACCTACTATGCACAAATGTATTCCATACTATCCTATACATAAGTTAGTATAGCACAGTGAACTGAAACCCTACTTTAATGCATGTTTAAATTAAAAAATATTTCCTCCAGAAATAATTCTTAGGTAAATAAGAAGAAAGTCCAAGAAAAATAACTTTGGTGCCTGGCTTTGGGGCACTCAAAAGCCTACTTGAATCCTAAGAAAAGGACCTTGGCTAAAGATGAAACACTCAATTGTGGGGCGGGGAGGGCTCCTCTGAAAGATGCTGTCACTGGGAAACTGGAAAGTAGAGACTATTGTGGGTCTAAAACATGAAGTCTTTTCAGAGTGGAAAGGAAGCAATAGATCTATCATAAGTGAGAGATGACCCAAGAAGTATCTTCCGTCTAGTGATGATGGTGCAACCCAGTGATAACGACATGAGTCCTGGCCAAAACAGTCTGAGGTCCTGGAAGAGAGGTAAACCTCTAATCACCTCCAGGATTATCTAACTGAATTTTTTCTTTCGTGAGTACTGTGCACTAATCATTTAGCCTCAACTGGATGAAGCATTACTGTGGTAATGCTTTCAGCTCATGCGTCTCTGGGTCTTGGGTATCTGACTGAAGCCATTACCTAAGGCTTCCAGTTCCAGATATTGTTGTGTTTAGCACCATGAAAGATGAAATGAAAGCTCCTAAGGTGTTTGACATGTGTAATTGTGCTGCTTTTGGAAGAGAGGGGTAACATCCAGGGGAGTGTCAGTATAACTGTGCCTCTCTGGGGCACTGGCACCAGTCTGCTTTTCTTGAGTAATGCTGACCGTTCCAAAAATCCTTCAGGTTTTTTTGTTGTTTTTTTTAAAACGGTTTCTATTTTAAGCACATATGCATATTCCATAAGGCAATACTGATTTAGACTAATCTAGATCAACATCTATACCTAAAAATAATTGTAACATATTTGTCATCTGATCAGAATTTGTCCCTTTGATGCCCAGACCAATTATTTCTCTTGATTCCAAATATGTTTTGCTTCTTGACTTGCATGTGACACTTCCTTTCCCCAGAAAAGATCACAGCTTCACAGAGAGCCAGTCTGCCTCACATGTGTTTGGAAAGCAGAGAAAAGCTCTGTGTGTTGACAAGCTTTGCCACATTCCAACTCCAAATGCTGTCTGTCTCAGCAAACAAAAGCTATGGATTGGAGCCAGGAGCCCCAGTGCTGAAACCTCAGACTGGCTTACGTGTTCCTGCACATGAAGGATTCCAGTCTGCAGAAGGGATTATTAACTAGAGAAAACAAATCACTTTCTCTCTGTGGATCACTGTTTAACATTCAAGACGGGGGTTCCAATGGGTCTACTGGGAGATGAGGGTCCCATCTGTTCTTTGCTCAGCAGCTGTGATGTGTTGAGACACATACCATATTTGTAATTTGGAGCGGTGAAGCAGCTGTTCCTCTAGTCTAGCAGCCTCCTCTCACCAGGGCCAGGAAGGAGTGGGGGGCCGTGTGGAATGAATAGCTAGCTGCTTCATTAAGCTGAAAGAGGATTCTTAACAATCAGGGAAAAAAGATACCAATGCTTTGGGAAGAACAACTGCTAAATGCGTCTCTCTAAAATTGTTCTTTGCTATATCTTTTAAATGATTTTTAAAGCTCCATCATAAATGAGGAGTTATTATTTATTGGGTACAGAGTTTCAGCTTGGGAAAATGAAAAAAATTTCTGAAGATGGATGGTGCTGATGGTTACACAACAAGGTGTATGTATTTAATGCCACTGAATTACGTATGTAAAAATGCCTAAAATGGTAAATTTTATGTTATGTATATTTTACCACTATTTTTTTTAAAAGCCTGTCGTAGAAGCCTTCTCTTGTGTAAGCAGGGTCTGACAATATTAGCAACTAGTGTGATAAGTTATGAAAAGATTGAGGGAGATTGGAGATTTTAATAATCTGGAGCTAATTGCCCCAACAGTTACAGCCTGGTTGGGTAGCATCATTACATGTCTGGATATTAGTACCAAAATTCTTAAAAGACAAGGACTTGAATGAGACTGCTATTAAATTTCAGCTATATAACCAACACATTAAATATATAATTTTGAATTTCTTTCGTCTGACAGCACACTTTTATAAATAAATGTCATTATTTGGTATTTTAATGTATCATTGATATTTCTGCCACACAAGAAGGGGGTGTTCTTAGAAGTGCATAAGACTCCTACGTTTAGTAAGTAGCATGTCGGAAGAGAATTTAATTGTCAGAAGTACAGAAGATGTATTGAAACACTGAACAGTACCACAAAAGAAACTGATGGTGTCTCTTTCTTTGGAAATTGTTAAAATGATGAATAGCTACCTTTCTAGGATTTGGTGGTAGGGAGAAGAGAGGGAGGACTGGATGACTTTTAATCTATTCACTGGTGGACTCAGTGAGCTAGGAAATGTTACAGTTGAAGGCATTTTCTCACTAAACTGGATAGCTATCTGTTGCTTTATTTATTCTACTATCTTTTGGCCACAAAAATCCATGTAAACTCCAGGGCAACTAAAACAATTGTTTGAATAGAATTCTGGGGCTTCCCTGGTGACACAGTGGTTGGGAGTCAGCCTACCAATGCAGGGGACATGGGTTCATGCCCCGGTCCAGGAAGATCCCACATGCCGCAGAGCGGCTGTGCCCGTGAGCCATGGCCGCTGAGCCTGCACGTCCGGAGCCTGTGCTCCGCAATGGGAGAGGCCACAACAGTGAGAGGCCCGCGTAATGCAAAAAAAAAAAAAAAAAAAAAAAAGAATTCTGACAGCATGGCATCATATAAATGTTAATAAAATTTCAGTAGCCAATAAAACCCTTGGAACTTTGTTAAGACTTGTCTTCATTATCTTGTAAAGAAATAGCATTAGTGTCAGGGAACTTTCTGATTCTGCCAGGATAGAGCTACTCAAGTAGATGGTGACAAGAAATGGATAGACAAATCCACCAGAGTCCATCCTAGCTCAATGCAAGTCAAGATTTATCTGTCACAAGTGCCTTTATTATTTTATTAAATAAGGAACCGAATGGTGGAGCTAGAATTTTTTTTGTCTTTGTTGTTGTTCTAGTAGAATGACATATTCTATGAGATGACTGACTTAAACATTGAAAATGTTTCCCCAACTTTAGCCACACAAATACTACCATCATGATATATATATTTACTTATCCACATACTACCTGCACTGTTATTCATTTAATATTTTTCTTTAAATAGATTCCAGTTTTGCTACTTAAATCCATTTATTCAAATAGGAAACTGCATGTTAGCATGAAAACAGAAAACAAGCTATAAATCTGTGAAATAATGGTTTTGCTGTACTGATTGTATGTTTTTCTTTTACATAAATATTACTATCAAAAATATTCATCCACTTACCCCTTAAATTACCCAGTGGTACTCTGGAAAACATTGGTTTAAGGTCTACCAAACCTTCTGGTTTCTATTAAGTCATTTTATTTGTAAGCATAGTCCATGATTTTCTATTTATAAAAGCACAAGTGACACAAAACACCAAGTCCAAGAAAGTATCCCAGAGATGAGCATCAGATTTTGTAAACTAGTCACTCATTATAAAAATAGTAATACCGTTCACTTCAGTGGAGCTTATATAGTATCAAGCCTTTCAGAAATATAACCTCAGTTAATCATCACAGCAGCCCTAAGAGATTAGCAGGGCATCCACTGTTATATTTATTTTACACATGAGGAAACTGAGGCTCAGAGAAGTTATGTGACCAGTTTCCAGGTTATGCAGGTAGCAAGTGGAAGAGTCAGCTCACTGTGTACCCATTGGTCTTTCCACTAGACCACATACACCATGCTACGCCCTAGAACTGGAAACTGCATCAGCAGTTAGTGAGTCAGGAACTACGGCTCCCTTGGAATTGCTATGTAGGATGACGTATTCATTCTGATAGACACAATAAACTATATCGTAGCCTTTCTGAACTTCCTTTTTTTATTTAATGAACCTATATTTACTGACCATCTAATGTAGTTGTCTGTAAAATAGCTTTGTATGCCTCTCCTCTTTCTATTTTCTCTTGTATATGTTCTTCCAAGTGTAAATTGACAGGCTTTAAGGATGGGAAGTAAAAAGGCAGAATGCAGTATATGAGTACAGGTATATCTTCTGAAAGTCCCAGAATGCATTGCATTCAAAAAAGATTCTGCTGTCACTAACACCTAACAAATACCCTCCAGTCATCAAAGAGAAAGATACTGCTGCTGGTCCAGCATTTGAGCCTGTCACTTTATTAAAGTATAGAATAAGAAATTCAGCCAATTTTGTACCCTGCCATTATTTTACTGCCTGTATTTGGAAAAAGAGACATATAAAAGATTGTTAGGACTAAAGGTAAAAATAACAAAAACTCAACAATGCAGGCAATAGAAGACCTGTTTGGATGTAATTTCATTATTGTTTAAATTGTACATCTAATCACAGGCAGGTTTGCTATTGCTCTCCCAGGATCCAAGCAGACAATAATTAAAATTACTTTGAATGAGTTTCAGTGCTTTAATATTTAAAATGTGTATGTTGCCTTAACTGATCTATAAGATCTTGTCTACCTCCAGCATCCTATAAATCTATGAACTGTTACTAAGCCAATTACATTTTCTTATTACTTCAGACCATATCCCTGTTGAAGAGAAATTCTAGTGACATTCATCTAAGCAACAGTAAGTACATTTACTATGTAAGTCACTTCTTTAAAAAAATAGGAGGTGGACTTCCCTGGTGGCGCAGTGGTTAAGAATCTGCCTGCCAATGCAGGGGACATGGGTTCGAAACCTGGTCCGGGAAGATCCCATATGCCGCGGAGCAACAAAGCCCGTGTGCCACAACTACTGAGCCTGTGCTCCAGAGCCCACAAGCCACAACTACTGAGCTTGCGTGCTGCAACTACTGAAGCCCATGCACCTACATAGAGCCCATGCTCTGCAACAAGAGAAGCCACCACACTGAGAAGCCTGCACAGCGCAATGAAGAGTAGCCCCCGCTCACTGCAATTAGAGAAAGCCTGCATGCGGCAACGAAGACCCAACGCAGCCAAAAATAAATAAAATAAAATGTAATTGTTAAGTGGTTTCTACCATAATTAAATTTAAAAGGCATTTGCAGTATTTTTTTACTATGATAGTTGTCCCCAATATTTATTTGAGAGAGATTTATAACTTTATAACTCTATAAAGTTATAACTTTATAACCCTTTATAACTCTCAATCAAACTCAAGATTGAGAGTTATAAAGGGAAAAAAGTAGAATAGTCTCTCAGACAGTTCATAGCCAAAGGCAGTATAAATGTAAATTTTAATATTCTGCTTCTACTACTCCTTGCCAAAGACAGAACATCGTGCAATAACATAATATCAGATACAAAAAGACCTTGGGTAGAACAGCCAGGAAATATCAACAAAAGAATACAGTTGAAAGAGACCAGAGACACATAGAGCTCATTCAAAAACATTATGATGGGTTGGTTTGTAGTGCAGAAGAAAACAGCAAATGCCTTCAAATTTTGAGTATAACAATCACGCTCTTAAATATATGATGCTAAAAAATGAAATACCAGGGACATCCCCTTGTGGATATGTTGAGTAACTTGTAGCTGACCTACACTTCTAATGAGAAAAATTATTTTTTAAATGGATAAATTTTTTTTAGAAAACATCTGTTTTGAAGTTGTCAGAGAGCTTCCCAAGCAGCAAGAACTTGAGGGGCCAAGATCCTTGAGACAAGGGAAGGTCAGTGAAGTGAACTCAACATTCTTCAAGCTGCTTTCCCCACTGGGGCATTTGCCTATTCAGTTTAGAAGTTAAGCAGAGGGCAGCTAAGAGGCAGAGAAACCAACAGTTCTCACTGTGGGATGATAAAAACTGGAGTTCAGGGCTGCAAAAGCAGCTGGGGCTTGAGGATCAAGTTTTGTGAGAAATGATACACACAGCAGAGTGAGCAATCTTCCCTTGAGGCATGTGCCAAATTATTTAATTTATTTATTTCTTATACAGCACGTTCTTATTAGTTATCTACTTTATACATTTTAGTGTATACATGTCAATCCCAATCTCCCAGTTCATCCCCACTCCCCCGCCACTTTCTCCCCTTGGTGTCCATACGTTTGTTCTCTACATCTGTGTCTCTATTTCTGCCCTGAAAACCAGTTAATCTGTACCATTTTTTCAGGTTCCACATACATGTGTTAATATACAATATTTGCTTTTCTCTTTCTGACTTACTTCACTCTGCATGACAGTCTCTAGGTTCATCCACGTCTCTACAAATGACCCAGTTTTGTCCCTTTTTATGGTTGAGTAATATTCCATTGTATATATGTACCACATCTTCTTTATCCATTCATCTGTTGATGGGAATTTAGTTGCTTCCATGACCTGGCTATTGTAAATAGTGCTGCAATGAACATTGGGGTGCATGTGTCTTTTTGAATTATGGTTTTCTCTGGGTATATGCCCACTAGTGGGATTGCTGGATCATATGGTAATTCTATTTGTAGTTTTCTAAGGAACCTCCATACTGTTCTCCATAGTGGCTGTATCAATTTACATTCCCACCAACAGTGAAAGAGGGTTCCCTTTTCTCCACACCCTCTCTAGCATTTATTGTTTGTAGATTTTCTGATGATGGCCATTCTGACCAGTGTGAGGTGATACCTCATTGGAGTTTTGATTTGCATTTCTCTAATAATTAGTGATGTTGAGCAGTCTTTCATGTGCCTCTTGGCCATCTGTATGTCTTCTTTGGAGAGATGTCTATTTAGGTCTTCTGCCCATTTTTGGATTGGGTTGTTTGTTTTTTTTTAATATTGAGCTGCATGAACTGTTTATATATTTGGGAGATTAATCCTTTGTCTGTTGATTCATTTGCAAATATTTTCTCCCATTCTGAGGGTTGTCTTTCCATTTTGTTTATAGTTTTCTTTGCTGTACAAAAGCTTTTAAGTTTCATTAGGTCCCATTTGTTTATTTTTGTTTGTTTATCCATTACTCTAGGAGGTGGGTCAAAAGATATCTTGCTGTGGTTTATGTCAAAGTCTTCCTAGGTTTTCCTCTAAGAGTTTTATAGTGTCTGATCTTACATTTAGGTCTTTAATCCATTTGGAGTTCATTTTTGTGTATGGTATTAGGGAGTGTTCTAATTTCATTCTTTTATATGTAGCTGTCCAATTTTCCCAGCACCACTTACTGAAGAGACTGTCTTTTCTCCATTGTATATCCTTGCCTCCTTTGTCATAGATTAGTTGACCATAGGTGTGTGGGTTTATCTCTGGGCTTTCTATCCTGTTCTATTGATCTATATTTCTGTTTTTGTGCCAGTACCATATTGTCTTGATTACTGTAGCTTTGTAGTATAATCTGAAGTCAGGGAGTCTGATTCCTCCAGCTGCATTTTTTTCCCACAAGACTGCTTTGGCTATTTAGGGTCTTTTTTGTCTCCATACAAATTTTAAGATTTTTTGTTCTAGTTATGTAAAAAATGCCACTGGTAATTTGATAGAGATTGCATTGAATCTGTAGTCCAAAAAATGCTTTGGGTAGTATAGTCATTTTCACAATATTGATTCTTCCAATCCAAAAACATGGTATACCTCTCCATCTGTTTGTGTCTTCTTTGATTTCTTTCATCAGTGTCTTATAGTTTTCTGAGTATAGGTCTTTTACCTCCTTAGGTAGGTTTATTCCTAGGTATTTTATTCTTTTTGTTGCAATGATGAATGGGATTGTTTCCTTAATTTCTCTTTCTGATCTTTTGTTGTTAGTGTATAGGAATGAGAGAGATTTCTGTGCATTAAATTTGTATCCTGCAACTTTACCAAATTCATTGATCAGCTCTAGTAGTTTTCTGGTGGCATCTTTAGGATTCTCTATGTATAGTATCATGTCATCTGCAAACAGTGACAGTTTTACTTCTTCTTTTCCAATTTGGATTCCTTTTATTTCTTTTTCTTCTCGATTGCCATGGCTGGGACTTCCAAAACTATGTTGAATAAGAGTGGCGAGAGTAGACATCCTTTTCTTGTTCCTGATCTTAGAGGAAACGCTTTCAGTTTTTCACCATTGAGAATGATGTTTGCTTTGGGCTTGTCGTATATGGCCTTTATTAAGTTGAGGTAGTTTCCCTTGATGCCCACTTTCTGGAGAGTTTTTATCATAAATCAGTGTTGAATATTGTCAAAATCTTTTTCTGCATCTATTGAGATGATCATATGGTTTTATTACTTAATTTGTTAATATGGTGTATCACATTGATTGATTTGCGTATATTGAAGAATCCTTGCATCCCTGGGATAAATCCCACTTGATGATGATGTATGATCCCTTTAATGTGTTGTTGGATTCTGTTTGCTAGTATTTTGTTGAGGATTTTTGCACCTATATTCATCAGTGATATTAGTCTGTAATTTTCCTTTTTGTAGTATCTCTATCTGGTTTTGGTATCAGGGTGATGGTGGCCTCGTAGAAAGAGTTTGGGAGTGTTCCTTCCCCTACAATTTTTTGGAAGGGTTTGAGAAGGGTGGGTGTTAGCTCTTCTCTAAATGTTTGATAGAATTCACCTGTGAAGCCATCTGGTCCTGGACTTTTGTTTGTTGGAAGATTTTTAATCACAGTTTCAATTTAATTACTTGTGATTGGTCTGTTCATATTTTCTATTTCTTCCTGGTTCAGTCTTGGAAGGTTATGCCTTTCTAAGAATTTGTCCATTTCTTCCAGGTTGTCCATTTTATTGGCATAGAGTTGCCTGTAGTAATCTCTCACGATGCTTTGTATTTCTGCAGTGTCCATTTTAACTTCTCCTTTTTCATTTCTAATTTTATTGATTTAAGTCCTCTCCCTCTTTTTCTTGATGAGTCTGGCTAAGGTTTATCAATTTTGTTTATCTTCTCAAAGAACGAGCTTTTAGTTTTATTGATCTTTGCTATTGTTTTCTTTGTTTCTATTTCATTTATTTCTGCTCTGATGTTTATGATTTCTTTCCTTCTACTAACTTTGGGTTTTGTTTGTACTTCTTTCTGTAGTTCCTTTAGGTGTAAGGTTAGATTGTTTATTTGAGATTTTTCTTGTTTCTTGAGGTAGGATTGTATTGCTATAAACTTCCCTCTTAGAACTGCTTTTGCTGCATCCCATAGGTTTTGGATCATCATGTTTTCATTGTCATTTCTTTCTACGTACTTTCTGATTTCCTCTGATTTCTTCAGTGATCTCTTGGCTATTTAGTAACATATTGTTTAGCCTCCATATCTTTGTGTTTCTTACGTTTTTTTCCCCTGTAATTGATTTCTAATCTCATAGCGTTGTGGTTGGAAAAGATGCTTGATATGATTTCAATTTTCTTAAATTTATCAAGGCTTGATTTGTGACCCAAGATGTGATCTATCCTGGAGAATGTTCCATGTGCACTTGAGAAGAAAGTGTAATCTGCTGTTTCTGGATGGAATGTCCTATAAATATCAATTATCTACATCTGGTCTTTTGTGTCATTTAAAGCTTGTGTTTCCTTATTAATTTTATGTCTGGATGATCTGCCCCTTGGTGAAGTGAGGTGTTAAAGTTCCTATTATTGTGTTACTGTCAATTTCCTCTTTCATAGCTGTTAGCATTCGCCTTATTTATTGAGTTGTTCCTATGTTGAGAGCATACATATTTATAAATTGTTATAGCTTTATTCTTGGATTGATCCCTTGATCATTATGTAGTATCCTTCCTTGTCTCTGGTAACATTGTTTATTTTAAAGTCTATTTTGTCTGATATGAGTCTTGCTACTTCAGCTTTCTTTTGATTTTCATTTGCATGGAATATTTTTTTCCATCCCCTCACTTTCAGTCTGTACGTGTCCCTAGGTCTGAAGTGGGTCTCCTGTAGACAGCATATATATGGGTCTCATCTTTGTATCCATTCAGCAAGCCTGTGTCTTTTGGTTGGAGCATTTAATCCATCCACATTTAAGGTAATTATCGATATGTATTTTCCTATTACCATTTTTTTAACTGTTATGTGTTTCTTTTTGTAGGTCCTTTTTTTCCTCTTGTGTTTCCTACTTAGAGAAGTTCTGTTAGTATTTGTTGTAGAGCTGGTTTGCTGGTGCTGAATTCTCTTAGCTTTTGCTTGTCTGTAAAGCTTTTGATTTCTCCCTTGAATCTGAATGAGATTCTTGCCAGGTAGAGTAATCTTGGTTGTAGGTTCTTCCCTTTCATCACTTTAAATATATCGTCCCACTCTCTTCTGGCTTGTAGAGTTTCTGCTGAGAAATCAGCTGTTAACCTTATGGGAGTTCCCTTGTATGTTATTTGTCATTTTTCCCTTGTTGCTTTCAATAATTTTTCTTTGTCTTTAATTTTTGTCAATTTGCTTACTATGTGTCTCAGTGTGTTTCTCCTTGGGTTTATACTGCCTGGGACTCTCTGTGCTTCTTGGACTTGGTGGCTATTTCCTTTCCATGTTAGGGAAGTTTTCTATTATAATCTCTTCAAATATTTTCTCGGGTCCTTTCTCTCTCCTCCTTCTGAGATCCCTATAATGCAAATGTTGTTGCGTTTAATGTTGTTCCAGAGGTCTCTTAGGCTGTCTTCATTTCTTTTCATTCTTTTTTCTTTATTCTGTTCCATGGCAGTGAATTCCATCATTCTGTCTTCCAGGTCACTTATCCATTCTTCTGCCTCAATTATTCTGCTATTGATTCCTTCTAGTGTTTTTTTCATTTCAGTTATTGTACTGTTCATCTCTGTATTTTTTGTTCTTTAATTCTTCTAGGTCTTTGTTAAACATTTCTTGCATCTTCTCGATCTTGCCTCCATTCTTTTTCTGAGGTCCTGGATCATCTTCACTATCATTATTCTGAATTCTTTTCTGGAAGGTTGCCAATCTCCACTTCATTTAGTTGTTTTTCTGGGATTTTATCTTGTTCCTTCATCTCGTGCATAGTCCTCTGCCTTTTCATTTTGTCTATCTTTCTGTGAATGTGGTTTTTGTTCCACAGGCTGCAGAAGTGTAGTTCTTCTTGCTTCTGCTTTCTGCCCTCTGGTGGATGAGGCTATCTAAGAGGCTTGTGCAAGCTTCCTGATGGGAGGGACTGGTGGTGGGTAGAGCTGGGTGTTGCTCCAGTGGGCAGAGCTCAGTACAACTTTAATCCGCTTGTCTGATGATGGGTGGGGCTGGGTTCCCTTCCTGTTGGTTGTTTGGCCTGAGGCAACCCAGCACTGGAGCCTACCCGGCTTTTTGGTGGGGCTAATGGCAGACTCTGGGAGGGCTCCTGCCAAGGAGTACTTCCCAGAACTTCTGCTGCCAGTGTCGTTGTCCCCGTGGTGAGCCACAGCTGCCTCCCACCTCTGCAGGAGGCCCTCTAACACTAGCAGGTAGGTGTGGTTCAGTCTCCTATGGGTTCACTGCTCCTTCCCTTGGGTCCTGATGCAAACACTACTTTGTGCATGCCCTCCAAGAGTGGAGTCTCTGTTTTTCCCAGTCCTGCCAAATTCCTGCAATCAAATCTCTCTAGCCTTCAAAGTCTGATTCTCTAGGAATTCCTCCTCCCGTTGCTGGTCCCCCAGGTTGGGATGCCTGACAGTGGGGCTCAGAACCTTCACTCCAGTGGGTGGACTTCTGTGGTATAAGTGTTCTCCAGTTTGTGAATCACCCCCCCCCCCCCCAGTGGTTATGGGATTTGATTTCATTGTGATTGCACCCCTCCTACCATCTCATTGCTGCTTCTCCTTTGTCTTTGGATGTGGGGTATCTTTTTTGGTGAGTTCCAGTGTCTCCCTGACAATGATTGTTCAGCAGTTGGTTGTGATTCCGGTGCTCTCGCAAGAGGGAGTCTCTCATCCGCCAGGATGGAATTTCTTCTGGACTCTGCTGTGTACCTTCCACTCTCTCCTCTTCAGAAATAGAACAGCCAGTAGTCCTCCCTCCAAGGAAATGGCGAGCTAAGTCGTGACTATGCAACAAAGTCTTTTTTACTCCATTGGAAACGCTGTTTAAAATTTCATTTTGAGGTTTTACATTTCCGTAGTGGCCTCAACAACAGAGGATAGATTGAAAAGATAAGGCAAAACATTGAAAGTTATCCACATTTAGCAAAGCAATACCCTTCCTCTCCTCTGCCTTCCCAAGACTAAGACTACCCAAATTCTTTTTTTCCTTTTTTTAAAATTGAGATACAATTGTCAATAAACATTATATCAGTTTCAGGTGTACAACATAATGATCCGATATTTGTATATATTTAAAAATGATCACTCCAGCAAGTCTAGTTAACATCCATCACCACACACAGTTACAAATTGTGTATGTGTGTTTTGTGATGAGGACTTTTAAGACTTATTCTCTTAACAGTTTTCAAACATGCAATACAGTGTTACTAACTATAGTCACCATACTGTACATTACATACCCATGACTTTATTTTATAGCTGAAAGTTGATACTTTTTGACCACTTCACCCATTTCACCCACTCTCCACACCCTACCTCTGGCAAACATCAATCTATCTATATATCTATGAATTTGGTGTTTTGTTTTGTTTTTAGATTCCACATATAAGTGAGCACATATGGCATTTGTCTCTCTTTCTCTAACTTATTTCACTTTGCAAAATGCAATCAAGGTCCACCCATGTTGTTGCAAATGGCAAGATTTCATTCTTTTTTATTCCTGAACAGCATTCCAGTGCCATATCTATATATCTATATACTATATAGATAAATATTCACACATACATACAGAAAACTGTCATTACTTGACCTGCTTGGCAAGTTTCATTCCCACACCTTGTCTTTATTTAACCTGACTGAGGTAAACCTTATTCTGTATGAACAGCCTTATCTCATGGGCATTTGCCAAGAACAATCAAACAATTGTTTAACATTGCAATTGCCTAAGGTGCTATTAATAATGGAAGCTAACAAAAGGCTGACCAAAAAATTTTCAGGAAAAAATTAGGGAATGATATGTCTGTGGGGGGCTTTGCAAAACTCCAAAATATTCTTGTCAATCTAGAAAATGATGCACATGTGCAGAGATATACACATACCCAGGAGAGAACTGAGAAGGTCCTAACCTGGCTGACTTTGAGTCTCTGAACAAGAAAAAAGTGAAGGCTAGCAGAGATGTAAATTGTCTACTTGAGCATTGAAACCATGCCCCAATACAAACACAGAGCACCTTTGCAAGGGCTGGGAGATGTATTGGTTCAAGTCATTTAAGAAAAATCTCTCTTCAGTCGTTAGTTGATGGTTAAGCTGAGCATATTTTTCAGTGGCCACACACAACAAAGAATACAGATTCTATATAATTAGTTCAGGAAAGTCACTAAACAAACAAGTAGCAGGAACAACAGCAATAACAACAACAACAACAAAATGTTGGGAGGAGGGGAAGCTGTCACATTGTAGTATTAAAAATAACCAGTTTTTAACAAAAATTATGAGACACACAAAGGAACAGGAAACTGTGGCTCATACACAAGATAAAAAGCTGTCAATAGAAACTGTCTCTAAGGAAGCCTATAATTGAATTTACTAGACAAAGACTTTAAGTCAGCTATTATACATATGTGCAAAGAATTAAAAGAAACTCTGCCTGAAGAATTAAAAGAAAGTATGGGAGTGATGTCTCACCAAATAGAGAGTATCATTAAAAAGAGAATTTACAAAAAACCAACTAGGAATTATGGGTTTGAAAAGCACAATAACTGAAATGAAACATTCACAAGAGAGGCTCAACAACAGATTGGAACTAGCAGATGAAAGAGGCAGTAAACTCAAAGACAGGTAAACTGAGATTATCCAATCTGATGAACAAAGGAAAAGGAATGAAGAAAAATGAACAGAGCTTCAGAGGTTGGTGGGACAGCATCAAGTGTATTACCATATGCACAATGGGAGTCTCAGAAGGAAGGAAAGAGAGGAAGGGGCAAAAAGAACATTTTAAAAATATACTGGCCAAAAATATTCCAAACCTGATGAAAAATATTAATCTACACACCCAAGAAGGTCAAACAACTTTAAGTGGATAAACTCAAGGAGACATACACCTAGAAAAATCACAGTTAACTGCTGAAAGACAAAGACAAAGAAAACTTTGAAAGCAAGAGAAAAGTGACTCAAGTAACTCATCATGTACAAGGGATCCTCAATAAGATTAACATCTGACTCCTCAGAAAACATGAGACCAGAAAGCAGCGAGATGACATAATTCAAAAGTGTTGAAAGAAAATCAAGAATTCTATATCAAGAAAAAGTATCCTTTAAAAGCAAAGGAGAATTTAAGACATTCCCAGACAAATACTGAATTCATCACTAGCTACTAAAGGGAATCCTTCAAGCTGAAATGAAAGGACACTAGACAATAACTCAATCCACATGAAGAAAGAAAGAGCACTGATAAAGGTAACTATATAGGTATATATAAAAGACAGAATAAATGTATTTTTGTTTCTCTTTTTAAAATATCTGGTTTAAAAGACAACTGCATAAGGCAATAACTTAAAAATCATGTCTATGGGCTTATAATGTAAAAGATATCATGTACATGACAATCATAGTACAAAGGAAGGAGGAGGTTTTGTATACCATGAAAAAATTAAGTCAATATTAAATATAAACTAGATTGTCTTAAGATGTTAATGTTAATCTTTAGGGCAATACTAAGAAAATAACTTTTAAAATATATAGTAAAACAAACAATAAGGAGATTAAAATGTTATCTTAGAAAATATCTATTAAACACAAAAGAAGGCAGTAATAGAGGAATAAAGGAACAAAAAAACCCCTGTAATACATACAATACAGAAAACAAATAGAAAAAAGGCAGACATAAATTCTACCTTATTAGTAATCACATTAAATGTAAATGTACTAAACACTCTAATCAAAAAGTAGAGACGGGTAAAATGGATTTCAAAAGATTCAATTATATGCTATCTTCAAGAGACACACATTAGATTCAAAGATACAAATAAGGGGCTTCCCTGGTGGCGCAGTGGTTGAGAGTCCGCCTGCTGATGCAGGGGACACGGGTTCGTGCCCTGGTCCGGGAGGATCCCACATGCCGCGGAGCAGCTGGGCTCGTGAGCCGTGGCCGCTGAGCCTGTGCCTCCAGAGCCTGTGCTCCACAACGGGAGAGGCCACAACAGTGAGAGGCCCGTGTACCACAAAAAAAAAAAAAAAAAAAAGACAAAATAAGTTGAAAGTGAAAGGTTGGAAAAAGATATGTCACTCACAGTACCTAAAATAGAAATGGAGTGGCTATAGTAATATTTGACAAAACAGACGTTAAACAATGAGATACCACCTCATATCCATTAAGATGGGTATAATCAAAACCAGAAACCAACAAGTATGATAAGTATATGGAGAAATATGTGTGAAGGAGAAACCTTCACACACTGCTTGTGGAAATGTAAAATTGTGCAGTCACTTTGCAAAATAGTCTGGCAATTCCTCAATGTTTAAATATAAAGTTACCATATGACCCAACACAACCAAAATAAATGAAAACTTATATTCACACAAAATCCTGTACGCAGATACCGTAGCATCATTATTCATAATAGCCAAAAAGTAGAAATAAACAAAATGTTCATCAGCTAAATAATGGATAAACAAAATGTGGTATTTCCATGCATTGGAATATAATCACAATAAAACCAAAGTGCTGATTCATGCTACTAGGATGAACCCTGAAGACATTATGCTAAGTGAAAGAAGCCAATCAAAAACTACATGTTGTATAATTGCATTTATATTAAAGATCCAGAATAGGCAAATACATAGGGACAGAAAGTAGATTAGTAATTATCTACGGATGGGGGTGGCAAGAGTTGGGGAGGGAATGGGAGTGAGTGCTAATGTATACAAGGTTCCTTTCTGAGGTGATAATGATGTTCTGGAATTAGATAGTGGTGATTGCACAACTTTGTGAATATGCTAATCACCACAGAATTGTATACTTTAAAAGAGTGAATTGTATAGTGTGTGTATTCTATCTTAATAAAGCTAATAGTAAAAAAAATGGAAATTTTGTAACTGAAAAATAGAATTACTAAAATTAAGTAATCAATCATTGAATTTAACAGCATACTGGACATAGCAAAAAAGACTTGCAAACTAAAAAAAAAAAATAGGTCAATAGAAAATATCCAAACTGAAGAACGGAGAACAAAAAGAAAGAAAATCTTTGTAAAAGAGCATAAAGGATATATAATACATGGTGAGATCTTTTAATGTACATGTAATTGGAATCTCAGGAAGAGAGGAGATAAAGTGGGGCAGAAGCAATATTTGACAAGATAAAGGTCAAGCATTTTTGAAAACTCAACCTAAAGATTAAGGAAGTTTAATGAACCCCAAACAGAATAACTACAAAGAAGACTACACACATGCAAATCATTTTAAAATGCTGGAAACAAAACATGAGGAGAAAATATTAAAAGCATCCAGAGAATAAAAGTACCCTTTCAAAGGAACAACTATATGACTGAAAACTGACTCAATAGAAATGATGGAAGCCAGAAGACAACTGAACGACATCTTTAAAGGTCTGATTAAAAAAATGATTGTCAACTTAGAATTCTATTCTCAGCAAAAACATCCTTCAAATGTAAAGGAAAAATAAAGACATTCTCAGACAAACAAAAACTGAGAGAATTCATTAGCAGTGGACTTACACACACACACACACACACACACACACACACACACACACAACCCCAAACCAAAACCAAAACCAAACAAAACACTAGATGCAGAAGAAAATACTTCTGGCAGAAGAGAAATATTTCCTAAAAAAAAAAAAAAGATTCAAGAGAGAAACATGGAAATGCAGGAAGGAATGAATACTAATGGAATGGAGAAATATGTGAATAAATATAGAAGCAACCAAACCAGTCATATCTTTTGGGGTTTAAAAAATAGTTTCTATATGCCTAATAACATAGGTTCAAAATATATACAAGCAAGAATTGATAGAACTGAAAGAAGAAATAAATTCACAATCATAATAGGAAACTAATACACCTCTCAACTGAACAGATAAAAATCAGTAAAAATATAGAAAATAGGAACAGGATTACAAGCTTGATTCAGTCAACATATACAGACCACTTCATACAACAACAAAATATACATTATTTTCTAACACACATAGAACATTTACCTAATTGACTCTTTTTTTGGCATTTCAACAAATTGCAAAGGATTGAAATCATTAAGGGTATGTTCTCTGAGCAGAGTCGGATTATCTAGAAACAAGTTAAAAACAGTAACTAGAAAATTCCCAAATATTTAGAAATTAAGCAATACACTTATAAATAACCTATGCATAAAAGAAAAAAGCAAAATGGAAATGAGAAAATACTTTGAACTGAATGAGAGGGAAAACACAACTTATTAAAACATGTGGGTTACAGCTAAAACTGCATTTAGAGGGAAATTTGCAGCACTTTTCTATGTACATGTTATACTTCAGTAAGTATTTTACTTTAAAAAAAATGAAGAGCAATGTACTCTTCTAGCAATATCTAGGAGATCCCTGGCTGGGTATTTAGGGGTCCTGGATTACAACCCAAGTTCTAAACTAATACTGAATAGTTGTCAAAGTAAGGCTAAAGGAAAAGCATCTCAGTGTAGGAAAAGAGTGCAGAACTGGGTGTCATGATCGTCTGGTTCCAGTCCTAGACCCCCCTTTAACTATGTCAGTTTGTTGAATCAAATAACCTCAGTTAGGAGGTAAAACCTGGGAGCATCTGAGCGAAACTTGGTTGCAGATACTTATCTAGGTATCACAATAATTTTAAAACTTGATTTTGAGTACCTTTAGATGATGTACACACATCAGCAAACCACAGTCCCCACTGCACTCTGTTACATAACAGCCCTCCTGCTAAAGACATGGTTTCCTAACACATGACTGCATCTGAATTTGCAACCTCCGGGCCACGTGTTTTCTAAGGTGCTTTCTGGTTTTAATGTTCTCTGTTTCCATGACTTGCACTCAAAACTATGTCCAAAATCTGGATATACTTCTACTAAATGTTATTCATTGTTTATCTGAAATTCACATTTAACTGGGTGTCACATACTTTTACTTGCTAAATTTAGCACTTCTACCACCAATGCAAGTGACTTTACAAGATTCCACAATAATAACCCGTTCAGGAGGGACCATTTTGAAGGTTGATATAATCTATGGTAGATTGTTTGCAAAAATAGCCATAATTATTCCTTCCCTATATCCAGTAGCTCCTCCCATCACTCTTTGAATCTGACCTAGCAGAACAAGTTATCCCAGTTGAGGCCCCCCTAAACTAGCCAGCTCCTCACTAACTTGGCAGATGGCTTCAGATGCATGAATGAGCCCAACAAAGAACTGAACTGCCCAGCTCAGCCCAGATCAAATTGCCACCTTGCAGAATAGTGAGTGAAATAAGTGGTTATTATCTTAAGCCACTAAGCTTTGGGGTGTTTGCTATACACTAAAAGCTACCTGATATAGAACCAATTCTAATCCTAATAAAGGAGTTAGATGTGATAATCCTTTTTCTTATAATGTTTTTGACACCTGGCCTCTGATTTATGAAGCTGATACTCTTTCATATTGTACAACATTCAACAAAAGTCATTCATTCATGGTATTGGCCTGTTTCTTTTCAAGCTGATCTGAATATAAATGCCCAAGACCTCACCTTATGTATCACCTGAGATGAAGGCGGAATCAAGAGAACTGTGTTTGAGTCCTGGCTCTCATACCCAATTTGCCTCTGTCTACCCTCATCTTTATGAGAGAGCCACTAGAGAAGGGTTTCAAGCCTTTTCTGAGATCAAACTGCTTCTCATTTTCCCAGACCTTTGTGATCACTTAGACAGATGTTGAGGATAGTGTTAGATGTAAAGCCCCTAAGCAGGATGGCTAAGAAAGTGGTGCCTACTATGATGTCTATTGGGAAAACTATCAAGTAAATCTTCATCATTTTGCTTTAGGACCACTAAAATGGTCCATTTAAAGCCTTTCAATGAATGCTTTTTCTACAAAGAGTGAATATGCAAATTCCTTAGCATGTAGATGAGGCTCTTGGTGATCTGGTTCTCATCTGACTGTCCACTGTCATCTCCCACCACTTTCCTAGATGTGCCCATATGAGATGCTTCTGTTCACTACTACAGATTTTCTGACTCACTAGTCTCTTATTCTAGTCACTATTACTACAACTAATTCTACACAGTCTTTAAACAGTTTCACTCAGATGCACCTGATAGATGCCTTGTCTTGGGCCCATGCCAACTGCCTGTTACTTCCTGTATTTGATACCAAGTTTTGTGCAGTCATTTTGGGCTTGGCCCTCGGCAGAATCACTCAGCACCCATGCAAATGTAACCTAGAAATAAGGGAAGAGAGAGTAGCCAATGCTGAATGGACAGTTATCCCTGGCCAGTGCAGGTAGGGAACCTGTGGACAAATGCTTCTCCCTTTCTTCCCCTGGGTGATGGCTCTGAGACATACTTCAACATGGTTTCTCAGCTGTTCCCCCCAGATCAAGCAGCCAGATGGTCATAGCAGTGGCCAAGTCAGGGATGCATCCTCGTATCAGCTCTCCCTCTTTCCCTGCTTTGATGCCTTTGCCCCACACGTGTACTCTTTGGGATCACATCTCCAAACGTATTACCTGCATACAAGCCTATATCTCAGACTTCACTATCTTGGGAATTCTGGCTGACAGTATCCTACATGGCAACCAGGTAGTTCCCTGAAGCAGTTCCCTGAAGCTGCCATACTGCTTAATGGCTCCATGCTTTGCACCTGTCATTCCCTCATCCTGAAATGCTTCCCTACTCCTTGATGTTCTTCTTGATGAATTCCCACTCATTCTTTAAGATGCTCCCAAGAAGAGCTAACTGTTCCTCTCTGCGTGGTTCCATCATCTCTAGAATTTAACTGTTATTACCTTACTTATTGTAATTCCGCAGCAATTATAGGTCTGTAGCCTAATGCATAGTGGGTCCTCAGAAAATATGGAATAAATCAAGATCGTAGAGACCCTACACTAAATAACATTTATGGTTTCCCCCAGTCCTAAGATGTTTCATCTTACATTATGCACATGTAGCTTATGACACTGGTGGTTTTAACAAATAAACAATTGTTTTAAAAGGGCCTTTAATTGCTTATGTTTTAATTTTTGAATGGGTGATCCTTGTCATATGTGATCTGAGAGACAATATGTCAGCCCACATTAGGCCATTAGAGGCCAGGAAAAGGGGGAGCCACCCTTTGAAGGTTCAGGATACACAGTGGGTGTGTGAGCTGCAGTCCTGGAGTTAAACTGACAATATTTGTTCACTGACACTAGAAACAGGTCAGAAAAAATTTAGATACTTTCTGCTGGATACATTTCAGTGGATGTCTAAAACTACCATCAGTTTGAATATATCCTTTCCAAGAGCAGACACCCCTCTTTGGTGCGAAGGGTAATAGGGTTGAGATTACGCTGCTAAGTGAAGAATTGTGCTTTTCACGTATAAGCTGTCACAACTGTCCCAGGTCATGTGTGGTCTCTTACTATCATGTAGGCTGGGAAACTCTGGTGGTGAGGCAGTGTAGAAAGAATGTGGACATTAGAGCCCAACATTCCTGAGATTCAGTCCCTACTCTACCACTTATTGCTGTGTGGCCCTGGAAAGGCACCTCTCCAACCTTCAGTTTTCTCATATGAAAAATGGGTACTTGCACATACTTTACAAGTTGTGGTAAGGATGTGTTATCAACTGAATGTTTATTTATTGAAATTTATATGTTGAGATCCTAATCCCCAATATGATGGTAATTGGAGGTAGGATCTTTGGGAGGTGATTAAGTCATGAGGGCCAAGCTCTCAGAGAAGGGATTAGTGCCCTTATAAGAGTCCTCAGAGAGCTCCCTTGCCTCTTCTGCCATGTGAGGACACAGCAAGAAGACTGCTGTCCATGAACCAGGAGGTGGGCCCTCACCAGACTCCGAATCTGCCAGCACCTTGATCTGGAACCTCTCAGCCTTCAGAACTGTGAGAAATAAATGTTGTTATCTAAGCCTCTCAGTCTATGGTATTTTTGTTATAGCATCTCAAACTGACTAAGACAGGATATAAAGGTCCCAGCACAGTGCCTGCATGTGGTAAACGCTCCATAAATGATCACTAGATATTATTATTTCCCCAGTAGAATAACTGTTAAAGTAACTTAAAGAACAAAACCAAGACATAAAACTCCAGTGCTATATCTGTAGGTACCCTGGGCACCACATAGCAAAATTTGTTACCCCTCTGCATTGTTGTACATAGGAATAAAAAGATACAATCTGTAAAAAAATTTATATGGTTAGAAAATTGAAAGGTGTCTTGAGAACCTTTAGGAAGTTTGCATTGAAACAGGTGAAATGAAGGATGGAGAAGAAGGCAAATCCTAGAAGCAATTTACTGGGAAAAAAAATAATACAAAAACAGAATTCTCTGTGTTGTACACTGTGTCAATTATTTTCTTGGAATAAGTATTGAACACACTAAGAAGTTTTTGCATTGCAATTTTTGTTATGAAGTTTCACCCCAGCCAGGTGAAACATTCTTCAAAGTTTTCAAAGAGACAATGCAAACACAATCATATCATTTTCTTTAAACAAAGCCACACCAAGTTAACTAACATGTGCCCTTAAACCAGGAACAACGTAAATAAAGGAGCAAAATGATGAGTAATGGAATTTCTACTGCATGCGCTTTTGTAAGACTTTCATAGATTTTGTGTATGGGGAGGAGGTAGAATGTCATCTACAAGTTAAACAAGTTTAAACTCAACCATCCTCTGAAGTAAGCAAACAGATAAGTAGCTATAATTATTCTCATTTTCTAGATGACATCACTGAGACTTAGAGATTTTAAGTAACTTTCTCAAGGTCTCATACCTAGTGAGTGGGGAGCCTTGATACCATAGTTCATGGCTCTGTTATAACCAGGCCTGGTGACCCTCCTTGCCCTTTTCAGAGACTCCCTCTCTCCACTGCTCACTATTTTTGTTTTGTCCTCTCTTCCGTGTCTAAGACATGGCATGGCCTGTTACCCAGAGGATTCCCTTGTGGTCATCCACCACAGCATGGCCCTCTTCTCAGATCTGTTGTTGCTAGCCTTCTTGGTGTTCCTGAGAAATGGAAGAAAAGCTATCAACTCCCTCCCCGAGAAAATCATACATACAGACAACATCGTGAATACAGTGGACTCGAAATAAAGCTGATTTATTCTTGATCTTTCTCTGCTCCTCTTGTAATTTAGTTTCTCCCCATTATAACATTTTCTAGGGGTCTTGCTAACTAAATGGTTAGTTATTCTTATATACATCAATGAAGGCTTGTAGGTTCATTTATTCACTCCACGGACATTTTTGAGCCTCTGTAGTGTGTAAGGTACAATAGTAAGCCCTGTGGGGATTCAAACAGGAATTTGATAGTACTCTGCCCTCAATACACTGCCAATCAGAGCTAATGAGACTCATTTTTTGTTTGTTGGTTTGAGTTATCTCTTTTCACTAGATTCAGTGTTGAAAGGCCATGAGGCTACAGCTGCGGTAGCTTCTTGCTACCATGAGAGGACAGCCTGTCTGAGATTGGAGCCAACTCTGAAAAACCAGAGCAGAGAGATGGACAGAGAGACTGATCCCAGTGACATAGTTTTATCCCCTACATCAAGCTATGCCTGAAGTCGGCCCTGAAATGGCCTTTCTTTCTGTTACAAAGGGTAATAAACTGTTCCCAACCAAAATAGTCCTAACATATACAAGTCTTTTTTGTCATCTTTTTTAACTTCCTTGTCTGTCCAGATATAGTCTCACACACTCTTAGAGCTCTTTTAGAATCTCCTACTCAGTGCTGGAAGCTGGTCGAACCAGTGCTGGAAGCTGGTCGAATCAGTTAGTTAGCATCCCTAACTGATGCAACACTGTCCCAGACTCTCCGAAGCAACAGGAGGGAAAGAGAGGTCAGTGGGAGGACCAAGCTGCACATCTTCTTCTTAGTCAGGCAAAGGTGCATTTAGGATCCGAGGCCAAATCGATACTCACTGGGAAGGTGGCTGGAACCAAAGGCTCTCAGAAGGACCCAAGTCAAAACTGTCAGGAGGAACGTACGCAGAAAATCTGTGTGTTGTACCTCTGCAGTGCAAGCGCTAGGGGAAGAGGCGGTAGCCATAGGAGATCAGCCAGAGAGTACAGTGCCAAAAATGGTAAGATGCAAAAGGGGCAGCATTTAGATACCGTCTCCAAAGAGCCAGTATTTAGATATCTGTCATAACAGAAGGTATTCAATATCCAAGAAAGAATTTGAAATAGCACCAAACATTTTAAAAGTTATTTTCTTTTAATCCCTCCTCCACTCACCCTGGCTAAATGATCATGAAGATGAGGGGCAGAGGAGGAAGTTAAACACAGTTAAAGCACAGAGAGTCTTCCCTTTTATCATCTCCAAACTATGAATCAGGCCCATGCTGAGGGAGAAAGATGATTTGCTTGAATGAGAAACTGAAGTTTTAATTTGAATTGGACTTTTTAGCATACCTGAATGTGTGGCGGCTCCTATACCTCAATCAGACTGAGAAGCTATGGGATCTGCCAAGGGGTAGGGAAGGGAGAATTCTCTAGGGTATGTTTGAAGAGAGTGTTGGAAAGAAAAAACAAAGCTGTTCCTGATTGCACCCTACCAAATTAAGCCAATTCAACAAATAGGTTATGCTATAGGTTGCTCTGTGGTGTTATTCCCTAGACTTATCTTGAGGTAGACCATAAGAAACAGCACTATGCAACTCTCTGTAAGGACCCTTCAGGAAATATCTCTATAATCTTAGTATCAGGGATAGTTCTTTTTTTCTGGGCCAAATGATGTGCTGTTATCCAACTGGTATACCAAGTAAAATTGAGAGGATCAGTGAGAAAGGTCTATTCTTTAGGGAGTATTTTTATCACTGACATTGTTTACAATTGCTGACACATGGTGATAATAAGAAGTAGATCAACTTTTAGCCTAGTTTATTGTAGTTTATACATTTTCTACAGAAAATGCACCTCCTTATTGCCTCCACCCATTGATGGACTGCTTCATCTGTTTCTATCCTAAGAACACTGTAAGTCATGTTTTACAGATGAGTTTTCCATCTTTTTCAGTTTCTAGAAAGTGAGGACTCAAACTGATATATCTCCTCCCCTGTCTGCCAGCATATTTCTATACTAGGTCTGAGTCCTGGGCTTAAGTTTACATCATCATATACTTTTTTTTCATTTTTGTCCATCTCTCTTTTATTTTTAAACCTACCTCTAATTAAATTATCTTTGTGTGCATATCTTTGTAAACTCTTTAAATCCTTTTTCCAGCAAGATATATAAGCAATGTAATAAACAGAAAGAATGATTTTAAATGCACATACTGAATTACTTACCCCACATGTGTAGCATCCCACATGCAGTTCATTCTAGACACATCATTTTTCCCATTTCAAAATGCAGTAAATGACCCCTAGAATGCTATTTCTGGTTTCCTTAGGAAACAGCACCATGTGGCATAACTCACCTACCCCAGTAGTGTGATCCCCCTTTGGTCCTGTGTAGGAGGTAGGAGTTTCTCCCCTCCTCCTGTGCCAGCTGCTCCGGTTCCTTCTCTCCTGAGTAAATGCACACTCATCTTGTTCGAAAGTACACTCTCCAGGTGGAGTTGGAAGCTTCTCTGCAAGGAAACAGCAGGTGTTACAATTGCTGAGGCTCTTTCAATGAATATGTATTCCAAGGCTCACTGGAAGCACGTGCTGCACGTATGGGTGTCGTCTGGCCACATGCCCCACATGAAGAGGCAGCCCCCTCACCAGAAGCCCACCTAAGCCACGCTGGTGCTTCTAGCTAGAGGCTGGACTCCACCCTAGGTTCTGCCAGAGAGGCAGAGAACAATCAGAAATCTAGATCCAAAAGTATGGGAATACTTTGAGAAAGAAGCTTTCTCTGACTTGTGAATTTATTTGCGTGAATGAGCTTATAAAGCTCTGAAAATTGGAGGTATGTTGCCTCTATGGAAACATAAAAATAATAAAACGGCATGCAGGAGCTTTCTTCAGAAATCCAGAATGAGTGAAGGGAATCCTCAGAGCAACTCTATAGCTGCTTTGGAGGAGGGGGAGAATGTGAAAGAATTAAATGTGATTTTGGAGGCATAGCTTAATATGTGTGGAGCAGGTTACTGAATTTTTCTGTGCCTCAGCATTCTTATTTGTAATGCGGGAATATTAGTGGTATCCACCTCAGGGGGTTGTGAGGATTAAATAAGATGATGTATGTAAAATATTTAGAACATGAAGTTCTCAATAAATATTAGCTAAATATATATTAGAACTTGGTGTTTTGCTACCTGGAGGCTTATTTTCCATTTCTAAGAACAAACAAATGTTTATGTCTTTGGGTGCTATCTTCAATAACTGTAGTAATGATTATTATTAGAGTGGTGTCACCTCCCAACTTCCTGGGGACTTCTTTGGTTGTACCTCCCTACCTCTAGATTCTCTAATAAATAGCTTATCTTTTCCATCTCTTGCATGATAATTATTTTACTTCATTTTATTTTATATACACTACAAGCTAATGAAGCCTCATTCCCTTTTCTACGTCTTGAGCATAGAGATTTTTATCTTGTTTTATGTTGTTCTTGCAGTGCCACACAAATCGACTACAAACAAATTATCTTTTAATTAAATAAACATGGAGATTATTCTCTGGTGCCAAATTGATGCCACAATTTGCCTGTTTGTTAAAGAAATGGATACCCTGAGACTTAGGATGCAGTGGTAATTAGTAGATAGAAACCAATGATTTGGGTTGAGGTATGCACAATTTTCTCATTAGACATAAGGTCCAACACACAGCCACAATACTTGTCACTATCATCAATACTTGCTCCATTGTTCCACTGTCATTTAATTCACTTGGAAAATATTTATTATCATTTAGATATGATATGTTTACCTAGTCTATGTATAATAACAATTTCATCAATATTTCTTGAAAATCTGAATGCGTCTGAGGCAACAACAATAATAATAACAAAAGGAATTATAATAGAAGGTATTTGTTTTTAAAGCGCTGTTTTGTGCCAGGTCCTACACTAGGGAATTTAAGTGTACTATCCCCACTTTTCAGGTAGGTATTACCACCTCTCTTATAGATGAAGATACAGGGGTCAAGTCATATGTACAAAGTCACACTTTGCATTCAAGGCATCATTTCTAAATGAGAGAGACACTTCTGACAAGAAAGGCAAAGGACAGACTAGCACAGATTAAATGTACGTGGTATGTTCTTAGAGAAACAGGACATGCCATGAATCGGCCAGGGAGACAAAAGAAAGCTGAAATGACCGCCGTCTTACCTGGAGACCAGCAGCTTCCCAATTCTATTGTAATGTCATCCAGGGCTACAAGTCCACAGTCCCAGAAACTTTTGCACAGGCTCATGAAAACCACCTGCAATTCAGAAAAGTAAAACTGTGAGTTCTGTTAACTGAAAATTGGAAACACTTACGACCTGGGATGTACTACTTGACACAACAGATGTGCAGAAGCAAACTACAGGCACCTCTTCATTGTCTGTGAACCACAGATCACAGTGGCATGAGTAATGGTTAACCATTTATATATGACCCTGGGACTACTTCTCTTATTTTTTTCAGTAGAATCAAGCTCACAATGATATGTTGTGTACACTAATGCTGAACTTAGTTTGCATTCTTTAAAACACTGGGAGAGGAAAGCAAGACGTTAACTAGGTGGCAGAGGAAAACCAGTCAACTTTTAGATATTTTCCCCAGATAATCCACAAAGTGCGTACAGGGTGGATGGCAGTCCAAGCTTTTTTACAAACATTTCCAGTGTAAACACACTATTGATTCTTTGGAAGTGACTTTCTGGCAATGTGCTTCGTTCATAGAGGGAACAAAGTCCCAGTGATTTGCTATCTGGAGACCCAAGTTCCATTTCCAAAGTAAAGATCTATGTCCCTGAGTGTTATCACTAATAAAAGCCCTAAATGCAGTTATTTTATCAGGCCAAACATTTTTACTGTTGTATGTGAAGGAAAAATAAATCTCTACTATAAATTATTAAATTCATTGTGCCAAAGACAGAGAGAAAAGTCTTAGATTTCTTTCCATTAGGCCAATTTAAAAGTCTCCTTTTCACGTACAGGATGAGCAAAGAGCACTTTTCAAAACATTTATGCTAGATTTTCACTGTACTTTGCCGTTTACAAAGCTGCTTCACAGGTATAACCTGATGTTTAATGAGCACAAGGTCATTCAGTCCATGGTCAATCCCTCAAATACAAATCTTAATTCAAAAAAGACAAAGAGATATTACAGAAAGTACAACCCAAATTATGAATAATGAGAACATTTGATTCTTTTTAGGTTCTAATATACAGTATGCTATGTCTTCGATTTATCTGTGTTATCAATAGGATCTAACTGCTCTTTGATGATCAGAGCCACCAGAATATAGAATTTATTTAAAAAGAAATTGAAAAATCTCATGACAGTTTATCACTATGCAAAATATAAAATGTCTTAGGCCAATATCTTCAGAATAACTCCTAATCGTAAGATGTGTGAAAGTTTACTTGGACTGTATTCATATTACTTTAAATTATAAAAAGGATAGTTTGGAGATGTGATAATATATAACTATATGTATTTACAAGGAACAAAATAAAAGGGGCATTTTGGGATTTTTAATTGAACTTCCATTAATTTTCTTATCTTTATAAATTCTAGAGATGACCTGACTATGTAAAATATTTTACTTGTAGGATTTATGCGTGGGAACTTGTTCCCCATTTGCAAAGCAGAGGTCTATGGCATCAGCCCTGAGTACAGTTACATTTTATCAGCAATTCTTCCTGTTCGATGGGAAGGAAGAGTAATCTGTCTCGTAATTTACTGAATTAATAGTGCTGCAGCTAGAAAAGACTTGGTTTTCTTTTCCTTCCGCTTCTTTAAAGTCTGTTTTTGACATGAATAGTGAAAAAGGACTTTTTCAAAATGATTCTGCGGTAGTGAAATGATTCACCATGTAAATTATTACCTAAATAAGACTCAAACGTTTGGCAGGTAAACATATCTTAAAGAGGAGAAATGTAAACATGCTTTCACATGTTTACTACAGCATTATTTTATAATGACCATAAAACCAAGCAAGCAAGGAAGCAAACAAATGAAGAACCCAAGATTTCAAAAACAGAGGAAATACACAAATCATGGTGCTACGATCTAAGAAATAGGCAATCATTAATTCTGATAGCTTGTGAATATTATTTAGTAGTAGAGGAATATATTCCTCTCATAAGGTTAAGTGAAAAAAAGCTGATTATAATAGATAAAATTAAAATAAAGCAAAATAAAATAAAGTAAATTATATCGAACTCATCTAAAAATACATAGAAAAAAACCTTGAAAATTTACCAAATGTATAACAATTTTGTTAGGTTCATGAAATTACGGGTATTGAATAGAATTTCCTCTCATTTTCTAAACATTCTTTAATTTTGCTATATTTATAATTGAGACAAAAGAAGAAGGAATCAAAATATCTATAATGAAGATGTGGAATAATGAGTTACTGTTTTTCAGATTGGCACTGTTTATTATAGTAGCCACGAGGACATGTGGCTATTTAAATGAAAATTAAATAAAATTTAAAATTCATTTCCTTAGGTGCACTAATCACATTTCAAGTGCGTAACAGCCACATAGAGCCAGTGATCAAGTGAGCTGGTTATGGCAGATATGTAACATTTCCTCATTGCAGAAAGTTCCACTGGATAGAGCTTCCTGGCTCCTTTTGGACATTCCAAACAAATCTGTGAACTGCCACAGTGGGTTAAGTGAAATGCTAAAGATGTTCTGGACAACAGCAGGCCACTAGGTTATTCCTATCTTAGAACTCTTTCTACACTTAGAATACTGGCCAGACCCCATGTTGTTCTGATAAAAGAGCCACAAAGTCAGTCAGCTATGTACTAGATTCAAACTATGGCCTCAAACCTCAGATCTGTTTGGCAGCTGTCTATCAGCATTCCAACACACAAAGGAAACGTGACAAGATCAGCTTGTTTGGTCTAACACGTTGGATTTCCACCCTGCTATAAATAATGCTGATAATGTCATCTCCTATTCTTGTGACGCCATCTTGCATTTTGAGGGCCTCTTGAGGTGGAGAGGTTATTTTAGGGTAGTTGGTGACTGGGTAAGCTGAGGATTGGGCCTGGCTGACACAGGCGAAGAGAAAGCCAAACATTTTGGTCTGTTCTTAAGAACTCTGTCCCTGGGTCCCATTAAGAATGTGACAAGAAGGAAATTGCCCATAGTCTAAATTCTTAAGGGGATTAACCTCTTGTTTATTTATAGATCTTTTTTTTAAAAAACAGTGTTTATTTCATTTTTGGCAGTATTTCAAAGTAAACAGAATATCTCTAAAGACTGGGAAAAAAACCTTAGGCAACTTGAATAGATACTAATATCTATTTAAGAGGGGAGAAGAGGGACAAAGTAAATTGCTGTCCCTTAGACAGTGTTCTTGATTTTATGCAAATCTCTTAAAAGTTAGGGCAAATTAGATTTGTGTAAATGAATTTGTTTCAGTGCACTAAAGGTTCCAGTCCTTAGGGACTAGTGATACTTAAAATTTTTTTTGATAGAGAATATTAATTGTTGAGAAAACTTAGCTAGACTAACTTTGGAAATACAAATAGGCAGTGAATGGAGAGAGTGATAAATACATATTTGCAAACAAATAATTTTAAATATAGTCAAGTAAGGATCAAAAACATGATTTAACTTACTTCTTATCATATTAAAATTACACATTGCACATGCTCATTTATCTACAGCAGGGTGTTCTGATCTCAGCCCTATTGACATTTGGGGCCAGATAATTCTTTGTTGTAGGGGACTGCCCTGTGCATTGCAGGATGTTAAGCATTCCTGGTCTCTACTCACTAGATACCAATATCACCCCCAAATTATAACAATCCAAAATGTCTCCAGACACTGCCAAATGTCCCTTTGGGGAGGGGGGCCAGGGCAAAATCTTTTCTGGCTGAGAACCACCAGTCAAATGTGGTAGAAAACTGCTATGTGGATTATCAAACCCCACTTGCTAAATTTCTATTATGTGTAGTCCCTATGTGAGGAACTTTCAGATCTGTTACCTCCTTTTTGGATTCTCTGTCAATTTCAACTTGTTAATTCTTCCCAGTCAGAGCAGGACAGTTGTTTACATGTTAAAAGCAGGCTAGATTGAATTAGTTTTCTTTTCCTCTGCACATCACCAGGTGGTAGTTCTAAGGAGCAATGAAATACCCTCAAGCCCTGGATAGAAAAGGCAAAGGAGCAAAAAAGCAAGGGAGATGGACTGACACTCCAGCTGAATAATCATCCTGGAGATGATCAGGGCTTCACTCTTCCAATTTCCTGCTTCAGAAAACTGCAAATTGTCAAAGGGCAATGGAGTATCTTCGTTGTTTTCACTTGCCTCCCTTTCAAAAAAGAATGATCTACTCCCTCAAAATAACATAATGACAGGGAGCAAATCCTAAGGGTAACTGAGAAAACTTTCCTCATAGTATACAAATTTTAATTCTCTCCTAAAGTTTTTCCCTCCCAGGGGGTGGGGACAGTGGGGTGGAGAGAGAGTCTGCACAGAAACGCAGCCACAAGGCTGGGTTACTCAGAGGGGCTAGACTGCCCCTAAACCTGTAAAAGTCCAGAAAAGTTCTTGATTAAAGCATGCAGGAAAGAAAAAACATTAGGGTTACTAATTATAACTTTATGAAGTATCATAGTTTAAGTGGCACCCAACACAATGAATAGGACTTTGCTGAGGGAGGGAAGTAATGAAAGCTTTTGCAGGGAACCACAAACCTTTGTTGTGTAGTTAAAAAAACATCGTTGGTATTAAAGAGCTCAACACTGGCTGAACTGACTGGTTTTTCACTGACCTTTAAAGTAGTTTCATGGCCTTCCAGAGAGACATCGCTGGCCAGGTTGTTGGGTTAATCCACCACCTACTTTACCAACTGAAAAGCCCCAGTTGGGCCTATAATTAGTATGTGAATGATAGTTTCCAGAAATGGCCTCCTATCTTCACATAGAAACATTTCAATCCTACGCCAACAACACCATAAATTACCCATGTTCGAAAACAAACCTAGTTACGTTCTTGTTATAAGCAGTGGACCTCAACAATTTACCAGAGGGTTTGATTCTGGGTTAAATTTAACTTCTATTCTGACGAGGTTTGAAATCTTCTGGAATCATTTGCACAGATAAATTTGGATATGGCGACTGCAGAGCTGGTGGAATAATTACTCACAAAATTACTATAATCCAGTCAGTGGAATTCCAGAGCCCTTCATTAAGATGCTTTTGACACAATTGCAGGATATACTATACTATGTAATGCAACTGCATTCATTTAACTGTTTGACAATAAGTTGTTAAGAGAATTAAAAAAAAAAAACATAAAGCAAAACAAAAATTCTGACATTAGACACTTGGCTAAAAGGGTGGAATTTTCACAAATCCCTAAAGACAGGCTGAGTGGAGCTTTATCTAGAAAAATGAGTATGAGACTTTAGTATTTTTAGAATTCCAGCCATGTTTGGGGAAACAGTTGCTAAACCGTAACAGCATGCCTCCTGCAGATACTATATTTGGTCTTCAGATCCCACAAAAGGCAGAATGACCATGTGTTTTTAAATAAGTCTTTAGCTGACCAACACTTTTTCTTAAAAGATCCATCTGTTTTGTTTCTTCTTTTCTTAAAGACCCATCTGATTTAATTCAGCTCTTGGCTTTCACAAGCAACAAAGACTGAACAGCTTCCAGCTTTACCCAGCATGAGTCCGTCTGCTTGTAAGAGCCTTCCATTTCAGGGTAGAGGGCACCCTGTGGTAGATTTGCAGATCAGCAGCAAAGTTTTTCATTGTTATGTGTGTGGTAAATACCCAGATCTCTCAACTCACTGATTTCAGAAATCTGCATTATTTTCAAATCATTTGGTCACTGAAAAGGAAAAGGTGTTTCCAGAAGAGACCTCAGAATCAGATATTTTTTAGAATGAGGAAAAGGCCCAGAGACCCTATGATATGAGCTCAAGGTCATATAACAGCTAGCTGTAGACCCGGCCATGAAACATGACACTCCGAATATCTGATAGAACATATTTCATTATACCAATCTGCTCATTTTCTCCTTTTTGCTTTAGGTATTTTAGAACATGATTCTGAAAGGCTTGAAACTCCCCCAATTAATAGCAGAGGACAAGTATGTCTTTGACCTGTATTTATATTATAACTAGCTTCCTGTCATTTTGCCTTATGTATGTTTATAAAGAGTTCTCCATCACCTGGCACCAGAACCTGAATCTTACATAGATCGTGACTGAATTTCAGGGCTGGTGAGTGTTGAAACCTCTCCTCGCAGGCAGTAACCCCGCCTCTCCACAGCAGGTGTTCCCTAACTTCACTGATGTCCTTCTCTCTCTTAGCCGATGACCTTATGTCTGCTCCACACGGAAAATTTAGCCCATAGGAAAGAATCCCCTCAACCCCCCACACATCCACACCTTCAATCTTATCTTCATTTGCACCCATTTTCACTTCCTTTCCTTTGTTTTGGGAGTGAGGTCTGTCTGACTCCAAAATTCATGCTCTCTTTTTTGTGGGACATAGATCCTGCACAATCCTGTACAATTAGTATTGAGGGTCTAAATGGAAACTAAACATGAAAAGCCTCTGAAAAAATGAACATTAGAACTACAGGTGAGATGGTATCATTTTTAGTGTTTTAGGATCTAATTTCACACCCTGATAACGAGAACATTATCATATAAAATTTTCCTATAAGCCTTTCATCGTCACTAAAGGAAATAGGTGTGAATGCCTTCCTGGACATACAATGTGGTTCATCTCTGGCCCACCTCCCTTAGGGAGGACCCCTGGTCAAACACTTCCCTGAGCAATGTAATGTAATCGTCAATTTAATTGTCATGCCCAAGGATGAACGTCATAATACGGTCCTATTGTGACACGTGGATGGAGATATAAAACGTCAGTCCTACCAGGAGACTTGGAGAACACAATCAATTGCAAAAAAGGCGGAATCTATGTCTTTGTCTTGACTCTCAAGGGCTCACCCCTGCTCTGGATGAATTTCTCTGGGTCAGGAGAAGACAGTGACCTTAGCTAATAGCCAAACAGGAATAATGACTTCACTCTGCTCACGTATGAGACATAGAGACAGTGTGGGTCTTATTTTCATTAACTCCCAGGGCAAAGTGGAGATCCTGACTTGAGGCAGAGCTGTGGCTAAAAACTTGTATAATGCTAAGCCCTTTTTAGCTGTATTACAACTTATTTAACCAACCCCTACTGATGGATGATTGGGCAGTTTCCAATTCTGCAATATTACAAATACTGCTGTGATGAATATCGGTAGATAAACCTTTGTGCATAACCATGATTATTTCCTGATGATAAATTCCTAGAATTAGAATTATTATGTCAAAGGATATGCATGTTTGGGATCTTTCTTTTTGATACAGGTAATTGAATTATCATCTAGTAATATTATATCAATTTACCTTCACGCTAGAGCTTATGAGAATCCTATTTCCTTGAATACTCACCTCTCCAGGGCAATGATTTATATATAATACACTTAAATATGTAATTATATATATATATATATTTAATAAATGAAATTTAAGTATATATATAACTCCTATATTATATATACATCTATATATTTTTGGCCTAAAGTGAAAGATTTTTTAATTGAAAAACTGAACAATATAGGCAGTATGAATGCAGCTATTAATACAAATATCATACTCCAGAGTATTATGTTTTAAAAATATCTTGATCCATTTGATAGACAAATGTGCTATTTTATTACTTTTTAAATTTCTTTGATTATAAATGAAGTTGGACATGTTTGTGCACTTATTTTCCAGTCATATTTCTTTTTTTCTGATTTGCCTGTATATATTCATTGCCCACCTTCCTACTTCTTAGTTCAAGGTTTGCTTATTGATATATTAAATTTAAAGCTTAAATGCATTAGGAGTTTGTCATATACGTTGCAAACTGTTTTTTCTGGCTTGACATTTGCCTTTCAGATATGTTTATTAGGCAATCTTTATTTGGAGAAAGACACTAAGGGAGAACTAAATGTCTTGGTTCAGAGACTGAGATGAAATAGGCAGCCCACAAATAGTAATGCGTCTTTGAGCATTGCCTACGTTCACATGTAAGCCAATGTTGAAGAGAAAATAGGAGCTCATGACCCTTCAGGGTGTGGTGGGAGATGCATAGGGAGGTAGCTTGTTGACCACCTGGAGAGAGACTTCTACTAGATGTAGGTACTGCAAAGACAGAGCACAGAATACCCACAGAAAGCCACACAAGGGAGGGAGAAAAAGGTGGGGATATCTATGCAAAAGGAAATAAGGTATTCTTCTGTGGGAGAAAGTAGCGAGCCTTTACTAATATGTGAATTGTCGATTTCCAAGTAAGTGAATTGAGCTTATACCTAGAGTGTCCAGCAAATACTTACCTGGTCTATGAGCTCAGGAAACCAGAGGATCACCAGAGAATCTCAAAGTGCAAATTAGTCAGTGTTGCCTCATCCAAAAAACCCGGGAAAAGATTCCCTATAAAGGCAGCCATCGTGAGACTGTGAAATACAAGATTAGGAATCTGGAAGTGTGGAGGGAGGTAGTGTTTTTAGGTTTATAAACAATCTTTGGAATACATTTTTGCTTAATTAAGCTTACTGATAAGACTATGGGGAAAGAATGTCCCAGATATCTCCATGGTGCTGGGAGGACAAACGTGGTAATCCAGCCATATTCTATGAAATTAATTCCTTGGGAAAGTCATGAAAGAATGCACTGAGATAAACACCACACTCACGTAAGCTGTGTGTTAGCAACCACCAGTTGTGCTAATCAGTCTTTCCAGTCATTTCCCTATAAGTTGACATGAAACACAGAAACCCAACAACAAATATCTGAAAGGAAATGAAAGAGAAGGAAAATCAGAGTATCTCAACTCTGCCTTATGCATATTTAAAGTAATTTATAATTCCTGGACTGACAGCTGACACTGAGTTTTGCTTGGAAAAACTCAACAGTAGGCTCCTTTTCCATACTTAGCTCCTCTATCCAATTTCACATTAAAACATACTCCACTTGACAGTATAATTTTCCTGGCTCTGTGTATGGAACCACCCTAATCTGTTCTATAATGTGTTGATTATTGTGTCAGAAATTAATGATCCTGCAATTTCTGCCTTGCACTCAGCTGCCCTGCTTTAATTATCCTGGAACATTAATAGCCTGGAGCAGCCATTTCCCCATGTTCTCAGACATCATGAAATGTGATAGGAAATTCACCTTTTCTCATGTATCTTATCTACACATTGGTTTTCTGATTCCTTAGTCCCTTTATAGCAGAGTGTCTTGTTATTAAATAGCCACCTATTTATAAAATCTCTCCAGAAATTTACTAGACCTGTTCTTCTATCCAAGCGAACTGCTAAGTGTTGTCTTTAAAAATTTTAGAACCCTAGATATTTTACATCTAGTTTCATTTTCATTATTAAAGGGCAAAGTGAAAAGCAGAAATCCAAATCACAGACAAATTTCGTTCACTTTTTGCTAAAATGAGAAGATTATTGCGAGAGGAAATAAAGAAATAGAGAAAGCTATCCACAGGACTGTGCTGCATAGTGTTAAAAGATAGTTCCTGACATTAAGATGTCTAAAAATATAATAAGAATTAGAAGAGACTGAGTGGACATCTTAAAACATGTTTTTATTTTATGGAGAGGTGACATGACATTCTGATTTGTGCCATTTCGTGCTAGAGTCAAGACTTAAAGCCAAGTCTTCCTAGCCCTGACCTAGGATCTTTTATCATACAATCTCATCCCAACAAAACACAAATTAATGACTTATACAAGATTCAAAGAGGAAGGGGCTCTTGAGATGGACTTTGAGAGAAGGGTAGGATTTTCTCAGGTATGATGATTCCTGCAGCACGATCAATGGGAAATATTTGCTGTTGATAAACCCTTGAGGGAGCAGTGGAGGAGGAAGGCAAGGATTTGAAGAAGGAGAAACTGCACTGGTTCCTAGACAGTAATTGAAGACACGTGTTCCAGGGAGTTTGAAGACTAAAGGAATGGGATAGGGTGGCAACTTAAATGGGTAAAAAGGTGAAGGGAAGGTTTGCTGTTCATTTGTGTGACCAACATATGTTGGCAGCATGCAAAGGACTAATGGAAATTGAAAATTTATGAGAGAGGGAACAATTTATGAAATAAGGTCCCAGAGGAGGCAGGACGACGAAATCAAACGTATAGATGACCGGTTGGTTTTGACTGAGAAACCAACTGTCAGATTCAAAGAGAGGCAAGTGAGGATTCAGAGAGGAACAGAACTGAAGGGGCTTGTGTTCAATGCCTTCATTCTTTTGGCAGTTGAACCCATGAGGTCACATCCTAAGAATGAGGCAGGTAGGATCGAGTTGGAAACTTGCGAATGAAAATGGATCTGAATATCTGGGGTGGGGAACAAGCATGGAAGTCAGTGAGAGATGATCTGAATAAAAGGCTTTCCCAGCAGCATGGATCCCAGCAGCCTGGAGGGGACAGTGGCGATTAATCTCATTTTCTCCAGCTGTGCTGAGAAGCTTAGGGAAAAGAAGATGAAAATACCTGCTGAGGGTTCCCAGGGGTTGAGGACCAAGGTAGGAGAAGCCAGAAGGACCTGTGGGTGGGGAGACTATGATGTGGAAGTGGGTGCTCCATGGACCACAGCACAGAATGGAGACTGGAGAAGCTGTGTTGGGGGACAGGAAAGGGATCAGGAAAATCAAGAGAGCTGGGAAAACCTCATATCAGTCTTTGGGAATAGGGAAATGATGCGATGTAAGTTGTTCCAAAGAAAAGAGTTACAGCTTTTGGTTTTAATAAATATCATCATAAAAAGCCCCAAACCAGACTTGGCATATATGTGTTTATGTGCATCCTTATATCCACTCCAGCAGGATGTTCCTGCTCTTAAGTGTTCACATTCAAATTCCTTGCAGGACCAATTGCACAGGTGCTACGTTATAAGAGATTATGGTTTATATGATTCAAAGGCAGAAACAGTTCACCTTCCTTCTTCCTTTGATGTATTTACATTGTTCTTCCTTGCCATCAACACATATTCATTGAGAGTTCGGTTCTCTTTCCAACTATTTATTGAGTACCCACTCTGTTCCAGAAATTGTGTTCACATAAGAAATAAAAAATAAATAAGATATGGATCTCTGTTCTCCAGAAGCTTACCGTCTGATGTAAGCTAATGTAGGTAGGCAGGTAAGTAGACAATGTCCATACAATACATAATGCTATGATAGTAGTATGATGCGCAACACAAGGGTTCTATGTCAAGTACTCTGAGGGAACTGCCACCTTACACAAGGTTGAACAGGATTCCTTAATGTAGAACTTACCAGAGTTTCTAACATGTTACTGTGCAGGGTGAATCTTCATGTGTGTATGTGGAAGTAGAGATCTAGCATACAAAACTTCCCCAACTCATTTGACCACAGAACCCCTTTTCAATGGAATAACTCAAGGGATTTGTACTCCACGGGACATACTCTGAGAAGTGCTGACATAAGGTTCTTGCCTGGTCAGAAAAAATGTATTTATATTTTTTTCAGACTGGCCAGATGGGGGTTTTCTCCATCTCCATAAATGACTTCTGAAGTTTGTTCTTTAATCTTACAACAGAATAAAGATGCAGACTTAGAAGGGTTTACCATGCAGACTTTAATGACTGCTGAGCTGATCATTAAGCCAGACCCAGATGAAAGAGAATGCCTGGTCATGCTCTCATTTATGGGACATTTAACATTTTTTCCAAAAGAAATATTTGATGAACATGATATTGAGTTCCTCCCAGTGCCTCTAATTAACAGACCACTTAATGGTCTTTGTTACAGGGAAAACTTGCTTCAAGTCAAAAGATATTGCAGGACCTGATATAGGTGCTACAGTGACCAAGCGTAATGTCAGCCCAAGGATTTGAACGTAAGAGATATGGGAACATATGTATATGTATAACTGATTCACTTTGTTATAAAGCAGAAACTAACACACCATTGTAAAGCAAGTATACTCCAATAAAGATGTTAAAAAAAAATTCAGGGACCAAAAGCATGTTTACACTAGGCTCAAACATTTTTTTCATACATTAAAAGAACATCAAGCCATCCAAAAAAAAAAGGCTAATGTTTGTGCTTCATCATTACAGACTTTCTGACAGCAACTCTTTAGTCTCTCCTGACACTTAGCTTTCAAGAAAAGCACTTTGGAGTGAATTGTTCCCTCTCCGCATTACCATCTCTAGTGTGTGAAAGTCTCAAGGTAACTCCTGATTACCTGCTCTCTATTTAGTAACATGCTGAGGAAAAACAGATCAAGAAAACCATTTCATGATTCATGCCCTTACAAAATGTTTCTAAAACGTTAACAAATATATTGTCAGCAGTTCATGATTGTGTAAGTGCAGTAGTCCAGTACTATTAAAATAAAGATTTAACTCGGACCTGATTTTAATTTAAAGAATACTTCACAGCAAAAGTTCAGGAACAGAATTACCCAGGTACTGAAGAGATGTCACCTATGAAACCTTATAAGGATCAGGACCTAGGAAAAAAATTCTTTGGTCTCTTTGTCACTCTCTCTTTTCTCTCTCTTGCTCTTGCTTTCTCTCTCCAGCTACATTAATGTCAGCTATGTGCCAGGTACTATGCTAAGGGTTTTACATGATGCACCGTAATCCTATGAGGCACGTACTACTAATACACTCATTTTGCATATGAAGAAAAGCAAGGCTCAGAAATATTCACATAACTAGCCCCAATTATAAGGGCGTAAGCGCCAGAGAGCCCACAGCCAAGTCTCTTAAGCATTATGCTGTACTTCCCTCTACCCCACAGATCTCCTTTGTCTGTGCTGAACCACCTTGAATTTTGACCCCTCCTAGGAGCCAAAGTGATTTCTATAATAGAACAACAGAGAGTTAATAATAAAGCCCTAGAAATTTTTTGAAGTCTTGAGTGAGGGCTGGCTTCCCCTTCTTATCTGATCCTACGCTTTCCACATTAGCCAGGAGAGGGCTGGGCGGGGGGCGGGGAGCATGGATTCTGGATTGAATAAGACTTGGATTTACCTCTCTGCTCTGCCTCTTAATAGCTGTGTGCTGTTGAACAGCGTCCTTAATTTTCTGCACAAGCTTTCTTCATCTGTTAAATAGGGCTATACCGCTTTCCTTCCCAGGGCGCTGCCGCATCAAATGAAGTAATGCATGTCGAGTGCTTAGCACAGTGTCTGGCGCGTGGAAAGTGTTCAATAAAAGTTCCTGTCGCTGTTGGCAGCTGTGACATTACACAGCCATCCATATGGCTATTTTGTTAGAATGGTCTCTGGGAAATTCTTACCATTGCTGTCATTCCTTAAGTAGAAATATATATTATAGTTTCCATCAAACATTAGACTGTATAGGGGAGATAGCAGGGGCTTGTTAATCGAATCAGCCCATTGTCCTTAAAATGGTCTGGGTAAGAACTAATATGGAAATAAAGGTAAAGAAACATCCAGAGTGGGAGGAACCCGGGAAGGCACAGGTGAGCTAGTGTGCAGGGATTAGGATTGAGGCAGGAGAAACAAAGGGAAAGAGGCCGAAAGTTTTGACTTTACAGTTCTGTCCAGGCTGCCCGTCAGTCCACTCAGCTCTGATCTCACATGACAACTCACTGAGAGGTGAAAATCATGTTCATGAAAGCGGGCTATACCAAGAAGCAATGTGAAGGGAAGAGATTATTGTTATTATTTTGTGCGGCACAGATGCTCAAACACATCTACCAAACATCTCCACCAGTGAAGCTCGCACCGGGATTAGGGTTAGGCCAGGTGCAGCCAAGATTCAAATACAAGGCTCCCAGCCAGGGAACAGGTGTGAGAAGGCAGCCATTTACTCTCGTTGAGTTGGGCCTTGACCACTCACACCTGACCGGCTTTAGGAATGGCGTGGCCAGGATGCCAAGCAGAGACAGGGAAGGGTCTTCCCCACAACAGTGACGCACATTCAGTGAGCTCTGAGTTGAGGCATTCATTGCTAGTAGAACATGACCTTGGGTTAGTCTAACTGTATTCTAGAATGCCAAGAGCACTAAAAGGAGATACTTTACTTCCCTTATGGGAATGCTGTGAGAATTAAATAAAATAACAGACGGTGCCTATGCCCCAAGGCACGTTGGGAGCCTCACTTTTTCCAGCTGCACAAGAACAGGCTTTCCCCAAGACTGGACGGAGACCCTGAGCACCCAAAGATACCTGAGGCAAAGGGCAGGCTTCAGACAGTCTACAGACCGCAGTTCAAACCCCAGCTCTGCCACTTACCAGCCTTAGAAAGTCCACTCTTTCATTCTTTTACTTATTCCTTTTTCATTGTTATATTTTTATGGGGAAAGAGAAGTGGACAGTGAACAAGTAGACAAATCAGAAAATTTTAGATTGGGGTAAATGCTATGCACAAAACAAACTAGGAAATATCATGGGGAATAACTTGGGGATGGGAAAAGCAGTTACAGACTGGGTGGTCAGGGAAGTTCCTTTCTAAGAGGAGACATTTGACTGGGACAGTAGAATGGGAACCAGGCTTGACATACGATAGATGGGGGCAGGGCATCGCAGGCAGAGGGGACTGCAAATGCAATGGCCCTGGTGAAGGAAAGGCCTTGGGACTCAGGGGACAGAGAGAAGGCCAGTGTGACTATGGGGACGGTGTGACTATGTGATCATGGGCAGAGTGAAGGGAGGTGAAGTTGGTGAAGGAGGCGGGGACCAGATCTTGCATGGCCTCATAAGCCACAGGAGGGAACGGAGCTTTGTTCTAAAGACAATAGGACAGTTTCATGCGGGAGAGTGGCCTGATCCTATCTCTGTTTCAAGATGATGATTCTGGTGGCTGCATGAGAGCATAGAGAGAGCAAGGTGGAAGCAGAAAAACCAGATAGAAAGATACGAAGCAGTTTAGGGGGCTGGGGAGACACAAGTGGGCATATTCGAGATGTATTTTTGAGGTATAACTGTTAAGGACTTTGTCTGGAATTTGAGGGACAGTGGCAATGCGACAGCAAGAATAGGACTATTTTAACTTTTTGAAACTTCAGTTTCTTCAACTGTAAACTTATAAACATGAGGCATGGTGAGTATAGTTAACAACACTGTACTGTGTATTTGAAAGTTGTTCAGGGAGTAGATCTTAAAAGTGCTCATCACAAGAAACAAAATTTGTAACTGTGTGAGGTGACAGATGTTAAGTAAACATTGCGGTGATCATTTCACAGTATATACATATACCAAATCATTATGTTGTACATCTCAAACTAATATAGTGTTATATGTCAATTATACCTCAATTAAGGAAAGAAACTAAGATTGCAAAGCCATTTCAGTAGTAGAGCGGAGATTTGAAGCCAGAGAGACTCCTGTGTCATTATCCCTAATCGCTGTGCTATCCTGTCTCCAAGACGACGCAGGAGAGGCCTAGGAGGCCCAGGGCACCCTAACCTATTCTGGGCAGTGAGCCAGAGGAGGGGTGTCTGTGGAAGGGACTTTCAGCAGTGACTGAATTAACAAGAGTCTAGGCAGAGGAGATGTGTGCAAGGGCTCAAAGTGGGAGAGGGCAGCATGTTCCAGGAACTGAGTGCAATGGGATTAGAATGCAGGGAGAAGCGGCCAAGCTGGGGAGGGGATCGTGTCAGAGCATGAGAGCCTCTTCCCTCAGAGCAACGGGAAGCCAGGGGGTCACTGCACAGGAGGCTGCCCCATCATCACTCTGCCTCTGGGCAGAGCGTAGATCGGAGGTGGCAGGCGTGGACTGCAGGTGGGGTTGGCTCTTAATTTCAATTTTCAGAATCAGCTTAGAGAGCAACAGTTCTCATCTGAGAATTGCACGCACCTCTGGGGCCATTTGGAAATGTGTGGAAATAATTTGGGTTGTTGCTGTCACTGCAGATGTCAAAACCCCAGCCGTGTGAGGCATGGCCCCCCACAAAGGCAGAACTGTCCTCTTCTAAATGCCAAGGGGTCCCATACTGGGAAATCCTGCCATTGGCAAGGCACTGAAGGCTTCACTGGAGGAATATAAATGTTTTAAGCCATGACCGTGTAAAAGCAATTGTACAGCTGAGAGAATTGAGGGGTGAAGCGGGCAAGCAAGGTGAGGGGAAATAGAGGGGTGAAAATGCACTCACTGCACATAGTGGGATGTCAAGGGACACTACCTAAAGTTTATGGAACCAAAAATAGATGGCTAGGTGTATTAAAGTTACAAAGGGAACCAAGAGAAAAGTTAAAAATATAACTAAAAATTGTGAGGAGGAGAGAAAACAAAAGGAAATAGTGTAAATAAGCTAAATTTCTTACCTTTCATAGCAGGGAGTCAGCAGATACTGCTAAGGTTAATGAAGCGAGAAATGAGGTGGAAATAGAATATTTAGAATTACAGAGGAAGGCATCAGAAAATCAGGAAAACCCTTTAGAAAAAGGAGTAGAAGTGGAGTTTGAGTTCAGGGGTGCTTAAGGGAAACTCTGGCTTTTCATCTTGTCCCTTCTCTGAGATACCATTTGTATGTTTGTTTCCACCTGTATGTGTTCCATAAGTCAGTGAACTTTAGTTTCCTGCCTTACTCAAGGCTGCCTCTATGGATGTCAAATGGTTCTCTCACTCTCTGAGCTGGTTCTGTTTAGAAGGGACCCGCCAAAAACTACTGGCCACCTTCAGATACGTGTCCAGAGTTTCCTGGCATTGAACTGTACCTACCGTCTCCTCACCTGCACTGGGGCCAAATCCCTGAATAGGCTATAAGAACTTCTCCGCCCCCACTGGGTCTAGATCCAGTTTTCCTGAAGTGGCTGGGGAGGGTCTCTGTGGTCACTGGGAGGGCTGGAAGTCAGCCAAAGAAGAAAGGGCAAATTCTCTGGGGCACCCTTATTTGCTGGGGGGCTTGCTCCCATTCCATGGAAGTCAGGTAAGAGCAGAGACTCACTCTGACGAGCCGGAAGATTACTAACACCCATGTTTTGTGAGTAGCAGGTGGGGGGAGGGTTGGAGGCAGGGAGGGAGGGCTAAGCGTTGGGGAGAAGGGAGGAGTGGGGTGAGGCACGAGCAGGAGTTAGAATCCAGCATGGCCTGAACGTTAACCCTCCGAACACCAGCTCAGCTGGGCCTCTATTAATCACTATTTTTTATATGTCCAATTGGTAGAACTACTCCTCTACTTTTCTATATAGCCCTTCTGTGAGACAGTGAGATTGTACTGTTGGTAGTTATTTTACATATCTGTATCTTAATGTTCTATCATCTGTGATCTCATTCTCAGAAGTAGGATCTGAGCCTCATTCATCTTTATATGCCCTGCACTGAGCATATACCTAATAAATTATGGTTGAATTAAGGAATAAATAAATGAATGAATAAAGTCAAATAAATGAATGAAATGTTTATTATATTCTCCTTTTTTTAAAACGTTAGCAACAGAGGGTGTGGAGTACAACAAAAATTCTCTTATTTTCTGGTGCATCCCTGATTATGTGGGTCTGATGCATGTTTGCTCTGTGTGTGTGTGTGTTGCCATAACTACTTGAGAGAGTTAAATAAATGGTAATGGGGAAAGAATGTAAACCTTTGGGATCCCTAAGAGGTGCAGGGAAGGACTAAGAGATCAAAGAGGAAATGCAAAAATGCTGCAAATGTGAGATGACATTTACAGAAAGATAGTCTCATTCAGGAAATGTTTGGAACTGGCTAGGAAATAGGCTTAAAAAACATAAGCCTAGGCTAGGAGTTGGAACTCGGCGCCAGAAACATCAATTTGTTTCCTCTGTTGCTCAGGGGGATGAGCCAAATAGCTCAGTTTAGTCAGGTGACCAAAATACGATGGGATTAAGAAGGGGATGCCTACAACAACCTATTTAGTCAGCATGAAAACAATAACATCAGTGCTTATAAGATTGTGATAAAACTTGTGTGCTTATATTCTGCTACAGGTATCATAAATTGGTTTGACCCTTTTAGAAATCAGTAAGTCAGGGAGGCTGCCATGTCATTATAATCATAATTTCTTCTTGCCTAGCAATGAAAAAGAACTTTGTAAATATTTTCAAAGATCTTTGATTAATCATTGTAAAGATTTAATCATGCTTTGGTGGGTATTCCAATGAACTAAGAGTAACCAAGCAACATTATGATGGGAATGGTGTACAAAATTTCTTTAACAGGAGGTTATAGACAAAGCTATGGTTCTGTCCAGATGGTTATAGCTAAGAGAAGTTTGGGCCATTAATGTTTATGAAGAAGGTTCTACAGCTCTGCTAGGCATGTATCTTCCCCTGGGGAGCCTGGACTTTGGGTAATTCCTAGTTAATGAACATGATCAACTGACCCATCCATTCTTCAGTGATATCTATTGAGCTCCCATTGTGTGAGGCATCTGTTTGTAGGAAGGGACCTTCTTTTAGCTTCTTTTTTGCACAGAAGGTACATGAGAGAGATCTTCTGACCAACCGACAGATGAAACAAAATGGATTTTCCCATTCTAATTTCATCTGGGTTAGTTGACAGAATTTATTGTACCTGTAAAGCTTAAGTTTAAGCTTATGAGTTGTAAAATTCAGGAGATCACAGTTTTCTTTTGTATTTTCCCCACAATGAAGATCTCTGTTTTCTTATTGCTATCAAATACTCTGCTGATGGTTCCATTGTTTAAATTCTCTCTGTCTGGGTTGGCTCTCATATTTTACTGAGTTTCCCCATCCTGTGTTCAGCTAGAGGTTTAGGTTGTTGACCTTAAAGCCTCAATGTAGAACCAGGCTCACTGATTTCACATTTTGAAAGTACTAGCATTCGTGTGTGTGTGTGCGCGTGTGCATGCATGTGTGTGTGTGTGTGAATTGTGGCTTCGAACTAAAGTATAGCTGTTGAACTTGGATTATTCACATATTCTCTGTCTTTGGACTATCCTCAAGGAATCTACGGACTAAACAAGCAAACTCCCTAGGTGACCATGACTCTGAGAGACAGAAAACTGAAAAGAACTGAAGGATATAACTCGCGCATGGCTGTGGACAGGGTGTGGGAGTGGGGCTCTCATCTTGAACAGAAGAAAAACAACGCATCACCAGTTGAATATAATTAAACAGAAATTCACTAACCCACTTTAGCAACTGAAAACTGCAGAAATGTTCTACTGTACCTTGGTAGGCATGGGCTTCTTAAAGGTGATTTCAGCTTGCATCCAAACGCCCCTTGGGGACTCCAGCACAGACCAGATCTTGTCTTGAACCATGTGGTTCTCTTCAAAGATATAAACCGCTAGGGTGTCACTCATTTTTAAAAACCCATAGATGGCATAGTAAAAACGCAAACAATACTGCAAGTTTCCTGGCAGGGAGGGACCGTAGAGCCTTCCAATGTAGCCAGGCTGAGACGTAAACTTTGTGTTGGCCATCAAGAAATACCCTGCGAATAGGACAAAGCATTCAGTGCATCAGCAATGAAAAACCTAAATAATCCAGCCCAGATTATCAAGTGGGAAAATTTGGTTCAAGCAGTGGAGTTTGCCAACAGAGACTATTTCTACAGGCCTTAACTGATAGAAAGCATTTAAAATATCGAAAATATCTGTGTGACTCTATTGCTAATAAACCTTCTCCATTTTTAAGTAAACCTGTACAGATTTCCCACTGCATATGTCCAGATTCTAGTCATCAATCAGGATTTATATTTCTTTTTTTTTGGCCGTGCCATGGCTTGCAGGATCTTAGTTCCCCGACCAGAGATTGAACCCCAGCCCTCAGCTGTAAAAACATGGAACACTAACCACTGGACCGCCAGGGAATTCCTAGGATTTACACTTTTCATGAAACAAAAAGGATGAAATCATCTTGGGGTTCCCCACTTTTTGGACAACCAACTGACAACCAGACTGAGTAGTACTGAGTCATACAGAACACAAGGCCCAGAGCTGATTTTCCGTCTTACCCCTGCAGTGACCAGTGGAGGGGGAGAGGTTACAGGGCCTGGCAGTCCTTGGGGGGTGATGGGTGGGGGGTGGTTTGTGTATCTGGGCAGAGCTTACTGTTTTGTTCATATGTTAAGCCTGCTCCTAAAAAGCAGCTTTCTAATCAGATAGACCCTCCCAGGTGCTGAAGATCTGATCTTCCCCAATTTCTCCTAAATAACATGAAAAAATAAATCAAGAACCTCCCTTCCCACATGCTCCACCAACCCCATGGTAAACTTAAAACAGTTTACCATGTTAAATTACGTGTCCTATAAAGCCGGGGCAGAAAGAAAAAGAATAATACCTTACTCTTTTTCCTTTCCCTTTTTTGATCCTCCTTCATCAGTTTTCTTTTGGGTGCCTCAGTCTTTGCTATACAGTTTAGTTTTATTTAATCTGGCAAAAGATTCTTTGGTTTTTTCATGAGTGGTGCTATGGACTGAATTATGTCCCCCAAAATTCATATGTTAGAGCTCTAACCCCCAATGTGACTATATTTGGAGATGGGGCCTTTAAGGAGGCAATTAAGGTTAAATGAGATTACAAGGGTGAAGCTTTAACTCTCATGTGACTGGTGTCATAAGAAGAAGAGACAGCAGAGATCTCTCTCTTTCTCTCTCTCTCTCTCCATGTGTACACACATAGGAAAGGCCATGTGAAGACACAATGAGAAGGCGCTTTGGAAAAGGCAGGAAGAGAGATCTCACCAGAAACCAACCCCAATGGTGCCTTGATTTGGGGACTTCTAGCCTCCAGAACTGTGAGAAAATAAATTTCTGTTGTTTAAGTCCGCCAGTCTATGGTATTTGTTACGGCAGCTCAAGCAGACTAACACAGGTGGCCAATACAACAGCCAGAGCAATCTTTTTTTAAACCTAAATTTAATCCCTCTCTTCTCTACTTAGACTCTTTCAATGGCTTCTCATTTCCTTTGTAGTAAAATCCCAGTTGCTTACTCTGGCCTGCCACGCCCAAGATCTTCCTCTCTACCTTCATTTTCCTTCACCCTCCTCCCCACGGTGCAGCCACTCTAATCTTCTAATTCCTGCAAGTATCCAGTTCTTTCCAAACTCAAAGCCCTCACAGATGCTGATTCCTCTGCCTGGGCTGCTCCTGCATCCACACATAAAAGCCACAAAGATAAACTCCCCACCCAAAATGTGGTTCCTTATTCTCTCTCAGAGGTCACTCTTCGTGTCTCAGCACACTCCACAACTGGTAATCTTGAGTCTATTTACGTATATGTTTGTTTAGGGTTTCTCTTGCCCATTGAAATGACGGTCAGCCAGCAAGGGTGGGATACATACCTGATTTGTTCGCTATTGTATCCCCCAGGGGTTAGGCTGGCCAGGGTCAGAATAGGTTTTTATTCTGTAATTCTACAAGCTAGCCAACCCCTAAGCAAAGAATACAAAATTACAAGTATGAAATTGCAAGGGCCCCGTGAAAGTGAGGGGCCCTGAAACAAGCTTCATCAGCTTTCTGGTAAGTCACCCCCGTGCCCAGTATATAAATAATTGTTGAATAAATGAATTAGACACTAACCCCTTGAGAATAAGCTCTTTCCACCAGTCTCTACTGGAGTGGGCTTCACAAGGGCTCCCTTTACCGAGATAGGTAATCCTTACATAAGGGGAGCTCAAACTGATTTCTAAGAGCTCCTTGTAGGTCCATCCAAAATTTCCCAACAGCTGTGATAGCTTTCATGCCCCACTATATATTATTTATTGCAATAAAACACACATAACATAAAATTTACCATTTTAACCATTTAAAGCGTACAATTCAGTGGCATTTAGCACTTTCACAATGCTGCACAGCCACCACTATCTACTTCCAGAATATTTTCATCACCTCAAAGGGAAACGCTATACCCATTAAACAGTCACTTCCCATCCCTCTCCCCAGCTCCTGGCAACCACTAATCTGCTTTCTGTTTCTATGGCTTTGCCTCTTCTGGATGTTTCATATAATTGGAATCTAATAGCTTTTTAAAGGTACTTCTCCATCTAAAGTGAAGAGCAAGATAATTTCCAAAGGTTTGACTATTTAATTAACTGGTAAATACTCCTGCTAGCACAGCAGCTTGCATTCCAGTTTTGAAAAATGGCCAGACACGAGGTTACCTATTGTCTTTGCTTCTTCACAGCTGCTCCCACACCCACCTCCCTTTTTCAAGCTGGTGTCCTGGTGAGAACGGCTGGCGAATGGAGATGAATACTACCCGCTCCCAACCCCCAACATGACATCCCACACAACAGACTCTGATTTACCTAAGCCTGAAGTGTGGTCTCCCGCCCGATGCATGTTTGGTTTTACTTTCACTCGGGTCCAGCCTGGACCTTCTTTGTCTTGGTAAAAGTTGCAGAGATCGTCCTCAAAATTGCAGCTTGCTTCTACGGCACTAAAAGGACGTTCTGAGCAAAGGAGAATCAAAGTTAAAGTGAGCCAAACCCAAGGATCTCAAACGACTACATTAACTGATTGACAAATGTGTACACATTTGTACCAGGGGAGCTCAGAGAAGTAACACACAACAAAAATATTTTTACCCTAGTGGCATGCTGACAGGTTAGCATCAAATCCACATTTCAGCATGACAGTAAAATTGATCTTTTCCTCCCTAAAGGGATGGAAAGAAGGAGCTCTGTTCACATTCTCTACAAAAATGAAGTACCAGACTTCAAAAGAAATTTCCTTTCTTGATTAAAGACTGAAAGCATTTATTCACATACTTCTTCACAATTTAAAATTCATTAATACAAAATTAAAAAGAAAAAGTAAGGATTTTATAGAATTCTTAATTTCTTTCTGACAGATATTTCAGAAATAATATTTTCTAGAAATAGTTTTCCTTTGTTGATCAATCTCTGTGTCAGAAGCACAGCCACTGTCTATTTATAATTGACATTAGTAGTAAGAGCTGATCTGCTGGAAGAGGATCATTACTCAGGATAAATCACACTGCTCAAACAGTCACACCAATTCTGTCACCCGTTCTGATACTATTTCGGCTTTTGCTGAGTTCTGGTGTCACTTACTCTGGTCTATAAACATCACCTCATCCCAGATTGCCTGGAGGAAAGGGAACATAAAAGATTTCTGCTCTTTCAAGAATGATGTGGTACGAGCAACAAGTAACTGTAAACCTCACTGTTCAGATTGCCCTCTGTGTCCAGAGGAGACGTGACTGCAGCGGTTTGGGACACATTCAGTGTAGCCAAGTGTAATCTTGTTCTGCACACTGACAGAACCTTTTAGGGCCAGAGACAGCACTGTTTTGAATAAGCGGAAAATCACTTCTAGAGAAACACTTGAGTTCTAGGTGCAGAGATGTGATGAAACAAAAAGCTGTTTAGGGACAGAGACTCAATTTGTTAATTTTCAAAGTAAGAAAACATTCCAGTGGGCTGAGGAGCTGGCCTGGATAAAGGGGATGAGAGACACATGACAACCAAATGCTACAAGGGGTCCAAGATTCCATCTTGGTCCAGAAAAACAAATACCTATAGAAGACTTTATTGGCGCAATTGGTGAAATTAGTATATGGACTATAGGTTAATTGATAATATTGTATCAGTGTTAAGTTTCCTGAACTTTATAATTATTCCATAGCATGTTGGAGGATGTCTTTGGTTTTAGAAAATACCCACTGACGTATTTAGTGGTGAAAGGACATAATATCTGCAACCTACCCTTTTTTTCTTTCCTTTTTTTTTTTTTTTGGGGTACGCGGGCCTCTCACTGCTTTGGCCTCTCCCGCTGCGGAGCACAGGCTCCGGATGCGCAGGCTCAGCGGCCATGGCTCACGGGCCCAGCCGCTCCGCGGCATGTGGGATCTTCCCGGACAGGGGCACGAACCCACATCCCCGGCATCGGCAGGCGGACTCTCAACCACTGCGCCACCAGGGAAGCCCTGCAACCTACTCTTAAATGGTTGATAAAACAAACGTGGCAAAATGTTAAACGTTTGTAGACCTGGGTAGAGAGTATACGGGAGTTTTTTAACATATTCTTGCAAATTTTGTCTGAGTTTAAAATAATACTGGAGAGTTTTTTTTTTTTTTTTTAAACATCTTTATTGGGGTATAATTGCTTTACAATGGTGTGTTAGTTTCTGCTTTACAACAAAGTGAATCAGCTATACATATACATATGTTCCCATATGTCTTCCCTCTTGCGTCTCCCTCCCTCCCACTCTCCCCATCCCACCCTTCCAGGCTGTCACAAAGCACCGAGCTAATATCCCTGTGCCTTGTGGCTGCTTCCCTCCAGCTATCTACCTTACTACGTTTGTTAGTGTGTATATGTCCATGACTCTCTCTCGCCCTGTCAAAACTCACCCTTCCCCCTCCCCATATCCTTAAGTCCGTTCTCCAGTAGGTCTGCATCTTTATTCCTATCTTACCCCTAGGTTCTTCATGACATTTTTTTCCCTTAAATTCCATATATATGTGTTAGCATACGGTATTTGTCTTTTTCTTTCTGACTTACTTCACTCTGTATGACAGATTCTAGGTCTATCCATCTCATTACAAATAGCTCAATTTCATTTCTTTTTAAGGCTGAGTAATATTCCATTGTGTATATGTGCCACATCTTCTTTATCCATTCATCCGATGATGGGCGCTTAGGTTGTTTCCATGTACTGGCTATTGTAAATAGAGCTGCAATGAACATTTTGGTACATGACTCTCTTTGAATTTTGGTTTTCTCAGGGTATATGCCAAGTAGTGGGATTGCTGGGTCATATGGTAATTCTATTTGTAGTTTTTTAAGGAACCTCCATACTGTTCTCCACAGTGGCTGAACCAATTCACATTCCCACCAGCAGTGCAAGAGTGTCCCCTTTTCTCCACACCCTCTCCAGCATTCATTGTTTCTAGATTTTTTGATGATGGCCATTCTGACTGGTGTGAGATGATATCTCATTGTAGTTTTGATTTGCATTTCTCTAATGATTAATGATGTTGAGCATTCTTTCATGTGTTTGTTGGCATTCTGTATATCTTCTTTGGAGAAATGTCTATTTAGGTCTTCTGCCCATTTTTGGATGGGGTTGTTTGTTTTTTTGTTATTGAGCTGCATGAGCTGCTTGTAAATTTTGGAGATTAATCCTTTGTCAGTTGCTTCATTTGCAAATGTTTTCTCCCATTCTGAGGGTTGTCTTTTGGTCTTGGTTATGGTTTCCTTTGCTGTGCAAAAGCTTTGAAGTTTCATTAGGTCCCATTTGTTTATTTTTGTTTTTATTTCCATTACTCTAGGAGGTGGGTCAGAAAGGATCTTGCTGTGATTTATGTCATAGAGTGTTCTTCCTATGTTTTCTTCTATGAGTTTGATAGTTTCTGGCCTTACATTTAGGTCTTTAATCCATTTTGAGCTTATTTTTGTGTATGGTGTTAGGGAGTGATCTAATCTCATACTTTTACATGTACCTGTCCAGTTTTCCCAGCACCATTTATTGAAGAGGCTGTCCTTTCTCCACTGTACATTCCTGCCTCCTTTATCAAAGATAAGGTGTCCATATGTGCGTGGGTTTATCTCTGGGCTTTCTATCCTGTTCCACTGATCTATCTTTCTGTTTTTGTGCCAGTACCATACTGTCTTGATTACTGTTGCTTTGTAATATAGTCTGAAGTCAGGGAGCCTTATTCCTCCAGCTCCTTTTTTCGTTCTCAAGATTGCTTTGGCTATTCGGGGTCTTTTGTGTTTCCATACAAATTGCGAAATTTTTTGTTCTAGTTCTGTGAAAAATGCCAGTGGTAGTTTGATAGGGATTGCATTGAATCTGTAGATTGCTTTGGGTAGTAGAGTCATTTTCACAATGTTGATTCTTCCCATCCAAGAACATGGTATATCTCTCCATCTATTTGTATCATCTTTAATTTCTTTCATCAGTGTCTTATAATTTTCTGCATACAGGTCTTTCGTATCCTTAGGTAGGTTTATTCCTAGATATTTTATTCTTTTTGTTGCAATGGTAAATGGGAGTGTTTTCTTGATTTCACTTTCAGATTTTTCATCATTAGTATATAGGAATGCCAGAGATTTCTGTGCATTAATTTTGTATCCTGCTACTTTACCAAATTCATTGATTAGCTCTAGTAGTTTTCTGGTAGCATCTTTAGGATTCTCTATGTATAGTATCATGTCATCTGCAAACAGTGACAGCTTTACTTCTTCTTTTCCGATTTGGATTCCTTTTATTTCCTTTTCTTCTCTGATTGCTGTGGCTAAAACTTCCAAAACTATGTTGAATAAGAGTGGTGAGAGTGGGCAACCTTGTCTTGTTCCTGATCTTAGTGGAAATGCTTTCAGTTTTTCACCATTGAGGATGATCTGAAGAGTTTTAAAATGCTAAATTAAAAAGAAAAGTGACTAGCACCACGTTACAAAGAGAGAACAGAAAGAAAATGCTCCTATAGCAAGTATACAAGGAGAGGACCCTGATGAGCCAGATAGGAAAGGAAGAGAATTCTCAGTGCTCTGAGACTGGTGGGTTAACCCACACACTGCTCTGTCTGACTCCGTCAGCATCATGGTGACTCTTTAAGCTGCGAAGATAAAGTCATGAAGGTATTCATTTGAAAATGAATATGACATCATACAAACAAGGATCCTTTGATATTCCCCCATGGAGATCTGAGCCCATGGGAAACCCCACTATGGTCTCCAGTCTTGGTCACCCCTCTGCCACCTGGTAATGAAAAAGCAGATGGGAATTCAGATCTACAGCTGGCCATCCAGCTCAGAAAATGGTGTGGCACTCACTCCCAAAAGCCATGCATAAAGAGAATGGAAAGTCAGTGAAATTATTCATCAGGAATACATCCTAAGGAATATACACCTGGGCATCCACAACAGAACCATAACCCATTTCCTAGGTGTGTGGGAGGGGGTGAGAGGTGGTATTAAAACTTGAAAGTAAGCAAGCCTCTGTTGTCTCCACAGTGACAAGCTGAGTCACACAGAGAAGATTTTTCTGAGGTTGCAATTATATTATTTTGCTAAACACTTAGCCTGAGCAATGGATTTTTCTGGGGTCCTAAGAAGGTCTGATAAAAAGAAAACCTCAAAAGCATAACTAAAAGCCTAAATCTTTTTCACCCAGAATGCTTCTTCTAGCGTGAGATAGTATCTAATTACTGAAGATGAGGCCAGAGGGCCTATGTGTGACCTAAAATGAGCTCCCCGAAGATCTGGGGTGAACGAAGAGCCTTTGCTTCAGGCTTGTTTCAGAAGCATGAGTCCAGTGGCAATCACAATTGTATTTGGGGAGTGTTAATGACATACTTGAAGCACAGGGAGGAACCGGAGAAAACTCAAGTCCCTGAGCATCAGCTGATCATCCCTGCCCCATCCAAAAAGAGAAAGAAAGTCTCTCTGAGCATCACAGTGTACGATTTTGTTAATTACTTGATTTCTGACATTTGAACTTCTTAGAATCAGGAGGCTCTGAAGGTATACTACTCAGGTAGAGGGTGTTGCGGTTTGAGATGAATGGTTAGGAGTATTTCTCATCTTTTCCTCTGCTTCATAGAGTTCATGGAGATGAACTCGGTATCAGTCCTCGAGATCTAAGAGGCTTATCAGCCCCTGTAGTGCTAGAGAGACTTTGGGCGTGGTGCTCTTTAGGCTGCTAAACTTGCACAGTAGTTCTTATTTTAGCACAAGCCAGTCCAAAAGCAAGCTGGGACAGCTCAAGGCTGGCGAGGGAAGAGAGTGAGTGGGAACTACCACCAGACTGAGGAATCATGATGGAGCAGACTGGGCCACTGATCAGGCTGTGGAGATCTCTGAGGGCCTCTGAGCTAAGGAAGACTGTCACACCTTCGGCTGTAACCTACACAACAACTGGAGCCAGGTTTCCAATTAGACAAGAGGTCTGGGCAGTGTGTTGTTGATGAATGGTCAATATTGGGACTTAGGCCCAGGTAGACATCCTTTCAGATGTATATCCATGAGTGTCAGGATCCTCCCAGACCCTGGCCTGGGTGTGGGGCGAACCCAAGCCCAGAGAGTTAGTTAGGTCTGCATATGGCACAGCCTGGAGCGCTCAGTTTGGGAGTTGGGCATTAAGGGAGGATTCCTAGAAGTGAATGGAATCAACTGTTAGGCATTCAAGGACTTACAGACTAAGAGGAGAGCTTATTCCTGTGATCTAGATTCTAGGCTAAATGTGGCGGTAGATGGGGAGTTTGTGGGTGGAAAAGGCTTGGAAAGGGAAGTGTGGTAACTCAAGTTGGGGGGATGGGGTAAGGTCTCACTGTCCTCTGGAAGCACCCTGGGGGACTATTTGGGGCGGGGGTGTTGGCGCAGTAGCAAGCCACTGGTGCTTAATACCTGCTACTCTGAGATAGGTCTCAGGTCTGGGAAACTGGATTAACTCTAAGAGCAACCAGATGGTGGGAACAAGATGCTTCATATGTTGAAATAATTCCTGTCTCAGCTTACTAGGGAGATGAGGGAAGAAACCACCAGATCCAGCTGGGAAAAGCAGAGACAACAAGTCTGAAGCTAACCAAGATAAAGAAAAAAATGTTGGCACCTGTTTCGAAACAGAAGGCCATAAACTATTTGTGAAATGCAAGAGGAAGTATGAAAACCAGAGGGTTCAGCTTCTAAGACTCAGAATCTGGCCCACAGCTGCTTAATGAAGGGCATAAAGCAGGCTCCAGCTTACACATTCATCAAAGCAGTGCCCTTTGCTGGTTCTCTTTGGTTTCAATCTGACCCCCTGTTCTCTAGGGGAATGGATGGGAATATTTTGAAAATTAAGTAAATATTAGGTCTAATGACTAAGCATTTTCTGTGTGCCATACTCTGCTAAGGCTGTCACAGACACTATTAACTCATCATTCACCCCGACACCTCTATGAAACAGATTCTTCCATCCCTGTCCCATAAAGGTGAAAACAGAGTCTCAGAGAGGTTAATTAACAAAGGTTACACAGCTTGTAAATGGCAGAGTAGGGATGTGAGTCCAAAAGGCTGGCTCTCAAGCATAACACTTTGATCATGTAATTAAACCATTTTAAAGCAAAGTTGGTATGTTGGGAAGTTCTGAAGACCAATACAGGACCTTGGTTAACTTTATATAAGAATGTGAATCCCCGGTGGTCCTTACGGAGGGAGGGTCTGGGCTGGATTTTACAGACTGAAGGGTCACCAACTCTCTTAATAAGCGGTCCTTATTTTGCTGGAATCTTTCTTTTCTTTTCACCAGTCAGTGGGAAAGAGCTCACATATATTCTATATATTTTTAAAGGGGAGAACGTTTCTAAACATTCCTTCTAAGGTGGCCTAGTAGATTCTATCATCTTCCAGCTGCCGCTTCACCCCACCTGCTACCCAGTAGAGATGCTGAATAAATACCTCTTCTCCCATATGTATAACTTGGAAATATAGAAAAAAGTTCAGTGTAAGTGCCCAGTGACTGAGAAGACGAACTTTCTGAAAGTAATCACAAAGATGTTGTAAAACTACTATTAACATCACTGAAATATTAACTGATGGAATTAGGGAGTAATCAGATTTAGAGAAGTAAAACAATTTTGCTTTCTGTGTTCTGTGAAATTTAGAGACTCTTTTAATTTTTGATTACAGCTGGATTAAAGCATTTTAATGAAAAAATATAAGTATGTAAATCCAGTCTGGTTCTATCTGTTTCACTAGTTTTTTTAAAAAAAATTAGTCAAAAATAATATTTGGTTTTAGCTAATTAGCAAATTTCTCTGTAATTTGAGGGTAACAGTTTAGCTTGAGTAGAAAACATTCTTTCTCAGTTCCCTTGCATATAGAATATATATTTGAAACCATATTAAAGACTAACTCTACCTTAAGTGAAAGTTGGACTACCAAGGCCAAGTTCAAAAATTTACTTCCCACACTCCAAAACCCAGAATGAGGGCTCCTTAATAAGTTGGATGACCACAGTGTCTCCCTGGGGCCTCTTAAGGAAACAAATTCACTAAAAGTTAAGGTCGACTGCATGTATCTGGGTTATCGTTAATATAGTGTCACCCTTCTTATTCTAAAACATTTGTTTTCTAATTCACTTTGAATCAATTTGTTTCCATAATTTCCCAGAAAGTAAAAATTTCCTCTTTTTCCCAAATACCAAGTTTATGGAAACAAAATTGGCCATGATAAAATAATGTGAGGGTTCACTTAGAGAGATTAAATTGAGTATATATTCTGAGGCCAAAAGCCATCATAGAAATGTATACCAAATACTAACATCTTTAACAGGAGGACATTTAAAAATTAGATTCATAAAAATAGTTTTTTATAAGTTTTTATAATTCTACTCAGTAGATTTTGAGAGTTTTTTCCACCTACTCAGCCACCTGTCTATGGACCCAAGATACCCTTTAAAGAGAAAGATGGAGTGGGAGTGAGTTAGCATTATTTAATTTTAATTTCTTAGTAGGTAGAGAAGATAGAAGCTTCTTAACCCATGACAATTGACCTCTGGTATCAGAAAAATTAGATTCACTCTGTGAGAGAAAAAAAGAGTAATATGCCAGAAAAATGACTATTCGGTTAAATAATTTGTAAGGATAAGAGGAAAAGGTAGGGAAATTAGAAGGAATTAAAGCAAGTCTTGACCACAGGCATCTGTTGAGAAAGGAAAATTCCAGATGTGAGGAAGAAGGAAAAGAGAATGCTTACCTGTCTGATTCTGGCAGGGAACAGGAGAGAAAGAAATATCATCCAGGGCAACATACCCTCCTTTGGGACCATTGAAGGCAACTTCAAAAATAACCTGCAGAGGAGAATGACAATATTGCTACATGTTTATATTTTCTTTTAGGCTTAAGTGCTTGTAACTATGATTTAAAATGGTGTGTCAATCCAGCCAGGTGTATAGGCATTTGGGCAGCTCCCTCCTTAACCCACAGTTTTCTTTTGGGGAGAGTGAATACTAAGCCTTAAGTTGCATTTTATTGGTGGACTCCGCCCTCCGCCCCATCCTGCCCCTTGAGTGTCAAAGTACCTATATCACTTTCTGATAGAAGTACAGAATTGACAATTTGCATTATGAACTTCAATTAAAGAAACAACAGCCTGCTTGCAGAAGGCAGGCTAATTTTGCTGCTGCCTTTCACAGAGACCTAGGCCCCTCCAAGGTCCTTTCCCTTTTTCATACATAAAATTCCATGTCCAGGGCTTCCCTGGTGGCACAGTGGTTGAGAGTCCGCCTGCCGATGCAGGGGACACGGGTTCATGCTCTGGTCCGGGAAGATCCCACATGCCGCGGAGCGGCTGGGCCCATGAGCCATGGCCACTGAGCCTGTGCGTCTGGAGCCCGTGCTCCGCCACGGGAGAGGCCACAACAGTGAGAGGCCCGCGTACCAAAAAAAAAAAAAAAAATCAAGTACTTAAAATTCCATGTCCATCTGGACAAAGATGCAGAGATGATTTCCTGATGCCTAAGTCAGAATCAGGCCCAGAAATCCTATGTACGGATATTAGGATTTCAGCATATCCTGGCATGCTCAAATGGTTAAAGAGAACACGGGGTTGTTAATGAGTTCAGCCCCCTTTAGTTATACTCTCTTCTCTGCCACCAACTGTAACTTTGAGGTCAGTGGACGACTTTCTGCTTGTGACCATGGGGATCAGGTGTGGTGAGCCCAGCGCTCACCTGTGTTGGGAAAACTACCCCAGTGTACAGTCCACTCTGCTGAATTGATAACATGAGAAGATACAGTGTTGAGCAGGGCTGGAAACTCAAGTGCCTACCCGGGCCAGGCAGGTAACGTAAATGTGTGACATGGGTTTGGTCTGATGCAGCAGGGAAGGGTGTGAAATGGGGAGCAAGTCTCATCTAAAGGGGGCAGCTAGTACCCAGCTTCGTCAATTGCTGACATGTGGGAATTTAGGACTAATATGCCTGGATTTACCAAACTGTCAAGAGAACCTGGATCGCTACATTTTTATTTGAAATCTTTGGATTTTTCAATGTTAGCAATTAATTCAAAAACGAAAACAAACATGCAAAACAAAAACAAAGAAACAAACATATACCACTACAGCAGCTAGGCAAATCATCATAGGCTAGATTTGACCCATAGGCGTCTAGTCTTCAACCTCTTCTAAAGAGAATGGTGTCTTGGCAGCAGATAGACCAGAGTTCAAATCCCATTTCTGTTACTTACCAACTAGGTGACCTTGGGGACATAGCTAACCTTCTTGGGACCTCGCTTTTCTTAGTTATAAAATAGGCATTATAACACCTACCTTGTAGGACTGTAGATGCCATTAAATGAGATGCTGTATATACAGATCCTAGCATGGAGTCAGGTGCATAACGAGCTCTGAACTAAATCCATGCCTTTTCCTCCTGGGTGACACCCCCTCCTGAACTCACATTCATGTTTGAGGCTAGTTAGCCACTAAGTAACTCCAGCTTGTCCTCCACTCTAGGTCTCAATTTCTTAATTTTTAAAAAAAGAGTTTGGACAAGACGGTCCCTTTCGGCTTAATGACTATGGTCCTTAGACACCTGGCCTCTGCAAAATCTAAGAGGGGCCCTGGAAGCTCGTCTCTGGCAATACAGGAAGGGCTGAGAACCAAGGAAACAGATGTGGACGAATGAGGAGGGGCTAATTAAGTTTACAGACTCAACACAGGTCTGTGACATCTCGTTTTCAAGGTGCCAGCTGATAAAGCCAACGACAGAATGTGATCTTACTGAACAGTAAGGGAGAATAAGAATATTTCTGATCATAATTGGCAAATCACAGCCTCTGTGCCATTATGTTCTCTCTTGTTCAGAATGAGGGTCTCAAATGTTTTTTTTTCCTTTTAAAAATTCACTTGAGAATATGGGGACCTTAAATTCTCTGATTTCCACAGGATAAATTTCTTTGCCCCCGCAATTACCAAGAGCAAATAATCCCGGCGTAATGAGTCCCGACTGCTAGGGCAAAATCACACACGTGTGACCCAAAAGGATAGGTATTGAAGTTTAGTGGTGAACTTAAGCAGTAAACAGACACTGTAACTTTTCAAGCATTGATTAAAAAGAAAATTCAGCAAAGTCTCACTCATCTAAACGTTGCCCCGGGAGTTTATGGTTGGATGAAAGGAATTTGCAAAGACGACGCCTTCACTGTGCGTGTGACTCATTTGACTTTAACAGAAGGAAAATTTTCTGAAGCAGTATGTGTATTTCTTTTCCTCCTTGTAACCCAAACTCACAGAAAATTTTCCACTGGGCTGCAAGAGCCAGTCAAGCCCTGGTTAGACTTTGGGATAGGAAATAGCACACATACTGCCACAGGCCCCTCTCCGGGGCTGTCTGGGGGAAGGAGAAGGATGGGAAGGGGAGTGGCAGGCACTGGACAGGACACATCAGAAACTGAGACTCAAGCCCAACACTCACTGAAGCTCCACATCAGGTGAGCAGATGGCACCACTGAAAAGCATCCAGAGGATAATCTGCTTCTTTTGCACTCTAAACGGAACTAGGGAAGATATTGCAAAAGCGCAAAGCGAAAGCAGGAGACGTTAAAACCTGTGGGAACTAAGACTCTGCTTAGAGCTCCAGATCTGCAACCACAATGTTGCACCCACTGACTCTAGAGGTCCTAGGGGTCCCTGGACAGAGCTGGCCCTCTTGCTTCAAATTTAGGTCAGATTCAACGCAGGAATTTTTCTCAGTGCCCTGGCACGCACCAGCAGTGTGACCCAGAACAAAACGTCAGACTTCTCGCACTCTCCATCTCCTCCTCTTTCATCTGCAATATGGGGATAATTTTATCTACTTTGTTGGATGGTCATCAGTACTGGACCATCCAACAGACACATACATAGATATGTATTAATATATGTGCTTTGAAAACAGGTCTGCGGGTCTGCATGGATAAACACCAAAATGTTAGTAGCTCTTATCTTTGCAGGGTGTTTTCGTTTGATTTGCCTCTCTGAATTTTCTAATTCTTCTGCACTGGACATTTACCACTCATGTAGCTATAAAGATTTTTAAACCATAAAAAGTTAAAAAACTTTACAGGCCCCCAAGGCTTGTTTCAAATTAGGGCCACAATCATAAGTTTATTTCTGACTTTTATGACATTATTTATACTGTAAAGGAGAAAAGAAGAAAATAAGTCTTTTTTTTTTTTTTTTTTTAATTTAGAGAGAGTATTCCCTCAAGTAAGGGAAACCTTCAGTTGCTGTCAGGAATGGAAGTTCAAGGGGGAGTTTCACGTAGAAGGCGTTTCACTGATCTCCTCTTCTGAACTCACGTGAGCACAGTGCAAGGTTCAGAGGGAGCATGTGCTCAAGAAATCTAGTGGGTTGACTGGCTTTCCCACAGTTGTCCTTACTAAAGAAGTGATAAAGGAGGAAGGTAGAGGGAATAAAGAGGGAGAAAAGTGGAGAAGGCCAAGGAAGGGAAAAGGAAGATTAAGACTGAGACACAGCGGAAAAGAAAGAATGAGTGTGAGACTGTAGTATCTCTCGAATTCCACGCCTGGGTGTGGGTGGCATCCCAGTAGAGCGGCCAGGCCAGGGCACACCTGGCACACCTACCTCCATGGGGTACGGGGCGCTGAACTCCACCTCAGCGAGGTTCCAGTCAGCATTCCCTGGATTGCCGATTTTCCAGATCTCCTCATATAGGCCAGCCACATCCCTCGTATACACGGAGAAGATGCTGTCATTCCCCTGCTGGAGTTGGTAATAAAACAACAAGCAGCCAGACATGGGGGCCGTGGTCACCGGGGAGATGAGCTGTGCTACCTCCTGGTAATGCGTGACGTAAACCGAGTCCACATACATGTAGTGGCCTGAAATCACACAGAGAAAACAGCCTAAGACAGGCGGGCGGAGTCTCAGACACAACTACATGAGCTGGGATGTACTTCAAAATAATCCAGTGGGAGTGGACGAGAGGAAGCGAATGAGTTATTAAGGAAAGAAATTTGGCCACGGGTTGATGAATGTTGCAGCTTGGAGATAAGTAGTGGAGTTCACTGTGCTCTGCTTAATACTAGATAAGCACCATTCTTTTTCTTCCCCTTAATTCTGATTGAAGTAAAACATACATATAGAAACATCAATGTGTCATCTGTAAAGTGTTTGAATTTTTACAAGCTGAACACAGCTGTGAAAAATAAAAGCAGGACATTATCCCAGAAGTCCCCCTCCAACAAGCCTTCTTTGAGTTGGACGGTTTCTAAGAGCATACCAAACATACCATCCGTTCTTAAAATCGCAGTGACCCTCCTGTACCTCTTTCCCATGTACACCAAATGTCGCTGTGTGTTCTTTGAGTGAAACTGATATGAATTCAAACTAGATGACAATTTGTACCTCTTTAATAGAATATGTAGGTCAGTCAACACTGTTGACAGGGTTAGGATTGGGGAAGTTGAACTTGGGACCCCACTCGTGGCAAGGCTTTGGTGGGCTCCGGACCCAAAGGCTGACTGCATTAGAGGCATTTTGGTGAAAGAGAGAAACTGTGAGGCAGAATGGGGAGAGCTTGGATTGGACATTAAGAGAACTGACTTTGAATACTGCTCTATATCTTAGCATCCCTGGGACTTTGAGTAAGTCACTCAATATCTCTGGGCTTCAATTTGTGATCTCTAGAATAAGAATCAAATATTTCTCTCATATGGTTGATCTGAGTATTAAATGAGATTATGTATGTGAAGTGGTTAGCATGTGCCTGGCACACTGTAATTGCCTAACATGATTATAATGAAGTAAAGCAATGCCATTAATGTTTTTAGTACCATGCTTTCCCCAGTATGGTACTATTATTACCAGCAATGTTGTCTAAATTTATTTGAGCTGCAGTGACAGAGGAGTAATAGCAATGTAGCTTTGATAGAACGGCCTTTCTATTTACAAGCTCAGAACAATTACAGCTTAATGTCTTTGCTTTTATTACCTGGTGACAGGTTTATAATCATTCCTTTTATCCTCAGCAAAATAGCAGTAAGGATATTAGGAAGAATATATGCATTCACACACTGGAGACTTACTTTGCATCTAGCACACTGCCTACTATGTGGTAGGCCCTCAACAAATGGTGATTCAAAACACATACATGGTCTCAGAAAGATCCTCACTGCAACATGGCAGAGGGGAAAGGTGGATAAATTAAAACTCATTTTCTCCCGGTAGCAAATTGTTCAACCCCTCTGAAAAATCTCCCTTGCTTAAATAGAATTGTCTGATCATCTTGCCAAGCCATGCAACTGTGAATAAACAGAAATCACAAACTCAGATAATCAGAGCAGCCAGCCAGATCAAGTATATGATTGAAGTGGAGTGGGTCAGGGAGAAAATAGAGTGATGGATTAGCTGCCAACATTGGAAATCACATTTTACCAGCAACGAGAAGCAGAAATTAGGCTTCTCTGAAAAAATCAGAAAATCTGATCGTGCTGGGTCCATATTCTCGGGCTGCAACAACCAGCTGGTGGTAAGGGGCGCCAGCCTCGTGCATGGACCTGTGTTCTTCCCTGAGAGCCCATCCCTCTACTTCCAGCTGATGCCCTGACATCCAGCCAGGTGCTGCAAGCTTTTCCCATTGAAACTCAAAATCCAGATTTTTCTGGCAAATCCATTCATTTAAAAATGATACCTCTATTAGTTTGCTAGGGTTACCATAACAGAGCACCACAAACTGAGTGGCTGAAACTAAAGAGACTTGTTGTTCCACACTTCAGGAGGCTAGAAGTCCAAGGTCAATGTACGAGAAAAATTAGTTCCCTCTGATGACTGTGAGGGAGACCCTATTCTATGCCTCTCTCTCTCCTAGCTTCTTTGGCATTGGCACTCGTTGACACTGACGGATTGATCTCTGCCTTCATGTTCATATAGTATTCTCCTTTCTGTGCATGTATCTTTCTGTGTCCAAATTTCCCCTTTTTATAAAGACACCAGTCATATTGGACTTGGGGCCCACCCTACTTTAGTATGACCTCATCTTAACCAATTACATCTGTAATGACCACATTTCCAAATAGGTCACATTCTGAATTTCTGTGGGTTAGGACTTCAACATATGAATTTTGAGGAAATATAATTCAACCCATAACACCTCCCACCATAATTTTTTAAATTTTGTGTGTGCCAAATAAACATATCTGCAAGACTGGAAACAGCTGATGGGCTCCCAATTGGCCACCCCTGGGGAGGGATTTTAAAGGAAGAATCAGAATGTCAGACCGAGCAGAATCCAAGAACCTCTGATAAGGAAGCAGGGCCATGAGCCCCCCTCCTAAGCTCGGGTGTCCTCTAAAGCACTGCTGGTGGCCAGGTAGCTCCGACTAATGCAGAATGGGTGTGACCAGCTAGCCCTGTAACACGCCTTTGCTCACTGAGAACGCACGTGAGTGTCAAAGGCAGAGAGGAGGTTTTTATGCTCTTTGTAATTTGTCTAACTGGTGAAACAATCTCTTTCCAAGATACCCAGCCAGGGAGAAAGGGTAGAGGAGCTGTCATACTTTGTTTCCTTGGTACCTCATTGCGGGGCCATGCTGGCGGGCTCCTGACATACTCTCCATTCAGTGTCCAGCTGCTTCACCTTTGGATCCACAACAGCAATGTGTGCCAAGGCCATGCCACATCGGGTGTCCTCAGCTGATGACCAAGCAGAGCAAGGGTACCAGGGCAAGGCCATTCTGCCTGACAGGGGCTCTTCAGCAACTCCCCATCGGCCTGGCCCCCCTCTTTCACAGGTGTTAGCCTTCCATCCTGTGCTGAAGGCTCTCCCCACCCAGGCCGCGTTAGGACTTTTATTGGGGCCCTAGGCACTTTTGCTGCATTGGACCCCTTTCTCCACAAAATATACACAAATTATATTTTATAACTGCATTCATATAAAGATGAATATGATCTAAGCCGGACCTATTATAATATTTGTTATTATGACATTCATTTTTTCCCTCTGATTTTAAAATAAATCAAATTAAAACATGCTCATGGATTCCTAAAAATGTTAGGTCTCCTAGGCACTGGGACTTCTATGCCTAATGGACACATGGTCCTGGCCCCCAGCTGCTCCAGCTCTCTCCCCACTTATGCTTCCCAGCCATTTCCCCCAATAAGTCTCTTTCCACCTAATCCCAGCTTAGTGACTGCTTCTCGGAGGACCCAAACTGCCACAGCCATGAAGCAGGAAATCAGTCTACCCGGGGTGACGCGCACCTCCAAAGGCTCCACGAGACTCTCAGTAAATCTAGGAGACCTCACAAATCCACTAGAAATTATTCATTCTACTTCCGGAGTGCACGATAACTGTGTTTAGGGGCAATGTCTCACACTCTAACCCATTATGAATGTATCTTCCTCACAGTTCACAGATATCTGACAGTGTTCTTTAAAGGCTACTTACTCACCTCCTGGGTGGAAAATAGTTTAACCCCTGAATTTGCAGTTAAGTGCCTTGTGCATAGGCCAAGTGAGCCACAATCCGATTCCTGATGCAAAAAAACAGCAAACACAATGTGACCTGCTCAAAGTGAGTCAGAGAGCCTGCTGGGAATCAGACCAGGACTGCTGACACCAAGTCCCATATGGAACCACTAGACTAGACCACATTCTGTTGCCCCTCCCTTTCCTCTCCATCATTCCTTTGTTGCCAAGTTGGGTATTATTTACTAAGACTGTTTTTCACTGGGAAATAAAAGGTAGCTCATCAGAAGTTTATCATCTCAGTTGAAAGGGTGGGGGTGATTCAGAAATCACCAGGTGTCTACCCCAGGGGGCTGGGCCAGAGAAATGACCACCAGCCCAGGCTGAGTGTGTGGCATCGGGTACAATCTGCCACTGGTTGGGGTGTGTGTGCAGGCACTGTTTTGTGTACCCTTCCAAGGGGAATGAAAAAGGTAGCCTGGAGTCCTCGGGAAATTATGTCTAGTGTCTGATATTATGAGAATTTTCCTGCCCAGCTCAATGAGGCCAACCCTGCTATCTGGTCCAGGGTTCTAGAGGCAGCAGAATCTCTAGAAGAAGCAACTTTTATCAGATCCTTTAAGTCTGAGTAGATGAAACTAGGTATAGATAGATCTTAGGTGGAAAGGATCCTATAATCAACCAAATCACTGGGGATCCTGTTGAAAGATCAAAACTCTCGGTGATGCCAGCCAAAGCTCAGGCTCCTCTGGCATAATGCCTGCGATAACGGCACATGTACACTCGCTTCTGAAGAGGACTTTCTTCCTTTCTTACAGCAGTCCTCTGTACTACCTCAACTGTTGTTGTGGAACCGGTGGCCCACTGGTAGTCAGCCATTTTCCCTTGACTTAGGAAAAGAACTTTGAGGGCAGCTCCTGAACTTTTATTTTCAAACAGTCTGGCTAACCAGCATTCCACAGAGATTGCCCTTGGCTTGGTTGTGATGCCAGTGGCGTCCTCTGACTCATCTATGATTTGGTCCCGTTGGCCACATTTGTGCTCCAGTTGCAACGTCTGCATCTGTGTCGTGGTTGTCTGGACAAGCTGTCTCCCAGGTAAGGGAGAAAACTTGAAGGAACGTATGCCAGCTGGTCTGCTGCCATCGTGAGGAGACAGCACCCAAAGACAGAAAGTTATCATGCCCGCTCTCCAGTCTATGGATCTGAGAGTCATCTGCTGAACCTTTAGTTCTAAGGGTTTGGGTAAGTTTTACTATAATAGAGTCTGACTCTATAGTAGAGTCAGATTGAATGGAACTTCTTCTAGTTTCTGCTAAGACCTCAGTGCCAAGAACGATGGGGGAAAAGTCCCTCTACTTTCTACAGAGTGGTGCTAGACCATCCCTGTTGGATGTGCTACCTTGTGGCAGACCTGGAATCTAAGCCAGCTCTACCAGAGTAGCCCATCTCTCCACCAACCCTGCCAGCCTGTATATATGAGAAAGCCAAGGAGGGATCAGAGAGACTGGAGACAGAGTTTCTTTGAAGAGAGTTGTCACAGAGCTGACCTGCCATGTGTTTCTTTTTGACCCCCCAAGGGAACGGGAGGAGATTGCTTCCCCTTTCTTACCTTGATCCAAGGGATGGGGCTTCAGGGAACCACTTATAGAGAGGATGGGGGAGGGAAACTACCATCTAATTTCATCCCCACCCGTGCCTGCAAGTTCCTGGGTTCTGTGACTGCCTTGGGCCTTGAGAGGAGGGTGGCAGAGTTAATGGGAGAATTTGATCAGTGGTAACTGGAGTTTGTGGGGTACAGAGGCTGGGGCCTAACTCTTGGCTGCATGCAGCTAGAGGTTGTAGGGGCCTGTGAGGGCAGAATGGAGAGAAAGGATTTTTGTTGCCAGGGAGCTGTACTTCCAGGGGTTGATGGGGCAAGGATTTGAGTTTTCCCTAAGCCTAAGTGGGCAACTCAGAAGGTAGCTGGCTAGACCGCCTTAAACAACTCTTCTCAAAGGGACTGCATGCAGGGTGTTAACCCCAACAGAAAGGGGCTAGTGATGTTAAAAAAGAAAGGGGCTGGTGATGTTAAAAAAGAAAGGGGCTGGTGTGGTGTACCTAGTGACAGGCACTAAGGGGGATTCATAGATGGCCAGTCAGAGAGTGCATCATTTTTGTCATTGGCTGTGAGAGAAATGGCCAGCGTCTGGCCACCTGCAGTGTGAAGAGCATCGACCCCAGATTAAACAGCACTGGTCACATACAACCTTTTGTCGCCTTCCCTTCCATTTCTGTTCCACCCACATCCCACTTTTCCCAACCCTGGAGGAACTAGAAGCAGCAATGTGAGTGGGGAAAGAGGAAGAAAAGAGCAAAGGGAAGAAGTATGAGGAAATAAAGCCCAATCCCTTCTCTGATGCTGCTCTGTGGGAAAATTTGAACTGGATGAGAAATTGGAGTTTTGACTTGACTGAACTTAATCCTTAAAAATGAAGCTATTTGTTAATACTTGAAAGTGCCTGGAAAGCCATGGTAAAGTCACCCAGGGACAGAGAAAGGAGATCCAGCAGAGCTTGCACAAAGGCAATGGTAAGAAAATTAATAAAGCTGCTCCCCTACTGGGTGCTTATGCAATGAACCAAATGGATCAATGCAGAGAGAGAATGAACAGGTGCTGTTAAGATGATGCTTGAACTCAATCCAAACTGAAATGGGAAAAGAATGTCATGAGTTATGGAAAGATGATCCATCCATCTCATGGTCTTTGATGGAATAAAATAGTTCTGACCTTATTTTACATTTTGAAACTTTGTTCAGCTCCTTCTACGATGGCACCATATGCAGACCTGATTTTTAAAATCTCATCAAAGAAACAGATTTCCGTCATTATCTTTCCAGCAATTATCTTCTTTTTGCTAAGGCAGGTAGGAGAGAGTAATGATCTGAGCTGTCAGTAGGTTAGCCCCTGAAGGATTTTGTTTCACTTCATAAAATATTAACAAAGGAAAAAAAATCCATATGTGATGAATCCAAACTGAGTAAGAAAAAGCAACATAATATCCCATCCCCTTCAGTATTCCACCACAATCTTACTGCAGTAGTCATTTCCACCATAAGACAGGAATTTGGAGACATGGTGCTCATTTGAAAAATCTGACTCACTGTTTGGGGCTGTTAAAAACACACAGCCAAATGAAGGAAAACTTATAACCACATAATATTTTTCAGATATTACATTCACTGTTCCCTTTTCTATAACACAGAAGCCAGAGCCTCTGGGGAAGACTTCCTTCGGCAGCTCTGCAGCTCTGAAGTTTCTGAGCAGGCACATAGCTGCCCTCACCCCTGCTGTTTGTTTCTCCAGTTTTCATCTGAAAGCAAAAGCGTAAGCTGCTTCCAGGAAACAAATGAACAGGAGATGAGTTTATATAGAGGCAAATCTGCTGCTGCGGGCAGACATCTGAACCATTTAATCTTTCCTTTGCCACCAAAATTGATGGAGCTCAGGGAAAATCAATATACCTGGTAGAAGGTAAATGTAATAAGAAGGTAACCTCTCTCTTGTTTAGCGCATTGGAGGTTTTTTTTTTCCCCCAAGAGTGATCTCGGTCAAACCTTTGAGTCATATGAGCACAGAGCTTTTCAAGTAAAACATTTTAGAATTTTTAGAACCCATCTTTTTTAGCCCCGTCCTATGCAGCGGGGAAGTCTTAACATAGGAGTCTACATGGGAGGAGTATGAATGAGTGTGTGTGTGTGTGTGTGTGTGTGTGTGTGTGTATTGGGTGGGAATGAGAAGGCTCTTTGGCTACTGATTGGGCAAAACCTCACTCCAAAAGTTGAAGAGAAGTCGAAGTGAAATAGCAGAGAAGTGCTGGAAGAAGTGAGTGGAAGGTAAGTATTCAAGATTCCTGCTGATCATAAGCAGAAACATAACCTAGGATCTAGGGCCTACTCTGCCACCATCTTCCATAATGGCATTCTCAAATACTCCCCAGACATCAAAGAAACCATTCACTCTCATGCCTGTACACCTCTGCATATGCTAAACTTATCTTCTCCTTATCCATCAGGCCAAATTCCAGTTCTGACATGACTTCCTGTAGAAAGCCTCCCCTGAACCCCAAAACCAAGGTAGTCTTTCACTTCTCTATGATCCCATATCATTTATTTCATACCTCTATTGATAATACATCACTGTGCATGTTTACATAGCATTTCAGTATTTGAACATTTTGAGAAATGCCATAATATACATTAACACAGAACTATATTAAAGGCACTGAGAAGTCCTGAAATAAATCTGTTTAGCTTTCTTTAGCTCTGGGTTTCCACAGTTTATTTGATCACATATATAGCCCTTCTTCTCTCATATAAAGACTTTTATACTCAAGTACTGGTATTCTAGGGAATAGCACTTTGGAAGAATTGGTTCCTGTGATCTCTTTGAGGTCAGTGACAGTTTTTGTTTCACCAGGATATGCAAGAATACCTGACCTATAAAGAGTGTTTATTATGTGTTTGTTGAATGAATGAATGAATGAGTGATCAAAGAAGAAGCGTCATTCTGATGTTCAGGCTCTGACTAGGATGACTATAATCAGATGCTTTGCTGGAAGGGAGATAAAAGTCTTCCTGGATTCCTTCCCTTCAGGCTCAGGATCAACGACTTCTTTAGGCCTTGGTATTGATGTCAGGGGACTAAACAATGCTAGAAGGCAAAGCTGCCTGCCTTTGGCAGGTGTTTTAGAATAGCCAAGGAAGAAGAGAAAAGATAGAAAAGATGAAGAGGAGGAGATGGGATGGAGAGAGGGAGGGGAGAGGAGAGAGGCGAGTGCCTACAGCAGGGGTGATATACCCTACTACCAAGTCTTTGTGCTCCTCAGGGATGACCATGTCATCATGCCTATCTCTTGATATAGATATTAGAAAATCTCCTGGTCCAGATATTAGAAAGGCCAGGTCCTCTTTTTCCCATTCCTTAGTCCCTTTAGTCCCCCTTTTTCTTTTTTTCTAATGTCAAATGCAATGTATTTATATGTACTCAGGAGGGACCCAAAGCACTCTTGGTTTTTTTAAAATAGACCTCTATTGGAGGATAATTGCTTCACAATACTTTGTTAGTTTCTGTTGCACAACAAAGCGAATCAGCCACATGCATACACATGTCCACATACCTCCTCCCTCTTGAGCCCCACTCCCATTCTCCCTATCCCACCCCTTTAGGTCATCACAAAGCACTGAGCCGATCTCCCTGTGCCATGCTGCTGCTTCCCACCAGCCAACTATTTTCCATTTGGTAGTGTATATATGTCAATGCTACTCTTACTTTGCCCCAGCTTTGCCCTCCCACCCCATGTCCTCAAGTCCATTTTCTATGTTTACCTCTTTATTCCTGCCCTGCAACTAGGTTCATTAGTACCATTTTTTTTTTTTTTAGATTCCATGTACGTGCATTAGCATATGGTATTTATTTTTTCTCTTTCTGACTTACTTCACTCTGTATGACAGACTCTAGGTCCATCCACCTCACTACAGATAACTCAATTTCATTTCTTTTTATGGCTGAGTAATATTCCATTGTATATATGTGCCACATCTTCTTTATCCATTCATCTGTCGATGGACATTTAGATTGATTCCATGTCCTGGCTATTGTAAACAGAGCTGCAATGAACATTGTGGTACATGTCTCTTTGAATTATGGTTTTCTCAGGGTATATGCCCAGTAGTGGGATTGCTGGGTCGTATGGTAGTTCTATTTTTAGTTTTTTAAGGAACTTCCGTACTGTTTTCCATACTGGTTGTATCAATTTACATTCCCACCAACAGTGCAGGAGGGTTCCCTTTTCACCACACCCTTTCCAGCATTTATTGTTTCTAGATTTTTTGATAATGACCATTCTGACTGGTGTGAGGTGATACCTCATTGTAGTTTTGATTTGCGTTTCTCTAATAATTAGTGACATTGAGCATCTTTCATATGCCTCTTGGCCATCTGTATGTCTTCCTTGGTGAAATGTCTATTTAGGTCTTCCACCCATTTTTTAACTGGATTGTTTGTTTTTTTGATATTCAGCCCCATGAACTGTTTGTATATTTTAGAGATTAATCCTTTGTCTGTTGTTTCATTTGCAAATATTTTCTCCCATTCTGAGAGTTGTCTTTTTGTCTTGTTTATGGTTTCCTTTGCTGTGCAAAAGCTTTTAAGTTTCATTAGGTTCCATTTGTTTATTTTTGTTTTTACTTCCATTACGCTAGGAGGTGGGTCAAAAAGGATCTTGCTGTGGTTTATGTCAAAGATCTTGTTATGGTTTATGTTTTCCTCCTATAAGAGTTTTATAGTGTATGGTCTTACATTTAAGTCTTTAACCCACTTGGAGTTTATTTTTGTGTATGGTGTTAGGTGGTTTTCTAATTTCATTCTTTTACATGTAGCTGTCCAGTTTTCCCAGCACCACTTATTGAAGAGGCTGTCTTTTCTCCATTGTATGTTCTCGCCTCCTTTGTCATAAATTAGGTGCCCATAGTGCATGGGTTTATCTCTGGGCATTCTATCTTGTACCACTGATCTATATTTCTGTTTTTGGGGCAGCACCATACTGTCTTGATTACTGTAGCTTTGTGGTATAGTTTGAAGTCAGGGAGCCTGATTCCTCCAACTCCATTTTTCTTTTTCAAGATTGCTTTGGCTATTTTTGTTACATAGTCTAATAATATTGTTTCTCAGTCATTGTCAGTCTTCCATATTTTCAGTAATTTTCTTTTTAACATCTTTATTGGAGTATAATTGCTTTACAATGGTGTGTTAGTTTCTGCTTTATAACAAAGTGAATCAGCTATACATATACATATGTTCCCATATCTCTTCCCTCTTGCGTCTCCCTCCCTCCCACCCTCCCTATCCCACCCCTCTAGGTGGTCACAAAGCACTGAGCTGATCCCCCTGTGCTGTGCGGTTGCTTCCCACTAACTATCTATTTTACGTTTGGTAGTGTATATATGTCCATGCCACTCTCTCGCTTTTTCACAGCTTCCCCTTCCCCTTCCCCATATCCTCAAGTCCATAAGATATCCATAAGATATCTGGTCCATATGACATTTGGTAGATGCCAAAGGTCCTTGATATTTGGTCCTGTCCAAAACCATTTGGCATGGACCAAATATGCTTATGGATGTTTTGGAGAGGACCAAATTTCAAGGACCTTATGGCATGGGCCAAATGTCTTACTGGATGCTCTAGACAGGACCAAATGTCCACTGATCACCCAAAGTAATACAGGGCTCTGATAACTAACTGGGTCTGGAGTACAAGCCTTCTGACCTCTAGCCTAGTCCTCCTTCTCTATCGCTTGTTGATGCAAATATGGTCAGAATGTTCTGTGCTCACAAATGAGAGTGAGGAAGAACTAGTGGTGATGCATTCTTCAAAGAATAGATGATACTCAGGTAACATAGTCAAGTGGATGATTTGACACTAGTCCACAGGTCTGCTGTCTCTCCCAAGAAATACGTGTTCTCCAAGCCACCTGGCCCTTGCCATCATTGAGAATGAAAAATGATGCACTGAACAAGTAATTATTAGGTCATGATATTGGTTACCCAGAGGATCTGACTTTGGAACTAATTTTTAAGTAATTTGGGAACAGTTATCTAACACTGAAGCTTGTACCTCTGTGATAATGACACCAAGGATTATTGCAATTTTAATGCATTAGTCTTTCAAGATTCTCTCTATTCCTTGCACTAGAATTTTTAAAAATGGCAGAAAAACAATCTCAAAATCAGCCAACTTCCATAAATTAAGAAAATGTCATCTGGCATTTCTTTTCGAAACCCCAAGACACTGTTAGTTTTTTTATTCATTTAAACAAAGGTTTCAAGAGGTAGTAACATTTTATTGTTTTGAGTTAACCCAACTGTCATTTAAAATACTCATTCAGATTCATGGATTAATCTGTCATAACAGCTTATCATTCACTCTACACATAACACTCATTACACGTGTGGTTCCTACAATGGCCACAAGTAGTGATGGGCTGTGTGTCTTTAGGACCAAAATATGGATACACATATGGAAACCCAAATCTTTTGTCATCTCCAAGAGTGCTAAACCTTACTTTTAAAAGAAGGAAGTGAATACATTTTTGGTCTTTTTCTAATTTCAATTCCTTATGTAAGTGACCATAGATGTATCTAAAGAAATGGTTTCTGGGGCATTTTTCGTTCTCTTGTTCTACCTTTCAGTCCTGTATCTACTGAGATAATCACCATCTGGTTAATCAAACTAACACACTGCTGTGATTGCAACTCTCTCTTCTCAAAGACCTCCAATGGCCTCCCATCATCAATGGAATAAAGTTAAAATCTCTTTCCTGGCATTCAAAGCCTTTTAGAACTGCCCCCATACTGTTTTCTCACTCATCTCTCTCTCTCAGCTGCTACCCCTTGCCAGAGGCATCATGGCTCCTGCCTCTCTTGTCTCTGCCTGTCCAAATCATGCCCATCCTTCAAATACACTTGACTTCTCGCATCATGTCTTCTAGAACATCCAAACAGTAAGTGATCCCTCTTGTCGCTGAATATCAAGCACCTTTCTTTTTTTTTTGGAAGCACTCGACACATACTACTTTGTCTTACATTCATTTGTAGTAGAAAGCTTATCCTCTTTCTCAAATGTATGTTCCTTGAAACCAGGCAGGGACCATAGAGGACCTGTCATTTTAATTGTCATTTTCCCAATCATACCTAATACAGTGTTGAATGAATGCAAATGCTAGATCCAGGGCTTCCCTGGTGGCGCAGTGGTTGAGAGTCTGCCTGCCGATGCAGGGGACATGGGTTTGTGCCCCGGTCCAGGAAGATCCCACATGCCGCGGAGCGGCTGGGCCTGTGAGCCATGGCCACTGAGCCTGCGCGTCTGGAACCTGTGCTCCGCAGCGGGAGGGGCCGCAACGGTGAGAGGCCTGAGTACCGCAAAAAAAAAAGTTGGCTTTGTCTTAAACAGGTAAACCACAGGAGACAGGAGACTCCAACCTTTCTTATATATGGTTACTTATAAATATGTTGTTCTAAGAAGCCTGGGCATGTTAAAAAAGAAAAGGAACTTACATAAAAGGTTGCAAAGTAGAAGTTGGCTAACTGGGTCTGACCTGAAGATGTGTTTGGTTGGCCTTGTGGTGTTTTTTAAGAGAATATTCACCAAGTTAAAAATTGGGGAAATTTCACATAAAAGCCATGCCTTGCTGATTATCTTGCAAAACTGAAAGACCTGGTTCCCTGGGCTTGCATTCTCGCATGGTGGCAACTAATTGAAGTTGAGTACTCTTTGTACGTGGTCCATGCTCTCTAGTTTGCCACCGTCCTCACCCAGCCTATATGTCACTCTCTTTATACCATCTGCCTGGCCCCTTTGGGAAACTAAATCTGAGACTCTGGATATAAAGGAGACAGAACAGGAGCAAAGATAACAATAAGGACAGAATGAAGACTGTCCAAAGCCGAGATAAGCCATAGGATGGACACTTAAAAAAAGTTGGAGACGTGGTTAAAAATATTCACATGAAGAGAAACTACAGTGAATGAGGAATGAAGTAAAGAACCATAAAAAGTTGCCATGTCTTCAGGCAGCTGAAGGGGACACACTGTCATCATCAGCGATTTATTGTGACTGAGCAGATCACCTCAATATCTGCATGGCAAAGGAATGAAAGGGAAAATGTTACCCTTTGCAGCAGAACCAGCATTCCTATTCTGTCCTTGATGGAAAGCCAGTCACCAGAATCTTCTCGCTGGTCAACAAGAACTTACAGTTGATGACTGGAATGTTTTGCAACTGCAGGGAGACCTAGGCTTTTATGAAGCCTACCAAGGTCCCGGTGAGAGCTGCCATAACTCACAAGGACGCAAGCCCTTGCCCTGTCTCTGTGGGGACTTTCTCCTCCAGCCCACTGCTCACTGATGACCTCTCCTCTCTATTTTCCCTGCAGAGAACCAGCCTGCTTGACCACTAGGGGGCCCTATTGCTCACCGCATTCAGGACTGACCATCAGTACTATTGGCTCCCCTCCCTGCCACCAGGGAAGTTCTTAAAAACTTATTCCCATCACTCCATGTATTTTTAGTGAAAAGTAACCTAGGGTTATTCCAGCCTTGTCTTTAGAAATAAGAAATGTTGAACAGCAAACAGAAGAAAGTCAAGCATAATATGGAAATGTGAAAATAGCAAGACCTCGGTGCTTTGTGACCTCCTGGAGGGGTGGGATAGGGAGGGTGGGAGGGAGGGAGACGCAAGAGGGAAGAGATATGGGAACATATGTATATATATAACTGATTCATTTTGTTGTAAAGCAGAAACTAACACACCATTGTAAAGCAATTACACTCCAATAAAGATGTTAAAAAAAAAAGAAAAAGAAAATAGCAAGACCAGGTCACAGGGGAAGAAAAGCTGTTATCTGGGTGGCCTTCTCCTTAGTTACAGAGCTCGTGTCTGCAGTTTGCCTCTCTCTCACGGCTTACTCTTCTCTTCCACCAGGTCTCTCGGTCCCTACTCACCCTCCTCTCTCTGTCTCCTTCTCTGTCGACAAGCCACAGTCAGGTCAATGTAGAGAGAGATGGCAGAAACAGTTATCCTGGAACAAGGACTCCATTTGTCCCCAGCTCACCCAGTTCACTCCTGAAGGTGTGGTCCTGCGGAAGAATGGAGTGGGAGTTCCGCATATTTCCTCCTCCAACAAACCAGTTCACATTGGGGTTCCAGCGGTTCACAAAGCCACAGAGATGATTTTCTTCAAAGTCACATTCTGGCAAGAGAATAATAAAAACAGACTTCATGTAGATGTAGTTACGCCTGGGTACACCCAGGCTTACTGCAGTTTGCTATTAGATACTCAGATATGTTTCTCACTCCCTTTGACCACTGGGATCTTCGTACCAGGACCCCTGGACAATGTCGGTCAAGAAGAGAGATCCTGTAATGAACAGAGATTATAATTCATCATTGCTTCTTTGGATTGTGGCCCTTCTGCCTACTTGCCATGTGGCTTGCTGTGTGACCTCTCCTAGCCTCTATTTGTTCCTAGGAGAAATAGGGGGACACTCCCCCTGCACAGGGCTGTGGTAAGTGTGGCCAGCTGCCAGCACAGTGCCAGACACATGGTTAGTGCTTGGTCAATCAGCCAACTCTGTGTCAAAGCACTATTTAGAGCTATGCTTTTAGCTCCAGAAAGTTTATCCACCACCTTTCTGGTAGCCCGTTCCCCCATCCCCTTCTCTCTTGATAGCAGACAAGGTGCTAAGCTAAGGGCTAAGGGGCATGTTTCCTAGATGCTAAAATCATCTGCGTTGCTTATAAACAAGAACCTGGTCAGCGCAGTCGGGACAGGGATATCTTAGGCACTGGGTCCTTCTGCAGCTCCGGAGTGGAGATAAAAGAGAAGACAAAGAGACTCTCTTTCCCCTTTTCAATAGCACTGACATGTTTGCACAGATAAATTGTTCCCAGTCAACAGACTCCTTTATGGGGAACAAGAAACTCACAAGCCAGTTCTTTCATTGACCCCCATAATTATCAATTAAAAATATGAAGTGTGATTGTGTTGGTCATCTCTTATTGGCCCCTCCAGTCCCACCCACCTTTCTTCCATGGGGCTCCATTCTCCAGAGGCTGACGTGTACGGCCTTGTATGGACTTCCCTGCCTTCTGGCATCTCATTGGATTCAACCAGTGGAAGGTAGGAGGAGAGCAAGGTTGGGGGTGTTTATTCCTCCAGCTCCCTCTCTGCCAGGTTGCCATGTGTTGGCTGTATCTCTCTATTGAGGGACCGTACAGCTACTGTCTCCAGGTTCTGGTAACCCCTTCTCCCTTGCCCCTTCAGACCTAAAGATATTGATGGCTCATGAGTCATCACTCTGACTAGTCCTGGATTACTGCACTAGCTTTGACTGGTTTCCTTCACCCACCCACACCTTTGGAGTCCCTTTAGTGAGTTTTCCTCAAATTACTCAGGTTGAATGTACTCTGTTTCCACTTTCCTGCCAGGGTCCTGACTGATACAGTTATCACTGTGCTTTTGTATTAACAAGCACTGAACATTTTTAAGATTTTCATTTTCAACTTTTCCACTACAGCATCCGCTAACCCATGCCCAAGAGTCAGTGCCAAAGGCTGCCGCAGAGTAAAGGAAAAGCAAAATATTCCTCGATGTGCCAGGCAGTATTCTGAGCACTTTATACAAATTAAATTATCTAATCCTCAAAACAACCCTACAAGGTATGTACTGTTATTAACCTCATTTTACAGATGAGGAAACAAGGGGAGCAAAAAGAGTGCACAGAAAGAAAGGTAAGGTGAGAGTACGATCATACAGTTCAAAAGAAGAAATATCAGCGCTCCTTTTGTGTTTTAAACAAACTAGAAGCCATCAAGTGATTTGGAGAAAGGCAGTTAACATTTTTGAGTGCCAAGCACTGTGACAATAACCTTCACATCCCTGATCTTATTAGTCCCCACAACAATCCTACGAGGGAAATATTTTATCCCCATTTTGCTGTAATGAAACAGAGGCTGAGGGGAGCAGTGCATTGACTAAGACAGCAGGTGGCGCTCCACTAGGTATGTCCGACTCAAGTCTGTAGGGTGTTAAGATCCCCGCAGCCGCCACTAAGGAGCTCCGAGGAAGATACAGTCTTAACTCAGAAAATGGTCACAATCTTCAGAAAATGGTCGCAATCTAGGTCGGTTTTCTTTCAGAACTGCCCTTGACTCTCTTGCCTCTTTCCTTTCCACATCCATTCAGCCTCCAAGTACGGTCAGTGCTGAAAAATCCCTCAGATCTACCACCTTTATCCCATTCCACTGCCAACCCCAATTTTAGACCCTCCTATGTCCCCTCTGTAAGGTCACAATCACTTCCTAAAGGTTTTTCTATCTCTGACCTATTTTCTTTGTTTCCAACTCATTTTCCATGCGGCGGCCAGTCATCATCTGAAAACGCAGCTGCAGGCCCCTCCCCTGATGACTGACTTCTAACGCCTCCCAACCACATAATCCCGGAACCCAAGCTCCACAGCTGGGCTCCAGACTCTTCCTTAACAGACTCCCTTAACAGTGCTGATTCTCACCTCAAACGCTACCCAGCCTCTCGCCTTTGCCTGGACACACTCGGTGCTGTCCACGCACTATGGGGTCTGCCCAGAAAGAGTGCTTTCCTTCCTACCCTGCTCCTCTACCTGACTAAATTCTACTCCTTCTTGAAACTACGGCTCAAATGCATCTCCTGGATTCAGTCCTGTCCAATTTTCTCCCCTCCTCCCGACACCTCCACAGCACGGCTTGTCCTTCTCCAGCAGAATTTGTCATATACAGAAACAGCTTCAGTAGGAGGCGAATGGAAGGTGAGTGACCTCAGGACATAGAGTATGTCTGCTTTTGATGCCCTCTCAGAAGCTGGCACAGAAGAGGCACCTACCAACCCTGCTCAAGTGGAATCTAAGTGACAACTGTGAGTATAAAGACAGAGCAATGGTGTGTAAGAGAGAAACGGAGGAAGGTGAGGAAAGAGGTAATAAAGAGGTAACAGGATGCCTGCTTTCTGGCAAAAGCTACAAAAAGCTGAATATACAGCAAACTGGATGTCACGTTTATTAGAATATGTTGAGCTTAAGGCAGCAACTCAGGTTACAGTCGCTGCATCTACTTTTCTTTCATCAACCCAGTCAATCGAGGCAAACTCTAATGAGCCTTCCTCTGCTAAAGACAGAGAAACATCATACAACACGCAAGTGATGCAAAATTCAAAATGCACTGCATGGTGTCGTTTATAAAATGCCCTGCCTTTCAGATTGATTCAATTCCCTCTGGCAACAGGAGATTTTAGAAAAAGATGCATGTTCTGATGCAATGAAAAGGAAACCCACTTACCGATACAGTAGCCAGTTGTTATCTTGATTTCAAAGAGTGCAATGCTGGCTGTATTTCCATGTCCTAGCACACCTTCTATTAAAATCTGTACAACACATGCGGGAGAAGGGAGTTAGACTTCAAAACACCACGTGTCCTTTATCAGTATTTCAGCTACTTGTCAGGAGCTGTTCAGCGATTCAAGGCAAAACGAGATTGTTTGTCTCGGCTCATTGCTATAGGATACCAATCTCATGATGGACTTTACTGAAAGAAGGCATGTGTGTGTGTGTGTGTGTGTGTGTGTGCGCGCATGTGTGTACACAAGCTCATACACATATTCTCAGAACTTTGAGGTGATCAAGGTGTCCAATAAGAGCTCAGAGTCAGCCGTCTTCCATCATAAGCACAGTCACCACCTTCTCCGGTGCTTGTGGTGGCACCAGTTGGCTGCAGATGGACAGGAGAGCTTGTGTCCCTGGGGAAATCCATTCTGAGACTAGCCAGGAACTGAAGGCAGAGGCCTCAGCGGGGAAAAAAAAAATCCCTTGCAGGAGGAGGTAGGAAGTGCCATTTGACTAGTGGTGGGGAATTTCTGCATGAGGTGGAAGACGCTCAAAACTCATCTTGTAGTTTCTATATTACTGAAAATTTGAAAATTTTACATAAAGAACAGAGAGAAGCATAACAACTTATGTGGCTGATTTCAAGCACTGTTCACAGTAGGTCCTGCTTCTGAAAATATTTGCTTCTCCTTATGTGATTTTAGTCCAATATTTTGCAGCTATGCTGGTAGATTTAGGGTGTGATACACTGTCCAGAGGACGCTGTGAAATAGGGAGCTCAGACCTTCAATGCTCCGTCCCTTAATCCACCCTGCTGCCTGATGGGAGGCACTACAAGTAGACAGAGAATGTAGAATACCGTATTTCAAAGCTTGTTGAAGAAGAAGAGATATGGGATAGGGAATTGAAAAGGGGACTAGGAATGGAGAACATTTTCTTGAAGGCTCCGCTTTGTCCCCCATGACATGTTCTCACTAAATATCACACTTCATGGCCGAGTTCAGATTACATCTTCCTTCCCTGCTCCAATACACATCCAACTTTATCTTACTTTCTCTACCTTATTTTCCCATTACTTCTGATGGAACAATTTCCATCTCTAAAAAGGAATCAGAACATGTCCTTTAAGTATCTTTCCTCTTTCAATGTATTTTCTTTTTTTTTTTATTACAGTTAATGTCTTGTTCAAAATTTATAGCAAACAAACCATCAGGAAGACAACATAAACACATACCACACATAACTTAGGAGGATGAAACAAAATTATAAGAAAAAAAAATTATAAGAAATGAGAATGCTCCCTAAAGCTCACTGGAAAATAAATTCCCATTGAAGAGGTTGGTTTGAGCCCCTTTTAGAGTCTTACAGAAATCCCACTTAAATACACACAAAACAAATCTGGGAAGAAGCTCTTTTAAGGAATCAACAAAATACTAATTTACACTACTGATTTTTTTCTATGATGCAGCTCCCATAAGATGTCACATCCTAACACAGGAGATAACTAACTTCAATGGCAGAAGTTTTCATAAGATCTTAGAATAGCATAATGCCAAATAAGAAGCCCTGCACATAAACTCTACCTACCTTGAATTTCTTGGAACTGTTTTGCAAGTCCAAGCTGGCTATGAGCCAGCTGTCCGAAGGTTCCTTGGCTGACCAAAGCAAGCGATCAAAGCTTTCATCATCAAATCTCACATAGAGGTTCAGCCGGCTGGGCTCTGATGGAGACCCCGAAGATGTGGTTATCTGGTAGACCAGTCGGAGGCAGCTCCATTCCTCAGTCTGTACATCAGAACTCAGCAGCACGGCTTTCTCCCCCTGCTTGGCAAAGGAGGTGTCCACGTAAATGTAATGGCCTGGAAGGAGAAAGGGACACAGAGAAGAGGTCAATCTTCTGCTCACAACTCAGGAAAATACACAACTGTGGTCCAGTAAATCTGAGGGCAGATACTGCCTGCAGATGCATTTTGTGGGGCCACTGAATGTTGCCTGAACATGGGGTCTCTGCTTCTGGTGAAAAATTAGAAGGTCCAGTAACACTGAGGCTACTTGCACATGACACATGACAACAACAATCCAGAGCTGAGTAGTGCTGCCTCTTCAGAGGTGGTATGCGGGCTCCATTTTGCCATAATCCCCACTACGCCCTATAACCTTCTGACATTGAAGCTAAGTATCTGTTGCCTATTATCACCTTATAACAGGCCCATTTAGCACATTGCATTCATCTTCCTGGTCCCCATAGGCCTATGAGTTTGAGAACCCAGGCTAAGGGGCTTCAGAATCTGGAGGAGCAGCATTCCTCTACTGGAGTCAGAAAGCCTTGGTGGATCCCTTCCCTTTCCATAGCTCCCCTCATCCCTAATGACTCAATCTGCATTTGACTTGCCTCATTGTTGTAGATTAAATTGATTTGGTTACCTTAGATCTTAGAGCCTAGGCAGAAAACGTTCATTGCAAGTTCATTAAGCATAAGACTCTCTTCCTCTAGACTCTTCCATGACCGAATCTCATAGTTCTGATAACTAAGTGAGAAAGTACATGCAAAACATGTAGGACAGGGCTTGGAAATCAGTAGACACACTGGGGCCAGCAAGCATTATTTCCCTCTCCTCCCTTGTCCCCTTCCTCGCTCCCTCCTTTCTCCCCTTCCCTTCTGTCCTCCCCTTCCCTTTTCTCCCATCCCTCTCCACTCCCTCCTCCTTTCCTTTCCCTCTTTCACTCCCCCTCCCTCCTCCTGCCCCCTCTCCCCTCATCCTCCTAATATGGACAAGGGGTGCTCTGCTGGCTACAGCAGGCTGTAAAACAGCATTTCTATGACCAAAAAAAGGGGTTGGAACCGAGAATTCTCACTTGAGCCTTCCAAGTCTAACTCTGGTCATTGGCTTCCTTAACACTGATCTGATCTGCCTGTGGGTCTTGCGGACCCTCTGTCTTTCTGACCTGCACCCTCTTGCTTGCTCAGAGGTTCCCACGTTCGTGGCCAGCATCTAATAGGCAGCCTTCTGTCATGTGACCACCCACCCTACCCCTTGCATTTGGGGCTTCCCAACACTAAATTCTTACTGGAAAGGCCCTAAAAGGCCTCTTTGCTTGATGTTCTTCAGCCCCTCTTCCCACACTTGCTGCCCCAAATGCTCATCCCAGCCCCATCCTGTGGCAAGTGCAGATAGGCCAGTGGCAGCTCAGCTGATGACCACCCTCACAGTTAAGGAACAGTTAGGGCGTTGTCTTCAAGGAGCCTCACTTGCCTGTGGAAGCTTTCAAGATCAAGATCTATCTCCAGCTGGCAGTCTTCTCAACATAGCAACTACCCACTGGGGGCAAATACAACTGCTTCTAGATGCCAACCCAGGCACCCTCTGTGGATAAACCTGGCCCTTGCAGTAATTACCAGCAACACCATTACCGCCTAGGTACAGCGAACACCCATTATGAACCAGGTGCTGCTTTAAGTGCTTCACATATATTTACTAGATGTGGGGTTTGTTGGGTTTTGAAGCACTAACTAAGCTGGGGTTCTTTTTTTTTTTTTTGCGGTACGTGGGCCTCTCACTGCTGTGGCCTCTCCCGTTGAGGAGCACAGGCTCCAGACGCACAGGCTCAGCGGCCACGGCTCACCGGCCCAGCCGCTCCGCGGCGTGTGGGATCCTCCTGGACCGGGGCATGAACCCGTGTCCCCTGCATGGGCAGGCGGACTCTCAACCACTGCGCCACCAGGGAAGCCCCTAAGCTGGGGTTCTTGATGCCAACCCTTTTTTGAAACATAATGTTGCTTCATTATGACGTGAGGGAATGAATCAGCACCATCCTCCTTGTCCCACCCTGCTACTATCCCAAAAGAAGGGACTCTAAGCAGACTAGTAGTGGGGTGGGGTGGAGATGGGAATTGATGGAGATCCTGAGAGCACTTCAAACCTTTTCTGAGGAAGTAGAGGGTTGGTACATGGGATATAAAAGAGGAAAGAAACAAAGAAAGTCTGTGCTGTGTCCTACGGATGTTTACATTGCATGCCAACTTGGTTGCTGTACGAGGCCCACTTCTCCCTGGGGCACTTGCCCAATTTCTTTCCCTCCTTCCTTTCCCCATTCTAGAAGGGAACAACTCACAGCAGGGGCTCTCAAACTTGAGCCCAGAGTCACCTGGAGGGCTTGTTCAAACCCGGATTGCTGGGCCCACTCCTAGAGTTTCCGATCCAGTAGGTCTGGGGTGATGCTTCACATCTAACAGACCGCATTTCTGAAAAGTTCCAGGTAATGCCGATGCTGCTGGTCTGTGGGTCACAATTTGAGAACCACTGATTTACACATCTGACAGAGAAATAGGACTCATTCTCAGGACACTTCTTATCTATCAAAGAAAGGTCAGGCATGTAAGTACTGATAGCATGCAAAGGAGGGAGGAAATAGTTTTACATAGAGGTAGAACTCAAACTTAAGTAAATGTGTGTTATAGTAGGCTCAATGAGTACATCTACTGGTGATTATCTTGATTTTTCAGTGAATGCCATAAAACAATCTTTCTTGACATAATCTTTTATTATATCAGATTTTATTATAAGCATATGCTAATGCTCTTATGTTAAAAGCCTTTGAGAACACACAGTATATAAAATGTATTATTTTAAATACCATGATGTTATACAGTATGAAAGTTAATGCTATTTATTGAGTGCTTTTGACATCTTGGCCATAAATATTGGCTGTTTCAAATTATTGAGATTCTGCATGCAAATTACAGACTTCAAAATTGCTCTTAGGTCATGCTGTGTGGATATGCCTATTAGCTGCCTTACAGTCCATCCAAAGATTTATCCACCCAAGTGATTTTGCATCCACTCAGCTGAATAATGCATTTTCCTAGATCAAATAACTAGCTCAAGAGCTACCCACCTCCACTACGACTGCCAATCTCAAAACAGATTTTCTTAATTAATCACTACAGTTTTTTTTTGCTCAGCCTGGATATAGCCTCAGAATCCTTCTAAATACAGTGTTCCATGTAATCACTACCAATTAATCTGAACTGGCACCTAAGCTGGAACTATTTCTTACCCTTGCTTGTGGTCAGATTACATCTTGTGGTCATATTAGAGCCAAATTGATCTAAAAGGAATGTGGCACATTTTGAAGAGCTTTTAGAAAATTAAGAAAGAATGAGGAAGATACTGATATCAGGGATGGTGACTTTCCCTGGACTGCCACTAATAAAATTGCTATTCTAGAAAAAAATGATAATGTTTTTGGTGAGCTGTTTATTTCTCTTACTTTATTAAAAATAATCATTTCAATAAACAAATGGGACCTAATCAAACTTACAAGCTTTTGCACAGCAAAGGAAACCATAAACAAAATGAAAAGACAACATACAGAATGGGAGAAAATATTTGCAAACAATGTGACTGACAAGGACTTAATTTCCAAAATATACAAACAACTCATACAACTCAATAACAACAAAAAAACCCAAACAACCCAATCAAAAAATGGGCAGAAGACCTAAAAGGACATTTCTCCAAAGAAACATACAGATGGCCAGTAGGCACATGAAAAGTTGTTCAACATCACTAATTATTAGAGAAACGCAAATCAACACAACAATGAGGTACCACCTGACACCGATCAGACAGTCTACAAATAGAGAGGACCTTCAAGATGGCAGAAGAGTAAGACGTGGAGATCACCTTCCTCCCCACAGATATATCAGAAATACATCTACATGTGGAACAGCTCCTACAGAACACCTGCTGAACACTGGCAGAAGACCTCAGACCTCCCAAAAGACAGGAAACTCCCCACGTACCTGGGTAGGGCAAAAGAAAAAAGAAAAAACAGAGGCAAAAGAATAGGGACGGGACCTGCACCAGTGGGAGGGAGCTGTTAAGGAGGAAAGGTTTCCACACACCAGAAGCCCCTTTGCGGGCGGAGACTGCGGGTAGCGGGAGGGAACCTTCGGCGCCGCCGAGGAGAGCGCAGCAACAGGGGTGAGGAGCGCAAAGTGGAGAGATTCCCGCACAGAGGATCGGTGCCGACCGGCACTCACCAGCCCGATAGGCTTGTCTGCTCACCTGCCGGGGCGGGCGGGGCTGGGAGCTGAGGCTCGGGCTTCGGTGGGAGCGCAGGGAGATGACTGGGGTTGGCGGCGTGAACACAGCCTGAAGGGGGCTAGTGCGCCACAGCTAGCCGGGAGGGAGTCCAGGGAAGAGTCTGGACCTGCTGAACAGGCAAGAGACTTTTTCTTGCTTTATTGTTTCCTGGTGCGCGAGGGAGAGGGGATTCAGAGCGCTGCTTAAAGGAGCTCCAGAGACGGGCGCGAGCCACGGCTAACGGCGCGGACCCCAGAGACGGGCATGAGACGCTAAGGCTGCTGCTGCCGCCACCAAGAAGCCTGTGTGCGAGCACAGGTCACTATCCACACCTACCCTCCTGGGAGCCTGTGTAGCCCGCCACTGCCAGGTTCCCGGGATCCAGGGACAACTTCCCAGGGAGAACGCACAGCGCGCCTCAGGCTGGTGCAATGTCACGCCGGCCTCTGCCGCCGCAGGCCCGCCCCGCACTCCGTGTCCCTCCCTCCCCCCAGCCTGAGTGAGCCAGAGCCCCCGAATCAGCGACTCCTTTAACCCAGTCCTGTCTGGACGAAGAACAGACGCCCTCAGGCGACCTACACGCAGAGATGAGTCCAAATCCAAAGCTGAAACCCCAAAGCTGTGTGAACAAAGAAGAGAAAGGGAAATCTCTCCCAGCAGCCTCAGGAGCACTGGATTAAAGCTCCACAATCAACTTGATGTACCCTGTATCTGTGGAATACCTGAATACACAATGAATCATCCCAAATTGAGGAGGTGGACTTTGGGAGCAAGAATGTATATATATATTTTCCCCTTCTTCTCTTTTTGTGAGTGTGTATGTGTATGCTTCTGTGTGTGATTTTGTATGTATAGCTTTGCTTTTACCATTTGTCCTAGGGTTATGTCTGTCCTTTTTTTGTGTATAGTTTTTAGCACTTGTTATCATTGGTGGATTTGTTTTTTGGTTTGGTTGCTCTCTTCTTTCTTTCTTTTTTTTTTTATTACTTAAAAAGTTTTTTAAAATTATTTTTTATTTTACTAACTTTATTTTATTTATTTTATATTATCTTCTTCTTTCTTTCTTTTTTTTCTCCCTTTTATTCTGAGCCATGTGGATGAAAGGCTCTTGGTGCCCCAGCCAGGCATCAGGGCTGTGCCACTGAGGTGGGAGAGCCAAGTTCAGGACACTGGTCCACAAGAGACCTCCCAGCTTCACGTAATATCAAATGGCAAAAATCTCCCAGAGATCTCCATCTTAACGCCAAGACCCAGCTCCACTCAACGGCCAGCAATCTATAGTGCTGGACACCCCATGCCAAACAACTAGCAAGACAGCAACACAACCACATCCATTAGCACAGAGGCTGCCTAAAATCATAATAAGGCCACAGACACCCCAAAACACACCACCAGACATGGACCTGCCCACCAGAAAGACAAGATCCAGCCTTATCCACCAGAACACAGGCACCAGTCGCCTCCACTAGGAAGCCTCCAAAACCTACTGAACCAACCTTAGCCACTGGGCACAGACACCAAAAACAATGGGAACTACAAACCTGCAGCCTGGGAAAAGGAGACCCCAAACACAGTAAGTTAAGCAAAATGGGAAGAGAGAGAAACACACAGCAGATGAAGGAGAAAGGTAAAAACCCAACAGACCTAAAAAATGAAGAAGAAATAGGCAGTCTACCTGAAAAAGAATTCAGAATAAAGGTGGTAAAAACGATCCAAAATCTTAGAAATAGAATGGAGAAAATACAAGAAACATTTAACAAGGAACTAGAAGAACTAAAGAGCAAACAAACAGGGATGAACAACACAATAAATGAAATTTAAAATTCTCTAGAAGGAATCAATCGCAGAATAACTGAGGAAGAAGAACGGATAAGTGACCTGGAAGATAAAATAGTGGAAATAACTACTGCAAAGCAGAATAAAGAAAAAAGAATGAAAATAATTGAGGACAGTCTCAGAGACCTCTGGGACAACATTAAATGCACGAACATTCAAATTATAGGGGTCCCAGAAGAAGGAGAGAAAAAGAAAGGGACTGAGAAAATATTTGAAGAGATTATAGTTGAAAACTTCCCTAATATGGGAAAGGAAATAGTTAATCAAGTCCAGGAAGCACAGAGAGTCCCATACAGGATAAATCCAAGGAGAAACATGTCAAGACACATAGTAATCAAACTATCAAAAATTAAGTGCAAAGAAAACATATTAAAAGCAGCAAGGGAAAAATAACACACAAGGGAATCCCCATAAGGTTAACAGCTGATCTTTCAGCAGAAACTCTGTAAGCCATAAGGGAGTAGAAGGACATATTTAAAGGGATGAAGGAGAAAAATCTACAACCAAGATTACTCTACCCAGCAAGGATCTCATTCAGATTTGATGGAGAAATTAAAACCTTTACAGACAAGCAAAAGCTAAGAGAATTTAACACCACCAAACCAGCTTTACAAGAAATGCTAAAGGAACTTCTCTAGGCAGGAAACACAAGAGAAAGAAAAGACCTACAATAACAAACTCAAACAATTAAGAAAATGGTAATAGGAACATACATATCGATAATTACCTTAAAGGTAAATGGATTAAATGCTCCAACCAAAAGACATAGACTGGCAGAATGGATACAAAAACAACACCCATATATACACTGTCTACAAGAGACCCACTTCAGACCTAGGGCCACATACAGACTGAAAGTGAGGAGATGGAAAAAGATATTCCATGCAAATGGAAATCAAAAGAAAGCTGGAGTAGCAATTCTCATATCAGACAAAATAGACTTTAAAACAAAGACTATTTATTACAAGAGACAAAGAAGGACATTACATAATGATCAAGGGATCAATCCAAGAAGGAGATATAACAATTGTAAATATTTATGCACCCAACATAGGAGCATCTCAATACATAAGGCAAATACTAACAGCCATAAAAGAGGAAATTGACAGTAACACAATCACAGTAGGGGACTTTAACACCCCACTTTCACCAATGGACACATCATCCAAATGAAAATAAATAAGGAAACACAAGCTTTAAATGACATTTTAAACAAGATGGACTTAATTGATATTTATAGGACATTCCAGCCTAAAAACAGAATACACATACTTCTCAACTGCTTATGGAACAGTCTCCAGGATAGATCAAATCTTGGGTCACAAATCAAGCCTTGGTAAATTTAAGAAAATGGAAATTGTATCAAGTGTCTTTTCCAACCACAATGCTATGAGACTAGATATCAATTACAGGAAAAAATCTGGAGGCTAAACAATACACTACTTAATAACCAAGAGGTCACTGAAGAAGTCAAAGAGGAAATAAAAAAATAACTAGAAACAAATGACCATGAAAACACGATGACCCAAAACCTATGGGATGCAGCAAAAGGAGTTCTAAGAGGGAAGTTTATAGCAATACAATCCTACCTTAAGAAACAAGAAACATCTCAAATAAACAACCTAACCTTACACCTAAAGCAATTAGAGAAAGAAGAACAAAAACCCCCAAAGTTAGCAGAAGGAAAAAAATCATAAAGATCAGATCAGAAATAAATGAAAATGAAATGAAGGAAACGACAGCAAAAATCAATAAAACTAAAAGCTGGTTCTTTGAGAAGATAAAATTGATAAACCACTAGCCAGACTCATCAATAAAGAAAGGGAGAAGACTCAAATCAACAGAATTAGAAATGAAAAAGGAGAAGTAACAACTGACACTGTAGAAGTACAAAGGATCATGAGAGATTACTACAAGCAACTCTATGCCAATAAAATGGACAACCTGGAAGAAATGGACAAATTCTTAGAAATGCAAAACCTTCCGAGACCAAACCAGGAAGAAATAGAAAATATGAACAGACCAATCACAAGCACTGAAATTTAAACTGTGATTAAAAATCTTCCAACAATCAAAAGCCCAGGACCAGATGGCTTCACAGGCGAATTCTATCAAGCATTTAGAGAAGAGCTAACACCTATCCTTCTCAAACTCTTCCAAAATATAGCAGAGGGAGGAACACTCCCAAACTCATTCTACGAGGCCACCATCACCCTGATACCAAAACCAGACAAAGATGTCACAAAGAAAGAAAATTACAGGCCAATATCATTGATGAACATAGATGCAAAAATCCTCAACAAAATACTAGCAAACATAATCCAACAGCACATATAAAGGACCATACACCATGATCAAGTGGGGTTTATTCTAGGAATGCAAGGATTCTTCAATATATGCAAATCAATCAATGTGATACACAATATTAACAATTCAAAGAGAAAACCCAAATGATCATCTCAATATATGCAGAGAAAGCTTTTGACAAAATTCAGCACACATTTATGATAAAAAACCCTCCAGAAAGTAGGAATAGAGGGAATTTTCCTAAACATAATGAAGGCCATATATGACAAACCCACAGCCAACATCGTCCTCAATGGTGAAAAACTGAAACCATTTCCACTAAGATCAGGAAGAAGACAAGGTTGCCCACTCTCACCACTATTGTTCAACATAGTTTTGGAAGTTTTAGCCACAGCAATCAGAGAAGAGAAAGAAATAAAAGGAATCCAGATTGGAAAAGAAGAAGTAAAGATGTCACTGTTTGCAGATGACATGATACTATATATAGAGAATCCTAAAGATGCTACCAGAAAACTACTAGAGCTAATCAGTGAATTTGGTAAGTAGCAGGATACAAAATTAATGCACAGAAATCTCTTGCATTCCTATACACTAATGGTGAAACATCTGAAAATGAAATTAAGAAAACACTCCCATTTACCATTGCAACAAAAAGAATAAAATACCTAGGAATAAACCTACCTAAGGAGACAAAACACCTGTATGCAGAAAATTATAAGACACTGATGAAAGAAATTAAAGATGATACAAGTAGATGGAGAGATATACCATGTTCTTGGATTGGAAGAATCAACATTGTGAAAATGACTCAACTACCCAAAGCAATCAACAGATTCAATGCAATCCCTATCAAACTACCACTGGCATTTTTCACGGAACAAGAGCTAAAAATTTCACAATTTGTATGGAAACACAAAAGACCCCAAATAGCCAAAGCAATCTTGAGAAAGAAAATCGGAGCTGGAGGAATCAGGCTCCCTGACTTCAGAGTATACTACAAAGCTACAGTAATCAAGACAGTATTGTACTGACACAAAAACAGAAATATAGATCAATGGAAAAGGATAGAAAGCCCAGAGATAAACCCATGCACATATGGCCACTTTATCTTTGATAAAGGAGGCAAGAATATACAATGGGGAAAAGACAGCCTCTTCAATAAGTGGTGCTGGGAAAACTGGACAGCTACATGTAAAAGAATGAAATTACAACACTCCCTAACACCATACACAAAAATAAACTTAAAATGGATTAAAGACCTAAATGTAAGGCCAGACACTATCAAACTCTTAGAGGAAAACATAGGCAGAACACTCTATGACATAAATCACAGCAAGATCCTTTTTGACCCACCTCCTAGAGAAATGGAAATAAAAACAAAAATAAACAAATGGGACCTAATGAAAATTAAAAGCTTTTGCACAGCAAAGGAAACCATAAACAAGATGAAACAAAACCCTCCGAATGGGAGAAAGTATTTGCAATTGAAGCAACTGACAAAGGATTAATCTCCAAAATTTGCAAGCTGCTCATGCAGCTCAATATCAAAAAAACAAACAACCCAATCCAAAAATGGGCAGAATACCTAAATAGACATTTCTCCAAAGAAGACATACAGACTGCCAACAAACACATGAAAGAATTCTCAACATCGTTATTCATTAGAGAAATGCAAATCAAAACTACAATGAGATATCATCTCACACCAGTCAGAATGGCCATCATCGAAAAATCTACAAACAATAAATGCTGGAGAGGGTGTGGAGAAAAGGGAACCCTCTTGCACTTGGGAAGTATTCCTTGGGTGGGAATGTAAATTGATACAGCCACTATGGAGAACAGTATGGAGGTTCCTTAAAAACTAAAAATAGAACTACCATACGACCCAGCAAACCCACTACTGCACATATACCCTGAGAAAACCATAATTCAAAAAGAGTCAGGTACCAAAATGTTCATTGCAGCTCTATTTACAATAGCCAGGACATGGAACCTACCTAAGTGTCCATCAACAGATGAATGGACAAAGAAGATGTGGCACATATATACAATGGAATATTACTCAGCCATAAAAATAAACGAAATTGAGTTATTTGTATTGAGGTGGATGGACCTAGAGTCTGTCATATAGAGTGAAGTAAGTCAGAAAGAGAAAAACAAACACCATATGCTAACACACATATATAGAATTAAAAAAAAAAAAAAAAGAAAAGTTCTGAAGAACCTAGGGGCAAGACGGGAATAAAGATGCAGACCTACTAGAGAATGGACTTGAGGATACAGGGAGGGGGAAGCGTAAGCTGGGATAAAGTGAGAGAGTGGCATGGACATATATACACTACCAAACCTAAAATAGATAGCTAGTGGGAAGCAGCCGCATAGCACAGGGAGATCAGCTCGGTGCTTTGTGACCACCTAGAGCGGTGGGATAGGGAGGGTGGGAGGGAGGGAGATGGAAGAGGGAAGAGATATGGGGACATATGTATACGTATAACTGATTCACTTTTTTATAAAGCAGAAACTATCACACCATTGTAAAGCAATTATACTCCAATAAAGACGTTTTAAAAAATGTCTATAAATAATGCTGGAGAGGGTGTAGAGAAAAGGGAACCCTCCTACATTGTTGGTGGGTATCTAAGTTGATGAAGCCACTATGGAAAACAGTATGAAGTTTCCTCAAAAAACTAAAAATAGAATTACCATATGATCCAGCAGTCCCACTCCTGGGCATATATATGGACAAAACTATAATTCAAAAAGATATATGCACCCCTATGTTCATAGCAGCACTATTCACAATAGCCACGACATGGAATCAAGCTAAATGTCCATTGATAGATGAGTGGATAAAGAAAATGTGTTATTTATATACAATGGAATACTACTCAGCCATAAGTAGTATGGCTACTTTGCAGCAACATGGATGCAACTAGAGATTATCATACTAAGTGAAGTAAGTCAGACAGAGAAAGACAAATACCATATGATATCACTTATATGTGGAATCTAAAATATGATACAAATGAACGTATCTATGAAACCGAAACAGATTCACAGACATAGAGAACAGACTTGTGGTTGTCAAGGGGGAGGGGTCGAGTGGGAGTCTGGGGTTAGCCGATACAAACTATTACATATAGAATGGATAAACAACAAGGACCTACTGTATAGCACAGGGAACTATATTCAATATCCTGAGATAAACCATAATGGAAAAGAATATTTTAAAATGTGTATATATGTATAACAATCATTTTGTTGTTCAGCAGAAATTAACACAACATTGTAATCAACTATACTTCAATTAAAGAAAAAAAGAAAGAAAAAAATCATTTCACCACTTAGTGAGCTAATGAAGTTTCCTCTGTGTATGAAGTATTTCATTTATTCCATCCTAATGAGATTGACAGCTGGAATTTAATCTTGGACATAATTTACATACAATGAAATTCACCCTTTTAATGCAGTTCAGTGTTTTTTAGTATACTCACAAAGTTGTGCAACCATTACCACTATCTATTTTCAGAATCTTTTCATCCCCCCCAAAGGAAATTCCATACCCATTAATAGTCATTCCTCATTTTTCCCTCCCCCTAGCCTCTGGAAACCACGAATCTACTTTCTGTGTATATGGATTTACCTATACTGGAAATGCCATATGAATGGAATTATATAATACGTGGCCTTTTGTGACTGACTTCTTTCACTTAGCACAATGTTTTTGAGGTTTATTATGTTGTAGCATATATCAAAATTTCATTCTTTTTTGAAGCTGAATAATATTCTATTTTATGGATATATCACTATTATTTATCCCCTCATCAGTTGGACATTTGTGTTGTTTCTACTTTTGATTAATATTAACAATGCCAATATGAACATTTTTGTGCAACTTTTTATGTAGACGTAAGTTTCAATTCCCTTAGGTATATGCTTAGGAGTGAAATTGTGAGGTCATATGGTAACTCTACGTTTAACCCTTTGAGGAGCTGCCAAACTGTTTCCTGAAGTGGCAACACCATTTACATGTCTACTAACAGCGTATGAGAGTTCAACTTCTCTACATGTTCACCAACACTTGTTACTGTCCATCTTTAAAAAAATTATTATAGCCATCCTAGTAGATGTGAAGTGGTATCTAATAGTGCTTTTGATTTGCATTTTTCTAATGGCTAATGATGTAGAACATCTTTTCATGTGCTTATAGGCCATTTATATATCTTCTTTGGAGAAATGTCTAAGTCCTTTGCTCATTTAAAAAAATTGAGTTATTTATCTTTTTATTGTTAAGTTATAAGAGATTCTACATAATCTGGATACTAGATTTTATCAGACACATGATTTGCAAATATTTTTTTCCCATTCTGTAGGTTGTCTTTTCGCTTTCTTAATGGTCTTCTTTGAAGTACAGAAGTTTTTAATTTTGATGAAGTCCAATTTTCTATTTTTTCTTTGGTTGTGTGTACTTTTGGTATCATAACTAGGAATTAATTGTTTAATTTAAGGTCATGAAGGTTTACACCTATGTTTTCCTCTAAGAGTTTATAGTTTCAGCTCTTACATTTAGGTCTTTGATATATTTTGAGTTAATTTTTGCCCATTAAATTGTCTGGACACTTTCATTGAAAATCAATTGAGCATAGATATAAAGGTTTATTTCTGAACTCTTAGTTCTAGTCCATTGATCTGTGTCTATCCTTATGCCACTACCACACAGTCTTGCTTACTATAGCTTTGTAGTAACTTTGAAATTGAGAAGTGTGAGCCTTCTGACTTCATTCTTATTTTTCAAGACTGTTTTGACTATTCTGGGTCCCTTGCATTTCCATATGCACCTAAAGATCAGGATAGGATAGGGTAAGTTAAAATACCACAAAGTTCACTGTTCTTACTGATACTCAATCCTTTTCCTTGAATAAATGTTTATGGGGAGAGGATTTTCTGAAGTCCTTACTCTACCATTCCTGCAGACATCACTCCATTTCCCAACTTTTTAACCAGTAAGAATAGAAAACAATGCTTCAGAGATGTTAAACACAAACAAGAAAAAGGCAAAGGATGGCAGAAATCACATGTGGACTGGGTTGTTGACTATGACGCATGGGGCCAAGGGTCTGGGGGAAATTTACTAGCCACAGTGTTGGAAACATGACGACAGGAGGGGAGGGAAGGACCCTTTTCAAATACTGCTGCTTAGGTAATTTGAACTAATTTATGAGATAGCTATTGGAAATAATAAAGTCTTTATAAGGGGTCAGAAAAGGGCCATACACTTCCAAACAGATTTTTTTTTAAAGTCAGCAGTCAAAACCAATAATTAAACCATCCTGCCAGAATGGACAGGCTCCACATGCCTCAGGGTCTGAAGGTGTCTTCTAGTCACATGCAGGCATCAGAAAACAACAGAAAAGGCTTTTCTGTTCCAGTGAAGGCAGACATAAAAACTGAGTCTTGAGGTCATCCTCAAATGCTACACATTTCTGCACAGCTCGAGCTCAATGTATTAATGACTTCTATTAGCCAAGCCACAGTGTGATGGGACTGAATCCCAGGCCATCACTATGGTGGTATGGCCAGGGCATAAATCACGAGGGACTTCTTGGTATCCCTGCAATTCTTTTTGCCAATGAATATACTGGCATTCAGGTGTGATAATCATGCTGGGGTGACCATATGGAACAGTGGTTGCAAAGCATAACCTTGGCTTAAAACTTCATCGTGCATATGCTAAATGCATCATCAGTTTCTTTACCTGCAAAATGGGAATAATAAACAGTGGAGTCCTATTACATATACATTCAATATTTGAGAAATCACTCAGTATACTTAGAAAATGACAAACCAACTAAAGCACTCCAACCAGTGCAATACATACATACTTGTATGAAATAGGTTTTTCATACGAATAGCCACTAAATGAAATTTATTTTATGTATTTCAACACAAAAAGGAAAATCGGCTGTGTTGTACATAGAAATGGTATAACATATAGAAAACCATATATGCTATACTCTATGTAATTTAAGGAACTTTCAAGGGCAATTTTGACGGTATCCAATTTTCACTTTTCATGCTGACTTTAGAACGTAAAGCTCAAGTGAGAAATGATTTCATATCTACAGAGTTGTTGTGGAAACCTGATGAAAATGATATATATAAAAATGCCTTGTAAAGTGTAATGTTAATCGTTAATTATTTCTCTTCTCATCATGGCGGCAGGGGTGGGGGGAGTCCTTTAGTTGTTCAACAGAAAGAAATTTATATTGTCTTCTTACTTTTTTTCCACTATGGTTCAGAGGTGATATTCGTTCTGGTAACAGACCAGCAGCACATTCACAATGCTGACATGAGAACAGTCTTCATTCTTTTCAACCTAATTGACTCTGCTGTTGAAATCTACACCTTTGTCTTCTTGAGTACTAGGGCTCTCCTGGCTGCCCATCCTCAGCAGTTCCCATCCTCACAGCTAAGCCCCATGGCTCTCACCCAGGATTAACCACCATCTGAAGTAGAATTCAATATATTTACCCCTGATATCGTTCTGGCTGAAACCTTGTGACCCAGGTCTGATAATGCTGCCTACATCTCTGTTTGTTTAGCTCTTAGTGTCTCGCATGTCTAAGACAAGGACACTGCCTTCTTTTTGGCAGCTTCCTTCCCAGGGCTGAAGTCCAGTCCCTGAACTCAGGCAAGGATCTTCTTGCCAGATTTCCTGAATGCCCTACTGCCTGCCTGTCTGGATTGGGCCCTGTCTGTGGAAGCAGAGTGGTTAAAACTCTGTGGCTATCACTCCAGCCAGATACTGGTTGAAATCCCAAACACACTACTTAACAAATCATGTCACTTTCAGCCAGTCACATATGCTGAGACTCACTTTCTTCACAGGTAAAATGAGGATGCTAAATACCGACTTTGCAGAGTTTTAAAGAAGATTAGCTCTTAATGAATGTTAGGTCTTATTTTTCCAAAGATCTGATCAGCATGATTTTCCTGATGGCTAGCCCACCTCATCTTCTCATACCGGACCTCCCTGATATTAACTGCTACTAGTTCTACCTGCTGCCTATTGTCTTGCCCTTCTGACACCGACTTCTGCCCACTGTATGGAAGATCCATATGCAGCTGCAACCATTCTCCCTAGTGCCTGCTCTACTGCTCTGGGCACATCTTTTTCTAGGTCCCAGCCCCTCCCGGTCTGTCCCGTCCCATTGCCCAACTATATTTTCTGTTGGCAATCATCTTTAGGCTCCACCAGCTGATCAAATCAGCCTGACAATAATACATGCAAAGCATCTGGCAAATGCTCATAAAGTATTTTGCAAAGAACCAGATTCCTTTCATGGAGAGAGGAGGCTTCCATGCAACTGCATCCTGAATTATGTATCAGCCATCAGCTTACATTTTGAAGGAGTCTTGCTTTCTTTGCACATCAAAGACTTTGCAAAAATTAAAAAGTATAGAAAATGCAATGGGTACAGGGGTTCTCAAAAACAGTTGATTGTGTTATTAGAAAATAAATGGTATAGCATTCCCCAAATGTAAAAACTGTATTAAATATTTGTTAATCAGTCAGATTGACAATTATTTATAAATGTACTGGTTACCTCTGGCAGAAGAATGTTCTGTTCTGAAAATATCTAAGAAAAATCACAAATGTCTCTGACTTACATAAACTATTCTTACCTTCTGTTTGAAGTTTCCAACTTTACTATTATCCTCTGTAGTTGTTTAGTGAATCACTATATGAGTATAACTTTGATCATATGAAAATGAAGACAGCTTTCAAGAATTCATCTCGGACTTCCCTGGTAGCACAGTGGTTAAGAATCTGCCTGCCAATGCAGGGGACACGGGTTCGATCCCTGGTCTGGGAAGATCCCACATGCCACGTAGCAAATAAGCCCGTGCGCCACAACTACTGAGGCTGCGCTCTAGAGACCGTGAGCCACAACTACTGAAGCCCACATGCTCCACAAGAGAAGCCACCGCAATGAGAAGTCCGCGCACCACAACAAAGAGCAGCCCCCGCTCGCCGCAACTAGAGAAAGCCCGCGCGCAGCAACGAAAGACCCAACACAACCAAAAATAAATTAATTTTTAAAAAAACAGAATTCATCTCAAATCATCTGTTAAGAAACAAAGTTCAGGGCTTCCCTGGTGGCGCAGTGGTTGAGAGTCCGCCTGCCGATGCAGGGGACGCGGGTTCGTGCCCCGGTCCGGGAAGATCCCACATGCCACGGAGAGGCTGGGTCCGTGAGCCATGGCCGCTGGGCCTGCGCGTCCGGAGCCTGTGCTCCGCAGCGGGAGAGGCCACAGCAGTGAGAGGCCCGCGTACCGCAAAAAAAAAAAAAAAAAAAAAAAAAAAAGAAACAAAGTTCAAAGGGGACTAGCATTCATTGCACTGCAGGCACTAGGTTCTCGACATACATTCTTCTCTCTTAATCCTGACAAATGATCCTGTCAGGTGGGAATTACCACTTTACAAGGGAGGAAACAGAGCTTCACGAAGGCTAATTCAGCAGTCCAAGGTCACAGCTAGTAAGTGAAGGTTTGGCTCCGAGTCCATGCATTTCCCTCTGCTCCATGCTGCTTCCAAATATTTCCCTGTATGTCTCTTTATTAATTTACCTTTTCATGAGTGTACTAACCTTCCTATGTCAGGAGAGCAAAGTTTTCCTCCTTTTCCTTACACTGGGATCCTGAAGGGATGGATATTTTTATATGGTAGCCCGTATAGACTTTTCTACAAATGCTATTCCTTTCCATAACACAGTAAGCAGATGAACTTTTCTATCACATTGCCTCACATCTAAAAGGGTTTTAAATACATAGTTTTCTAAAATTAGGGTATGCCTTATAACTGACCCACAGTAGGGCACCTTTCCCCCACCAAAAGGATGTTAACAAATCGATGGTTAGAATCAATGCATACAGGATAAGTTTTTGCACCTGCACTCTGGTTAGTGACAGTGGACAGAGAGACCCCACAGTCTTGGGCTCAGAGGGCCCTAGCCAATTTCACCTATAAATACTGCTGGGAAGTAGGGAGCAGGGCAACATGGAAATGAAGGGTTTTCAAGCCACTCAGAGTGAGGGCAACATTGACAGACCAGAGATCTGTAAGTAAAAGGCACAGCCCAGAATTTCAACCCAGTATCTTAATAAGTATTTACTAACTTATATAGAGCAGAAGGCACCATGTGTGCTTCTCATGGGTAATCCGTTTCCATGCTGTATTTGGACCCCTAGGTGCCAGACGACAGGGTGCTCTGTACTGTCTAACATAAAACAAGTCCATCAGGCTCCCAATCTCCCTGCTGGGTTAGAAAGGATTGCTCTACAAATTTTGCAAGTCACATCTGTTTTCAGTCAATGTTTTTAATGGGAATAGCTTCCTTTCTTCTTTCTTTTTGCCATATGAGGTCCTTAATAATGACACAGTTTCAAGAAACTTCTCATTCCCATTCAATGAAACTGCACGAACCACCTGGCTTTTGGTTAGTTTCAGTGGATAAGGAGATGAATGAGATTTAAGAGGCATGAGCTTAAATCTAAATCCTCCCAGAAATCAATATACCAAGGGTGGTTGATTTGTAGCACAACTTTATAGACAGGACCCGCTTCTGAAATGCAACTTATGGAATAATCTATAATTGAGAAGTGAGTAGCATTTGCAGTTTTATTTTGGTCCCAAGCGGTAAGAACCCCTCCCAGAATGAAACCTTCCGTGGTACAGCAAAGAGTCTCTACCCTTTGTAGTAGTTTTGCTCCTGCCTTCTACTTCTGGGTCTTCTATGTGGGGATTTCCATCTTTGTTTGTCTCTTCAGGGTTTGTACTTCACTGGGTCTGGGTCTGGTTTCTCTGCCCTGATGAGTCTTCTTCATTGTGGCAGGAACTGCTAATTGCACACCCAGTATCTCTGCTTTCTCTCTAAAGAACCATAATTTGATGGGGCTGCCAATGTACCCAGCCACGACATTGCTGTTGCCATGCCACCCCTGCACGTGAAGGTGGCCAATGACTGAGTTCTAGACAGAGATGTAAGAGAAAGTTGTTGGATGGGGCTTCCAAGAAAGCTCCTTAAAGAGGGCCTCAGTCAGCTGGCCTGTCTCTTTTGTCCTTCTCCCTTCCTTCTTCTTCCTGTCTGAGGTGTGGATGCAGCAGGTTGGAGCTGCAGTGGCCATCACAAAACTAGGATGTGCAGAGGTAACCGACTCATTCCAGGTAGCCGGGACTTTCCTGGTTTTAAAATGGAAAGTCTCATGTCTGGGGAACCCCTTCAGTCCCAGGCAAACCAACACAGTTGGTCAACCTAGCAGGTAACCCTGAGGATGGAAGACATTGCTGTGTGTAGGGCAGAAACCCAGAAGGAGCTGGATATTCTTACTTATATTGTCGAGTCTTCTAAACATTCTGACTTTCTACCTCTGCACTGTTCATTATGAAAGAGAAAAACAAATCTCAGTTTAAACCACTGTCATTTAGGTTTTTTTCTGCTTCAGGCTTCCAAACTACCTGATTCACCACTCCTATGTCTTCCAGCGTAATTTTTATACAGGTGATTCCCAAGTCTAGTTCACCAACTGGGTCCCTTATTAACCTCCAAACCCATACATCTAACTTCCTGCTGGGTGTCTCCATTTGGACACGTCATAGACACAAACTCCTCTCTTTCCTCAAAATCCTGCTCTTCCTCTGTGCTCCAAATCCAAGTGAATGGAGCCTTGACTATCCAATGACCAATCGAGAAATCTCAGTATTTTCATTGATTCCTCCACCTCCTTCCTTCTCCAAAATTGTATCAATCTTGATGACTTAGCTTCCTAAATTTCTCTCACAGCCATCCATTCCACCAAGTTCCCTCCACTGCTCCAGTCTGGAACACCATCTTTTGTCTATATTGTTGCCAGAGACTCCCAATAGGTCTTACTGCTTCAGTCTTGCCCTACTCGAATCTGATCTCCACACTGTGTCCAGAGTGTTACTTCTACTGTGCCTAACTCATCATATTACTTTCTGGCCTAAAACACTTGAGGGGTTCCCCACTGTCCTTGATTTATAAGGTCCTGTTTTTCTGACTTTCATATTTTAACCACCATACTCTTTTCACAGTCTATGTGGCAGCCACAGAATTTCTTTTAGTTCTGCTAAGCTAAGGCATCACATACTCTCTTGCTTCCAGGCTTTCTCACATGCTATCTCCTTTACTTGGGATGCTCTTTCATCGGCTTTCCTTCATACGTTCCACTCCACTACTTCCTGCCTCCTTTCCTAGGTCACTCACCACCACACGTCATTAAGGTCTTAACAGAGCCAAAAAGTACAGTTGTGCAAGGCACAACCTAGACAACTGTACACGGTGGTCCTGTTTAAATACTGTCTTTTCCAGCAGCCTTTGCTATCCTCCACCTCCAAACCTGGTTAAATGTCTCTTCTAAGTCTCTTTTAGTATCAGTATTAAAATTTATGTGGGATCTTCCTGGACCAGGGCACGAACCCGTGTCCCCTGCATCGGCAGGCAGACTCTCAACCACTGCGCCACCAGGGAAGCCCCAGTATTAAAATTTTTATTCTTAATTTTTTGATTATCTGTATTCCTCACAGGCTTTAAGCATATAAGGGCATATACCACATCTACCTGCTTCCTTGTAGATAACTTTCTATATTTTAAAATAAATGGGTAATGCCACCGAGCAACTAAGCCAGTGCGCCACAACTACTGAGCCTGCGTGCCACAACAACTGAAGCCCGTGCACCTAGAGGCCGTGCTCCGCTACAAGAGAAGCCACCGCAATGAGAAGCCCGTGCACCATAACGAAGAGCAGCCCCCACTCGCCACAACTAGACAAAGCCCATGCACAGCAACAAAGACCCAATGCAGCCAAAAATAAATAAATTTATAAAATAAAATAAAATAAATGGGTAAACTCCTTCCTAATGATAGATATGTTTACACATAAAGGACGCATTATAAGTTTTTTATTATGGAGATTTCTCATTCGGTTTGAACTTCATAAATTACTCAATTTACTATTATTCTGGAAAAAATGATATTTAATGAGAGCTGTAACTTCACTGGCAACTCACACCACACTTAATATTTTCACATATGCTCCCACTGTTAATACTTTCCGAAACACAAATTCTCATTATGTCAAGATACATAAAGGATTGTTAAAGTGTATAATTCTTTGCCTTCCTGGAACGCAGAGTCTGTGAGAAGCATTCAGGAAATGTTTCAGTGTGTGACATTTCTAGATTAAAGAGAGCTATAGTTTTATCAGCTTCAAATTTCAAGGAGTTCTGAAGTGCAGGGATCAGGAAGTGATGAGGTCAGCATTGCTCAGATGTCTCAAATGTCATTTTCATTCCCCCTGGCAACAGGAAAATTACTCTTATATCCTGGCTAACACCGCAAAAGTAGTCTTAAAAGATTACGAAACACTAAGCCTAGCAAAAGTAAAACAAATGCCAGGAGGCAATCTCCAGTGTAAACAGTACGCCAACGTTTGAAGCCACTACCACAGATGTTTGCTTCACTCTTTTTCACAGGGACTGGGAAGGGCGTAGCTTTGAACACTTTTGGCCCCAGTGGCAGTTTTAGAAGAGAAGTTTACCTTAGCAACTACCAACAGAAAACCAAGAGATGAGCCCACAGTGAAAGGTCATGGGGTATTTGGAAAGGGAGCTACACTTTACGTAGTATTTAATAAAGAAGTACGAAAGTATAAGAAAAGGCTGCGTTACCAGGTAGTGTTTGTTCTACCAAAGACCAGTTCTCAGAATACATTTTCCACTACATGAATTGCCAAGTAGGTAAGATAGTCCTTGGAAACTTGGAAGTGTCCCTCTATTTAAGATAAAAGAAATGCAGAGAGCGATGACATCAGGGGATGGGTATGCATAGGTAACTGGATTCTCTCTTCAGTTTCCCTGAGTGTACCTGGAAGGAAAAAAGTATTCTTCTTCCATGGAATATACATTCATTTATAAGGAAGTTTTCTTATTTTGACTTACAAGAGACTCTGACTCTCTATCTTACAGTTTTGCTAATAATAACCACCGAGAGCACAGCTGAATATTTTTGCTTATGCATTATGCAAGGCAATTTTGTCAAACAAAAGGAGTTATACACATTCTAGCTTCACTCAAACCAGAATAAAATAGGAGTGCCTATGAAAATTTCACCACAGTACAGGTAAATAAATAAATCTGAATTTAAACAAATATTTATATATATATGTATATATATGTGTGTATAGATAGACACATCACTTTTATTTGCACTTCCTCATTTCAAATTCTGCATTTTACACCCATTATAAAGTATTAAAGCAAGTAGGAACAAGAATGTTCAACTTGAAATTATAGCTCTAGAGGTAAACACATTTTATTTTGTTGCAACTTTCACTGGTGTTAGCATAATAATAGAAAGAGGAGTTTAGATGAAAGTAAACCCCGTAATATCTGTAAAATGAGTGATCTCATCTAGATTTGTGGCTTCTTTTTGTTTCTCTAACATAACTGAACACAGATGTCCACCTATTAACAGAACAAAGAAAAGTGGCTGTGACTGTCAGGTGGGTTCAAGAGTTTGATACAGTCATTTGTGGTCCAGGGCAATTTTACCTACCAACTCTGTTCCCTTCCAATCAACCTCCTTTCCAGGGGCCCTAAAACTTGTCCTCAGGACCAGGTGTGGATACCCTGGACTTAGACAGTCTTGGGTCTCCACAGCACAGCAGTCTAGTACACTACTGACCAGAGCCACTCCCCACACTGCCCACTCCAAGCTGGATTCCTGCTCCTTTCATGTCTGTTTTATCCAGTTAGCTGGGTGTTGGGTCTAGTGCACGCATTCACTCTCTACATGTCTATGTAAGTAACCACATTCACGCTGGCTGAGAGCTTCTCATTTGTCAAATAGACTCTATTGAGTTTGAGAGCCAACATGCTCTACGCTCCTTCTAAGCCAGGAGTTCTTAACCCTGGGTGCACCTTGCAATCACCAAGGGAGACCTGGGTCTGCAGTGTAGTCTAGACATCAGTCCATGTCCTGAGGAACCCCTGCATCCTGGACAAATTGTTCTGGTTGGTCACCCTACTAACAGTAGAATTTTCAGAATCCCCCCAGATGATCTAAAGTCAAGCCAGGCTTGAGAAACACTCATCTTGCCTGTCTACCTCTTCCTTTGGCCCTACCACTGCTGAATCTCAGCCAGACCATGCATTCAGGGAAGTCAGGATCTGTGTCTGTTTTACTCACCCCTTCCTTCCAACGCCTGCCACATACTAGGTGTTCAATAAATATACGCTAATTGAATTAAGCAGTACATTCTGCCACTCAACTTACGATAAATATGGTTAAAATAAAGGCAACAAGTTTAAGTCCAAAAACAATAATGAAGTCCCAGTTAAAATATTTTAGAATCCTCCTTAAACATGAAAATAAAGTATGACTATGTGCCTACGGCTTATAAGAAATCACAGCAAAGTTGGTAGAAAACAAGACAGTGGGTTTCAATAAGTTGTCTGCCATGGAGACTAGGGTTTTGATAACAATGATGCCAAGAGAAGCTGTGTTCATTCTTTACGATTTTAGAAGACTTAGTTATTCACTAAGCACCAGGGCATGTTTAATCCTCACAGCAACCCCACGATAAAGCTGCAGAGTTATTACCCTTCATTTCATAGATCAGGAAAGCCAGGCTCGGAGAATACATGCAGCCTGGTGAGAAGCCAGGTTCAGGATCCCACTTGGATTGCCAGATTAAGCAATTAAAAATACTGATGTATGTCCCAAATATTGCATGGGGCATACTTATGCTAAAAAATTGCCTGTTTATCTGAAATTCAAACTGAACTGGACTTCCTCTGTTTACTCGGCAACTCTAGGCTCCAGGCCAATTCTTTTTCTGTGAAAAGAGAATATTAGATTTGAGGGTCACTGGGGACCCTTTCAGATAAAAGGGCTGAGGCTGTGGCTCTTTTCCCCTCCCCTTCTGACCCTTCCTGAAGGTTCTGCACCTGCTGGCCTGTGATGTGTGCCTTACTCCAGCACAGCAGGGAGCCAAGCCAGGCAGGGAAAGGGGTGGCAAAGAAGGACACAGGCCATGAGTCTCAGGACTCCAGGGCCACACACTCCATGTGGTTTCAGTGTTTTTACATTTTATTATGATTATTTTTGAATAGGTGGTACTGAATGATGCAAAACTGAAAGATATAACACAGGGAAGGTAAGCCTCTCTCTTACTCTCAATTTCTGGTACATCCTTCCACAAATACTTTATTCATATACTAATACATATATGTATATTTAAACATAGCTTTTGAGTTTTTATACAAATGTATAATAGTATGTCCTTGTAGTTGTAATTTGAATTTCTCTCATTATGAGTGAAGTTAAACATCTTTTTACATGTTTTAAAGTCATTGATTTTCCTTTTTGTGTTGTCTTTGGCCCATTTTTCTATTCAGTTTTTAGTCTTTCATTATTAATTTACGGAAATTCTTTACATAATAAGGAGATTAGCCTAATATCTGTCACTTGTTGCAACGCTCCCCAGTTTATCATTTGTCCTTTGATTTATGACTTTTTTAGCATGGAATTTAATGAGTTTTCTTTTTTCTAAATAAATTAATTTATTTAATTTATTTATTTTGGCTGTGTTGGGTCTTCGTTGCGGTGCACAGGCTTCTCATCACGGTGACTTCTCTTGTTGCGGAGCACAGGCTCCAGGGCTCGTGGGCTTCAGTAGTTGTGTCATACGGGCTTCAGTAGTTGTGGCTCATGGGCTCTAGAGCGCAGGCTTGGTAGTTGTGGTACATGGGCTTAGTTGCTCTGCGGCATGTGGGATCCGCTCGGACCAGGGCTCAAACCCGGGTCCCCTGCATTGGCAGGTGGATTCTTAACCACTGAGCCACCTGGGAGCCCCTTAATGAGTTTTCAAAACATCTTATATTTACAGGAGCATAAGACATGTCAAGGTTAGAAAATGATCATTTTCAACAGCACACATAATTACCACCATAACTATAATAGCTACCATTTTCAGGAGGGCTAACTATGGGTCAAGCCCTAATCATTTAAATGTTTATCTCTTTAAATCATAACAGCAGACCTATGAGGAAGGCACAATTGAGTCATTGTACCGATGGTTCCTAAGATTTATTTTGGGCCTAGAGGTAGACTGAGAGAAAATTACAAAACCATGGGGGCTTTGTCTTTGGTCTTCCCAAGTTTTTAGTCAACCTTCATCCTTCACCGTGGCACTTCTTCATTCTTCTCTCTTCCCCCACCATCCTTACTCCCCTCCTGACACATCCTCCTGTGTACACTCTGAGGAACAGCCTATTTATAATTCACTGCGTTTTCCTGCCAGCTCTCACCCATTCCCTACTAGGGTGTAAACTATATGGTAATCTCAAACTTGCAGAGCAGGAAGACAATCCTCTTGAGATGCAAAAATTCAAACATATATGAAATTAGAGCTATAATGATGAATTTATAGGATAGAGGAAGGGGAGTACTCGCAGAGTCAGACAAAGTAGGAAGCTTCATGTCCTGTCTGCTCAGGTGTCCAGCCCTGTCTAGGCTGTGAAGAGCATCAGAAAGCCCCTCTGGAATTTGAAGCACTGTGAATTTTAGAGAAAAACCTGCCAGGAGTTGAAGTCAGAAGATATGAGGTCCTGTCTTGGTTTTACTTTTCAGTCAGCCATGAGTCGTGGAGTGATAGTGTTGTTGGTGGAAAGAGCATGGTTTTAGAATCACGTAGTTCTTACTTAAAATAACAACTCAGCCAATAACTGCCTGACTTCAGAAAAGTTAATTAACCTCCTCTAAGCTTTAGTTCCTCAGGTGTAAAATGGGGATAAAAATATGTACCTTGAAGGATGTTTGTAAAAATTCAAAAATCTCATGCATGGGAAGTGCCTAGCATAGCAACTGGTGTAGTGTAGGTTCTCAATAAAGTGTGGTCTCAGATTTCATATTTGTCAAATCATTATTTTACTACTCTAACAAAAGTTTAAAAATTTTGAGGTTATGTATATCAGAGTTTTCTTAAATTGTATAATTCATGCACCACGCTTGGGGCTTTTCCACATCCGTGTACCACAGGTTCTAATGTTATATTATGTTTTTCTTTAACTGTACTCATCTTTGAAAAAATATAATACTTATTTTATCTGGTTCCTTAGCAATACTGTCCATGAAACTGGGGAGCTGCTGTGCTGGTTAATCTCGTATACATACATAAATTATATGTCAATTATATCTCAATAAAACTGGGAAAATACATAATTATCAAAATTGTAAAATATGGCCATGTGCCACCTAAAATAACCTTATGAACTACTATGGCATGTATACTCCACTTTGGAAAACACTAATTTTTATCAAAGTTAGTTGTTATTATATTTTCAACCTTTCCTTTTGGAAAGGAGACTAGGACCCAAAGAGGGTGAGAAATTTGATCAAAGTCAACCCTGATAATCTATTGCAGAATTGAGACGAACCCAAGTGTCTGCATTTCCAGATCCACATCTCCATTAATCAGTCTCCTAAAATACCTCTAGTTGAAACCTAAATTAGAATCTTGCTGTAAAACTACAGGATTAACACTGTAATATCCTAAAGCAATCTGGTTCTTCCACCACTGTTATTATTTTGTCACCTAGGAAACCTGAAAGGCAGCCTTTCCCTCCCAGAGTGTGTACACCTGAGCTGACCTAGCTATGAGCCTTGCTCAGTTCATAGCTTTGCTTGGTATGGGAAAGTATTCCATCCCAGCGGGTGGCGGGGTGGGGGTGGGGCTATAGACAGAGGAGAGCAGAGCAATCTGGGGTTATCAATACTACGTACTGTTTAGAGACTTTTCTGGAAGTTTTCTGACCTTGTTCCGTCCTCTCCCAACCAAACACTCTCAAATGTATCAAGCCTTCTAATGGATTATCTGGACATCTCTACCAACTGTCTCCAAACATATAAGGTACGTTTAAACTCTGTGCTTTTTTTGTTGTTGTTGTTGCGGTACGCGGGCCTCTCACTGTTGTGGCCTCTCCCGTTGCGGAGCACAGGCTCCAGACGCGCAGGCTCAGTGGCCATGGCTCACGGGCCCAGCCGCTCCGCGGCATGTGGGATCTTCCCGGACCGGGGCACGAACCCGTGTCCCCTGCATCCGCAGGTGGACTCTCAACCACTGCGCCACCAGGGAAGGCCCTGTGCGTTTTTTAAAAAAAATCAAGAAATCCCTGTATGTTCTCCAACTGTGTAGTAAATAAAGAGTTCATAATAGAGGTGGGTCTGGGGTCCTACAGAAGTAGCAACTGTGCAGGCAGCTAGCTCTGTGGCGAGCCCTCTCACCTCTGTTCCTAAGTATCAGTCTGAAAAGCCACCTAAGAGTTGAGGGTGTTTCAGTAGATTCAAGTTGTTTTTACCTTCCCAGCATCCATTCCCTCCTAGTTCTGGTTAACATCAACCTGTTTCTTCCCTGAGAAACCAGCCCTTCCTTATCTTCAATCTAAATGGTTCGATTGGGACTGACTTCAACCTCCCGTTGCAGGGGTGGCCACTTGACCCAGGCTTGACCAATCAGATCATTTAAACCCTTTTGGCCACAGAGGTTGGTTCAGGAATGAGCACATAGACCAACTCAGGTAAATGAGGCTCAATCATGAGAATTCTGAAGAAGTTAGGAGAAACTTCCTTTTCACAGGAACTATAAGTTATAAGAACGTTGGATGCCTCCACCTGCTGGAGTCCATGATGAAAGGCCCCTTGGAAATGAAGCTAGCACAACAGAAGCCAGAACCAAGAGCTATGAAGAGACAGAGATTGAAATGGATGGAATTTTTAAGCTTCTAGTTGCACCTGAAGTCAGATATCCCTGAACTTCTAATTTATGTTAGGTGATAAAGTCCTTTAATTGAAGCTAGTTTAAATTAGGGTATTTTTTGGTTGAGGACAAAAAAGCCCTATCAATACAGAATCCAGAGTGAGTGCATGATGTGTGGTTTCAACCACGAGGCGTCCGGGAATGGGAAGGGAGGAGGCAGAGGATGTGAAGTGGGCAGCAGAAGGTGGTCAGGAGACGAGGCTTTTGTCTCAGCTTTACTCCTTCTTAGCTATGTGGCCCCGAACTGTGAGTTCATCTCTCCAAGCCTGAGTTTACCCATCTATAAAGTAAAGGAACTGAACAATCAGTAGTCCTCAGACAGAGCTTTGTGGAGCCCTGTAGTGTCTCAAGCAATGGGAGGGTAATGGGGACCCAAGTTCCCAGACTTTCTTTCGTGGAACTCAAACTCCTTTTATCTATATTATTCACCAGGATCTCTAATAAGGTTTTATTGGAAGAGTGGGCTCTACTGCTACAACGGATTAGTTGACCATTCCAGTTCTGTTTATATTGAAGTCTAAAATGAGTCAAGGCTTGGGATTTCCAGCGGTAAAAATCTGCCTTACAATGCAGGGGACGCGGGTTCAATCCCTGGTCAGGGAACTAAGATCCCACATGCCAGGGGTCAACTAAGCCTGTGCACCACAACTACTGAGCTAATGGGCCTCAACTAGAGAGCCTGTGTGCCACAAACTACAGAGCCCATGCACTCTGGAACCTGTGCACCACAACTACAGAGCCCACGCGCCCCAGAGCCTGCACACCACAACTAGAGAGAAGCCGGGCGCCGCAACGAAAGATCCACATGCCTCAACGAAGATCCCACGTGCCACAACTAAGACACGATGCAACCAAAAATAAATAAAAATAAATAAATAAATAAAATGAGTCAAGGCTAATCTGGGATGTGGTCCCTCTATGCTAAGAGTTGGTCAGAAGCCAAGGTCAAGAGCTCAGTCCCTGGAAGGCTTATTAGCTTCATACAGACATAAAAAATTGTTAAGGGCAATGATCTGTACCTCTAATCTTGAGAACTGTCTTAGAGATGTGGGTCATTGGTCACACAGGGACTGGGAAAAGGAATGGACATAGTTCCATGCAGTCATTAGCCTTGCCATAAATGCCAATACAAACACCACTGGTAATACTCAAGGCAGACAATCTCTTCATAGCTAGAAAACAGAGGCTGTTGTGCTTGGAGGTTTGTTTGTTTTTCTTTCTCAAGACAGTGCAATCATTGCAGAAGAAGCTGAAAACAGCAGAGTACTTACTACACAATCAATTGCACAACACCTGATGTGTAAGTTAATATTTGCTTTTCCTTATAGAGACAACGTACACATGTAGAGGAAATCAAATGAGACAATTTTTATGAAAGTACGTAAAAGCGCTTTTATGGGAACATAAATTACTAATCTTACATTAAAAATATATTAACTTCTAGGCAAATTTGACACTGTATATAAATTTGGAGTGTTCCAAATATTTTTTTAATGTATCTTAAAAATACATTTTAGCACCAATTGCCAGAATGGGTTGTCTACTACTATACTCAAAACAATTCTCTTTGTTCTATTTCACATAATAATTGCAAATGTGACTAGAGTCTGTATGACAAATATATGTTCCTAGAATAATGTTGATCTTGCCCACAGTAGCTGAATATTGAATTTACTTTAGCAAACATGCTGAAAGACAATAAATTAAGAATGAAAATTATTTCTCAGTGTGTCCTTCTAGTCTGTATACCTAGAAGGTTTCTCATTAGAGAGCTTTTTGTCAACCATATATATCAATAACTTAGGCAATTTATATTAATACAAAAATAAAATCATATATAACTTGAGGTGTACTTTCTTTTATTAATTAACTTCTGATTTATATTACTGTGCTTACATGTGTTATAGATACAGAAGGCCCAGATGGGCAACAGGGTGAGAGAGGACAAGAGTTAAGTCAGACTAGGCAGAGTCAAGACAAGACGCAGGCAAAGGGTTAGTTGAGGGCAAGCTATGAATGTGTCACAACACATCTCAGGATTTGGAAGCAAGTAGTGGTCAGGAAGGATCCAAATTGGGAAAGACAGATTGTTTCAGGATTAGACAAATGCAGAAGGGTGAGGCTTAAGAGAGGCAGAAATATATGACAATACTGGGACAAAATATTCAGATCTACCAGAACACAAGGAGTTTCAGACAGAACCTTGGATAGCTCCCTGGGCAAGCGGTGCTCTGACAAAGCTAAGACCCTAAGAAATGAAGGATCTCATCTTCTATGGCCCAGAATTCCCAACTGGTACCATTCCTGATGGAATGAACTTGGTCCCTGGAGGCTTAGGGAACCAATTGCAACACTCCACTGGAAGGTTTGACTTAAAGCTCTAGGGATGATGTCTACAGTCTGTGGTAATAGCCTCTTTGGTGATGGAGGGGTGGGGAGTGGATGAGGTTGTGACAGGAAATATTGTCCTCTCAAAGGTCATATAGTTTGTTTTTCAAGAGTATATCCCACTTAATTTGGGAACAGAAGTTCATCCCAGGACCAACGTTGCTGTGAACAACAAGGGGCCCTGTGGTGTAGTTTTAACATGTCAATGTTCACCTTTGACTTCATATTGACTCTTCTGGGCACCTACACTTGTAGATTAGAGGAAATGGGATATAGTATTTATTAGATGTTAGAAAGTCTTATATTAAAACAAGTTTAATTTTTCCCATTACTACAACTTCACTGATAGTTCATAATAATAACAATCCCTGGGTGTGACCTTTATGCAGGTCACTGTTAGACTTTATTGCCCTCTGACCAAGTACTATTAATAGTGTAGAAAAGTTTGCTTCAGTTGACTCCTCACTAGTAGAGCCCAAAGTCTCTTGGGTTCAAGGACAAGCAGTGTCATTTATCTCAAAGTTCTTTGGCTGTATTCGCCTTATGGAGTCAGTGGATTATAACAATAATTGGGAAACCAAACTCATTCCAAATGGCTTATTCACTAAATGAAAACATGACATTTAGATTATCAATTAAGTGGATAGGAAATTTTTATAGGTTAACCTAGGAAATGAATCAGGCAGAAGGAAGAAAAAATAAAATACAGGTTGTAAGTGGAATAATAGTTGGGCATGGGGTGGGGTGGTAACAGAGAAGAGAATGACTGGTGATACCTATCCAGTATGTGATTGTGACTATGTGGGGCCCAAGACATCATGATGCGGTGCCAGCTCTGAGTTCAACAATACTTATTGAGCATCTACTCTGTACCAGGCACTGTTCTAAGGTCCTGGAGATACAGCTATAAACAAGATAGACGCTCATGGCATTATTTACTCCTTCCTGGTGAGCTTAAGTCAGGTCACCTTGAGTGAGAGCTGTCTGAGTGGCAACTCTTCAAAGACTATAGCCAAGATACAACATAAGGAGGTGGCAAAATAAGAGGTGGAGATGTCAGATCTGGCAGTGGGGGATGTGAGAGACCTGGATAAGAAATTTGGGAGTTATAAGTCCCTCACAAAAACAGCCCCACATTATGTAAGTTGAGAGTGTGCAGAAGAAGGGAAGTGGATTCTAGTTGGTATTTTGAAGCCCAAGAGGACTTGACATATTAAAGGAGATGTTGGTAATACCTAGTTGGGTTTCTTTGTATGGTTTCTTGAAGATCACAAAATATTAACATTAGAAAAGACTTGAGATGTCATTGAGTCCAACCCCCTCTGTGAACTCTTCTTAAGTCTCTCAGCTAATTAGTGTTAAAGCCAGAACATGCTCATCTTTACTGCAATGGAAGCAAGATGTTTCTCTGTATGATTTTTACATTTTAATTGTATCTGGCTAAAGAATCTTCTCACTAATAGTAAGTAACAGAATCCACATTAATAAATATAAACTTGAGGGACTACAAGGCAGTTGTCTCTGTTGCTTCCTCAGGTCCCTGAGAGACTGGGCTTCGGCTTGTGATGAGGGGTATAAGAAAGAAGAAATCATGGGTAACGAGGGGAAGAGGAATGAAGCCAAGGGAATGGAATGCAAGGCTTGACCTGGAGCTGGCTGTCTTCCCTCATTGAGAAAGATCATCCTTGTCTTCAGTTACAACTCCCTCTGGCCTGGGGATTGTTACTACTCTTTAACAGAAGAGACTGTCATAAGTGATCCATCAGACAGGACTTGCTTTGGCTTAGAAGACATATTATGTATATCCATGCAGAAAAATTGTCACTGGACTCGGAGTCCTTCACTGCTTTGATTATAGAACAAACAATACTTAAATCAAAAACTGAAATGTGCTCTATTTTCCAAAAATTCAGTCCAAAACAAATATAACTTTGTGAAACTAAAATTGGAGAATCCCTTAGATATAGGTTTTTTTTGTTTTTTTTTTTTTTTTTTTTTGCGGTATGCGGGCCTCTCACTGTTGTGGCCTCTCCTGTTGCAGAGCACAGGCTCCGGACGCGCAGGCTCAGTGGCCATGGCTCACGGGCCCAGCCGCTCAGCGGCATGTGCGATCCTCCCGGACCGGGGCACGAACCCATGTCCCCTGCATCGGCAGGCGGACTCTCAACCACTGCGCCACCAGGGAAGCCCAGATATACACTTCTAAATGAACATATTAGACTAGATTCTTTACTGCTAAACCAATGGTGCAACATGAGTATAGAGAGGTGAGGACAATAAAAAACAAACCACCCATTCATATCTGAAACTGTTCTCATTCTTGGGAAAAGACAATCACAGCCACTGCTCACTTCCATGGTTTTTCAAAACTTGGTCACAGTGGCTATTCTGGACGCTGATTTTACTCACAAAATAAAATGCCCTATGTTTCCTTTCTGTTAATTCAATCCTTGGTGGGAGATGCTAGGACGTAAAAATAAAACAACAAACCCATGCTTTGAAATTTCGCGATGATAATGTCTCCTAGAATATTCCTATGGTAGTTAAAAAATATATATATTTAAAAAATATTTTCAACATTCCTCTGGTGCAGAAGGGTTGGCATTTATTAGAAAGTTCCGATTTGCAGGTGGTGTTGTATTAAGTGCCAAGAGTAAACCAGGTAGAGGAAATTGCTTCTTAAGCTTGCAGGTCTGAAAGAGGGAATTGCCTCTCTTCAAAGAAAAGTAACTTCCATGATTGGCACTGTTTTCTAAACAGGAATCATGCCAAAGACAGACCCAAATCTGGACTAGGTCACTTGTAGTAGGCTCTTTAGATGTAAGGCTGCAAGAACTCTTGACTTGCCTTTTAAAGGGAAGCCCAGCCACCTCTTTGAATTCTTGGATTAAAAGACGGAGGATTTACATATACAGAAAAAAGTATACCCCAATATTTTTGCAGAGATTAAAAGAAAACACTCCAAATCAGAAATAATTGAGGCAAAATCATAAAAATCTAGTGACATTAGATGAGAGAACATACTTTTCTAATAGGTGGATAACAGACTTTCATGAGAAAATTACAGTAGACTGAAGCTAGGCTTTTCAAGACAGCTAGTTTTAGAATTTTTTTACCTAATGAATTTTGCATTCCGGAACAAGTAATAACTATAATTCACAGAGCTTTCTGAAGTTTACATAGAGCTTCTACCCACACTCTTTTATTTGAGTTTTGCAATAATCATTTGAAGTTGCTGTCATTACTCCATGTTCTTTATATCTTAACACTTCATGGTCTGTATCAAGAAGCAAGATGGAAAGTACTACTTATCCTTCTCTTGGCATTTTCCCCTTCTTGTTAGGCTTAAGCCACACCCAACTCATGGGTCTCGCCAGAACTGGGATAGCCTGGTATGTCCAGGCAGGATATCTTTTATTTTGCCTAGAAATGAGGTCATCACAAGTGAGAACATCCAGAACAGGCACAGTAGGGCAGAGGCAAGTATTAGGTAAGTCAATTTTATTTGGTCAGCTTACTTAGATATTCCTGGGAGGAAGTTCTGGCCGACTACAAGGACTTCCAAAATAAAGATGATGTTTTGAAGCTTGTTAGTGGACTGGGTCTCGGGCTGGCTCATACAATGAATTATAGGACCTCCAGATTGCTGAATCTATCCACAAGCTTCGATAGCATTTGAGAGACTGGCTAATGTTTTGGAGGCCACCAAGAAACTCAGGAAGACTGAGGACTAGGGAGGAAGTTTCATTGTTCTTGAAGGGTTTTTGAATTGTTCCTCAATTATATTTTTCTTGATGGATCTGTGGAAATATGTGGTATGTATACACATACACAAAAATCAGACTACAGACCAACTCACAGTATGAAAAATTAGAGTTTTGTTTCTATTGTTCTGAATATTCTTTGATGCATAGAAACCGGGCAGAACAAACTATAAAAATAAGGTACAACAAACTCATTCCATGCAATGGGCAGGAGAGGACGGTCCCTCCCAGTTCTTCAATCACAATGACACATAAAAGCCCCAGTCAGCTTCTCCACTCACTGATTTGGCCATTCCCCCCCTGCCCCCATTCCACCAGAAAGGTTCTTGTGGCTTTCCATTGCTCTCAGCCCCAAGATAAACATCCTCAAGATCTGATTTAGCATCAATCACTAGAGCAAACGGAATTACCTCACTTTCCTGGTCTCCTCCTAATCTCAAATTGAATCTTATGCCTGGGCTGTCCTTTCCCCACTGTCTCACCGAGCCCTCTTCTCTGCATCAAACAAACATCCAAGAGTCCCTCTTCAGCAAGACTTTTTTTTTTTTTAATGGTCCATTTAGCTCAAAAGACATTTACTGAGTACCTACTTTAAGCCACACATAATACAAAAAATATGTAAAGAGGCCTACCTCAGTAAGCTAACAGCCTAGTACAGAAGTACTATGTTAAAAAATATTCTCGGTCCTTGTGTGCAACGTAAATGCTCAAGGGAATTTTTAAAAATTAGGTGTTTCCACACTATTTTTCACAAAATAAAAACTAGACCTGTCTTGCAATTAAAACCTTCCTGACCATTTAAAAACTTTGCAATATTTTCCGTTCCTTGACATTCAGTTTGCCTTTGGCCACAGACATGGTTTAGGAAGAGCTGCCAAGTCACACAGATTGGCAATGACACACGGAAACCTAGGAAACAGACCTTGTAAACAAGCAATACTCCCAAATGCTCACGCAACCAACCAACTATCCCTGCAAGCTCTACCACTGTAGAGCAAGGCACTTTTCTCTTCCTTTTTTCTTAATAAAGGGTCTTAAGATTAAAAAATACATATTTTTAAAAAAATCACCGGTCATGTGAAGGACAGAAAACCTAATTAAGAGGAGATTAAAACAAACTGAAGGTCAAAATGAAGTACATGAAAAAAATCATAAAGCCAAGGTAACAACCTTTGCTTTTGTCCTTACCACTTAAGAACAGAGGAAACACTACAGTGGCCAGCACTGGGGAAATGATTAAATAGATTATGGACCGTATTATAGACTACTAGGCAACTACTAAAAAGAATGAGGTATCTCTGTGTTGACTTGGAAATATATTATATGTATAAGTACTGTATATGTAAATATATGTAAATGTAAATATATATGTAAGTATATGTAAAAAATATATATATATATTTGTGTGTGTATATAGCCATAGCATATGAAAGGCATATTTGTGCTTTTATAAACTATAAAAATAAGAATTTCTATTTCTACACACATAGAGAGATTGTGAAAAGTTACCTGCAATGCTCTACGTTAACATTCGTTACCTCAAGAAGACTTAGTCATTTATATACTTCTGTATTACTTGAATTGTTCTGATCATTTAAAGCAAAAACAGGAGACTGGGAAAATATTCTATTTTCTACAAAATGCGTGATCAATTTTAAATGTTTCAACATATACAAAGTAAATCAGGGTAATATTTAGCAATGACACTTGTAATTGCATAACATCTAACCACCAAGGAGCTCTGTTCGCCGATAAACGTTCATTGGTTTTAATCTACTGCAGCTGCACACGTTCCCACTCAGCCAGATAAAGAGCAGGTGTGCTTTGCTTGTGTTGGGGAAGGCTGAAGGCACACCTGGCCAAGACTTCCTCAAGGTCGTGCCGTGGGCTGTGGCTCAAAGGGAGGGCCTCTAATCTCACCCAAGAGACCATTCACACGTCCATGCTGGGGCTCTGGTTTGTAAAGGGTGGATATATTATGACATCTGAGAATAAACAAGTTGCCATTTTCCTGCCAAAAATCCAAAAGGGGCCATTAAACGTGCAGTTGAGGATCAATTAGTCAAGTGCTCACAAATAACATGCAGAGGTTGACCACAGAACAAAACCTCTTGGCTTTGATTCATAACCCCCATCGGACCACCCACACTGTATGCTCAAGGACCATACGTGCTCATTAACAGAACAATAAGATCTGAAATTCTAGGCCTGTTTATATTCATGGCACTCTGCTGGGTGTCTTGCTCAGTAGGAGATGAGAGTAGTTAATGCCATTATAGCAGCTTGTAACGTGTTATAAATTCGTTCCTTGAATAAGCCCTTTGGAGAGCTTCTATGTCCTAGTGTCACAAAAACATCTTAGACTATTATGTAAAACTCATGAATCTATGCCAAGAGGATTCAACTCTTTCAGGAGTTCTAACAACTATAGTAGTTACCTGTCTATGGCATTTTAGGGCTTCCCCTTAGGGGGTCAGGTAAAGCATTTTTACCAATGGGCATGCATCAGAAGCCAAGAGATGGTGGCCCAACCCTAGGCCTTGACCACAAAGCACACAGGCTAAGTGGAGGCTGGAGTGAAGACTAGTTCTGGAGGATGGCTCCCTCTGTGCTAACGCTGGAGGTCTTGAGCCTTCCAGATGGACAATCTTAGGAGTACAGGTCAGCAGGAGCTGAGGATCTGAAGCAGGCTGGGCTTGCTCTGGGCCATCGAACCTCCCCACTTCCTAAGGAGATAGAATTCCTAAGGAAAAAATGACTAGACCTATATCTTAAAAATTCTGGAGCCTAGGCCTAGAGATGTAAGTGTGTGAGGGTTGGAGATGAGGACTTTTCTTGGCAGGACCTGGTGGGTTACATGATGGGAGGCTCGACTATGCATTGTCTCTTAATCAGCAGCATAAAAAAAAAAAATTAGTTACCAGGTGATTTGGAAAATACCACTGAATGGACTATGATAAAACATGAATACTCTGAAGGGAGAAACTGCAGGTAGGAGAGAGTGATCAGATTGACTTAGGGTTAGTAAGATACACAAGATTGAATGATGTTTGCTTTTACAAAGCCACCTTGGATATCTACACTACACACAAGACTGTTTTATAACAATAAATTAGCCCCTAATTGTTATAACCACACACACTGTGTGCTACAGCAATTAGTTTTTTTCTATTTTCTGGTAAAAATTATAAGCAGGAATTGGTGGGCTTGGGTTTTATGTAAGTCAAGGCAAGTCCCTGATATTAATGAATTGATTCTGACTTTAAAGGAATACACATACACAAGAGAGGTGTTCTCACTTCTGAATATCAGGTGCAGTGCTGTGATTTCACACCTCTATTGTTTGAGCAGCGCTTTCATACCCATCTGCCCCTCCAGGGACTGAATCCCTGGTTTGATTCTTGCAAATGGACAAACACAATCAAAGAACAGCTTGGCATTGACATCTCTGGCTCACGGAACCCAGTAAGGAAGTTGGGATGGCCCACCCCTCTCAGAACGTCCAAAAGGGGGAGGCAAGGGTCAGTTATATCTATTCTATAAGATGGACAATGAATGCACACAGCACTAATATGACATTACCATCATCTTAATTTGCCATAAAGGAAGAGTTCAGAAATCATAATTCCTGACTCCTCTTCCAAGCTCTGGGAGCTGCGCTATCCAAATGGTAGCTGCTAGCCATTTAAATGTGACTATTTAAATTTAAAGTAGTTGAGGGCTTCCCTGGTGGCGCAGTGGTTGAGAGTCTGCCTGCCGATGCAGGGGACATGGGTTCGTGCCCCGGTCCGGGAAGATCCCACAAGCCACAGAGCAGCTGGGCCCGTGAGCCATGGCCGCTGAGCCTGCACGTCTGGAGCCTGGTGCTCCGCAAAGGGAGAGGCCACAGCAGTGAGATGCCCGTGTACCACAAAAAATAAATAAAAATAAATTTAAAGTAGTTGAAATGAAATACAATTAAAAATTTGGTTCCTCAGTTATACTAGCTACATATCAACTGTTCAATGACCAGTGACTATTGGACAGAACAGGTTCACAACGTTCTCATCATCACAGAAGGTTCTACTGGACTTGGCTGGTTCAGATTAACCTTGGATATAACTTTGGGGCTTTGTGATGAGAATCATCTACCAATTAGAGCAATTAAAGTGCCAAGGTGAAGCCAGAGGGGATGGTGAAGGAGAGCTTTACCTCTACTGTCCATCAGCTACCCCTTCACTCCTTGACACGGTCAATTTATACTTCTTTGATCTTACATAAAGGGCCATGAAAATGCAGCTTCAAGCTCTCCCCACCCCACATTCTGGAACCACTACTGGTCATGACAGAACCCAGAATAAATTAATTCAGGCCCCAAACACAGGAAGCAACAGAATTTTTATTGTGCTAATGGATCATGTACTATTTATCTACTTCTTGTTGCCAGAGTATTTTTTAACCCTTATTTTTTAAATAAAGAAAAAAAAATTGACTTGTTATTTGGGTTTCTCTAACTCATGAAGAATTCCAGGTTCTGCCTTCTTGGGGTTTCACGGCCATATATGACGATCTCCAAGGGAACACTCTGTGCTGCTTTTGCTCTAATAAACTGCTCTACTAGCTCTGAGCTTTGACACCTAATTTAACGGGGAAAACTGAGAGGACTATTTTTAGAGAACAATCTGTTATTGAAGCTCCCTCATATTTCCAGTCAAGAGTGTAAGCATTCTCTTAGGTACAAAAGAAAACACCCTACCAGGAGAGAGCAATCCAAATTCAAGAGGAGACAGGCATCATACAGAGCTAGAAGAAGAGGACCAATCATCCAAACCACTTAAAAAATAAATACATAAAGTTTGTTCCCCCCAGATCCAGTCCAGGTCTGAGGCAGCAGCCTTTCCAATGGGAAATGATGAAAAAGTTTGTGCAGTCTTGGAATCATTCTACACTCAAGAGCTAGGTTTACTGTTTCCAAGAGATGTAATAGAATGATTTTCTTTGCCGTGCAACTGATGAATAGGACCCAACTTGCCTAGGGCAGAGAGGCCCTAAGTATCTCCATTAATTCTAAAGACAGCTGTCAGGGAGCCTTCAGCAACCTAGGGCTTACTAAGAGGGGCCACAGCTGACTCTACTGCCCACACCTGCCGTGCCAGCCCTGAGATCAGAGTTCATAAAGAGAGAATCGTTTGCAGGAGGTGATTCTCTGTTCAGAGGTGATTCTCTGGCCTGGCTGTACTATGCACACTATTGGCACTGTGTTTTCTTCACCTCCCAAGATGTCCTAGAGCTTCCCCTATCTCAGAACTTAGCATTCTTCCTCATTCTGTGCCAGTGTGTGGAGCGACTTGGCCAGCTCTCCACTGCTGGATGCCTGGGCAGCTTCCAATATTTTGCTATGATGAACTATGCCACCATGAACAATCTTGTACCTCTGCCATTTCATACATGTGTAGGTCTATTTGTAGGATAAATGTCAGGAAGTGGGACTGCTATATCATGGGGCCAATGCATCTGGAGTCTCGGTAGATATTGCCAAATTCCCTTTCACTGGGTTGTCACCTTTTGCTTTCCTGACACAATGTATTAATAAGAGTATCCCCTTTCTCACAAATTCCCAGACAACACTCATCTTGGGAAGTTTACTGTAAACATAAACTTTTGAGCAACATTTCTTAAAGTTCCTAAGAATCGCCTGGAGGAATTTGTTTAAAATGAAGATTTTTGTGATCCATCCTGAGATATTCTGATTCAGTAGCCTGGATTAGAGCCCAGGAAGCCACATTTTAAACAAGCACTGTAGCAATTCTGGTACAGGTGATCCCATGACCTAACCTTTTATAAGATCTTCACTGTCTTAGTAAACTGGAGCATCCCTGTTGAGCCACAGAGGGTGGTTTTTGCTGGCTAAACTGCAAGAGCAGTGCCACACAGGGATCCTGGACTTAAAATCCAAATTGCCCAAGTTTGAATCCTGGCTCCATCACTTGCTAGACATGTGTTCTGGGGCAAGTGATTTCATATCTGGGTGCTGCTGTTTTAACTGTAAACTGGCGCTAATAGTACTATTGCCTTCAAGATTAAATGAGCTAAAAGTTGTTAACACTTTCAATAATGCTTGACCCCTGGTAATTATTTTTAGTGTTATCTTACAAGGTGGAAACTGCTAGTTATCTACCCCAATATCCATTATCCCCCATCTTCCATGGTAACTGAACTCCTGATTTGGGGCTGGGCGTAGCCACCCAGAACAAAGATTGTATTTATCAGTCTCTCTTGCAGCTCTTTGTGGCTGGCAAGTGAGACAGAGCAGGACTGACTACATAATTTGAAGGGTTTGGTGCAAAATGAAAATGAAGAGCCAATTGCTGAAAAGGCAGGAAAAGGGCGCTATTAAGGGTATTAAATATAAAGCTTTTACATTTCTTCTGAAATTTCTCACTTGACCTGTCAGGATGATTTTTATTTGCTGTTTGATGTTGCTCCCTGCGGCACGCAGATTCTGGGGGGGAAGTGGAGACACTCAAAGGCACCAGGAGGACAGCCCAGAGGCTACTGGGTTCCCCCTCTTGTTCAACACTGGGGGCTGGGAAGTCAGGCTAGGCCTCTGCTCTTCCCACAGTCCCGCTGCCCCCGCCCACTGCAGATGGGGGACCCCCAAGTGTGTTACGACCTCTACGTGCTGGGATGGTCTTGGTGTCTGTGGTGAAGGTGAGTGCGTTGCTAAGCCCCCAATGGGTCCTGCTTTGTGTGCTCTGACACTGGTGCCTCAGGGTGGGGACCACAGTCGCCATGCCCTGCTCCAAGTTGCCTTGGGACACTTCACCTGGCACAAATCCTCCCTAGACGCAAAGGCAACTGCAACTGGGTGCAGAGGGCCACAGCAACTGCTAGGTGGAGATGGAGATGAGGAGACTGGGAAGGCCCAGGGCGCCAGGGGGAAAGGGGTCAGCTGTGGAGAACTAGTCCTGGGGAAGTAAGAGGAGGCAGTGGGTGGAACCCTGCCTGAGCTGAGGCCTCAAGCCCCCAGCGCGTTCTCCACTGTTCCACTGAACTTCACTTACGAAACACAAACATGAATTTATTAAGAAATTCAAGATGGTGGCTACAGAGCCCTAAACCCAAACCAAAAGGCCTCATGTAACTGTACCGGTTGCATGCCCATGGAGCTAGTCCTGCACATAAGTATATGTCGTATGGGCAACTTTCGGGAGATGTCCTTAAAATTATCTTTCCCATCCATCTTCCTGCCTTGGATGCATTTACAATGGCTGGAACATTTGCCACTATCTGAGGCCATGAGGATAAGGGCTACACCTGGGGATGGCAAAGTGTGAGCTAGAAGGAGCCTGGATTTCAAAATAGAGCCTTTCATTTAAAGTTATTAGGGCCACGGTTCCTACCCTGGGTACAGGGATGGTTTCAGAGGTTCATGACATTCTAGACAAACCATTATGTGTCTGAATATTTTGCTGGGAGAGAATCCATGGCTCTCATCAGATTCTCAAAGAGGCCCATGACCCTAAGCATTTAAGGACTGAGCTTTGAGCAGCTGCAGACATAGTTTTCTTTAGCTGTTTACCTGTTGAAGTAATACCAAGGCACTAACCAGAGCCATGTAAGATGTTGAAGTGAGCAACATGGATAAGACATCAACAGGACTGGAATGATGAAAGAAGGGGATTGTGGCCAGGCCAGGAGAGAGGTTCTAACCCCTTTGTGCCCAGCACTGTTTTGGTGAGATGAGATTCATGGTTTACACCAGAAATATAAAGGACTTCCACTTGATCATGATCTGAAAGTTGCCAGGTCCCTGGATACAATTTATTTTTCAAAAGCTGCTGCACACTGTCTATAAATCACTGCAAAGTAGTGGCTCTTTCCAACAAGTCTTTTCAATGTCCTTGGCCAAAGGCCAGAGTTTAAGAATCCCTTCCGTAACTCCAGGGGAGGCATCTGAGCTACAGGGAGCATACTGACATTTGCAGTGGCCAGCCCAGCATCTAGACAAGACAAAGTCAGTGGTCCGCTCCCACAAGAATTTTCTGTTGCCTGGATGGAAGTCTTCCCTTTGGAATGAATCAGCCCTGACACCAACTCTTGGTTTTATTTTGGTTTTAAACCAACTAGGACAATTTATTACAAATACTCAGTGCTGCTCAGGTACAAGATGTACAAGTACTACAAATTAAAACAAACTTGGCTTGTCAAAAGTGCAAGCCTTCTCCCTTCTAAATCACATATCTGCACATACTTAAGCTTGGAAATGAGAGCTTTACTCTTCTGTAGCCAATTTTTCATTCCCTTACACAAATTTCTGTTGCATCTTAAACAGAAGTTATAAAAATATGTTTTCATCTTTCCTCTTAAAATATGCCTCTCTCGCCTTTAATTTTTGGTGTACTCTTTTTATCTCACTTTTCCATTTTAATATGGCAGAGATAGAAACAAGTACTATTTTTTAATCTTCTAATATTTCAAAAGTTTGGGAATGCAAGTATTTAGAGAGACAATACAGTCTATCGGTTAAAAACTCAGTTGCCTAGATTCAAATCTAGTTCAGTATAATCTGGGCAAGTTACTTAACTTTTCCATTGTGCCTCAATTTCCTCTTCTGTAAAGTGGGAATAATAACAGTACTAATATCCAGCTCATGGATTTGTTGTGAGGATTAAATGAGTTATGGCTGGTATGCAGAAAATGTTTGATAGTATGAAGCTACCACTATTATCCTAGTACACACACTATCATAATTCTAAAATGAAAAGAATTTATAATCTACTTTGGAAGGGACTAGAATTCAGGGTCACTTATTGAGAACTTATCCTGAGGAAAGGAGGGCTCAGCTAGAACCGGACGTTTACTCCTTGGGAACTTGGGATCCAGGCAGATGAGTCACACAACGGTGGGACCAGTACAATTGGGAACCAAATTTCTTTGAGATTGGTTTTATATGGAGATGGTGCTGCTGGGCAGGAAATCTCCATACCTTGTTCTTGTTGAAAGAATTAAAGACAAGATAAACTAGATGAGGGTCAGCATCTTCTGCCCTCTCCAACTTACCATAACACTAAAAACTTCCTAATAATAAATGATTCTTAAATTATTATTATCAGTCACAATATTGATGGCACCTACTTAATGGGCAGCCAATCTTTAATAAGCTCTATGAGGTTTTAATCTGAGCGGTTCCTGAAATAGTTGAAATGAGGGCTCTTTTAAATATTCCACATTTATATTTTAAATTCAGACTTGCAATGTACCTCCTTCATATTGCATAAGTTTACTTTGTAATATATTCCCAGGAATTTTTGGCAAGTAAAGAAAAACATCAATTTCATTTTGGTCCTTCTTTCAGCCTCTTTGTTCATCTATTTATAAACAATCTTCTCTAAGCCCAGGTGCTCCCCTTCTGCTCCCCAACTTAGTTTCTTTAATATATCATCACTTTGCTTTCTATAATTGCTGACTCTTGATTTCTTCCCCTATCGGCAACTCCCCAATGGAAATGATTTCAAACAGTGCTGAAGCAAAAAATTACCCAAATGTTGTATGTTGCATTTTCTTTCTTTGCCTTTATCTTATCGATAAGTAAAAAATAATAATACCTCAAGTGTCTACAGAATATTAAGTTTTATAAAACATTTTATATCTCCCCTGTCTCCATTGATCTCACAATAATCCTGGGAGGAAGGGAGGGTATATGATAATTCAGAGAAATTAAACAAGCAGCTCGGTGCTTTGTGACCACCTAGAGGGGTGGGATAGGGAGGGTGGGAGGGAGGGAGATGCAAGAGGAAAGAGATATGGGGATATATGTATATGTATAGTTGATTCATTTTGTTATAAAGCAGAAATTAACACACCATTGTAAAGCAATTATACTCCAATAAAGATGTTAAAACAAAAACAAGCAGGCATTTTGACCTTATAAAATTTGAGCATCATAAAATTTTCACCAAAAACCCTAGACTTATGACTCCTGTTATGTTCCTTAGCTAATTATTTCTACTCGAATGGAAAGAAAAATACAGCAATCTCTTAATTCTGGAACCCCTAGGATGTAGCATGGTCCCCATCAGGGAATTTCCTGATTCATGAAAAGAAACTATGACATCTTGGGTAAATCAAGTACTGCTTTCAAGTTTTCCTTCATCTCACAGTTGGTCTCCTTTATGAGGAGGAATGGGTCACAGTGTATGGTAAAATACACACTATTAACCCAATGTAACCCAAGTTAACCATCAAAACTAGTGTCAGTAAGTGTCTCCCACCCTGGTAGACCAGTGATCGCCTTCTGAACCTCTGAAAATCACTGTTTATGGAAGGATTCCATTAGGTTCTTTTTTATTTCCTCAGTTTTACAGTGTTCTAGACTTGGGATATCTGGTGTTAAGAGGTTAATTGACCATTGATATGCAAATATTTAATTGGTCATGATTTTTGAACACCTTTCCACACTATTTATTGAAAAAATATTTTACTGACATTATATATTAAATCTCAGAATATTTACCATAAAAAGCGGGGAGGAGAAAATTGAGTGTGGAAATGGGAGAAGAATATATTCTGCTGAAATGGGAAAAAGAGAAAAGGGATAAGACAGTGAGTGTATCAGCCAAGGATCTATGGCAAATAAATGCCTATAAAGAGTCTAGAAATGGCCTGGAGTTTGAATATAATTTACTACTCAAGTTCCAGGCCCGAAGACCACATCATATGTAAAATATATTGTTATAAGATCTTCTTGTCTCCCAAATCAATCAAACATGCAATCAGTAGGAAGTTACTGGACACCGACAATGTGTTCAGCCCTGTGCTTTCAGTGACTCAAGTCCTGGATATCGCTCAACACTTGTAGCGATTTATACAACACTAGCCATATGGGGGCAGGGGGTAGAGTTGAAGGTACAAACTCCCTACCTCTTACCTTCCTTATTCCAAAGGATTAATTAAAATTAAGAGAAAGAAAGTCCACTCTCCAAAAAAAGAGGGAAGCTCCTAGAATTTATGATAATGACTGAGCCACAATTTTGAAGTAGTGGAGCTTTCTGAAGTCCACAAGCTCATGTTGGTTTAGTCTTCCTTCTCTTTCTTCCATATGCTTGTACTAGTAAAGGTCTGGGCCCAGACATGCATAGGGTGAGTCTAGATTTCGTTTCCTTTCCTCCCAAGGAGCAGTCAGGCCCATGCCCACTTTGTACCTATGTGTTTCTCAGGAACCTAAAGAAATCAAGCGGTCACTGGGCAAGGAAGGATATGGGATCTCCCAAAGAGCATGCCTGTTTCTAACAACACACAGTGTAACGATGACCCACCAGCAGCCTTCACTCACCCTATACCATTTCCAAAAGTCAGCTTATCCCTTTTGAAACCACCTCTCCCATGAGGGACGTGGGAGGGACATGACTTCAAAAAGGTACATTAAGACCATAATTCTTAGTTGAGGAAAATGTTAAGAGGAATAAATTCTTCTTCAGCCAACATCATGCTGACATAAAAATGACGTCCTAGGAAACAAGGGGAGAGTAACCAAAAGGACAAATGTTTCTGGTTAAAATTCTTTTTTTTAAAATTTAACATCTTTATTGGAGTATAATTGCTTCACAGTGTTGTGTTAGTTTCTGCTGTATAAAAAAGTGAATCAGCTATGCATACGTATAGCCCCATATCCCCTCCCTCTTGCGTCTCCCTCCCACCCTCCCTATCCCACCCCTCTAGGTGGTCACAAAGCACTGAGCTGATCACCCTGTGCTATGCGGCTGCTTCCCACTAGCTATCTATTTTACATTTGGTAGTGTATATATGTCAGTGCCACTCTCTCACTGCATCCCAGCTTACCCTTCCCCCTTCCCGTGTCTTCAAGTCCATTCTCTACGTCTGTCTTTATTCATGGCCTGCCCCTAGGTTCATGAGAACCTTTTTTTTTAAGATTCCATATATATGTGTTAGCATATGGTATTTATTTTTCTCTTTCTGACTTACTTCACTCTATATGACAGACTCTAGGTCCATCCACCTCACTACAAATAATTCAATTTCGTTTCTTTTAATGGCTGAGTAATATTCCATTGTATATATATCTGGCTAAAATTCTTCTCCAACTTTTCCTGAAACTCTTTAGGAACAAGAAGTTCCAGAAAGCAAAGCAGTTCCCTTCCAGGTTACTCCAGTTGGATCAGCGTGAATGCTAAATATTCTTGATCATCTTCAAAGAGTTCCCCATCTCAGCAGTAAGAAACATTGTGCTAGTCACCAAGGAACAAAGTAGCGTTCGAGTTATACAAACTTGTCAGGTATCCTATTCTAAACAAATTATCAGAAGGTTGTGTAAATTCACAATTTGCTTCTGAAATGTTGCATCTATGAAATGTTTACAAAGACAAGCCCTGGCTATTTGACCCACAAAAGTACGGAGGATCCTGAGGCTTATGTTAGCCTATCATCCCAGAAAGCAGGCTGCACAAGAAAGTTGTGCTATGATTATAAAAACACATTAAAAATACCTGTGGGTAGGGCTTCCCTGGTGACGCAGTGGTTGAGAGTCCGCCTGCCGATTCGGGGGACACGGGTTCGTGCCCTGGTCCGGGAAGATCCCACATGCCACGGAGCGGCTGGGCCCGTGAGCCACGAACGCTGAGCCTGCGCGTCTGGAGCCTGTGCTCCGCAACGGGAGAGGCCACAACAGTGACAGGCCCGCGTACCGCAAAAAAAAAAAAAAAAAAAAAAAGTAGCATTCTAAGTAAAAATTTCCATAATCAAGGTTTTGACATGCTAAATACATATTAAGATAAATATATAACTTTTCAAAACTGGTGGGCAATGTCTGGAGAATCTATTGTCTCGTTAGTAGTTCATGTGCCAATTTGGGGGAACACTGGTCTACTGAAATAAGAGCACACTTGTACCTGCTCCTAATAATTCCGTGGTAGTGTAACCCCAGAGGAGATATTCAGTCTCATTTCAGCTTTTCATGTCTTAGAATCTGGGAATGCAGCATAGCACAGTGGTCTAAAGTTTAGACCCTTGAATAACACTGTTTTGAGTTCAAGTCTTGCCTCGGTCACTTACTAGCAGGGTGACCATGGGCAATTTACTCAGCCTGCCTGTGCCCCACTTTGCTCATCAACTCAATGGCATAAATAATACCTATCCCATAGGGTCACTATGATGATCCCCAAAGAAATATGCTTAATACCTTTAGGACAGGTTGACATGCAGTAAGCACTCAATAAGTGTTAGCTATGATAATTCTCCCATTTTGACCTTTGCTCCATTCATGTTGGACCACTCTTATACTGGCATAAACTTTGCAACCTATCTGCGTGTCTTTGCCCTGTACCTGGCTTGCCTTACCCAACTTTCAGAATCCTATTCATCCATCACAGCACATCAGAAATTTCACCTCTTTAAGAAAACTTCTCTGCTGTCTTCCCTTCCCTAACAAAACTTCTCCACTCTTTGGACTCTGTGAACCTTTGTACCTCTTCTGTTACACATACCACATTCCGTCCTGGAATCTGGATGTTTGCCTCCTATTCCCTATTGGCTTGTAATCTTTCACAGGAAAGATCCCTGTCTCCATCATTGCTGAATCCTGCCTAGCCCAAAGCCCCGCATCCCTGCAGAAGAGATACACAATAAATGCTATTTCCCTTGTCCCCAGCTCCAGGTGGTACCTCGGAATACAGGCTGTGCTAGATTCAGAGTCATTAGTGTGCTTTTTAAAAAGTAGCACATGTGCCCTGAAAATTCATAAAACAGCCTTTTGCCTAATTTACAATTTAACTAAAATAAATATTTTCCTTACTTTTATAGTGTCTCATACTTTTGAGTTGTCAAACTGTCAAGCTTAATTCAGCTCTGGATTCTCTTTGTAAGTCTTTTAACAGCTCACAATTGTATAATGCTTTACAGTTTGTAATGTTCATCCACTCAAATCAGTTCACATGAGACTCACAGCACTCTTTATGGGAATTCTCCTCCTTCTGCAGATGTTGAAAATAAGACTTAGGATGAATGCCTTGTATAAGACCACATGGCTGAGCACACTCCGACCCTGGGTGGGGCGTGCATGGTGGTAGGCTGAGATCTGGTTCTGATGCAGGTTCTGGTGAGGAGCTCTCGTCACAGTGATACCATACTGGTGATCCATATAGTTAGGCAGTCTATTAGAGCCACAAAGAAAGGCTAAGAGGTGTCTTCCTCATATACAAAGTGATTTTCTTAAGTTATCCAAAAGCGCTGCATCTCCCACTTGAGTTTTCCACTTGTATCACCCAAGAGAAGGATCCTATCTTTAAATAATAAACTCATATAAAGGCCATACCAGCCAATGACTGGTCCCGAGGACCACCTGAGCGCCTTGTCAGATAAAAGACCTCTGAATTCATTACTCTTTTGCTCTGTGTATGTTTTCACCCTTGTACACTCTAAGCTTGCTGAGGCTAGGAGCATGGGCAATTTCCACCCAAAAAGTGTAAGTCAAACAGGTTTCACTGCACAGCCATGCGAAACGTTTACTGGTATCTGCCTGGAAATCTGCAGGGGGCTGTATCTGAGCAAGTAGAGAAGAGAACTATGATAGTGTGCATGCCATAGATACAGGACACTGAGCGTTTTCCAGACCCTCATCAACAGTATCTTCTGTAATATCCTAAAAAATGACCAAATCAATGAAGCTGATTCCAGTTTACAAGTACAGTCTCAGACCAGAAGCAATCTTGGAGGCAGAATGCCTTTATCTCAAGCTACCTGGGACCACTATTCTAATCTGATTCAACTGGGTGCATTTGGGAATGAGGGGGAGAGTTATATGGATCATAAAGAATAAATATAAAGTAATTAAAAGATTCCTGGATTCTAACCTACCTCTATCATTCTACTTTTCCAGGCTTCTGTTTCCTCATCCATAAAATAAGGGGATTACAAACACCCCTCCATCTGTGCCATTCCACGATCCCAATAATTTCAAAATTAATAGGCAAAAAAAGCAATAAGTACAAGTGAAGAAATCAGACCCTGGTTTGTTTTTTAATGAAACGGAAGAAAACAAAAACCGGTTAATTCTACGCCAGAGAATGCAACCGTTTTCAGTCTGCTCGACAGTGGAAGGAAATTTGTATATTTCTCTGTGCTCCAAGAGATAAAAATTTACAGATGACTTCAGGAGGGGTCATGAAACTTGGCTCCCCCAGCCAAAGAGAAACTGCTCAAAACTGCTTTCTCTATTCTACTCAAACTGTTCTTGCCAAGATCACCAGAAACCTTCAGTGTTGTTC